>NC_133326.1:60363142-60963142 GCF_042186555.1 Aquarana catesbeiana | reverse complement strand
CTTGGTGACTATGGTTCCAGCTGCCTTGAGATCATTGACAAGATTCTCCCGTGTAGTTCTGGGCTGATTCCTCACCGTTTTCATTATCACTGAATCTCCACGAGGTGAGATCTTGCATGGAGCCCCAGACTGAGGGAGATTGACAGTTACTTTATGTTTCTTCCATTTGCGAATAATCGCACCAACTGTTGTCACCCTCTCACCAAACTGCTTGGCGATGGTCTTGTAGCCCATTCCAGCCTTGTGTAGGTCTACAATCTTGTCCCTGACATCCTTAGACAGCTCTTTGGTCTTGGCTATGGTGGAGAGATTGGAATCTGTTTGATTGGTTGCTTCTGTGGACAGGTGTCTTTTATACAGGTAATGAGCTGAGATTAGGAGCACTCCCTTTAAGGGAGTGCTCCTAATCTCAGCTTGTTACTTGTATAGAAGACACCTGGGAGCCAGAAATCTTGCTGATTAATAGGGGATCAAATACTTATTTCACTCATTAGAATGCAAATTAATTTAAAACTTTTTTGAAATGCGTTTTTCTGGCTATTTTATTTGTTATTCTGTTTCTCACTGTTAAAATAAACCTACCATTTATCCTAGGGCTCCACCTTCTGATCGGAAATGGTAGCCACCCTATTATAAGCAATATTTAAAGTAGAACTAAAGGCAAAACATTTTTTTCAGAAGGGAGACTTATAACCCTGTCAGTTTTTCTTTTGACCTCTGTGTCCTGTGGGGGAGATTTGGCTTCACTTCTTACCCCATAGCCAAAACAGGAAGGGAGAAGAAATGTCTCCAAAGTATCACCAAAGCAAGTGTCCGTTGGAAGATTTCCCTTTTGTCACTGTTTGGTGACCGCCCCAAAAATGTTTTTTTCTTTCACTTTTATTGATAACGGAGGGTGAATCTTCCTAAGGGGATTCCCAGACAGCAATAAAACCTGACTAGTATTTGAATTCCTCTACACTCTATCTAAAATGAAATAAAAGTTTTGGCTTAACATGTACTTTATTATATCTCTAGCTAAAATAAATAAAAATATTTATAACAATTTAGAACAATTTTAATTGTATTATAGGTTTCGCGCTACTTACAGTGCCTTTGAAAAAGTATTCACACCCCTTGAAATTTTCCACATTTTGTCATGTTACAACCAAAAACGTAAATGTATTTTATTGGGATTTTATGTGATAGACCAACACAAAGTAGCACATAATTGTGAAGTGGAAGGAAAATTATAAATGGTTTTGAATTTTTTTTACAAATAAATATCAGAAAAGTGTGGTGTGCATTTGTATTCAGTCCCCTTTACTCTGATACCCCTAAATAAAATCTAGTGGAACCAATTGCCTTCAAAAGTCACCTAATTAGTAAAGTGAGTCCAACTGTGTGTAATTTAATCTCAGTATAAATACAGCAGTCCTGTGAAGCCCTCAGAGGTTTGTTAGAGAACCTTAGTGAACAAACAGAAAAATGAAGGCCAAGGAACGCGCCGATAGGTCAGGGATAAAGTTGTGGAGAAGTTTAAAGCAGAGTTAGGTTATAGAAAATATCCCGAGCTTTGAGCATCTCACAGATCACTGTTCAATCCCTCATCCGAAAATGGAAAGAGTATGGCACAACTGCAAACCGATTAAGACAGGCTGGGCAAGGAGAGCATTAATCAGAGAAGCAGCCAAGAGGCCCACGGTAACTCTGGAGGAGTTGCAGATCCACATCTCAGGTGGGAGAATCTGTCCACAGGACAAATATGAGTCGTGCACTCCACACATCTTACCTTAATGGAAGAATGGCAAGAAAAAGGCCATTGTTAAAAGAAAGCCAAAAGAAGTCCCGTTTGCAGTTTGCGAGAAGCCATGTGGGGGACACAGCAGACATGTGGAAGAAGGTGCTCTGGTCAGAAAAGGCTAAAATTTGATCTATCAGAATGAATATGCCTGTTGCACGGACTGATGACATTGGACCGCTAAATTTGTACTTGGCAGATGGCTAAAGTTCATTTAACTTTACTTTGACATTACATGTCTCTATTCTTTTAAAATGTCTTCTTGACGCTGTACTATACTATGTGTGGTTATGATGCTGCACTTCAATGTTTCTATTGTGAACTGTAAGCTACGTACAAAGTTGTGTCCTGTAAGTTTAATAAGTACAAACCTAGTAAACACTTTTATCTGTTAAAAAAATATGCCATGCATTTTAGATGTTTCTTATAAAAAGGCCTCATGGCAGACTGTAAGCATTTCTGAATAGTTTTAAAGTGAAGCTGCCCCAAAGGCTGGTTGGGTTTCCCCTCATTAACATCAGGGTGGATTTGATTTAAATCAAGTTGATTTAAATCATGATTTAAATCACAAGTAAAAAGACTTGATTTAAATAATAATTTTTAAAGAGCAACTGTCATCTCTGTCCTGCAGGGGCTCCTCCTCTGACCCGCTGTTGACTCACCGACAGTCCCATTCACTTTATTGGGACGGCTGGTGATGCGGCAGTGACACAACAAGGTGAGGGACGTGGCGGCAGCAGGTGAGTGGATGCCCGCTAACAGGCGCTGCCATGATGGATCTGAAATGACAGGTCTTTAAATATTAGGACTTATTCTTGCTGGTAGTTAGAATCTTTAATATTTGCAAACAAAATGAAGGTTTCCTATTTAGAATCATAAACTGTCAGGTTAGTAAATATTCCCAAACTGGGTCTCTTTTATGTCCTGCTGCCATTTTGCTCCTCAAGGGAGGAATAAAGCACTTCAAAGTATGTGCAGAAAGATCACAAGGTTTAAAAGCTGCTTAGAAGGTTTAACTTTAATTTTTACTGCTTGCCCTTCCTCCTCACACTTAGAGCCTGGTACAGATGCATTTCTCTTCAAACAATCATACAGTTTGCAGTGTACATAGATTTGCAAAACAATGGGATAAAGAAATATGCCTGAACTTTGTTTTATCTCATGGTTACTGTGAAATTGTGTGAATGCATCAATGCATGTTATCTCAGCTTGCAGAGCTTGGATTAATTGAATGAGTTTACCAAAACTTTCAATATTGCAGAATATACAGCATCATGCTACATAACTAAGCTCCATTTCATGCTGAATAAACTAAATATTTAATGTTTCTTAAATAGAAAACTAACTTTAGATTTAGATTTTTACTCCAAAGGCATTTTATTAAAGTGGAACTTCAGTCATTTTTTTCATCTTTTCATCTATTAAATCTTCTGCTATTGTTGTTTTAACTTTGGATAGTAAACCTGTTTTTTCTGCCAGTAAATACCTTATACAGTCCACTTCCTGTTTCTTGTCTGGAAAAAAAAGCCTAGGCGTTTGGCATCATGCACAACTCTCTCTCTCTCACTCCTGAGAGTTTCCCAGGAAGGGAGGGGGGATGGGTCACAAGAGGGCCAATCAGAGCTGCAGAGCTGGAGGCGTGCCTCTGTGTGTCTGTGTAAATCCAGGAAGTGAACAGGCAGCAGCTTCAGCTGCCCACAGTTAAAATGGATGCAGTAAGACTCAATAGAGGGAGATTTCTGCAGCATATTTGGCGTACAGAATAACAGTATATATATAAAATAATATGCAAAGTGGTTGGAGGGAAGCTTCAGAATGGCAAAGATGTTTTTATTACAAATTATGTAGGCAGACTGCAGTTCCTCTTTAAAATAAATTTGTAAATTTGATAAAAATTAAAAAAAAATCAGATTTAAATTAAAAAAATCCCTTTTTTTTTTTTTTAAATCATCGATTTTTTGGTTACCATACAATGCAGTAGGCCAGCTTCTAAATCGTAACTCTTTGTTAGGATAGACAGTGTTCTACTCTAGTTTACAACTGATAATGAGGTCTGCCAGCAAGGTACAGACAGGGTTAATTATGGCAAGAGAGAACGAAGTAGGATTTTTCAGTGTTGGAGTTATCATAAAAGAACATGTACAATAGTAAACTGCAAATTGTAAAATAAGTGTTATCCCAGTTTTGCTGCAAAAGCAGAAATACACTCTAACCTGCTTGTAATATCCCTGTATTTGGCAAATGATCTCTCTACCTACCACCAAACATACAGGGGTTAATTTACAAAAACCAGAGAGTGCAAAATCTGGTGCAGCTCTGCATAGACACCAATCAGCTTCTTTGCGTAGCACCCCCTGTGTACATGGTTGTACAGTTTATGTAAATTTAGTTGGGCTCCACTGTAGCCAGTGTTAATTGCTCAGTTAGCTGGCCGGCTCTGCAGGCTGAGTCTCTGCCGCCTCCCCCTGGTTTCTAGAAGCTCCCTGAAGGCTCTAGAACTTAGTGGGCGGAGGGGCAGAGATCAGGGCCTGATCATTCAAGAGATCTCTGCCAACCCCTGGGTAGGACGGCCCAGAAGATGGGGAGATGCCCCTTAAATATTGTGGAGTCTGGCCAGGTGGGGAGAGATTCCAGGATCCAGAGGCCTGAAGGGGGACCCCTGTGTTGGTGTTTGCCAGAGAGAGAGAGAGCAAGAAGAAGTCAGAAGGAAGGATGCTGAGAGGAACCCTAACTCCCTTCAGCCTCAGCCGGGCTTGGCTGAGACACCTTGGAAGCACATGGAACCTGTTCAGCAGGAGGTAAGGCCAGATGTTACCATCCCTGCTACAAGACACTAGAGGGAAGGTGATTCACCGCTCAGGTAGACTTGCTCCCAGGTGTGTATTGAGTAGATCCTTCAGAGGAGGGGAGTCCCAGGTGCTGGCTAAATGCAAATTGAAGCAAGGTTTGAAACAAGAGAATCTGGATGCCGCACACTGGATGAAGTTGAAAATTCTTCTTTATTGTAAAAATAGGATCATCAAAAATACAGGACAATCAGGCAGATGGTACAGACACAGCTGACGCATTTTGCACTCTAGTTTGAGTGCTTACTCATAGTGCATAGCCATGAGTAAGCACTCAAACTAGAGTGCGAAACGCGTCAGCTGTGTCTGTACCATCTGCCTGATTGTCCTGTATTTTTGATGATCCTATTTTTACAATAAAGAAGAATTTTCAACTTTATCCAGTGTGCGGCATCCAGATTCTCTTGTTTCAAACCTTACAGGACACTAGGGACTAAGCGAGTAACCTGTTTGTTCATCACCCACAGCCTATAGGGGAATGCAGCCAGGTGCGATACCAAGCTAGACATACAGGAGGGACAACTATTGCCAAACCATCACCACCTGCTTGGGAAGATTTGCTGCTGAAATACCAGCGCTGGGATCAGTATTGGAATTGTTGCCAGTCTGTTTGGAAGTAGTCTCCCATAGGACAGTCTGGAGTTGGACTAATGCCGTGTACACACGGGCGGACTTTTCGGCATCATAGGTCCGACGGTCTTTCCGACGGACTTTCGAACGAGCGGACTTGCCTACACATGATCACACCAAAGTCCGACGGATTCGTACGTGATGACGTACGACCGGACTACAATAAGGAAGTTGTTAGCCAGTAGCCAATAGCTGCCCTATCGTTGGTTTTCGTCCTTCGGACTAGCATACAGACGAGCGGATTTTTCGACCAGACTCGAGTCCATTGGAAAGATTTGAAACATGTTCCAAATCTAAAGTCCATCTGATTTTCGACCAAAAAAGTCCTCTGCAGGTCCGATGAAGCCCACACACGTTCGGATTGTCCGACGCATTCGTCCCGTCGGACCAGTCCGGTCGAAAAGTCTGCCCGTGTGTACACGGCATTAGAAAACAGAGTAGCTGCAGTTATCCTCAAAGGTTCTTTTTCCAAGTCAGTTCTGGGCATCCCATACCTTCCTATATCCCATCCAAGTTGTTTACTCCAATAAAAATAAAAAACAAAGCCCATTGGACTGATTTACTGACTTTGTGTGCCTGCTGAAAATGCTTGTTGCCTGGCTGTGTAGAAGAGGGACCCAAAATGCAGTGGCCCTTAAGGGGGTAGCACTATATTTGATTGAACAAGCTAAAGTTAGAAGTTGATTGGCTACCATGCACAGCAGCACCAGATTTTGCACTCTTGATTTTTAGTAAAACAACCCCACAGTAAACATACCACAGAAGGCTCTGGCCTTATGGCTGCACTTACAATGGAGAACAATGGGGAACCAAATGAAAATTGCATCCTTAGTCAAATATTCATGTAACTTTAGTGTATCGTAGAAAGGCATCATATTTTTTTTTTGTATTCTACAAACTTCTCCCTATGTGTACACGGCCACCTCAAGTTTAGTGTGCTAATAAATAGAACTAGAAGGCAGCCAAATGTATTCGAAAGGATGACATCACTTATGTGAGCAGACACACTTATTATGGTAGTACACAAGCTGTTTCATGGAGAACAAGATCTCCTTTTGTCAGAAATGATCTGAGGATAGAATTGTGTCCTTCAAAACATTATTGTGCTGGCAGATGTGTCTGCATAAATAACTGACTTCACAAACTCACTTTCTATGAAGAAACCCCTCTAAGCTATGGAGTCACGATGGCAGGGTGAACAAAACAACCTTTGAAATAAAACCATTTCTAAGAAATATATAATACCCTGATTGGTGTAAACAGAAAATACACAAAAACGAAGTGGAATTGTATTTCTTTTAATTAGATATGGCAGCATTAAAATACCTTTCAAAATATGTATATGATACGTGGACTAAAATAAAGTTTCTATGACATATTAGGAATTTAACTGATTGCCGACCAGCGCACGACGATATAAGTCGGCACAATGGCACGGCTACGCAAATAGGCGTACAGGTACATCCCCTTTAAGACGCGGCATTGTGGGTGCGCACACGCCCGCCGCGTGCTCCATGACCGCGCCCATGGGACTTGCGGACTTGATGTCCACTGGTATCCCGCGAACGTGTCACAGAGCGGCAGAGCGCGGAGATGCCAATGTAAACAAGGCATTTCCCTGTTCTGCCTAGTGACCACAGAGATCTACTGCTCCCTGTCATCAGGAGCAGTGATCGCTGTCGTGTCCTAGGTAGCCCATCCCCCCCACAGTTACAATCACTCCCTAGGACACACTTAACCCCTTGATCGCCCCCTAGTGTTTAACCTCTTCAGTGCCAGTGTCATTTATACAGTAATCAGTGCATTTTTATAGCACTGATCGCTGTATAAATGACAATGGTCCCAAAATAGTGTCAAAAGTGTCCGATGTGTCTGCCATAATGTCGCAGTCACGATAAAAATCACAGATCGCCACCATTACTAATAAAAAAAAGATTAATAATAAAAATGCCATAAATCTATCCCCTATTTTGTAGACGCTATAACTTTTGCGCAAAGCAATCAATATACGTTTATTGCGATTTTTTTACCAAAAATATGTAGAAGAATACAAGTGAGGAAAAAATGTGTTTTTTTATATATTTTTGGGGATATTTATTATAGCAAAAATTAAAAAATATTGCTTTTTTTAAAAAATTGTCACTTTTTTTGTTTACAGCGCAACAAAAAAAACCCGCACAGGTGATCAAATAACACCAAAAGAAAGCTCTATTTGTAAGAAAAAAAAGAATGTCAATTTTGTTTGGGTGCAACGTCGCACGGCTGCGCAATTGTTAGTTATAACGGCACAGTGCCGTATCGCAAAAAGTGCTCTGGTCAGGAAGGGGGTAAATTCTTCCAGGGCTGAAGTGGTTAAATATCAACTTCATCCAAAGTGCTTTTTCCCCCTCTCCCTTTCAGGTGTCTGGTTTTCTTTCCAGATGTTCCTGCCTTCTCCCTTTTTGCTCTAACACTAGGTGGAAGTTTTTTTAACAATCTTCTTTTCTACTGGGAAGCCTTTTACGCAATGCCTAGGCTAGCTTTGTGCACTTCTAAACCCTCTACTCATTTCTGATGACTCCTTGTATACCGTTCTGATGTTTAGATGGATCTGCTACTGTGTATCAGCCTCTGTCATGCTTTATTTTACTCTCAGTACAATGTTTTTATATCCAAGCAGATTTGTGTATTCTCCCCAAGATTAACAATGCTGCCGTACAAAGGTGCCACTGTGCTCCTTCATTCAGAGTGTAGGCACTCCAGTACAGCAGGTGAGTTACTGGCCAGATCACCAGGAAAAAAAACTCAAAACCACTAATGGAGTCGCCACATCTTATGATTGGTAAGCTGCAATATATAAAATGTTTTGGGTTTAATACCACTTTTAATACATAGACAACAAGTGGGTTTAACACTTTGAACGCAAACGGTTTTTTTTTTTTAAATTTGCCAATCTGCCTCCTTATTGGTGAAAGCCCTTCAATTGACTTTTACCTGATATAACCTGACACTAGAGGTGTCTGCAAAGCACCTCCTTGACTCTCCTATGGGTTAAAGTAGAACTATAGGCAAAACTTTTTTTTTTTTTTCATTTTGGATAGAGTAAGGGAGGGTTATAATCACTATCAGATTTTTTATTTTCGCCATCTGTGTCCCATTGCAGAGATTTGTCTTTTAGTCCTATCGTCAAACAGGAAGTGAGGGAAAATCCCTGCAAATTAAGAGAATTTCTTGGGGGCCCCCAGGTCACCAGAACTAGTGTCCCCATTGGAAGATTTTTCCTCTATTACTTTTCTGGGGATAACCCAAAATTCGGGATTTTCGTTTACTTTCACTTTCAATGATAATGGTAAACAGGTCAAATCGAGAGGGTGAATCTCCTTAACCGGGGGCGGGGCACAGGCAGCAATAAAAACTGACAGGTGTTCTAATCCCTCTCCACTCCACTAAAGTTCTGCCTTTAGTTATACTTTAATTAGGCATAAAAACACATGTTCAGGGAAGTACTGCATCGTGCCTGACCATTCTTGGACATCTATTGCGACCTTAAAGTGGAATCCTAGGCTTTTCCAAACTATGTTTAAACCTGTACCCACCCCAATTCTAACTTCCCTGTGAAAGGAAGATGCTTATAATTACGCCCGGGTTCAGTCACGTGATCAGTTCCTAGCGGCCTGTTTCAGGGTAGGAGGATGGACCACAACAATGGATGCATCATAGCAAGCCTAAGGTTGACGTCACTGCACAGGCATTTCAGCCATTGTTGGAGATCTCTCCTCCCCTCTGAAGCCGGCCACTCAGGTGATCATGTGACCATACCAGAGTGCCCTCAGAATTGGTAAGTATACACATCTTCCTTTCACAGGTTAGTTAGAATAGGAGTGGGAGCAGGTATAAGGATGGTTTTAGGGAACACCTGGAATTCCACTTTAAGAGGCCTATTATAAAGGGTAAGTGCCATTCCAGTAGGGTGTTTGGTGGTGAAGTACACAAAGATTTGTATTTTAGCTTACTGTGAATTGTTCAGACTCTGTTTATATGTTAATTTTCTGTCTAAAAATTGATAATCATGTTATTACTTTAAATATTTTTCTTTATATACCATATATGGGTAAGGTCAGTATTATTCCTCCAATTATTTGCAAATCATTTCACTGTATGTGTCCATTGAATGTTTAGTTACCACTTTCAATTCTACATACAAGTACCAATCATCAATCCTCGTATACCTTATTTAAAGGTAGAATTTGTGGCTGCATAAACTTCTCAGTTTAGTTTTTTTTTTTTACCTGACAGTTTCTTTTTACCATATCACTGGCTTCAGGTCTTCAAATTTGCATCAGCACTGGAAATAGACAGGCTTTACAGGGAGGGAGATCATTTTGTATAACAGTATATTTGGTATACATCCAAGATTACTATCTGAATTTCTTGGCCTGCCGACCACCCAATTTACATGGTTGAACTCTCCAAATGAGTTTAATTGAATGATACCAGTGTACATATTCCCATGTATGAGATTTGAGTGGATTTTCCTCAAACTTGGACCTCTGGTTTGGTTCCCTTTTGCAAATGGCAGCTATTTGAACTACACCCTTGTGATAACATAACAAAAAAAGGTTTTGTATTTTTCAATAAAAGAGTCATGGCTCACATAACGGCATAAAAATGTCATTTATTAAAGCACAATTATAATGTATATGCTTTTTCCCAAAAAAAACATTTATTGGCTCTAATAGCTGCAAAAGATGAAAACAATATCTAACACATTTCTGTACTGAATGATAGCAAATAATTGTTCCACAGTCCACACACATACTGTACCATGCAATGTGTTATCTCTTTTAGATATTTATGGGGGTTACTTCCTTATAGAATTTTTTTTTACTATTAAATATATGTTAAGCTCTAATATATGAAACTGGGCTTGAATCGGATTCTCAGATTACCTTATCATTGTGAGAGCCCTACTTTTATCTATGGCAGAGGCTAGGCAGAGAAATTCAGTTTGTTTTAAATGCCATCACTGTATTGAACTGAACAGCGCAGATCAAATCCAGATGTTCAGACATATCTATTTTTCTAATCAGCAGAAGTGATCAAAGGAGGTCCAAGAGGGTGGTGACCCCGATAGTAATCATCAGCCAGCAAGCGGAGAGTTTCACAGTGACAAGGAACAGATGGACGTTTACTTTTAATTCACAAGGTACTGGTTCAGGCCACATTGGCTTGGCAACAGCTAGGCAAGTTATTCATCACAAGTCATTATTTTCACTTCTTTTTTTATGGTTTTCACTCTTAAATATTTGTTTCACTTCTCTTAAATGGATGGACATTAAAGCATTCATTCACCTTGCCTTTTCATTTTTACAGGTAATGATTTATAATCTGATGTAGATTCACCTACTGTAGATAACCTGGATTTTAGCACCAGAGGCTTTGAGGAGAACAGATGTGACTCTAGCTTGCATTCCATTCCAAGGCAGGCATAGGGAGGGCAACTTTTTATAGAGGAGTTGTGGTTGCATAGTGGTATTCCCATTCAAAAAGCCCCCAAAAAACAGGCATTCAGGTGGTGGCGGTATCGGCTCCCAAAGTCCTATAGACCACTACTGTGCTGCTCTGAAAAATTCTCCTCTATGGATCACTTTGCACAGACCAACACAAATGTAAACATGCCTTAAATGTCCTCAATTTGTAGCTGTAAACTGGCTTTTTAGGCACATCTGTTTTACTTTTCAGAAAAGATTTAGTCACTGAAATTCTCCATGGACGGCAATAGTTTCAGTGACTTGCTCTCACAATACAGGATGAATTTGGAAGTATTAAAGGGAAAGTATGGTTTGTATTTAGGAAGCACATATTGTCAGTTATGCCATAAAGTAATATTTGGGGTGTAGCAATATGGAGGATAAGGAATCCATATGCATATGGAGGCAAGTACACCCAAAATGGCCATGGGAGGAAGCGGAAGTTACATCATGACTAATAGGAGGTTCAGTGGGTTAATAGGAGGGGTTTAAGGTACATAAGAAGCATTACCAATCACCAGTAGTTTAGCCTTTGAGGGTGCCCCGGAGGAGGGACGAAATGCATCCGGTGACAGCTACTGGTGACATCATATCCACCCAGTGGAGTGCACACTGATGCGTCACTTCCAGTGCAGCGGTTAGCTTGTATTTTTATTTACAGTGAGTGTAACCAATTTTAAGTGTTTGAAATAATAAATGGAATTACGCTATGTGGATCCCTTCTATTGCTTCATTTTTACATGCATCATGTGAGGAATACATGTCCCTGTCAATTAAAGTGACAGAACACAGGATACAACTACTGAGGAGAACCAGAAGCCCCAGCATAACCAGGATATCTATCCAAAGTGTGCATGACTTATATATATCTAAGAGTCCACAGTGGTCGGTGAGTGAGTTGGATCACTGGAGGGGCGCAAAACATTGAAAACTTGCACCGTATTTAAAGAAACAGAGCATGGCACCACACTTAAAGTAATAGAGCACAGCACCATTAAGAAACTACATTATTATTGTCAGTGCATGCATGAAGATAACATGTGGACATGAACTGATTCTTTTGTACATTATTGATTTGTATATTATCAATTTTTAATGGGTTTTAAGTGTATATATTTATGATGTTTATTGGTTTGATTAGGCAGCGTCTAAATACAGTATTATGTTTATGCCATAAAGTATGCTTTGGTGTTGTATTGCAAACATAATGCCTTCCTGCTGGAATAATATATTGTCCACATTGGGAGTGTATTGTTTTGAGTGGAGAGGGCCAGCAGACCCATACTGATTTGCTATGTGAAGGAGTAGTAAAACACAATCACCATGTATCACTACAAAGCAGGAAACTCAGCTTGCAATGGGCAATTATGTCTGCCTCCAACTATATATAGAATGACAAAATATGAATAGAAGCAAGTTTATTTCAAATATTAAACACACAGTATTATTCAAAGCATGCTTATCTCTTGTACATGCATACCATAAAAAAAAAAAACGTATATACTTCCCTTTAATACTTTTTCATGTCAATTTGTGAGTGAAAGACTTTATAGAAAGTGCAAAGCAAACTGTACATTTTAAAGTGGTGCTATAAAAAAATTTGAACCATTTAATGAAAAGGAAACCAAGCATAGCCCTGGTTAAATTATAGATTTCTTAGCAAACATACTAAACTTTTAATAATTTGGGGTCAATGTTTTGAGGTTCAATCTCATAATTTGTTAGAGTGTAACCAATAAATCTGTATAGGAAATGGAAATGACATGGTACATTTCAAGCTGCTTTTTTGATAAGACAGAGGTAGACAGGCAGATTGGTATACTTTGTGCATTGATGTTGTCAGCACCTTGCAGTCCTGGAAAATTTTGGATGGTTCTTCAATGTAAATGTAACATTCTAAATGTTGAAACTCAGAGCAGCATAAGTTTCAGTCTGCATTTTTCGGTCATAAAGCTTATTTTAGAGAGCAAAATAATTAGGTTTAAACCCTTCATCACCAGATAGGATTGTAATTGGAAGCAGGCTGTTCTAAGCTAGCTATGTTTTGATATTTGGCTTATATATAGATTGAGGCGTTTAAAAGCTTGTTCACTGCTCATTTCCAGCTTTTTATCTGAAATAGGACTGCAGGGTTCCACGGCGACGAACATCACAGGTCCAGCAATGGAAACCACCGCCTAAGGAATTCGCATGGCGAATACTCACTTTAATGGTAGAGATACCTGCCAATTAAAACAAAAGTTACATTAATGATTAACCAAATGTATTCTAAGGAACATATTCAAATGTCTTATGCTAATTTACATTATAAAAATGATCATGAAAAGGCAATTGCTAACACCTAAAGGACTTATATCAGTTTAATTTATATTGGATAAAAACTTAAGCAGTGCTAGCTAAATTGAATTATAAGATAGCAGGATCCGTAGACACTTACCCAACTTCTCAAACATCTTGTGAATGGAAGTTTCATTGGCATCCACCATTACACGTTTTTCATCTAACATTAGCACATTCATTGAGAGCCATTTTGAGGACATCCACAGAGGATGATCTAAATACAAAAAAAAAGGAGTATTAAATGGTGTAAAATAACCAGGATCTATTGTGGACATTTTATACCATTTCATATTTTGGTAAATATTTTAGTATCATTTATGGAGTTGAAATTCTTCTCATTTGCAAAGTATACAAATTGATTTTCTAAAGCAAGCAACTGTTTGGCTAATTTGTTTCAGAAGATACATCTATCACAATCTGCACTGCTTGATGCAAAGGTCTTGTTTCAGTCAATGCGTCAAAACCCCCAAACCGGTTATCTCTGATATTTGTATTTTAATATAATGGCTCATTATTACATGACAGCATGCATGTAAACATGCCAATACCTACCATCTGGGATGAGTGGAGTGGGGGGAATGACAACAGTCCAGCCAGCTTTCTTGAACAAGTCAATCTAGGAACAGAGAAAAGAAACCAGTTTTAGCATGTGTGCTACCAATGGAATCAACTATGTTCTTGCATTTTCAGTTAGTGTAACCTAATGTCTTTGATCTACCTGATGGCAGGGACGATCTGGGTTAGAAAGTACAAGGCCTGGTCCAATAATGTTGAAGGTGGCATCGATATGCATAGGATTTGGGTCCTTAAATGAGATAACGTGCACCTTGTACTCTGGAGCCAGATGCCTGCGCATCCATTCAATTCCAAGGTAATTTGTCACCTAGTAAAAAAAAAAAAAGGATTTATCCACATAGATCATTTCCAGAGCACAAAAACCAGAAAATAAAATGAATGCATAAATTTAACAATTGAAGGGTTCACTTATACTGTGTATACTGTCTTGTTCAGCAAAATCTGCTGTTTTGGTGCAAAAAGGAGGCAGTGCTGAGGTGTAGTTCCCATGTTCCACAATAGAGGACCTGCTTGTCTAGAATGTTGGACAAAAACAAAAAGGCTGCTCCGAAATGTAAAAATTCACATTGCTTTCCAAAGTTTTCTTTGTCTTTGTATTTATATTTTTTATACTTGCTCTGTAAACTGTTAAAAAACAAAGCTAGAATGCAAAAAATAAATAAATCATATTGCTTTATAGAAAAAATATTTTTCTTCGCTAACAGTGTTGAATGACACATAAATACATGGACAAATGGGCAAAACATTTCAAGGTTAAAAAAAAGTTTTTTTAAGCTTGCCTAAAGTTGGTAAAACTGGAGCTGCCTCCTGTTTGCTGCAAGCCCTTCAATTCTACAGTATATTTTTTGCCTTGCTTTCCTAGCACAGATACCAATATTTTTAATCTTTAATTCTGGGTCCTGGGTTTCATGGAATGTAGCCAGGTCAACCCTATTGAGAATGCTAGCTCACATCATTAATTATGCAGGGCCTGTGGCTGATTAAATACTTTCAAGGCTCCATTCACACTGGGTTTAAAAAAACTCCAGTTCCCTTGGCAGAAAAAAAACCTCTCATATAGAGCATTTTTTTGTACAAAGTTTAGATGAGTTTAGGAGAGTTTTGTGTTTATTTCTGCCAGAAAGATCCAATCAGAAACGCGAACCAGAAGTGTTGTTTTCCTGCCTTTAAACGTTGAGCTCAAAATATGCCTGTAATCGTTCTAATATGCATGGACACATAGGATAACATTAAGCTGCTTTTAGCCCAGGTTCACATTGATGCGATTTGGCTACGTGTCAAATTGACGGCTATTGCCGGCATTGGCACCGTACGACACCGACTTTGCGGTGCCGCACCGATTACCAAAAGTAGTTTCTGTACTACTTTTGGTGACTTCGGGTATGATTGCGTTTTTGATGCGTTTTGCGTTTTTGGCGGGTTTTTTTTTTCCAGTCTAAAAAAAACTGTAAAAAAAAAAAATGTTTTGCCAAATTCCATTGAATTCTATTACATGCAAAACGCTGCATTTTGCATGAAAAAAAAGTCCCTGACCCTTTCCAAAAACGCAGAGGTACAAAAAGGCATTGATGTGAACATGTTCCATAGGAACCCATGTTAAAAAATTCCCATGCATTTCTGCAAAATGCAAAATGCATCAAAAAATGCACTAGTGTAATGGAGCCTAAGGCCCCATTCACACTAGCGCGTTTTTTGATGCATTTTGCATTTTGCAGAAATGCACGGGAATTTTTTAACATGGGTTCCTATGGAACATGTTCACATCAATGCTTTTTTGTATCTCCGCGTTTTTGGAAAGGGTCGGGGACTTTTTCTCATGCAAAATGCAGCGTTTTGCATGTAATGGTTTTCAATGGACAAGCATCAAAAACGCAAGTGCACCTTTTTTGCAGCGTTTTTGATGCGTTTTTGGTGCGTTTTTGGTGCGTTTTTGCCGTTTTTTTTTTTTTTTTTTTTTTGTAATTTTTTTGTAAGACTGTAAAAAAAAAAGAAAAAAAAAAAAAAACGCAAAACGCAAATCGCGGCAAAAACGCGGCAAAAACACCGCTAAAACGCGGCAAAAACGCGGCTCAAAAACGCGGCAAGCATGAAAAAAAAACCTCCAAAAACGCTCAAAAGCAACATGCATAGGTGTGAATCGAGCCTAAGGCCCCATTCACACTAGCGCGTTTTTTGATGCATTTTGCATTTTGCAGAAATGCATGGAAATTTTTTAACATGGGTTCCTATGGAACATGTTCACATCAATGCTTTTTTGTTTCTTTGCGTTTTTGGAAAGGGTCGGGGACTTTTTCTCATGCAAAATGCAGCGTTTTGCATGTAATGGTTTTCAATGGACAAGCATCAAAAACGCAAGTGCACCTTTTTGCAACGTCTTTGATGCGTTTTTGATGCGTTTTTGGTGCGTTTTTGCCGTTTTTTTTTTTTTTTTTTATTTTGTAATTTTTTTGTAAGACTGTAAAAAAAATGAAAAAAAAAAAAAAAAAAAAAAAAACGCAAATCGCGGCAAAATCACGGCAAAAACGCGGCAAAAACGCGGCTCAAAAACGCGGCAAGCATGAAAAAAAAACCTCCAAAAACGCTCAAAAGCAACATGCATAGGTGTGAATCGAGCCTAAGGCTAGATTCACACCTACACAGTTTTAGTGCTTTTTGCATTTTGCAGATTTGCACTACAGTCCATTTAACATGGTTTCCTGTGGAACACGTTCTGTAGTACAAATCTGCAAAATGCAAAAAGCACTAAAAATGCATAGGTGTGAATCCAGCCTTAGGCTGGATTCACACCTATGCATGTTGCTTTTGAGTGTTTTTGGAGGTTTTTTTTTCATGCTTGCCACGTTTTTGAGCAGCGTTTTTGCGGCGTTTTTTTGGCGTTTTTGCCGCGATTTGCGTTTTGCGTTTTTTTTTTTTTTTTTTACAGTTTTTTTTTACAGTCTAAAAAAAAATGTAAAAAAAATTAAAAAAAAGAAAAAAAAAAACGGCAAAAACGCATCAAAAACGCATCAAAAACGCTGCAAAAACGCTGCAAAAACGGTGCACTTGCGTTTTTCATGCTTGTCCATTGAATTCTATTACATGCAAAACGCTGCATTTTGCATGAAAAAAAGTCCCTGACCCTTTCCAAAAATGCAGAGAAACAAAAAGGCATTGATGTGAACCCATGTTAAAAAATTCCCATGCATTTACATAGTTACATAGTTACATAGTTACATAGTTAGTAAGGTTGAATAAAGACACCAGTCCATCCAGTTCAACCTGAGTGAGTGTGTGTCTACAACCCTGACCCTTGTACCTAACCCTGTACATCGCACACTCACATCAGTCCCTACTCTCAATCCAAGGTCCCCATTCATATACTAGGGCCAATTTTAGACAGAAGCCAATTAACCTACCAGCATGTCTTTGGAGTGTGGGAGGAAACCGTAGTACCCGGAGGAAACCCACGCAGGCACAGGGAGAACATGCAAACTCCAGGCAGGTAGTGTCGTGGTTGGGATTCAAACCAGTGACCCTTTTTACTGCTAGGCGAGAGTGCTAACCACTACACCACTGTGCCGCCACATTTCTGCAAAATGCAAAATGCATCAAAAAACGCGCTAGTGTGAATGGAGCCTTAGGGCTGATTCACACCCATGCATTTTTAGTGCTTTTTTGCATTTTGCAGATTTGCACTACAGAACATGTTCCATAGGAATCCATGTTAAATGGACTGCAGTGCAAATCTGAAAAATACAAAAAGCTGAATGAATCCAGTTAGCCATAGAACCAGCAGAGATTTGATGTTTTATTAAATTATTAAAGGGAACTTTGACTGTGGTTAGTTTATTTTGAAATGTTATTTTAAGCTTACGAACTTTGTAAATTGATATTCTACAGAGTATTCTGGGTTGTTTTAAAAAAGCCCACCACTGTCACAGTTTGCATATTAGAGGTGCATTTTACATTTTTCAATACACATTTTTGATCCATTGAAGTCTATGGAACCAGAAAACGTCCCTGGCCCTTTCCATAAAATGCACAGATGTGAACATGACTCATAGGAAACCATGTTAAATGGACTGTAGTGTGTTTCTGGAAAACTGAAAAAGCACTAAAAAAAATGCATAGGTGTGAACGAGGACCTAATGTGTGTTCACAAGATGTGTAATTGACAGCAAAATAGCAACCTCAGCTTGTAAAACGTGAAAATGGCCTACAGCCTCACTTGCTGGTAGTGGTAAATTTTATATATAACAATAATTCCTAATTCCCTGGCTAAAAATATTTGCTTACATTTTTTTCTTAGTCCTGTACACAAGAAATAAAGAAAATGTAACAAAATGAGGCGCCAATCTTGTTGCTGTTAAGTGGAGGCTGTATAAAATGTACTGGATCCAGGGGTGCTCTTTAGAAGCCATTGCACCCAAGATGATGTCAGCATGTTGAAGGCAGTAAAATAAAAGGCAATTAAACAGAAAGCATGACAATGGCTGGCAGTCAGAGCCACCTACCTGGCTTCTTTGTGCAAAGATGTCTCTTCCGGCTCTCATGAAGTCAGCAGCATCAAAACAGGGCTCATGTTCTGTAGTAACAAATTTTCCCTGAGCAGCAAGTTTATGTCGGTCTTCAACAGTACGAATAGGATATTCCTGAAAGGCAGACATTAGGAGAAGTCAACATCCAGCCTTGGGTATAAGTGCAGATCCTGACCTTTCCAGTGTTTCCCATGCTGTATTCACCCCTCACATACAACATGTGCTATACACACAATAATCCACACAGCCTAGTGATGTCAGAGGTACACAGATATATTACACAAGAGTTTAAAAAATTATGTTTGAGGTCCATAATCAACCATTATTGAAATTCAACTTATCCGCACCCAGGTACATTAAGCCAAAAAAGACACAAACAAAAACACTATACAAAATGTACATTTTCTTATAGCTCGAGCTGCTTAGACTTGTAAGTATGGTATATTAAATATATATCTAGCTATGTCATTGAATATATGTTTAGCTAATCTGTAGCCCTGGAATAGTTGCCAATATAAAAATGAATATCCTAAACCAAAATCATTTTGTGTATACAGCCAAAGTCAACCTTTACTTAAAACAATCTTCCCACAATTACCGTATATAGAATGTCTCATATTTAAAGAAAATATAATAAAGAAATAAAAAATACAATTTCTTAAACAAAATCCATAAATCCACTTTTGGACTTTAAAATATTGCATTTATTATATTTTATTAAAAAAAATTGACACCTCCTATATAATTGTGGGAAGATTGCTTTATTAAACACTCCCTTTGTTTGCATTTGTACTGGCTTTTTAATTTTGGGTTAGCTGCTATAGAGGTTATATAATTTTATATATATATATATATATATATATATATATATATATATATATATATATATATATGTAGTCTATGCCCAACTTTTTAAATCACGATTGAGAATTGGTGAAAACTTTGTGTTGCCTCTCCCTGTGCCCAGCACTGCATCACTCTGACTGAATAGCTTAGAGTCGTCCAGTTTAGGGATGATCTGTCAAAGAGCCACACACATGGCTTTAATATATTTAAAAAAATGAAAGCAAATCCCATTTTGCACATAAAAGGTTTTTTAAATTTTCATACTGGTTGTGTTATTACGATTACTTTTAAGTTTTTTAATTCGGCTGTTATTGGGCTTAAACTCAATATGCTATATAGCCAAGACTCCTGAAATACAAATTGCCATACTGTTTTTGAAAGCCTAAAATTAGGTGACTTCCTAGCTGCTATTTCTTTTCAGGTATTAATCATACGTTGTAGATCACGTAAAAAAATATTTCATCTCAAAACCACAGAAATAATAAATTAACTAGATGGTGATTACATGTAGCAGTTGAGGTCATGTGCAATGTGGTAATGATAGGTTATGGCTCACACTAAATTGCACCACAGCGTCCTCTGTTGGAGGAAATACAGGTATTGTACTGTAGTTCTGTGCCTCTGGTTTACTATATAGAACAGGATGTCTACCATAGGATAAAGGGTGGGATAGGGAAACGTTTCCTGTATTTCTGATTTCAGCCTGGATTTTAGACATTAGCAAGAGCGTCATAATGCCTATTCAATTTAGACAGACTAAGATTTTTTTGGGCTACTTAATATTTGCTGTTACTTTTTTATTTATTTATTATTATTATTATTATTATTAGTAGTAGTATTATTAGTATTATTATAATACAGGTTTTATACAGCTCCTTTATAATATAGAGCTATAATTTTTTTGTATTACAACAGCTGAAAGTAATTTTTGTATTTTAGATATTTTAGTGTTATCCTAAAATATGATTCTATTTGCTATGAAAGTCTCAGTCAAGCTATGAGTCACCTAGGGATTTCGAGATGGATGCCATAATGATGTCACCTCCTACTATTGTTTTCTTGTAGACAGTAAACTAACGTAGAAAATCAGACTTATTGGGAATGTCTGGGGCGATAAAAAATAGAAAACTGTCATGCACAGGAGTTGATTTAAGTCTAAAAAAAAAAAAAAAAAAAAAAGAAAAACTTTTCAATGCAAACATTACATGAACTGCACCTCATGGGGTGACCAGATTATGTGTAAGAATGGGAATATATATTTTTGATTAGGACGACCGTTTCTGGTGGCTGCAATGGTTCCATGATATGTGAAGTTTAATGGCGAATGGTGATAAAAAAGCAGATTATATATAAATTACTACTAAATACTTTGTATTGAGCCATTTTATATGGGTGTTGTAAATTGTTGTGCTTATAAATTTCAAGATATTTGCTCAAGGTATCTATAAAATGTTACTAATCTCATAATATCACCCTCATTGTTCCCTGTAGAATGGACTCTTAGTACAGCGTATATTCAAATATTTTAATTTCCAGTATATCTTCTTCTGATTGGCCATTAATGAAATTAACTTTCCTGGGCAAAGAATATAGACCTTCAGTATGCATTGCTTTAAATAAAGTATATGGTTACATACAAAGTAATATGAGCTCATGTGAAATGATAATGGTGTTGTGACCATGTTTGTACACAGACATATACAACACATGCGGTATAAACACAGGTTGCACAGGACACAGTATAGCAGCACACACAAAACACACCTGCCATCATGCTGCAGAGAGGAGCCAGGGCCCTGCAAGAAGCCGCGGCTTGTGCTCTTCAGCACCCTCTGGTGGTTGGGGAGTGCAGAGAGCTACACACTGCCAGCATCTCCTCTCCTTTTCTCCCCTTTTTTCAGTCCTGCCACCAAGGATACATGAGAGATAGTGCCAATAGAGGAATAAAAGCTGGAAAATGTAGCATGTTAGCCCTTTCTAGGTCTACAATTTCAGCACAATGTAAAAAAAAAATTATGAAAATATGTATCTTGCTGTTAGAAATAGATCCTATTCTCACCTCTGCCCCAAGAGCATTCTTTTTCTTAGTTCTATATAAAGGATATGTCCACTAGGAGCTGATAATACAGTACTGGGTGGATAATAGCTACTTGAAGCACCCAAAAGCTTCTTAGATCTTACCCATACTCCGAGGTGAGATTGCCCAGGCTCCACTTCCTATTTGCTGAGGCCATCAAGAACATGTGGTTTTGGACCAACTAAGGCACGTAATCACACTTTCTCTGCTGGATTTTCCCCAAGCTGGCCATGCAGGCATAGATTTCTAATAGGAATCTAAGAGACTCTTCCATCCATGCTAAACAGTGTGCATAGTGGAATCTTCCCTGCCACTCATTTTATTCATACAGGTGCAGCTCCCATGGCTGTCTGAAAGCCTGAACCAGTCAGATGCAGTAACTGTTCAGCCAACAATTTTCCACCGGGCTCTTTCAATTTTTCAATTCAAAGTTTGTCAAGCTGGATGGCTTTGACAGGGCTACCCATGGCTGAAATTTCAGCAAAATCAGCAGGATTTGGCCTAATTCCTCTTGCTCATCTATACGACTGTCATAGGCGTGCGCACAGGGTGTGCCAGGTGTGCCTGGGCACACCCTAATCGCTTTGTGTGGTGCACATTCCCCCCTGTTTAGACCACTGATATTTCATCCCCCCAAAAAATGTTACAAAATAAAATAATTTAAAAAATAATCTAATAAAACTACTGACACTGTCCACTGCCCTACTGACACCATCAGTACATATACACATGCATATGTATTTGAGCTTTGGGGTGCACACCCTAATGCAAGAGGCTGCGCACACCTATGACGACTGTTCATGGCTTGGCACCCTATTATCTCTCTGAACGTCAATTTATCAATTTATTTCCCCCCCTCATAACCCCCGCTCGTCAAATTGTGGTCTTCTGTGTGTCCCCTCTACTCACCTACACTCGATGGGAGACAGAGCCTTCTGCTATGCTCCAAAACTCTGCAATTCACTTCCAAAAAACATCAGAGAGTCATCTCTAAACTAATTCAAATCAAATCTAAAAATGTTTTTCTTTAGACAAGCTTTCACTTAATTGTCCCTTTTTCCTTTATGTTATCCTGTGTATTACTTGTGTTTCCTTGTAAAGCACTTTGAGAAGCTACCTTTAAAAGACACTATATAAAATAAAGTTTATTATTAATATTATTATTATTATCATCATTCAGACCATGTATGGTCAGCTTCATGAATTGGTAGTATCAGACCATGATTACATCCAAGCAGTATGTTTTTTTTTTTAGAGGTGGTGGTAGTAATTATGGTGAACTGCCAGGAACTTAAAGTGGAGCTTCACCCAGAAAGGGAAGCTCCGCTTGTTCGGACCTCCCCTTCACCCCCTCCACTGCCACATTTGGTAATTTTTGGATTGTAGGGGGAGCGGGTACCTGGTTTTGACAGGTACCCACTCCCACTTCCGGGTATGATCACTGCATGGCAATCTATGACCTTTCTCGACCCTCCTCCTTCCCCCCGCGGCCTTTTGGGACACACAGATGTCCCAGAAGACGGCGCGACTCATGCATGCACAGTAGGAAACAGGCTGCAAGGCTTCACTTCCCGTTTCCCTTACTATAGATGCCATTGCCTGCACCCGAAGCGGATTGATGAATCGGCTAGATGTGCCGACATCGCGGGATCCCTGGACAGGTAAGTGTCCTTGTATTAAAAGTCAGCAGCTACAGTATTTGTAGCTGCTGACTTAATTTTTTTTTTTTTTTACAGACTGGAAGAAGAGCTAATTGCTGATAACCCAGACAGATCTCAGAATACAGTAAAACCTCAGATTGTGAGTAATGCGGTTTACGAGCGTTTTGCAATATGAGCCGTTTTCTATAAAAATCCTGACGCAATTTGCAAGCGTTGTCTCACAAGACGAGCAGGATTCAAGCCTCTGGGATGTGCAGTACCGCATGTGGCCAGAGGTGGGGGGCGCTGGAGACGCTTGAAGACCACTCGAAGACACTTAAAGACACTTGGTTCCTGAGTGTCTCCGGCCCCAACCCCCCTCTGGCCACATGCAGTACTGCATACACTAGCAGTGACACTGGAACAAATTATATGAGTTTCCATTAATTCCTATAGGGAAACTTGCTTTGATATACAAGTGCTTTGGATTACAAGCATGCTTCTGGAACGGATTATGCTCATAATCCAAGGTACTACTACTGTAAAGCAGAGTATTTGATTTGCAGCTTCCCCCCCCAGTAGTGACTTATCAGCTTTGCATAGACTGTGCCTTTTCACGCTTTGTAACCATGTACTGTATAGAGATACTTTTCTGTTGACTCATCTAAATATATCCTCTATGTTACAGTATGATGCTACATTTAGAAGCCCTGGAGAAGAAGAAAAAGATTTGGGGATGCATATTTCTGAACTCATTCTTATTTCCATAGCCACTGAAGGTATCACTTTGACAATACGTTCCCTTTATTCCTGGCTAATAGAATACATCACTTTTTTCTCTTTCTGAATCTTTCAACTTCTAATGTGCATTCTGTATTTCTTTGCAATGCTCTAACTGAATCAGGACAATATTTTCTGGTTCTATTTGTTTTATAATGTAAGATTTTAGAACATATACATTTAAAAAAATCCAGAGAATGTACCTGGTCATAGAGCTCGTCAGCCATTGTTGGTTTAGGTGCTGTGGTCCACTTTGCCCCACGACGGAAATAATCCTTAATTAAGGGACGGTAGGCCCTGTATTCAAAGAAGCGGGACCTCCATGCCATGGGAGCTTCAATGATCTCATTACCAACAACCAGCAGGATGTCTCTAGGCATAGCAGCATACAGACCTGCAATAGAATAAAATCACATTTCATCATCATTATAGATTTGTGTTACCAACATAATTTAGAGTTAGATTTATCTAGATATATTTTTGGAACCAAAAGGTCAGACCCTCTTCATGCATATACACTATTATTGTATATTGATCCAGTATATTGATCCAGTATTAAATCTGTCTTCAGATGTTATCTATACACCTGTATGTGGCACGATTGAACCCAGCACTGAAAAATTCTACTTAGTTCTATTATAAGGGGACTGGCAAACTGTGTTTGCCATAATGAACGCTGTGTGTACTGTGCTGGCAGATCTCATTACGAGTTATAAACTAGTTATGAACACTGTCTATCTTAAGATTAAAGATTTAGAAGCTGGGCTTCTCTATTATATATTAATGAGTGGCAACTCAGCCAGTCCCTAGTATGTTTTTAGATTTTGTACTGGATATTTAAGAATAGTGAGAATATAATTATCAATCAAACATTAGGTTTCACATAAATACAAAGTTAGTATATGAAACACAAGCACTCTTTTACTAAAGGTAAACAATAGGCATATTTAACCTCACAACTGTTTAAGAGCATTGTAAAGCACTGCGTAAACTGTTGGCGCTATATAAATCGTGTATAATAATAATAATGAGCCCACACAAAAGCAGATAATGGCCATCTTTCCAGCCAAAGGTGGGCAGCAAAAATATATGAGCCTCCTATCAAAAAGGCACAAGTGTATTGCCCTGTACACACGGTTGGACATTGATCGGACATTCCGACAACAAAATCCATGGATTTTTTCCGACGGATGTTGGCTCAAACTTGTCTTGCATACACACAGTCACACAATGTTGTCGGAAAATCTGATTGTTCTGAATGCGGTGACGTAAAACACGTATGTCGAGACTATAAACGGGGCAGTAGCCAATAGCTTTTGTCTCTTAATTTATTCCGAGCATGCATGGCATTTTGTGCGTCGGATTTTTGTACACACCATCGGAATTTAACTGATCGGATTTTGTTGTCGGAAAATTTTATAGCCTGCTCTCAAACCTTGTGTGTCGGAAATTCAGAGGGAAAAAGTCCGATGGAGCCCACACATGGTCGGAATTTCCAACAACACAATCCGATCGCACTTTTTCCGTTGGAAAATCCGACCGTGTGTACAGGGCATAAGAGGACCACATCTTTCAAAAATTATAGGAGGCATGGGAAGGAATACATGTAGCTATAAGAGGGACCCAACCCCACAGGAGAGGGTCAGTGAGAACCCTGTGACGTGCAGGGAACAAATGTGAAACATAGTATAGACAGAGGGTGTGCCCAAACTGGTGTGCCCAGAATCTGGTGCAGCTGTGTATAGTAACCAATGAGCTTCTAGGTTGGGTTCACATTATTGCAATATCAAACATTGCATATGATTCGCACCACATTTCTGTGCAAATCACATGCGATGTCTGTGCGATGCAAATTCAGCCATACAGATTGTATGGCTGAATTCCCATTTCATTTGGACCAAAATGGTGCAGGACCTTTTTTTTGGTCTGCACTGGAATTGGATTACATGGGTTCTCACACCTATGCAATCCGATTCCTGCACCATTGCACAGTTCCTACTGCGGGCTGGTAACCAATCTGGGCGTGTAATTAACTTTGTAATGACACCCGCAGTGGTTTCGCATAGGGCAGTGTGAACTGCTTGCGAGAGACATGCGATGCGGGAACCCGCACTGGAATCGCGCTGGTTCCCGCATCGCATATGTTTGAACCTAGCCTAATTGTCAAAGTTCAATTGAACAAGCTGAATTAGATGCTGATTGGTTACTATGCAAATCTGCACCAGATTCTGTGTGCACTAGTTTTAATAAATCCCCCCATAGAGTCCAGGTGAAAAAAAGAAAAGAAACCAGAAGAAAAAGCAGAAAAATAGTAGAGGTGAAGGGATCGGGGTAATTGGTTGGAGCCCGGGCCAGGGTCAATCTCCTGCCCATGGGATGGACCCCTAAATGATAGCTAGATACCGGTTAGAGTAACCACAATGGGTGAGTCCTTAGCCTCACTTTGCGACACTCATAATAAACTTGTTCAGAAATGCTTGCAGTCTTCCGTGACACCTTCTCCTAACATCTAATATGTAATGAAATGTTTTTTTTTTTCTTTAGGTATGCTGTGTGGATGGCAACATGACAAACATAGTTGGGTTTTCTGAAATTTAACAGCAAAAGGTGGAAATACACTTTAAGTGGTCACAAAAGTCTACTATTTTTTCAGCGTCCTTTAGATGATTTAACATTGTCCAGTAAAAACACAAAATTTTTCTCGGAACACTTTGACAGTGTAATACGGCAATATCACGAGCACTCAAGAATGTTTCAGGGTGTATCTGGTCACCTGCCAGAGGAGTGGTTAATCTGACCCATCTATGTTACGTCAGGAAGTAGACATTCCCTCAATGGTTAGCGTAAGCCCACGCATTTTGTGGAACTGGTTATTATGGTTGAAAGCCATTTGCTGCTATGACAACACACACACACTGGCATGAGAATCCCAGCAACAAAGCTTCTAGTCATGAGCTCGGAGTGGATTGTTTAATGAATGTCCTTTTCATATGCTCGCCTGTGGGAATACAAGTGCCCCTTACTGTTCTTTTGCCACCTCAACAAGGTCTGACCAATATGCTCCGGGGCTTGCCTAGGCTAAAATTAACTGGCATGCTTCAAAACAAAATACAACGCCAGCTTATATCATTTAACCTGATTAAAAGTTACCAGTACAAACTTTCCAGGATTTTTACAGCATGAGGGACGTTACACAAAGACGTATCAGCCTCCTGTGATTTTCCCATGCTAGAGAAAAAGATTAGTCACTTTTATTTGGACAAAGCTGACCTCTTCTGAGTAAGCTGTGCATAACACAAAGCAAAGTCCGAAAGCAGGTCCTTCATTAAAATGTGACAGTTTAACCACTTACAGACCGGAAGATTTTCCCCCTTAATGACCAGGCCATTTCTTGCGATACGGCACTGTGTCGATTTAACCCTTTCATGACTAAGCCTATTTTTGAAATTTGGTGTTTACAAGTTAAAATCCATATTTTTTGCTAGAAAATTACTTAGAACCCCCAAACATTATATATATTTTTTAGCAGAGAATCTAGAGAATAAAAAGGAGATTGTTGCAATATTTTATATCACACGGTATTTGTGCACCGGTGTTTTAAACGCAAATTTTTGGAAAAGGGACACTTCCACGAATTTTAAAAAATCCAAACAGTAAAGTTACCCCAATTTTTTTGTATAATGTGAAAGATGATGTTACGCCGAGTAAATAGATACCAAACATGTCATGCTTTATAATTGCACGCACTCGTAGAATGGCGACAAACTATGGTAGCTATGAATTTCCATAGGCGACGCTTTAAATTTTTTTTTACAGTTACCAGGTTAGAGTTACAGAGGAGGTATAGGGCTAGAATTATTGCTCTTGCTCTGACGATCGCGGCGATACCTCACATGTGTGATTTGAACACCGTTTACATATGCGTGCGCGACTTCCGTATGCGTTTTCTTCGCTGCGCGAGCTCGCGGCGACGGGAGCGGTTTAAAATTTTTTTTTTTATATTTATTTTATTAATTTTTATACTTAAAAATTGTGTTTAAAAAAAAAAAAAATGTTTTTCTTTTACTTTTATTGCTGTCACAAGGAATGTAAACATCCCTTGTGACAGTAATAGGTGGTGACAGGTACTCTTTATGGAGGGATGGGGGGTCTAAAAGACCCCCCATCCCTCCTTTACACTTCAAAGTATTCAGATCGCCGAAAACGGCGATTCTGAATACTGTGTATTTTTTTAAATTCGGCACCATTGGCAGCCGAGTAAACGGGAAGTGATGTCATGACATTGCTTCAGGGTTTACAATGAGAAGGCTGGAACGAAGCCGCCCACAGCTTCGTTCCAGCCCGCCCACAGCCGCCGGAGGCAGACGATTGGACACCGGGCCTCCCGATCGCACGGGAGGCCTGGTAAGAGCGGCGGGAGGAGGCGGGATGTCCCCTCCCACTCCTCCGGTATAACAGCCGAGCGGCTTTTAGCCGCATCGGTTGTTATATACGGGTAGCCGATCGCCCGCTCGAAACAACAGTACCGGGATGATGCCTGCAGCTGCGGGCATCATCCCGGTATAACCCCGGAAAGCCGAGTACGCAGATGTGCGTAAGGTCGGCGGGAAGGGGTTAACTGACAATTGCGCGGTCATGCAACGCTGTACCTAAACAAAATTGATGTCCTTTTTTTCCCACTAATAGAGCCTTCTTTTGGTGGTATTTGATCACCTCTGGGACCATTGACAGTTATACAGCGATCAGTGTTATAAATATGCACTGATTACTGTGTAAATGTCACTGGTGGGGAAGGGGTTAACACTAGGGGGTGATCAAGGGGTTAAATGTGTGTTCCCTAGATATGTTCTAACTGTGAAGGGATGGGACTGACTGGGGGAACAACAATATGTCTCCTCTCCCCTGACAGAACAGGGATTTGTGTGTTTTACACACACAAATCCCCATGCTGGCTCTTGTGCATGCGATTGCACTTGGCTGGCGGGGTTTGCGCCCGCCGGCCACGCACATCGCGTCTCCCTCGCCGTGCAGCGGGCGCGCGCGCCCTCTGGCAGCTCTTAAAGGGAACCCTGTACCCGTAGGAGGTTTCGTGCAGTGGTGCTATTGTGCCGCAGTAAATATGCGTGAGTCGGTCGGGAACCGGTTAATTATTGCATTTGAGCAGAAAAAGCTCAAACATGCGCAACAAACTGCGCTAAAATGCTCAAAACGCCCAAATCAAGCATTTCCATGCATTGTTTTTTAAAACAATACACTTAAAAAAAACGCACAAATCTGCCCAATTCAAGCTACAAAAAAAGCTCCAGAAGTTGGAGCTTCAGGTGTTTGGCTTCAGGCAACTTGTAGTAAAGATGTGAACCATCTCCATAGATAATAATTAGATTTTTTTTCTCCTCCAGGATTTTGGAGCTTCAACCTCCAATCCGCTGAGGTGTAAATAGGGCCTTAGGAAGGTACTTATATTTACGCTGAGACGCTGATTTCCTTTTCTGAAAGAATCCTTCATGGGTGGTTTGCATTTATAAATAAAATCAGCGGGTGTTGGTACAATAAATACAACTAGAGAACCAGGCATATGGTAATCATAGAGAAATGTATAGATAGCTATCAGACTTAGCTCAGCTGTGATTGTCCACTAGAAGGACAGTCATATTTCTGACAAAACCTGTAGTTAAAATATACACACCTCTCTGTACAATTTTATTTAGATTTAGGAAGGAATGATGTACTGCAAGGTCCTACCCAAACAATCCATCCAATGTATAGGCCATCGGGTAGGCCCTTGTGCTACAGTCACATGGTAAATATGTATGATCTTTAAGTGCATCGAAACCAATAAATAAAAATGTTATGTATTACAGCATACCAGTTCTGGTGGCAGCATTAGTTCTCCTTTGCAGTGTTTTTTTTACTTTATTTTCACTTAGTAATCCTGTCAGCAACACATTTCCTGTCCTTGGATGACAACGCTCACTCATTGTACTGTATCTATGGAGGAGCAACATAGTCACCCTAGGACAGGTCTACAGAACACTTCCCTTTGTTTTTGTCCATAACATTAATGGGAGGTGCAATGTAGTCAGTCAGCACGAGAGAGTCAATTTTGAGAAAACCTCACTGTTTTTTATGTGTTCCCATACACACCAAATACCATTTTAAAAAAAAAATATATTTCTTACCTTTTAGATGGTTTTTCAGGAGGAGGTATCATGGCTGACTGCAAGGTTTTTTGAAGAATGTTAGAGTGAGCCTGTACCATGTCTGCCCAGCCTCTATACCTTTAACCCTTTGTTAGGATAGCCAGGGTTCAAACCTAGTTACAATTAATAAAGATCTGCCTGCACAGTACAGACAGGGTTAATTATGGCAAACACAGCTGCCCAGCTCCCTCAAACAAAGAGAACCACCTAGGATTTTGTCAGGAAGGGCATGCCAGTAGGCAACATGGTTCCTTTGGATGGACTTCTGGGCCTCTTCAAAGGCCAATTCGTGCTTCCTCTCGTAGCCGTAGGTATTTAGCTAATACTTATGCGTGCTTGCATATGGGCACACGCATACATGCATATCAGCGTGCTCGTGTGCAGTGCTCACGTGCACTCATCACAGATCGTGACAATAAATGGGCTATTTAAATTGTGTCAGTGCTCAGGATCAGTGCTGCTTTTTCTTCAGCTTCCCCTGTATCCTGTGACCCTGTGATTCTACATCCTGATTCCAGTTGCTGACCCAGCTTGTCTGACCACTCTCTGAACTCTACCCCGGCTTGTCCTTGACCTTTGTCCACTCCATTTGCTTGTCTTCCACTGATTGGCTCCTGACCCGGCTTGTACCCTGACCACGCTCTTGCTTGCTCCTCTGTACCCGATTCGTCCTGCCAGTGTATGACCATACCTGCCCGACTTTGCTAATCTTCCTGAGGTTTCCAGTACTTGCCCTACATTCTGCTGTGCCTGCTGTTTTACAGTCTGCTACCAGTGTATGCCTCACCCACCCGCTGTCGCCAGTACCAGGCTGCTTGTCTGCCACCCACCAGCAGTCTTTCAGCCCACCTGCTTCACTGAAGACTACTGAGGACTTCTCCTGCCTAGCGTGGACACCCACTCTGTTACTAGCAAGACCTGCAGGCACTCGTGCCACCCTGCACTCCTGCGCCTTCTGTTCACACTACAGGGGCCCTGAGTCAGAGGGATAAGAGAGGCCTTCCTCATCATTTCAAGGTCTGCTACCAGGTACCTGATAGATTTTCTTCTTGCTGGAGAGCCCAAAATAGAGCATCTAAAAAAGGTAAGCTGCAATTTGTAATTGTTTTTGAAGTTATGCTGGAATAATGTTAATGGGGACATGTAACAAATTTAAAGTAGGTGTTATGCTCATTTCATTTGAAGCCCAATACTTACTGTATTAGTAGCTTACCTGTAGATTCGAAGTCAGGAGTTTTATACTGAACTGACCAATCGATTACTTCAGGTCTTTGGACAATAACGCCTTCGTGTCGTAAAATATTGCACATTTCCTCAATTTCCTGTACAGCTATCTTCACGTGCTCATGAGGAAACCTCTGTCCTCCATAGTTCTGGTAGAAAGGCCAGTGCTTTTCATACGTGTTTGCCTGATGTGGACAAGAAAATGCGCATTTTATGCTAGTACTTTAGAAATAATGTGCAGATCATTTTCTGATGGAACCACCACAAATCTGGTAATGCGATATGTCAAGTTAGCAAATTGTAATTTGTCTAACAGACATCTGTCACCCTCGTCAACGTCTCTGACTTCTATGTTATATAATACAGTAATTTCAGCTTCTCTTACTCTCTGGCAAAAATATTTTAAGAAACAGATGCAATACTAGATGTCACAGGCAGCTGCCTCTTGACGCTAGTTAATGGCTTTGCCAGACCAGCACCGTCACCATTGCATTTCTCTGTTGACGACTATGACGACTATGCTTTTAACCCTTCCTATTTCTTGGTTGTTTTTTTTAAAGGACTGTCATAAAGCAATGTTTTTTAATTGTCCCATTATGAGGCATTGATATTTTTACGCTAATTATTTTAGCCTGAAATAAATTCTGTAGCTTTTTATCACACAATCACGAAGAAAGACTAGCGATGAATGCTGCCTGTCTCTACCACTGTTATTAATGAATTGCTACAGTTGGGTAGATTTACTTCTTTTAAAGGGAATGTATAGTTTGTATACTTTATTAAGATCAGGATCATGTTAAATATTAAAATTCATCTTATTCATCAGGTAAAAATAAAATAATTCCTATGTTTATTCTGTAGTCTTCTAGGCAGCCAAGAGGTGGAGCTCTAGGCTCCTTTTTACATGTTTTTCCTGAGCACCTACATAAGAAAAGAAAAAAATGTGCACATACATGAGTTAGAGCAATAACTCCCATATCAAACAACTTTGTCCGAGGTTTCAGTCCAACAAAGCGAACCTCAAGGTAGACAGCTACCTCTGTTCTGTGTCTTTAGATCACCTATAGTGCTCTGGGAATCCTTTTTTATTAGTAAAACTAAGATTTTATACACATGTAAAAGCAGATATAAAACAAACATACTTTAAAATTTATTGTGTAAAAAAAAAAAAAAAAAAAAATTGCCTAAAACCACTACAGTATTTAAGGAAAATTAAGTATGTGTGAAATGTAAAAAAAGTGGGCTAAAGTGTTAACATTTATCTGGGTAGCATGTGTAGAAAGCTTTCATAGGGCTGACAAATAGAATGGTAAGGGGAGGTAAAGAAAAGATATAGGCCATTTATGCTGGGCCCCCCCATGGCTATTGGGGTAGTTGCACCCTAGTACAAGTAAAGGAAGCTCCGTAGTTGATTTTGCACATGATTTTGTAGCATATTACAGTTTTCCCATTCAAAAACCACAGTGTATTCAGACGGGAAGAGTCCCCTGGGAAGACGTCTTGTACAGTCCGCTGTTCCTGTCTATGTAATGAGCTCTGCAGCCAAACAAGAGCCCCAGCTGTGCTTTTGTCACATGCTTCCCATGTGATATTTCTCACATTCCTCCCATGTCCACGTATGTACATTAGAATCAAACCGGGACTATGTAGTGATCAGCATATAAAACGACTGTTATAGTCCTCTCATTTCAACATATATACTCTAATGATTTTACATGTGTGGACAACAGAGATTGGAAAAAAATGGTTTTTAATGTAAAGGCAAAACAAACATTTCAGCATATTATAGTCTTAAAATAATAAGTATAAATTAAAAAAATGCTTGCTTTAGAAGGAAGCTATAATGCTTTCTCTATCAGTATTATTTTACATTTTTGTTTACATTTACATATTAACTGATCTTTTTATTGTATATACATTTTATTTTATGAACGTTTAAAGAGGTTGTAAAGTACTTTTTTCCTTAACCACTTGACCTCCGGAAGATTTATCCCCCCGATACGGCACTGCGTTATTTTAACTAACAATTGCGTGGTCGTGCAACGCTGTACCCAAATAATTTTTTTTCCCCACAAATAAAGCTTTCTTTTGGTGGTATTTGAACACCTCTGCGTTTTTTATTTTTTGTGCGATAAACAAAAATAGACCGACAATTTTGAAAAAAATAAATAAAATGTTGTGCTTTCTGCTATAAAACACATCCAATAAAAAAACTGAAAAAAATAAATAACATTTTTTTCTTCAGTTTAGGCCAATATGTATTCTACTACATGTTTTTGGTAAAATAAAAAGATCCCCGAAATTCATGGGGTTACGTTCGTAGAGCTCCCACGAATTGTGAAAAACCGAGAATTTTGGATGTGGTCAAAAAAATGCCTATTTTTAAACTGCTTCTTAGGTTCATTGCCAGTAGCCTTAGAAGATGAAGGGCAGCATCTTAGGGTGGCATTTTAGGGCTTTAAGAAGAACAAAATGAAAAACACAGAAACACTCAGCGAAATACTCAATAGCATCTACAAACTATGGATATTCAAAATTTTTTTTTACTAGTAAAGGCCACGATCAGCGACTTATAGCGGGACTGCAATATTGCGTCAGACAAATCAGACACTAACTGTCTCTTTTTACACTTTTTTGGGGGACCAATGACCCTAATACAGTGATCAGTGCTAAAAAAATATGCACTGTCACTTTACTAATGACACTGGCTGGGAAGGGGTTAACATCAGGGGCGATCAAAGGGTTAACTGTGTGCCTAGCCAGTGATTCAGTATAGTGGGGGAGGTGCTTTTACTAGTGGAAGCCAAGGATCAGTGTTTCTGCTTTACAGGAACACAGGATCCTGGCCTTCTGTGTACCAAAGCATCGGCGGGTGCTGGCGGACATCGAGTCCACCTTACCCGCCGATCGGCTTCCACTGTGTAGAATCACAGTGGGAGTGGGCCACCTGCAGACCTGGAAGTGTCAGATCATGTACTAGGCACAGAGTGGCCATCCTGCCACAGTAAATGTATGGTAGCAGGTCCGCAAGTGGTTAAAATAACAAATATGTTACACTTACCCACTCTGTGGCATTGCACAGAGTGGCCTCGAACCTCCTCTTGAGGTCTCCCACTGGTACTATCCATTCCTCCTCTTTTCTATATGCTCCCCTAGGAAGCTGCTTTCTATGGAGGCGCATGCTCACTCCCGAGCCAGGCTGTGTGCATCCATAGACACACAGTGCGACTCGACCTTGCTCATCCTTTTGAATTGTTGGCTGCATTTGCCTATTAGAAAAGCTACATGTTTTTCTCTGCTGTTCAGAACTTAAAGTAAAATTCTGGCATAAAACTAACTAGTCTTGAAAATGTCCCCCTTCCCCCTCCTAACATCTATGCTGGCTAACCTGTGTAAGATCTACTGTATATACATAACTATTTTTGGCCCGCTCCGGTCACGTGATCCTGTTCACCTGTGCCAGCCAGCAGCAGCTACAGGGGAAAGGAGGGAGCTCTGACAACGGATAGGCCATTGAAGCCTATGGGCGACGTCCCTGCTCCAAGCTTTACCAGCTGTTGTGTGCCCTCTCCTCTCCCTTGCAGCTGTTATTGGCTAGAATAGTGGATCACATGACCAGACCAGGTTGAAAGTAGGAAGTATATACACTATATTACCAAAAGTATTGTGACTCCTGCCTTTACACGCACATGAACTTTAATGGCATCCCTTTCTTTGTAAGGTTCATCATTGAGTTGTCCCACCCTTTGCAGCTTTAACAGCTTCAACCCATCTGGGGAGGCTGTCCACAAAGTTTAGGAGTGTGTCTATGGGAACGTTTGACCATTCTTCTGGAAGCGCATTTGTGAAGTCAGGCACTGATGTGGACGAGAAGGCCTGGCTCGCAGTCTCCACTCTAATTCATCACAAAGGTGTTCTATCAGGTTGAGGTCAGGACTCTGCGCAGGCCAGTCAAGTTCCTCTACCCCAAACTCACTCTCCATGTCTTTATGGACCTTGCTTTTTGGTAAAAAAAAAACCTGAAGATTATGCCTCCTGCTAGTTGCACTTGGCTAATATGAAAAATTTGTATGCATTATTTCACATCCCTCTAAAAAGAAAAAGTTGTAAACCCTCTCTAGTGACTTTTAACTATAGGTAAGCCTAGAATAAGGCTTACCTATAGGTAGTGGAAATATCTCCTAAACGTGCACGGTCTATGAGATATTTCACTTGTAGTGCGCCGAAGATGTAATCAGCGCATGCGCTGTGAAGAAATGGACTTCCCTGACGTTTCTTCCCCCATCGTGTGCCGTTACTGATGGCTCCCGCGCGCATGCGGGAAGTGACGTCATGTGGCTCGGGCCAGTCACAGAGCCGGAGTCTGCGGTCCCCAGAAGGAAGAGGTGTGAAGATGGACGCAGCCTGCACAGGGGACAGTGATGGATTCGTTTGCAGGTAAGTGTCACAAAATGGGCTAGAATGCAATGCATACTAGCCCATTATGCTTTTAATTTGCAGGCTTTGCAGGGAACAAAAGAGGAAGTAAAACCCATCAGGGTGTACTTCCTCTTTAATCATAAAAAAATGATATATATTTGAAAGCATTATATATTCTCTTTAAATGTTGTTGTTGATGTTTTGTGTGGCTAAAAATACATAAATGAGTGGATTGATTTAATTTAACCATTATGGAAATCATTATCGATAAGTCACAAGTCCTGTATTTATGCTAAAAGGCGTAAAATTGTTTATGAAATAAAGGAAGTGATTCACATTATGAACAAAAACCATAGTTAAATGCTTCTGGAATTACCCCAAGTCACATATTGCCAAAAAGGTTGCAGTGGAAAAAAGCTACAGTGCCAATAGGAATGTGCTTACAGGAGGGTAACCCCGTTCATTGGCTCAGTACTCTGAGAAAAGCAGTGAGCCGAGACTATAAATTATCAGTACATTTAGGTGTACTGCGGGAATTTCTACTAGCCAAATTCTATAGAGGATCCATACTATAGGCATACCTATAGGCATGACCTTTTTCTATAAGAGCCCTTGCACACTGGGGCGGGGGCGGCGTCGGCGGTAAAACGCCGCTATTATTAGCGGCGTTTTACCGTCGGTATTCGGCCCCTAGCAGGGCGGTTTTAACCCCCGCTAGCGGCCGAGAAAGGGTTAAATACCACCGCAAAGCGCCTCTGCAGAGGCGATTTGCCGGCGGTATAGCCGCGCCATCCCATTGATTTCAATGGGCAGGAGCGGTGAAGGAGCGGTATACACTCCGCTCCTTCACCACTCCGAAGATGCTGCTTGCAGGACTTTTTTTACCGTCCTGCCAGCGCATCGCTCCAGTGTGAAAGCCCTCGGGGCTTTCACACTGGAATGAAAGCAGCGGCACTTTCGGGTCGGTTTGCAGTCGCTATTATTAGCGCAATAGCGCCTGCAAACCGCCCCAGTTGGAAAGGGCTCTTAAGGATCCATACTATAGGCATACCTATAGGCATTACCTTTTTCTATAAAGGATCCATACTTTTCAACATTTTGAGATGGGAATGAGAGACACCTACTAGCAAAAGTATGTAGGCATAGAACACGCCCCCTGCCACACCCCCTTAAAGGAGAATTAACCAAAAAAAAGGTCAGTTAAGGGCTTTTTTTTAACCACTACTATTTCTTTATATTGGCTTTTCAAATGTACAAATGCAGCAATTTAGAAATTTGATGAAAGGTTTAGCACTGGGGAAAACTTTATACGACAATATGGATCAAACCAAAATGAGGGACAAATGAGGAGGAACAAGGGACAGAGGGACTTTGTTCCCACTCAGGGACAGTCCCTCAAAATCAGGGACAGTTGGGAGCTATGCTATAGGCACAGACCATTTTTGCGATCTTTAATATTTGTTTTGGCACTGGATGGCACTATAGCAAAGAAGCTCTGGAATCCTTTCACCGCTCATGCAAGCTGCTGTGCACACATTACTCTTGGCAGCTTTGCAGCCTTTTGGGAAAACGTGTTGTGTCAATTGGGGTTAATGACTGTACTGTGAGAAAGTAGAGACAACAGTTTTCTGTGTTTGCCACAGCTTGGCATAAATTAGCACCTTCGCATCAAATCCTGTGTAAATAGACGTCAATTAGCTTACCTTGACTTCCACTGTAAATGGAGGAACGCTTGCATTTTCTGGTCTCCCCACAATGACTTCTTCCAGCGGGTCCCACTCATTGTAGGAGCAGACAGGAGAGTCTTGGAGGATGGTTTCGTCAGCAGTGCAGTCTTTCTGGGTAGCTGCAGCTGCCTGGGTGCTCTGGAAAGTTCGCTGCACCCATCCGACGAGGCCTTTACTCAGCTGAAAGGATAAAAGAACCTCAGTGAGGACAAAGCAGACCTAAATGTTTTTTTCTTTAATAAACACTTGGGAGGATTTACTAAAAGTGGAGAGTGCAAAATCTAGTGCAGCTGTGCATGGTAGCCAATCAGCTTCTAACTTGTTCAATTGAGTTATGGCAATAAAAACTGGAAGCTGATTGGTTTCTATGCAGAGCTGCACCAGATTTTGCCAGCTCCAGTTCTAGTAAATCTCCCTCCATCTCACCATGAAGTGCAAAGTAAATCGTCTTTAGTCCTTACAGGCTGACTCTACTTTTGTTGAGAAAACAATCTCCTCTAGGTGATCAATGTACATTGCAAGGATTGTAGCAATTTTTTTTTTACAGAGTCCTACCTGTTTCTGCTCTGAAGAAAAATCAGTTTGTTGTCTGCAGAGTAAATCTGGATAACAATGAATTTTCACTTATATCTTAGTGGAGACTTCTGGGAAAATCAGTGATACAATCACACAAGCAGAAATGTACATTTCCGGGGGTTCTGTACACCTACCGTGTGCACATGAAAAGGCCGCCCAGTTGCCATATTGCATTAAATTTTACAGACAATGACAAAGCTGCAAACTGACAAGGAAATGTAGTTTTCAAAAACATTCAACAATATGGCTTGCATAGCATTTGCTATATTATTTTTATTTGCTTGTTTTTCCCACAAAAAATGGAGTTACCCTTTAAGTAAATCATATCTACCTAAAACTGCACTTAAATACTTTATAAGTTTGCTCTTCTAGATTGTAAGCTCTAATGAGCAGGGCCCTCTGATCCCTCCTGTGTTGATTTGTATTGTAAGTGCACTTAGTCTGCCCTCATGTTGTAAATCGCTGCGCAAACTGTTAGCGCTATATAAATCCTGTATATTAATAATAATTTACCAATGACAAAATTTAGATATGGCTTAAATTTTATGTATTCTTCCAATTGGTATACAAACTTCTTTCTATAATAAAAGTGTAAACGCTACAACTATGTGCTGATAGAGCAATTGGATCTTGTCTAAAATTGGCCCTAGTATGTAAGCATGTGAGATAGGGACCTTAGAGTGTAAGCTCCTTTAGAGCAGGGATTGATGTGACTATACAGTATGTAAAGAAAATTATCCATGCTATAGAAATGCCAATATTAATAATAATAAAAAGCCAAAAGTTATAATGCACTTTTGAGATTTGTAAGTAGAAATGAGTGTGTTCGCATGCATCCACCTAGTGGTGGCTGGGGGCACTGCAGCGTTCATGCCCAATTGCTGTACATTATAGCTAGGATGCATGCTTCTGCATAAAGGCCTCTTGTGTGAGCTGAGATTAATGGCCATGTAGAAAGGTCTTTCATGCCACACTGCACGTACACATGTGACATATTTTTATCAAGCACTCCAGAGAGTTGCACTGTGCTCCTGGAGAACCAGTGGTCAAAGTAAACCATGTAACAGCTGCTGTAAACAAGATTATAGCCCTTATCTTATCAGGGACCTCTGAGCTGAGCATGTGGTCTTCCTATGGACATAGAACTTCCTATGGTTGCCTGACTGTAACAGCTAGCTTGCTTTGCACAGTTGTTTGTTTAACCCCTTTGTTACCCCTTGCCTTTCAATCTACGCTGCTTTGGACTGCTGGACAGAAATAGTAGGAATAGTAAAATCAGCAACATAAAAAATAACGCTTCCCTTAAATAAGCAGAAATAGAGGAAGCAATATTAATCCAATAGACCTTGGGGTTGATTTACTAGGGCAAATAGGCTGCTCACTATGGAAGGGAAGTTTGCAGAGGAATTTGCAGAGCTTAGTGAATGGGGTGAAGCTCTGCTAACTTCCATCATCCAATCATGTGCAAGCAAAAATGCAGTTTTTTTTTTTTATGTGACTTAGTATTCTTTGCATAGTGAATTTACACCACATTCTATAAGCCCTAGGAAAAAAATACATTGTAAAGTGATCAGCATCTTTGCCTTGAGTAAATCAAACCCCTTGTGTTGAATGGCTGATTATTGTGATAGATTTGTCTTTATGTTAAGTTCTTCATTAACTTTTACAATGGCCACTTTAATATTTAAGGATATGTGCGCAATACAGTATGGTCTTATAGTACATTTGCAGCCAGTGGCGGACTCTTGTGCAAAACCAATAATTTTTTTTGCCCCCCATTGAACTGTTTGTCAAATAAAAAGACTTCTGTGTGTATGAAGTGACAGCTAGATGATGGAAGCGAGCCATGTTTAAATGTACGTGACTATGGGAGGGGTCCCAGGCACCCAATGACCCCCCTTCTATTAAAAAAGAGTCCCAGAGGACCTTTGTACAGCCGCACTGTCTGCACATATTACGAGTCCTCAGTTTGCAACACATTCATGTTCTTGGCTGCTTTGGGTGATTTTAATTTCAACAAGGATCGCTCCATCAATACACATGCATGTGATCTTAAAGCTAACCACAGAACTATGGTCCTGGACCATATTAATGTTTATGGAATTACAACTAATAAAATGCTGTTCACAGGGAACATATGGGGTTCAGTATAAAGTCAAACAATCAAACCATCTGCTTTCTATCTAGTGGTATGAAGGGAATTGCCAGTTATGACAAGGAAGGATACTAATCTATGGGCTGAAGTTCATTTCTACTATGAAAAAATTAATAGTTGATTTACTAAAGTAGGAACTGTTCACTCAAACAGTGATTGTTCGCTTAGCTTCGTAAAAAAAACGTACTTTAAACACCCAATAATGTGCAAGAGAATTTCAAAAAATTGATTTTTGCTTGTAAATGATTGGATGAAGAAATGAACACAACTTCACCCTATTTACTAAAAGTGAATTTCACTTTGAAATTAGAACATTCACTTTGTTAAGTAAACAGTTTTAAGCATTAATGGACCTCTGTGGCTAATTTGTGATAACTGTTGTCTGGTACAATTGATTAACTTGTGGCCAACATATTACTGCCCCCCATATAATTGCTGGAAACATTTTCAATCAATGGAATACAAAACCATATAATAATGTAAAAAGCTAAAGGTCAGTAACTCATTTACTGCCACTGTGGAACTAAAGGTCCCAGCAATCTAGACTGTTGGTGGCAAAGCTGCATTGCAATTTCTGTTTTATTTAGATCTGCCTAGAGCAGCCACTGCTGCTGAACTCACTGCTGAAATAAAGCTTGAATAAGTTTAGTCCTCCTCCTACCATTATCTACAAAGAAGAAAACTAAATTAGACCCCTGCAAACTAGAGAAGGCGTTCTTACGCCTTGGTGCTGAATTTGGGAGGAGGACATTCCAGAATGGCCTTCTCATGGGGAACTGTATTTTGAGTAACAGCTGGAGAGCTTCAGCCCTTCCTGAAACAATCACACACTGAGTCCATTAAGTGGATTGCATTGCAAGGACTTGGGGGGTTATTTACTAACAGAGGACACGCGTCCTCAGGATATGCATAAACCAGTGCATGTTACTTTTTTAGCAGTCCAATTTATTTAATGCAAGTGTGAAACACAATTTCTGAAAAGGATCCCTACACAATGTACACATCCCCTTCTGTCTGCATATTTACAACTGTAGTAACGTAAGAACACAAAGGCAGGTAAATATTGTTTACATTTTCGTAACCATTCAAAAACATTTAAACACAAAGTTCTGTGTATTTAAGCTGTAAAGCCCGATTTTGGAAGTGATTTAAGTTTAGCCTAGCTTGCAACAGAAATGAGATGACCAAAGATTGGGCAACAAAATGCATATGGAAAAGTAATCATCGTGGTCATCTGTTCTAGGGTCAATGATCAGTCAGGCAAGGTTGAAGCCATGGACAATTGTTTGAATTGTTCCCTCCTCCAAAGACATAGATGCATAGATAATGCTCAGTATAATATAAGCAATGTTGGTTCTGTTGTGTGTTATACTACCATTGGATGGATAAAAATAGAATAAAAAAAAAATCGATTAGGGGGGGCTGGGGTATTTCATTTCTTTCGGCATCTCCCCCAAACATATGTACAAAAATGTAATTTGTTTTCAACTGCTGTGATAATTAAAAAAAAACAAGGGGATTGCGGATTGCAAAAAAAAAAAAAAAATTGGCTTAGTCCAGGTTTACCAAGCATGTAGAAAAACTGCTGAACCTTCATTTTAGGAACACTCAATATAACATGTAAACCTTACTGATTTTTGAGGGATTGTAGTATTCTCTGTATATTACTGCAGACTAGGGAGGGATAGAACATATGTGAATGAAAAGAAATTTGGAACTCCCTATTTTTAAACTCCCGTGCTCCATAGATTGAACTTGGAGCAATGCCTACTTCTGAAACTGGAGTGAAAATTGATCAGCTGTTCCCAGACTCACTTTACAGTTGCATGGATTTGATGAATGAATGAGCTAAATGGAAAGAACAGCACAAATCTGATAACAGACATTCTACAAATCGCAGCCTTGGCAATGTGATCAGGGAAGATGATGTCAGTTCACAAGGCTAAATTCATATCAAGGGTGATGGTTCTATAACAAGATACTATACCAAAAATGCAGCTATCACATGGCAAGATTTCTGCAGCTAAACATATATCTGGCTGTATGTAATTATATTACTGGATCGGATGTAATATGGCATAAGTTGCAGTAACCAGTACATCTGAGCCAGGATTATGCAATGTGAACAGTCATGGCATTTAAGGTATGAACTATAAGGATACAGACCATGGATCCTATGTAGTGGACAGCTTCAGCTCCCCTGCTTCCTCCTCTCACACATCTTACACGCAGCATGGTGCCTGGGCTACCTAAAGGAAGGAATGTTGTCAATGAATGAGACAGCTCAAAAGCCTTGTGTTATCCCACAACTCAAGCCAAGTGGTCTGGGTAGAGTTGAGCTGCAAAAGCTCTTTATATGAACTCCCCAGCCCTCTCTATTGGCTGCTGCTGATAACAGGTGGTGATAGTGTCAAAGCTAAAGGTCACAAATTCCCAGATTAGCAAGTGTCTCTTCCAAGAAATATAGCACCTTTACCCTTTTTTAGCTGCAGCAAGACAGTGGGAATTAATGTGTAAAAACATAAAGCAAGGCAAAATCTGCCAGGCCAATACACATAATGCAGCTACAGAATAAAACTGGCAGCTGTTATTATAGGTACAACTGGTGACTGTAAGATAGTCATATATCATTCACATCCAATCAAATTCCATAGTACTAAGCATGATTTCTGACAGACTGTTTTACTAAATTGTTTCTAGAAGGATAAGTAATGCTGTTCATATACAAGAGATAACAGTCACCTAATAAGCCATTACGGTGGGATTGGGTGATAATTTCATGCAGGGCCAGGCCGAGGGGTAGGCCTTGGGCGATTTAGCAGGAAGAGAGGCACAAAAACAGCAAGACCTACAAACTATATTGCTAAATCCATTCACAATATATGGGGTGGTTTGGTGGTTTTGTCTTGGGTGCAAAAGGACCTTGTCCTGGCATTGAATTCATGTCTATGGGAGGCCAACAACCCACCAGCCAGCTGCTGTCTGGGACAACTATTGATTGAGCTGGTTAAAAAATAACTGCCTTTATCACTTTGTTTTTACCCTGAGTTATCTGGTGGCATCTTTGCTGCTTTCCTTGTCCATCAATATGAACAGAAACCTACAGCTGAGCATTGTAGTGCTTAGCACTACAGTTGAAAACCAATATTGATTTACCTATTCGAAAAACAAATGTTTTGAAAAAATGTTTTAAAAAAAATTCTACTCATGTTTGGCCAGCTTAAGACCAGTTATCTAATTGCTCTGGTGTGAGCTGGTAGGCAGGTCGACTACTGTGAGTTAGCTAGCCAGATCAGCTGCCCAAGTCAGGGAGAAGAGGTTAATGTTTTACCGCCTTCTCTGGGTTAGTTGACAGGCTTTTTTGGGGTCTGGCCTTTTGTATTATGAAATAGAGAGGTCAGTGCCCCAGGGCACGTGGGAACTATTGAAGACGAGGAAGGTTGCTGGGACCTGTTGTCAGCTCCAGGCATGCCGTAATGTCGTAATTATGGACACTACCACTCTGGATCTTCCAATTATGGACTCTACCTGTAGAGGTATGCTGGGGCAGCCGCATTGAGTGTTAGCTGCTTTGAGCCTAATCTGAAGTTATTCAGAAGGAGTGCATGTTGGGTTCTGGCGTATCCCAAAGAACCAAGGTCTGTAAAGGCACTATGGAGTATGTGTAACAGCACTATGGAAGGTTAACTCTGCAAAGGCAAGGAAGAGGAGGTGATTGTCCTGGGTAACCGAAAAGTACAACAGCTACAGCAAACAGTCATTTGGCACGGTACCTGGTTAGGTGTAGCGTCCATTTCCTCTGGTCACTGGGAGCAGACTGGCATTACAGAGATTCAAAGCCTGGTCACGAAGTATGGGAAGGATAGCGTTAATGAGCATGCATGGGGCCCGCTAGGTGCTCAGCGGGACTTCATTCTGTTACTGGGAATGAGGTAACAGAGGGCACTGGACTGGTGGAGTGGGCGCAGGCTCTGCATGTCCCTCCTAATGCAAACATCTCAGTTAAGTGTGTAGTGACATGAGACAAAACATCTCACAGAATTACTTTGTACATTATTGCTGCACACAAGTGGCTCATCTCTGAGTTGGGGACTGCCTTAATGTTTGATTTCTCACATGACGGTAGCCTCCCCCTGGTCCCGGGCACTGATGAGCACACCTTCGGGCATAGTGTTACCTCACATGCACAGGTGCAGTCTGCCCTGCCCACAACATGGTGCAGTTGGCAAGATATGCCCACCACATGCACCTGAAGACCACCACTAAAGAGACTATGGCTGTAGTTTAGTTTTCTAGAACTTGTTCAGGCTTGCCCAGCAAGCCTCATCTGTACATCCTGAAGGAGATGCCTAGCTCTGCTCCACCCACAGGCTCATTGTCCCCATTGCGAGGTCCATCTGTTCCTGAAGATGCTTGAGGTCAAGACCCTTAGACCTCAACTCCGATGGCCTGCCCGTGATTCCCGAGGGCACCAAAGCCACCACCTCGCAGGAACCTCCAGCCAGTCGGTCTTCGGCCGACCCTGTGAGACTCACCTGGTATGGCCTCCCCCACTAGACTAGGGTTCAAACTGCCGTCCTGTCTTCCCTCATCCAGATCTCCACCTGCTTTACCTTTGGAGATCATCCTGGAAGAGGTGCTGTCACTGCCAGCTCTGGATTTGTCCACGGTGGACCTCTTGGAAAGCACTGGTCCACCTATCCTAGATTCCCTGGTGCTGGTCCTCTCACAAAGGTCCCTTCTGGCTTCTGCAACAACAGCCACCCTCACCGCAGAAGAGGCTCTGTTCATCCTCCAAGTTTCTCATCTGGAGCCTCCCAAGAGGATCTCATGAGATGCGCTGAATTTTGACAGCGATGAGGAGACCCACTGTCACCAGAGCCCAGTGTGCTATACCTTGCCATCCCTCAGGCACCTCTTATGGCACCTCTTTGATGCTCAAATGGGGGGGGGGGGGTATTGCTTGCAATAGCAGCTGCACAATATATATAACATTTTTATTCTAGAAACTTTACACCATTTGCATTGGGGTGCATTTGTCAGGAGGGGGTGAGAACTAAGGGTCTGACGCCTGCACACCTCGGGTCCGCCGTGGCCGTATCCCTACATTGTGTGATCCACTTGCTGAGTTTCTGTGTTTTGAAATTGCACTGAGTTTTGCTGATTTAAATTTTGTAAAATGTGAGTGGTAATTTTGAAGAGTGATAGTGTTTTAATAAATTGGTCGTAGGTTTTACACTATTGGAGCACTTTATTATTTTACATGTGGAGTGATTCCCATACACACTGGTGGATATCGGGCTGCTGATCATACCCTAATTGTGTGGTATAAAAGCATCCTAGCCTTGCACCCAAGTGTGGGCATTTGGAGTCGGTGAGTGCGTTTCTTAAGGAAGCGGGTTCACTGAACATTCTGGTGTGGTGGAATAATTTAAGAAGACACTTGTAATCAATCATTTTTTATTATATGGACATTTTGTTTGATTTAATCACTTTTAAAAAGCCACATGGTGTTTTGATTGTTTGTTTAATTACATTTTTTGTACTAAATTTTTTACAGTGGACATTTTTCAGTATGTTTTAAATTGAACAACGTTATTCTTAATAGCGCCACTATTTTCTTCTTTATATGTATGTTGTTCACTATCTAGATATTTTGAAGGAAGGAAATGTACTGTATTCCCAATGCATGTACAGTAAAAATCAAAGTTTTCCAAAGAGTATTGTTTATTCAGTGCAATGCAGGAGCAACACATCCTATTGTTTGTCAGCGCAACACTCTGAAAGCCAAAACAGTTAAGTCTGGCTCCTCTAATGATTCGGCTTGAACATTTTCTCTTCTTTTTCCTTTTTGTCAGCAGGGGATGAACCCATAACCAAGCCTTCTGAGTTTGAAGTCTTAAAATAGAACTAAAGTTGAAAAAACAGGCAGCATCTCTATTGCAGAAGAGACATGAAATGTCCAACCAAGACAGCTGAAAACTGGCACCAGGAAGAAGCTGGGGAGAAAATGCTGGTGCTGGTGAGGGACGTTGGGCGTCCGCTTTAACATAGCTATAGCCAGCACCATGATCATGCCAGTGAGAACAGATATTGTTCAAAAACAGAGGGGATTCTCCACATGGAGTGTATGCTGCAAACAATGAGAAGCCTGTAGAAGACCTCACAGGAACTGATAACAAAAGACTGCTTTCAAAGAAAGCAACTGAGTGTTACCAAAACACAAAGCACTGGCATTAGTGGAAAGCGTGATGTGAATAGACCCTTAAAATGTGCAAACAAAAATGCAATGTAGACGTTTCAGTCCTGGAATCCCTAGCCTACTATTAAACACTGGCCATGCTTATGAGCAGCTGTGGAGCTGTAGACACGTGCGTGTCTGTCGGTATATACGTTTTGGAACAAAAGCAAAAGTTAGCACTGTATGTTTACACTAACTTCAAGTGTTACTCGCTTTCTGTTAAAAAGGTTGGAAGATGTGTTATGTAGGAAATCACTTTAAAAAGAATGTTGTCCTAATTTATTCCTAGACAGATCTGTGGGAACACAGGAAAGGGAGAGGACTTGTTCTCGTAAATGCTCTCATCCCAAATTACACTGCCAGTCGTTGTATTGTGTGAAGGCAGCTGTCAATGAGGGATTTCTCTAATTTAGACACGTACACATGTAATATAAATAATGGGAAATGAGGCCTGATTCTGCCTCCAGTGAAAGGATTGTTTATCTTGTGTATTTGAATAGAGAGGGCTGTCTGTTTTTGTAAAAATAACCCACAATCAATCCTTGTCAAATTATGTGACCATGACCAGAACTTTTGTTGGTAATGTGATAAAAATATGATAATTTTCTATCAGTTCTCCATAAATTACACTAAAGCTGGGTATACATGCAGAGGTTTTATTTATTTTTTGTTCAACCAGTGCTTTGAATGGAAAAAAACTCACAGATCCCCGCAACCCCACAAGCGGTGTGAATGCAGGGATTTCCCACACTGCTGCTCTATTGTACTCTGACAGTGGGGACTCCGACCTTTCAGAATACACAGATCAGCCAATGGCTGTAGTGGTTTTCCAGCTGGCTTGTTCGATATAGAAGTTGGTCATTGGACTGGTTGAACAGGGAGGGGAACACACACATTGAAATTCATCTGGTTCCTGCTCAACGATGTGTGTATACCCTGTTTAAGGTGCAGTAATACAACTCTCATGCATAACTGTTTTATTTCTTTTATTAATACAGGTATTTATACATCTCTGACCATTTAAAAAGAACTTTAAATACGCTCTACAATCACATCAGTCATAACAGATTATAGAGGCTCTGTCACTAGACCAACCATTCTCAACCAGAGTTCTATCAGAGGTTGCTAGGTGTTCGTTGAGCTGTGGCTGATTGACCTCCAATATTATGGTACCTGCATAATTCTGTGTCCAATGCCTTTTGGCAGAGTCAGCATCATTACACCAACTATCTTCTTTGCTGTCTGCAAGGGTGGCATTCTGACCACCACTGAAGGGGAAACATTCTTCCCTCTGACCCCCAATGAACTGATTTTAGCAGGGGTTCCCCAAAACCTGAAAATTATTTCAGGAATTTCTCTGAAGTAAAAAGATTGAGAAAGGCTGCACTAGACCATTCATTTCAACAGCAACCATGCCATACAATTATATTTGCAATAAACATTAGTCATGAGCAATTCGTTTCGGTCTGAATATAAATTCGGACAAGTTTTTGGTTATTCGAAGATTCAGCTGTATCCGAATCTCTGAAAGAAATAGTAATGAATAGTAACGAAATTCTTTAATCACTTGCCCCCTTCCTTTTCAGCTTTCAGTGCTCTCACACTTTGAATGACAATTACTTAGTCATGCAACACTGTACCCATATAACATTTTTGTCCTTTTTTCACACCAGGTAAGGGTGTGAAAAAAAAGAATTGGGAGGATGTCACCCCCCCTCCTCCCAATTCTTTTTCTCTTATTCCCTCCCCGTTTTTTTTTTTCTTCCTCACTCTCCCCTCCCCCGTTTCGTTCCCCCTTCCCTTCCTTCTCAGCAGTGTGGTTCTTTTTTCGGGGTTTTTTTGAGTTTCTTGTGTTTTGCTGTGCTTTCACCGTTTTTTTACTTCCACTACAGTATGCACTACTCCTTCTGTTTACCCATCATCTTACTTTTAACTAAGTTTTTCATCACTTCACTGGGACACTTTCTCCCTGGATACAATATAATCTTGGTATCTATACCTTTCATACCTCATTCCATTCAGACTCTAGCCTGCTGACTTGTTAATTTCCCCCAGTTGCCTCAGTAGGCTCCACTGGGTATGCCTTGTGCTCCAACTACACTGGGACTTGGGTAAGCAGCCCTATATACCCCCCTTCCCCTTCTCTACCCATTGTACATTTTTTTGTAAATGTTGTATATGCCTTGATTATTTTGTCAATTGATCTTGTCTAGTAACAGATGTATTTCCTGATGAAGCGTTTCACCCTGCGAAACTAGTCAAAGTACTATATATGACCAAGTCACCCTTGTTTTAATGTTTTGAAGTTTGTACCAATACATTTTTGTAATTTCTATGACTGTCTTTATGTCCTATTTATACTTTTCCCATACTGTACCGAGATAGTCCTTTTGCTCCTTTGCCCCTGGTAAACCTTGGTTGGGGACCAGGTTCCCAAACCTCTATTCCACTAAATCTTGGATGATGGTACAATTTGTCATTTTTATATTCATGGTTATGATTTCTAGAGACCACCCATTTTTCTCTCATAGTTACATAGTAGGTGAGGTTAAAAATAGACACAAGTCCATCAAGTCCAACCTATGTTTGTGATTATATGTCAGTATTACATTGTATATCCCTGTATGTTGTAGCTGTTCAGGTGCTTATCTAATAGTTTTTTGAAAATATCGATGCTCCCTGCCGAGACCACCACCTGTGGAAGGGAATTCCATATCCTTGCCGCTCTTACAGTAAAGAACCCTCTACGTATTTTAAGGTTAAACCTCTTTTCTTCTAATTTTAATGAGTGGCCACGTGTCTTGTTAAACTCCCTTCCGCGAAAAAGTTTTATTCCTGTTGTGGGGTCACCAGTACGGTATTTGTAAATTTAAATCTTATCCCCTCTCAAGCGTCTCTTCTCCAGAGAGAATAAGTTCAGTGCTCGCAACCTTTCCTCATAACTAATATCCTCAAGACCCTTTATTAGCTTTGTTGCCCTTCTTTGTACTCGCTCCATTTCCAGTACATCCTTCTTGAGGACTGGTGCCCCGAACTGGACAGCATACTCTAGGTGCGGCTGGACCAGAGTCTTGTAGAGCGGGAGAATTATCATTTTATCTCCGGAGTCAATCCCCTTTTTAATGCATGCCAATATTCTGTTTGCTTTGTTAGCAGCAGCTTGGCATTGCATGCCATTGCTGAGCCTATCATCTACTAGGACCCCCAGGTCCTTTTCCATCCTAGATTCCCCCAGAGGTTCTCCCCCTGGTGTATAGATTGCATTCATATTTTTGCCACCCAAATGCATTATTTTACATTCTTCTACATTAAACATCATTTGCCATGTAGTTGCCCACCCCATTAATTTGTTCAGATCTTTTTGCAAGGTTTCTGCATCCTGCAGAGAAGTTATTGCCCTGCTTAGCTTAGTATCGTCTGCAAATACAGAGATTGAACTGTTTACCCCATCCTCCAGGTTTTTATGAACAAATTAAATAGGATTGGTCCCAACACAGAACCCTGGGAAACCCCACTACCCACCCTTGATCATTCCGAGTACTCCCCATTTATCACTACCTTCTGAACTCGCCCTTGTAGCCAGTTTTCAATCCATGTATTCACCCTATGGTCCATGCCAACAGACCTTATTTTGTACAGTAAACATTTATGAGTCAAATGCTTTTGCAAAATCCAGACACATCATGTCTACGGGCCTTCCTTTATCTAGATGGCAACTCACCTCCTTATAGAAGGTTAATAGATTGGTTTGGCAAGAACGATTCTTCATGAATCCATGCTGATTACAGCTAATGATACAGTTCTCATTACTAAAATCTTGTATATAGTCCCTTATCATCCCCTCCAAGAGCTTGCATACTATTGATGTTAAGCTAACTTGTCTGTATTTCCCAGGGATGTATTTTGGGCTCTTTTTAAATATTGGTGCTACACTGGCTTTTCTCCAATCAGCTGGTACCATTCCAGTCAGTAGACTGTCAGTAAAAATTAGGAACAATGGTCTGGCAATTACTTGACTGAGTTCCCTAAGTACCCTCGGTTTGCAAGCCATCTGGTCCCGGTGATTTATTAATGTTAACTTCCCCAATTCTAATTTTAATTCTGCCCTCTGTTAACTATGATGTGTCATGAGGATAAACACTACAGTTTTGTTTACTGAAACCCTTCGATTCCCTTGTGAAGACTGAGGAGAAGAATAAATTCAATACCTTTTGCCATCTCCCCATCCTTTGTAACCAGATGTCCTTCCTCATTCTTTATGTGGCCAATATGGTCTGTCCTCCCTTTTTTACTGTTTACATACTTAAAGAATTTCTTGGGATTTTTTTTTTGCTCTCCTCCACTATGTGTCTTTCGTGTTCTATCTTAGCCATCCTAATTGCACCCTTCTCCTTTGCTTTTATTTGCATTTTTACATTGGAGTTAAGCCATCCCGGACTTTTTGCTCTTTTAAATTTATTGGGATGCATATGGCTAATGCCCTTATTTAATATGCTCTTAAAGCAAACCCATCTCTCCTGCGTGTTCTTTGTTTCTAAGGTTTTATCCCAATTTATGCCTTCTAGCAAGGTTCGTAGTTTAGGGAAGTTGGTTCTTTTGAAATTCAGTGTCTTTTTATTCCCCTTATGTTTCCTATTTGTGTGATTTATACTGAAGCCAATTGACCTGTGATCACTGTTTCCTAAATTGCCCCATATTTCCACATCAGTGATCAGGTCTGTATTGTTGGTAAATCAGTAGATCCATTAACACTTTATTTCTAGTTGGTGTTTCTATCATCTGACCCATGAAATTGTCCTGCAAGACATTTAGGAACTAGCGAGCCATAGACGATAAGTAGAGATATTGTCAGCAGTGCCAAAATTTTGGTCCTGGTAGTAGGCAGGAACATGGTCCATAGTACAGGTAGCAGGCAGAGGTGTGGTCAGTTCATGCAGCAGGCAGAGGCATGATGGCAGTAAGTGGGCTGCAGGCAGAAATATCGGACTTCGGGCCTCAGTCAGAAGAGAATGGGGACGGGGTAGAGGATTCTCCCACCCAAATCTCTTTGAAGCCTCCGGTCTCCAGACCCTAATCCGGGAATGAGAAAACCAAAAAATTTATTTTCTTCATTCAGAAAAACATTTCTGGAGCCCCTCACATATGTGAGACCCCTGTGTTGTGAATCCCACTACTACAGTAGCAGGGTAAAAGATCAGTCCAAGAGGCAGGCAAAGAGCATAGTCAAACAGTCCAGGGTCAGTTCCAGAGCAGGCAGAGAAATGTACAGTTTAAGCGGTATTCAGAAGCATGGTTGAAAAACAGGCCAGGGTCAGTTCCGGAGCAGGCATAGGTATGTACAATTTAGACAGCAGGCAACGGTGTGGTCCACTAACAGGCCAGGGTTAGTTCAGGAGCAGGCAGTGGCATAAAGGGGTGTGAAAGCAAATGGCATGAATTGAGAATTACATTAACCGTACTTCACTAACAATGTAGAGAAGTATGGGAACGGCAGAAACAGTTGCCTATACAGAGGCCTGGTTGGGAAGGACACTGGGGACAATAAAAATGGGTGTTCTAACTTCTCCTCTGGAGCACACCTGGCATTTCTTTTGACGTCTTTGGCCTGTTTCGGGGGAGGGACTTTCTCAGGAAAATGGCATTCGTGGAGTCTGCTCACTGCATCTGAGCGAATGCTTTCTGGTGGGCTTTCAGGGTACAAAAGAGCAGTGACAATTTGTTCTTGATAATGCAGATAGGATATGGGGGTGGTGGTAAATTACATGTGTATTATAAATGACCAAATTGAAAAAATAAATAGCGAATTTTTTATACCAATGGTGGGTTCTTCTTACAGCAAGGTAGGTCGTGATCATTTGCACATTGAAGTCGACTCCTTCCATGAACAAACTGTAGTCGTGGACACATGCTGGTTTCTGGATTGGGCCGTTCCTTCCGGGGATTTGCACATAGGCGTCATTATAAATTGATGAGAGCATGTATATGTCTCGTTTGTCCCTCCACTTGATAGCCAATATCTCTTCATTCCTCGTAGTCTTGTATTAAGGAGCCTTTGCGGGAAGCCCTTCCTATTCGCTCTCACTGTACCACATGCTGGAGTCTTCTTCCGGTGAAGATTTCAGAAAGGGGGCAAACTCGTGTAGTAATTATCCACATATAGATGATAACCCTTTTTTAAGAGTGGATATACAAGCTCCCAAATAACTTTTCCACTGGATCTAATGTACTCTGGACATTCAGGGGGATGGAGCTGGGTGTCCTTTCGTTCATACACCAGGAAGGCATAGGTGTACACCATGGCTCTGTCACATAATTTGCAGCGTTTAACCCCATATCAGGCCTTTTTAAACTGCTTGAAGCTCAGCCTACCAGTGAAGGGGACAAGTGACTCCTCCACAGAGATATTTTGGTCGGGGGTAAATAACTGGGTGAAATTTTCAGATAATTTTTTTTAGAAGTGGCTGAATTTTATATAATTTGTCATATGCTGGGTCATGTCGGGGGGGGGGGGGGGTACCATTAGGTACCCTGATCTTGGCATAATGGAGGAGTAGACTAGCATGTGGTGGATGGGGTGGGAGGACCAGTAGGAGTACAATTTTTTTTTTGTGAGTCCCATATTGAAAGTGAGGCTCAAAAATATTCTAAGTTCCTCCACTGTTAGTTCACTCCACTCATAGTGACGGGGGTAACTTGAACCTGGGTTGCTTAATATGAATTGTTGAGCATATAGGTTACACTGGGCCACAATTGAGCATAATAGGTCATGGGTAAAAATGTAATTAAAAAATCAAATGGGGGAAAAATTCCCTATATTCACCGGGCTGGGCACTAAAAGGGGGAATGTTCGCTACTCCTGAGTTAGGAGGAAGCCATAGTGGGTTTTGAAGGGCATAGGGAAGGCTGGCATGGGTCCTAACCCTTTGGGGCTGAGATGACACCCGACTAGTGCCTGGCCTTTCTCGTAGAGATGCTTAATTTCTTGGGGTTGCCACTGCACTACTAGTGGATGCCTCTGCGCTGCTGGTGGATGACACTGCTTTACTTGTGGTAGCCTGATCCTCGCCAGAACGCCTTCTTTTGGTGGGCACACTTTCCTCCTTCTCTGATTCTGTAGCAGACCCACTGCTTAAAACGGGTTCAAAATTCGAACCAGAATCAAACTCGGACACAGAGAGCTCCCCAAGCTCTCATCGGTCAAGCTTAGAAGTTGGCACTGATGAGCACTGTAGTGGCACCGTGGGGCACTGATGAGCACTGTAGTGGCAATGTAGTGGCACTCATAAGCACTGTAGTGCACCGTTGGCCACCGATGAGCACTGTAGTGGCACGGTAGGGAACTGATGAGCACTGTAGTGGCACCATAGGGCATTGAGATGCACCGTAGGACACTGATGAGCACTGTAGTGGCACTGATGATACTGATGAGCACTGTAGTGGTACTGTAGTGGCATTTTAGGGCACTGTACTGCCACTGATGGCACTATAGTGACACTTTAGGGCACTGATGAGCGCTGTACTGACACTGATGGCACCATTAGGGCACTGTAGTGGCACTGTTGGGGCACTGATGAGCACTGTTATAGCACAGAAAAATATCCATTAAGTCACGCTGCTGCACGGATCTCACTCCTCTCCTCACACGCTGTATGTAGGAGTGTGAGGAGAGGAGAGCACTGAACCGGGGTATGACCCCGGTTTTACATAGTGATTGCTCCGTCATTGGACAGTGTGATCACGTGGTAAAGAGCCACTATGATTGGCCTTTACCTCACGAGAAGCCAAGCACAGGAAGCCGTCATATGGCGGCCTCCTAGAACTAGCCGGCTGCGCTGTAGCCATCATTCGGCTATAGTGCAGTCGGCAGGTGGTTAAAATTTATTTCGTTTATTCGTTTTCTAAAAAGTTTCAACTTTTCAGAACGATTAGAATTCAGATCGGTCAAAAAGAATAGCTGATTGTTAAGCAGTGGGCCGCCGTGTCCTTAACAGCTGATAACTCATCAGCTGTCAGCGGGCTTCCTCACTGACAGCTGAAATGTAAACAAAACAATGCCGGCAATAGAAAATTCTTTTAAAAAAAGGGCATGGGGTCCCCCCCAAATCCATACCAGACCCTTATCTGAGCAAGCAGCCAGGCAGGCCAGGAAAGGGAGGGGGGGACGAACGATCGCCCCCTCCCCCTCCTGAACCATACCAGACCATATGCCCTTAAACTATCCTTAACAAAGCCTCTCTGTCTCTTCCCCATAACCCTGGGCTGTGGTTGTGGGGCTCTTTTGGCAGGGGGCATACCAGACTCCCCCCATTCACCAAAAATGTTTAAAAAAAGTGAATAAAGACAGTAAGCAATTTTTTGACTATTCCCTTTATTAAAAAATAAAAATCAATGTCCCCCGAACCCCAAAAAAAAGAAAGAAAAAAGAAAACCCCCAGCCTCGTGGACTGCCTGCTCCTCCGTCTGACATTTCTTCGATAGTAACAGGGAGGAGTGATAAGATGACATCAGCTGGTGTCTCCACCCCCTTGTGACATCACTGACCGGGGCATACTGGGTCGATAACGTCACAAGAGGGCAGGGTCACCAGGTGGCCCCGCCCTTTACCAATATAAGAACTGTGATTGACGATGGATCTAAATCGGGGGACATTATTTAAAGAAAAAACAAAAAAAAAGGACTTGTCAAAAACCCTCTACTGGTTTTCTTTATTTTTGATACTTTTTTAGTGAATGAGTAGAGGTACAAAGTACCTCATACTCATTCACATAGGGGAGGCCGGGATTTGGAGGCCCCCCTTGTTAAAGGAGGCTTCCAAATTCCGATAAGGAGGGGGGGAGCGGTCGTTCATCCCCTCCTTTCCTGGCCTGCCAGGCTGCATGCTCATATAAGGGCCTGGTATGGACTGTGGGGGACCCCACGCCGTTTGTTTTTTCTATTGCAGGCAATGTTTTGTTTACATTTCAGCTGTCAGGGCGGAAGCCCGCTAACAGGTGATGAGTCATCGGTTGTTAAAAGGAGAAGTCCATCCAAAGCTTGTTTGGCTGGACTTCTCCTATGGGTCACAGGAGTGCAATCTGTTTTGCACTCCTGTGACCCGTTTTCAACAGAGAGTGGACTGAAGTCCGCTCTCTAATGACCTCACCAATGTCAGTCCAGGCACTGCGTCATCCCGACAATGGAAGTCTGGATCCGCCAGGTGCCTGGACTGACATCCGTCTCAGCCGCTCAGCGAGCCGCCCCTCCACAGCCCATCGCTCCATTGAGCGAGGAGGGAAATGAGCAGAGAGCTGTGACTGACAGTCTACAGCTCTCTGCTCACAGAGCTCTAAAAACCGAGCGATCAGTGCTGTTTGATCGCACGGTTTTCAGTGCAGAGGCACCGGGGGACAGATGCAGCATCGGACCGATGCTGCATCCACCTAGGTAAGTATGAATCTTAAAAAAAATTCCTTTACTCCTCTTTTAAGGATGCGGTGGCCGGCTTCTCGGCAAGCTGCTTAACAACCAGCTATTTTTCACACAGAATTCGAATTGGTCGATCATTTTTTAACCGATCCGAATTCAAATCGTTCCCAAAAATTTGGAATTCATTAGAAAATGAATAAATGAAATTTAACAAAAACTAAACGAAATTTTACGAAAACGAAAATAAACCAATTTTCGAAACGTAACGAAATTAGCATAACATAATATAATTAGCATTAACATAACGAATATATCCGAAACAAAACAAAGTTTTCTGTTCTGCACATGTCAAATGAACATATTTTATTTCACCGGTAATAATAATTCATTAATGCTTGTCATTTGTGCTCTTATATATCATTTGATCATTTATATGTACCGGTCCTGAAAGTTGAAAAGCAGACAGATTGGTAAATTTTAGCCACTTAGTTGTGGGCAGGGTCTATTGCGTCCATACACGTGGGGTACCACTCACATGGAGCAAACTCATTCCTCCCCATACCTTGTGACCAGGCCTTAGATCTCTGTAGCGCTAGACTGCTCCCGGTTACCATGGGAGACGGACTGCTAGGGAGGGAGCCAGAACACTGATCCCCTTGCTACCGGAGGACTTGTTACCTAACCAGGTACTGCACCTATCGACTGGTTGCTTGTAGCGTGTCCTTTTACTAGGTTACACATGGCAACTACCTCCTCTTCCTTGTCATGCCAAATGAACCTTTTGTAGTTGTGTTACTTCATACCCCATAACCTATAGTGCTTTTACAAACCCAGGTTATACACCAGAACCCAACATGCACCCTTTTGAATAACCTCAGACCAGGCTCAAAGTGGTTGGAACAACTTTATTGTTGAAACCTAAAGCGGAATTTCACCAAAAAGAGGAGGCTTTGCTCCTCCCCCCCATTGCCACATTTGGCACATTTTTTAGGGGGGGTACCTGGTTTTGCCATGACGTTCTGAGCCTGGAGACACTGTCAGTGCCCATAGCACTTATCAATTGGGAAAAAACAGACAGCGTGGTTGTACAGATGTCAATTGGTAGATCAACTTCTTTACAACCAGCCTGCCCATACATTGATTTGGCCAGCTAGCACACTTCTTCCATGTAAGGAGTGAGTATGCCCCATGGTTTTGAGAAGTAGGATTCATCTTTCATTCTATGAATAGTGTAGGACCCACTGAAAATGGGCTAATTTGACGCAGTGGTGGACATAAGCATGGCCATATGGTGTGACTAAATCCCCATATTTACTTATTAAGATCAGGTGTTTTTAAGTAGCCTTGCAAGATTTGAAAGCAACCCTTTTTTTGCATATGTGTGCACTATTCTCTGTGGTTCAATTTGTATATGTCTTTAGAGCAGCACCAACCTTAGAAATGTATGTTTAGGGTGTGCCCCCAACCCTTTGTTTGTTAGAAATTTGGCTAGCCCTTGCTTAAAGCAGAGTTCCACCCATAAATGGAACTTCCGCTGATAGGATTCCTCCCCTCCTCCGATGCCACATTTGGCACCTTTCAGAGGGGAGTGGATACCTGTCAAATTCAGGTATCTGCTCCCACTTCTGGGGAAAGATTGCCACACAACACATAATGTCCGGCCCCTCCTCTCCCTCTGCTGTCTTCTGGGAGACACACAGGTCCCAGAAGACAGCAGGGACCATTCAGAAAGCGCAGCACGACTAGCGCATGAGCAGTAGGAAACAGGCTGTGAAGCCGCAAGGCTTCACTTCCTGTTTCCCTTGGTAATGATGCCAGCGCCTGCACCCGGAGCCAAAGTGCAGGTCGGCTTGGGGTGCCGACATCGCAGGCTCCCAGGACAGGTAAGGGTCCTTATATTAAAAGTCAGCAGCTACAGTATTTGTAGCTGCTGACTTTAATTTTCTTTTTTACCCAGGCGGAACTCCCCTTTAACTGCCTAAATTTTGATCAATGTATGTCCACCTTAAATCTGCTAGTACAACAGGTTGACAAAGCTGATATCTAGGGGTGGCTCCATTGCTCCTACAGTGTGGTAGAGACACCGTGAAATGTGTAAAAAAAACAAAAAACTAGTGCAGCCACCTGATTTAAACACAAGTCTAACTTTGTTTTGCTGCATGCATTTTCAGAAAGTCTGTTGTTTAGTGTAGCGAGTGGAATAACCAATTTTATTCAGTGTTGTGATTATGTCAGAATGTCATATTCCCATGAAATCCTTTTCTATTATATGAGGTTTCACTTAGAATTGCATACTTCACCTTTTCCTAATCTCTTCATCATCCCTAAAAAACAGAGTCCAAAGAACAGAAAGAAGGATTAGGACAAACAAAGGGATGAGGAGGAGCACTGAGAATAAAAGGAAAGATTGAGTCCATTTACAAATCAAGTAGATAAAGGCGAAAACAGAAAACAATACTGTAGAAAATTGTGTCAATTTGCAAACCAAATACACAATTGGCAGTACAGAGGTCAAAGACAGCCTAATGGAATCCTATGACTTCACTTAAGTACAAACAAGGAGACTTAAAGAGGGAGTCCACCTAAACCACCTTAAAAAAAAAAATATTAAAAGCCAGCAGCTACAAATACTGCAGCTGCTGACTTTTAATAAATGGCCACTTACCTGTCCCAGGGTCCAGCGATGTTGGCAGCCGACGCCGAGAACCCGCTCTGTTCTCGGCAGCTGCCGCCGCCATCCTAGGTGAGGGAATCAGGAAGTGAAGCGTTGCGGCTTCACTTCCCGGTTCCCTACTGCGCATGCGCGAGTCGCGCTGCGCATCGTAACTGGTCCCTGCTATCTCCTGGGACCTGTGTGTTTCCCAGGAGACAACGTGGAGGGACAGGAAGAGGCATAGATTCCCGTGGGAGTCTATGCCGGAAGTGGGTGCAAATACCTGTCTTAGACAGGTATCTGCACCCCCCTGAAAGGTGCCAAATGTGACACCGGAGGGGGGGAGGGTTCCGAAAAGTGGAAGTTCCATTTTTGTGTGGAACTCCGCTTTAAGGCACTGCACCCCAGGAAATGTAGATATACAAGCCTCTCATAAACAGAAACCACTTCTTGATGAATGTAAAAAAAAATTGCTGTCCTGCTTCTTCAAGTTTTTCTGGTCACAATGGTTCAAAAGGAATCCATTGGAAAATTGAAAGAAGAAAAATGTTTGGATAAAATTCTAATGGTGCATGGCTACTTTAAGTGAACCCTTCACCCACTTAATCACACTGCATTTGCTAAACCAGAACCCTGACTTTGTACTGTTTTGGCTTAGCATGGGGCTGGTTGCTCTAGTCAACATGGGAAGCACTGTAATGCCTCGTACACACGATCGGACTTTCCGACAACAAAACCGTGGAATTTTGTTTGAAGGTTGTTGGCTCCAACTTTTCTTGCATACACACGGTCACACAAATGTTGGCCAACAATTACGAACGTGGGAAAGTGGTGACATACAAGACGTACAACAAGCCGAGAAAAAGGAAGTTCAATAGTCAGTGCGCCACCCTTTGGGCTCCTTCTGCTTGATTCCGAGCATGCGTGAACTTTTGTGCAACGGACTTGTGTACACATGATCAAAAAGTCCGGCTTTGTTGGCGGAAAATTTGAGAGCTTGCTAGCCAACATTTGTTGGTGGAAAGTCCCACAACAAATGTTCGATGGAGCATACACAAGGTCAGACTTTCAGCCAACAAGCTCACATCCAACATTTCCCATCGGAAAATCCAACCGTGTGTACGCGGCATAAGAGTAAGGGCCTTGCTGCACTAGGAATTCTATCACTGGTGGTAACTTGCAAGCAACAGGACCTCTGAAAAGGCCACTTGCCTGCATCTAAGGGGTCATATACACGGGCTGAATATGAGGTAGCATCGGCTAGTTCAAAAGAAACTGGCCGACATTCGGCCCGTGTATACGGCAGCTGGTCCGACAGAAGCTGTTGAAGGGGCATGACCGAAAAAGGTTTGTCGTTCAGAATCCAATCAGCGCTCTCAGCCAATGGCTGGCAGGGGAGGCCGTCCTCCTGTCAGAACACAACAGCTCAGCAGAGGAGATCGTTGTACTAACATTGCATAGTTACTCCCAAGCTCTTCAGTTTTTTTTTCATTCAGCCCACTGGGTTGAAGGAAAAAAACGAATAGTGTGTACCAGGCTTAAGGCTAGCCATACTTGCTATTTTCTGACAGCCACAGCTGCTAGCCATACACTAAGAGATTCCTCCATCCACACTAACAGCATGGATAAAGGAATCTTCCTCGCCAGCTATTGTAGTCAGACAGCTGCAGCACCTGCAGCTGTCGAATTACCCGAACAGTGACTGCATCTGATTAAATGCAAGTCACTGTTGAGCCAACAATTTTTCACGCGGCTTTCTAGCTGTGTATTGACAGCTTAACACATTGCATCCTTGCTAGCCAAAACCCTGTAGAATCTTAGTTTGCTGGCCAAACCCTTGCAGAATCTTCCTTGGCCCAAACCCTGCATAGTCTTCCTTGCTGGCCCAAACCCTGCAGAGTCTTCCTTGCTGGCCCAAACCCTGCAGAGTCTTCCTTGCTGGCCCAAACCCCGAGGAATCTTCCTTGCTGGCCCAACCCTGAGGAATCTTCCTTGCTGGCCCAAACCCCGAGGAATCTTCCTTGCTGGCTCAACCCGGAGGAATCTTCCCTGCTAGCTAAAGCCTTGCATAATTTCCCTTGCTAGCCAAAACCCCGGCAGCATCTTCCTTGTTGGCCAAAACCCCCCCAAAAAGTTTCCTTGCTGGTCAAAAACCTGCAGAATATTCTTACTGGCCAAAACCCTGAAAAATCTTGTTGGCCAGATAAGGAGCAGTGACAGATTGACACCTCGTTGCCTTGGTCGATTAGAAATCAATGCTGTAGTTGTTGGTGACTATTACAACTAGTATTATTATACAGGATTTATATAGCGCCAACAGTTTGCGCAGCGCATTACAGTGCAGACAGTGCAGTTTGAATAGTAAATATATAAATAATATCTGTGCTTAGAAAAATGTAATAGATATAAAGCAGCCATCAAAAAAAATCATTTGATCATAAATTAAAATTGATATATAAATATACCTGCAGCGCTAAATAAAGATATTACAGTATTATAAAAAGTCCATATAGACTTCAATAGCAGTTAGATGTTGTCACATTTGTCATAAAAAGTCCACATAGACTTCAACAGGAAAGAAAGTCCCAACACCAGCTTCATTGTGAAATAACCGCACTCAGCACCACTGTGATAAAGCCAAGCAGCCTACCAGACAAAGTGTACCCTCAAATTATAGAGAGGCCACAAAAGCACCTTTTAGTTGTTAGGTCCCAGAACTCCTAATCGCTCTACATTAACCTAGCTGATCACTCAATCTCCAACAATAATGTATAGGGGGATAGGAGAGCTGTGACTTTAAACCAGGTCGCGATGGGCTTCATACATCACACATCAGCAGGAAATACCAGCATAAATGCATCAGGCTATTCCTCGTGGACGTATAAACAAAAAGGTTCCCATAGTGTAATAAGTTCGTTAAAATCACAGGCTTTATTAACCACTTCAGCCCCCGGAAGGATTTACCCCCTTAATGACTAGGCCATTTTTTACAATACGGCACTGCGTTACTTTAACTGACAATTGCACGGGCATGTGATGTTGTTCCCAAACAAAACTGATGTCCTTTTTTTCCCACAAATAGAGCTTTCTTTTGGTGGTATCTGAACAAAAAAAGACTGCCAATTTTGAAAAAAAAAAAACAATATTTTTTTACTTTCTGCTATAATACATATCCGAAAAAACAAATATAAAAATCAAAAATGCATTCATTAGTTTAGGCCCATATGTATTCTTTTACATATTTTTGGTAAAAAAAATCCCAATAAGCTTTAATTGATTGGTTTGTGCAAAAGTTATAGCATCTACAAAATAGGGGATATATTTATGGCATTTTTTTTTTTTTTGTTTACTAGAAATGGCGGCGAGCAGTGATTTTTAGCGGGACTGCGACATTGCGGCGGACAGATCAGACACCTAACTGACATTTTTTACACTTTTTTGGGAACCAGTGACATTAATACAGTGATCAGTGCTAAAAATATGCACTGACATTGTACTAATGACACTGGCAGGGAAGGGGTTAACATCAGGGGTGATCAGGGGGTTAAATGTGTTCCCTGTATGTGATTACTAACTGTATGGGGGACTGAGTGACTGGGGAAACAAACAGATCTGTCTACCTTCTTAGCAGGAAGATTGATCTGTGTGTCATCCCCTGACAGAACGGGGATCTGCCTTGTTTACTTCAGCAGATCCCCGTTCGGTCTCTGCGGGTGGCTGGCGGACATCGAGTCCGCCGGACCAGCTGATTGGCTCCCCCGCTGGCCAATCAGAGCGCAGGGGCCCACAAAAGCTAGTGCACGAATCGCCCTACCAGTACGGCGGTTTGCGCAACTGAGCCACCTTGCCGCAGTACATCTGCGGCAGGTGGTCGGCAAGTGGTTAAGTAATACACTCACATGTATAACAGATAAAAAGCACTTGTTTCAAACCAACAAAATGGCCAGCGTGCTGACCTCATACGTCACAGGCCCTGACCCACGTATTTCCTCACAGACTGACCTCATCAGGGGCATGGCGGAAGAACGGAAGCAAGCTATAAATATTGGATAAACCGGATATTGGCCTGTGGTCACAGTGGTGCTGAGTGCGGATATTTCACACTGAAGCATGGGATTGGGACTTGCTTTCCTGTTAAAGTCTATGTGGACTTTTTAATGACAGATGTGATTTGTCATTAAAATCTATCTAATCTAACATCTATCTGCTATTGAAGTCTTTTTATGATTACATCTTTATTTAGCGCTGCATGTATATTTATATGGTGCAGTTACAATATATTTCAATACAGGAGGAATCAGAGAGCCCTGCTCATCAGAGCTTACAATCTATGAGACTAGTATGACTATTAGCGGTCATGTTACCAGCAAGTTGCTCTCAGTGACAGTATTGCTAGTAAAACATGGGTCTAATTTCTCTGGAATATATAGAAGTAGAGAGATTTCAGACCATCTGGTAGACATTTCTGAAGTACATAAGTGGCTGAACAACATTACAAATATCTTGGTAGGTAAACAACGCATTCATGTATATCATGGTGTATTTAGTTATTTGCCCTATGTTCTTCTTTAAAAGAGTTGTAAACCCTCCCAGTTTTTCACCCTAATGCATTCTGTGCATTAAGGTGAAAAACCTTTTGTGCTGCAGCCCCCCCCCCCCAGAGCCCCCCTTTTTCTTTCCTGAGCCCAATCGTTCCAGCAACAGGGACGAGCCCAGCAGCTCCAGCCGCTGTCTCTGGTTCTCATTGGATAGATTGATAGCAGCAGGAGCCATTGGCAACCGCTGTTGTCAATCAAATTCAGTGACACGGTAGTCGGGGCCGAGTCCTGCTGTCTGCGTCAATGGACGCAGCAGCAGGACTCGGGAGCGCGCCTGCACAGGTGCCCCCATGGAAAGCGGCTCTCCGTGGGGGCACTCGAGAAGAGGGGGAGCCAGGAGCGCTGCCGGGGGACCCTCAGAAAAGGAGGATCGGGGCCTCTCTGGGCAAAACCCTTGCATAGGGCATGTAAGTATAACATTTTTGTTGTATTAAAAAAAAAAAAAATTAAGCTTTACAATAATTTTAACTGCCTCCAGATATATAGCAAGGTGAGCCTATTTTTACAATATCAGTAAAAAAAAAAAAAAAAAGTTACAGCATGAAGTGATATTAAAGGTAGTTTTTTTCAAATAACAAATGTGTGATACTCACCTGCTCTTTGCAGTGTTTTTTCACAGAGCAGCTCAATCCTCCTCTTCTTGGGTCCCCCACCGACACTTCTGGCCCCTCCCTCCTGCAGCTTGCTATGGGGCCACCCTGAGCAGGCTGGCTCCCGAGCTGCTGCTCTGTGTGTCCATTCTGCCCCCACTCTCTCCTCATTGGCTCACTGGCTGTGATTGACAGTAGCAGAAGCCAATGGCACCCACAACTGTCTAAGCCAATGAGAAGGAGAAGACCCGGGAGAGCCACTGCTCTTGTGCACATCCCTGGATCGAGAAAGGGCTCAGGTAAGTATTGGGGGGGGGGGGCTGCTGCACACAGAAGGTTTTTTACCTTCACGCAGAGAAGGTATGATGGTGCAGTGCAAGGCACTCCATTGCCTCACGTGGCACGTTGGGCGATACAACATAATAAAATGTCACTATGACAAAGAATTGAAACAAACAGTGCAATGCGTCGCAATCAGCGTATCTGCACTACAGTGATCCCACTGCATCTCACCACACACCACTGCTGTAACTAGGCCCTTATTGTAATTAGTGCAAAAATGGAGATTGACTCTTTTATGTTCCCTAGGATGGAAGCTGCGCTTCCCCCTTCTCTTTCATTAGGAATCCTTTTACACTTATGCACATGCAGTATCAAAAAAGTAGTTTGTGCTATTTGCTAGAAAAATGCCAAGCTGAAGCGCAGAGATATACGCTTGTCATATTATTTTTTTTGTACGTGAAATGCATTTTCCTATGGAAAAACAGACAACTGTGGGCAGACGGTCATTGAGCAGATATCTGATTGCATGTCTACATTTTATAACGGCAGTAATAGGATCAGCTCCAAAATGGTTTGCCTATAGGATTTAAAAGAAACTGAACCTTGCCTGGGGCCCTCATTTTATGAAGCTTCCCCCCTCAGCTAAATACAGCCAGTGGCGTAGCGTGGGTTGTCAGCACCCGGGGTAAGGCAAGTAAATTGCGTCCCCTAACCTGCGGACTTTTAGCACTCCCTGAGTCCTTTCAAATACAATAGTACTAACCTACCTGATTCCTATACTGACCACTACACTAACCTACTTGACTTCAACACTGACCAACCTGATTTCTTTACTGACCATTACACACTACACTGAAAACTATACTATACTGTCCACTACACTGAGAACTACACTGGCCACTACACTACACTGACCACTATACTATACTGTCCACTACACTACACTGACCACTATACTGTCCACTTCACTGACCACTATACTGTCCACTACACTATACTGTCCACTACACTACACTGACTATTATACTGTCCACTACACTGAACATTATACTGTCCACTACACTGTCCACTACACTACACTGACCATTATACTGTCCATTACACTACACTGTCCACTACACTACACTGATAACTACACTACACTGACCACTATATTATACTGTCCACTACACTGACCACTATACTATACTGACCACTATACTGTCCACTATATTACACTGTCCACTAAACTGACCACTGTACTGTCCACTACACTACACTGACCACTATACTGTCCACTATACTACACTGACCACTATACTATACTGTCCACTATACTATACTGTCCACTACACTACACTGACCACTATACTGTCTATTACACTGTCCACTATACTGACTGCGATACTGTCCACTACACGGTCTACTACACTACACTGTCCACTATACTGTCCACTACACTACACTGACCACTATACTGTCCACCACACTGACCACTATACTGTCTCTGTCACTATACCTCCCTGTCTCCTCCAAGGCTGCAGATGGGCATGAATCAGGCTGCACTGATGGCAATGGTGAGTCTGCATTCATGACAATGGGGGTGCTGCATTCATGGCAACAGGGGTGCTGTATTCATGGCAATGGGGGTGCTGCATTAATGGCAACGGGGATGGTGCATTCATGTAAATGGGGGTGCTGCATTCGTATCATTGGGGTTTGTTGCATTAATGGCAACGGGGTTTGCTGCATTCATGACAATGGGGGTGCTGCATTCATGGCAACGTGGGTGCTGCACTCATGGCAATGTGGGTGCTGCATTCATGGCAACGGTGAGTCTGCATTCATGTCAATGGGGGGGCTGCATTCATGGCAATGGTGGGGCTGCATTCATGGCAATGGTGGGGCTGCAGATGGGCACTGATTAGGCTGCATTGATGGGCACTGACCCTTATTTTGCTTCACAGTTCTTTATTTAAAATTTTTTCCTGAAACTTCCTTTTTAAAGTGAAGGTATGTGTTATAAACCGATAAATACGGTATATCCAAATAACACGCCCGAGCTCATCTCTTCACCACACAGCCACAAAGGCAAGAGAATTCTTGTTGGGCAGTGTATTAGTGCTCCGATGAATACACTTATGCCGCGTACACACGATCGTAATTCTTGTCAGAAAAAGCTATGATGGTTTTTCCGATGGAATTACGTTCAAGCTTGTCTTGCATACACACGGTCACACCAAAGTCCGACCGTCCGGAACGCGGTGATGTACAACACGTACGACGGGACTAGAAAAGTGGAGTTCAATAGCCAGCGCGCCACCCTTTAAGCTTCTTCTGCTAATCTCGTGTTTATCTCGTGTTAGTAGAAGTTTGGTGAGAGACGATTCGCGCTTTTCAGACTCCTGCTTTTTCAGATCGTTTTATTGCTGTTCAGTTTGTGCTTGTGGGTTTGTATCTGGTTTTCAGTGTGTGAAGTCAGTTTGTATCTGTTTTCAGTGTGTTCTTGTCCGCTCGTTACTGATTTTCAGCTCGCTCTTCACAGGCCTTGCTGTTTGTTCTTCAGTGCGTTCTGTTTAGTTCTGACCAGCCGACCATTTTGAAGCCATGTTGCGGGTACATGCTCGTCGTAGAGTTTGTGCTGTGCGGGGGCTTGGTGTAATAATCCTAATTATGTTGCCTCAGTTGGGCCTGAGGCTGGACTTTCAGAAACGCCAATGATGGCCCTGGAAGCTGGCCGTCCTGGCTTGCCCCCCCAAAGCGCCCATGAAGTGCGAGAAAAATATGTAGGGGGGCCATTGCTATGCCAGCACATTTTGAATACATTTTCTCTTTTATCAGATCAAATCTTAAATTTCATTTACTGCTTGGCGGTAAAAAAAAAAAACACATTTTTTTTTTCAAAGTTTTACCTTGAAATTTCTGAAAAAATACAGAAACAGGCATGTTTACAAACATAACATACACAACTCTGGAACTTACAAAGTTCAACATTGCAAAAAAGAAGGCAATATCAGACAACTTTTAGTGTGAAAAAAGGTCTTGATCTTGCTTTCATCAGATGGGGTGAAGTCACCCTTGTAAAAGCCAAATTTAGAAGATGCACACAAATTGTGAGTCAAAATGGGGATTTCCTTTCTGATCCCATACCTAATGTCAACATGTGCTCAGTGGACGTGTTTTGGGGGTGCAACCACTTCCTCTCACCTACTAGAATTGGGAGGAAGGGGTTGCACCCACAAAACGCATACATTGAAATCCCCTGATGACAGATAGCACAGGTTGACACACTGTGTGCATCTTCCAAATTTGGCTTTTAAACTGTATTAAAACTTTAGTTAAAATTTTTGTAAAAAATAAAAAAAATTTTAAAAAGGATTTAGATTCTCCCTAGTACATCAATCATGTTCTTCAGTCTTTGTTCAATCTCCTTGGTTTTTTTCTTGAATAATGTCCAAATATTGAGGACAAAACATGATTTCCTGGATCATCCGTTGGCCACTGTCACTGGTGAAATGACTGGATTTTGGTACCACAACCTGAACATCACCTAAAATAAAAATACACATCATGTATTATAAATATGCAGGCATACATCTATTACCTGAATCTGTGGTGTCTGACACTGACCTGTTTTGGTGACAATCTCCACCACCTCTCCTTCCTCCACATCCTCAGGTTGTGACCTTTGTTCCCCTTCTTCAGGATGTGGAGGGGGGGGGGGGGTCCCGGTGTCCTTATATTTTCTGAGTCTTTGCTCCCCTATGACAATGAAACAAAAGGTATACTTAGCACACAGATATTTGAGTCCAGAAATAGGAATATGAAACATTGCTTGGAAGTGGGGTACAATTGTCTGTTTTGGCAGAGTTCAAAGCTGAAGACATGATTTTTTCCCTTACCAAAGCTGGAATACTTCCCTTTTTTGGACAATTTTCACACATGTAGACACCCCAAGTATCCATTGGAGCACCTGTGTGGGACACCCTAAAAAGTTTGTTCTTGTGTCCCACACTAGTGCTCCAGAGTCCAGATGTGTAAACAGCTGCTGAGTGTCCTCTCCTTACATTACACTGAATCAAGTTTGCAATCCATTCTAGTTTGAAACACATCTAGACAACAATGTCCCAAACTTCTTTGAATACAAATTATCATGACCAAATGTAGTCAACCCTGTATCTGGCAAAAACAGCGTATTTATTTGCTAACGAACTATGTTTACTACGACCGATTACTGTGCCCATGAACATGAAAGTAGCCATTTTAATCTGTCCAACAGTAAAGAAAAGCACATGGAGCAGCATGCAAGTAATAATAAGAGTAGGAACACACGACAACTATTTACTTTTTAGAAGCACTTTCTTCATCCTTCTATACTGATCCTGCTCCCTTAATTTGAGGTCCAACCAGCGTTTCCTCAATTGCTCCTTGGATCGGCGTACCCCAAAATTCCGGCGCAGACTGTTCACAACTTTAGTCATGATCTTGGCCTCACATTTGGGTTTAGGTACGGTCCATACTTCCCATCATAGTCGGCCCTCTTCAATATGTCGACCATCTCCACCATCTCTTCAAAGGACATATTTGAGGCCTTAAATCTTCTCCTCCTGGATCGGGATGTTTCTTGCTCCGGGCTTTCCTCCTCGTTACTGCTATTAAGCACCTGCTGTGTCTCCGCCATGTGACGAAAGAGACGGGGTGGGGAATAATTCTAAAAAGAACGTCAGGGGCGGGCGATGCGGGCAGAGTTTCAGGCATACACAGTGTATATAAAGCGTAACACGCGTGCGTCGTACGTATGATCTGTGAGCGGAGTAGGTGTAGCGGAAGTGCCAATCGTTATAACGAAGTTACAATTTTAAGTTGGTGCATCAGTGGCCTATACTGCTTATAGATTGAGGCCTATACTGGGTCAAGATTAGGAGAGTTTCACCTGACATTAGGGTTTGTCTTGTGTTGTGTCTTGCAGAGAAAATTGATCTATTCAATGACGAGGACTTTATGCCCATATTCATTGATATGTACAGGGAGCTGCCCTGTCTGTGGCAGGTAAACCACCCCTATTATAACAAACAAAGAGGAAGGCAGCGCTGGATCAATTGGTGGTATTTGTGAAGCCGGTGATCCCCACGGCAGACATCCTCTATTTGAAGGCCTTAATTGGTGCCATGAGGAGCACTTATAATAGGGAGCTCAAGAAGGTCCAGGATTCCCTGAGATCAGGAGCTGCAGCAGATAATATTTATGTCCCCAGGCTGTGGTACTATAACAGACTGCATTTTCTGGCAGGCCAGACTGAACCCAGGACAGCACTCTCCAATCTTCCTTCCACACTTCCCCCCCCCCCAGCTGAGGCTTCTGACGTCCAACCTGGGCCTTCCAGGCAGCAACATGTGGAGGAGCCCAGCTTGAGCCAGGTATAGCATTCTTCAAAATATTTCTGGTTGTCAAATTAATGATGTTAAATATACAGTATGCTAATTTTGATCACTAATTTCTGATTTCACAAAGTGGTTTACATATCAATATACAGTAGTGGCCACAAATGATTGGGACAAGAATGAAAAATGCTGGGGTCAGAATGATAGTCTTTTCTATTTATTAACATTAAATTTGCAACAGTCACGAGTTGAAAATTGCGTGTGATGAACCAAAAACTAAAACGATGTCCCTTTTTCAGACACAGGAAAGCCTCAGCCAGGCCGTGGCTGGTGGCTGGGTCCAGTAGCCTGCCAGAATCGCAGGTCCCTCCCCTCCGCCTTCCACCAAAAAGTGACAGGAAGAGGAGTAACGTGAAGGAGGCAGCAATTGGCCTATTTCTGAAGGCTACTGTGGCCCTCAGAGTCCCCCACAGTTTTCAAGAGGACTTTGCATACATTACAGCATGCAAAATGCTGGAAATGGAGGAGGGCCAACGCCTCTTATGTGAGGAAGTGATGTTAAAAGCCCTAAACAAGGGCTTGAGGGGCCAACTCTAAAGTCAAAGCCACATTTGTGAGTTGAACCATGGTCCTCCCCCTCCTCCAGGTCCTCCTCCTCCACACCTCCAACACCACAGCCACAGCCTGCAAGAAAGCATATAAGGAAGTCCAGAGAGTGATGGCCTGGGTTCAGTCTGGTCTGGCAAAAGATGCAGGCAGTTGTATGACCACAGCCTGGGAACACATATGTCATCTGCTGCTGTTCCTGATCTCTTGTAGTCCTGGACCGGATTGTGCTCACTATTATAAGGACTCCTCAGGCCACCAATTTTGACTGTAAAATTATTGATGTCTGCCCTGGGGTACAAAGGCTTTGCAAATTTCAGCAGTTTCTCCAGTGTTGCCTTCCTCTTTATTTTGTTATGACCCAGAATAAATGGATATTTTGTTTTCACAAATACTTGCCTATGTGTTTTACTTCAAAAAGGATAGTTTTTTTTGGAGAAGGCAGGTACATTTAAAAAAATACAATGTCCAATTAACAAGGGACACCAAACAACCTCATTGAGATTTACAAAGACAAGATAACAATGGTGTTATGGAAACGTGACATACAAAAAAAAAAATGGAGATCACTATAAAATAATTTAAAAAATAAATAAATAAATGGAGATTACTATAAAATAATTAAAAAAAAAAAAAAACAACAACAGGAGATCTTGATTCCAAAAAAAATAAAAAATGACTATAAAAATTAATTATAAACATTATTAGGGAGATCTGGCTTTAAAAACCAAAAAGATTATTCAGGGGATCACGAGAAATAATAAAAAAATACGTTTGTGAGAAGTGTGTGTGAATATGAGCAGCAAAACAACTTCATTCTTCTAGCATTATAAAGAAGAAGAGAATGCACTGCATTGAAAGATTTAAAAATTTGCAGTGTGACGAATGTGTCATCTCCATTACGAACGGTCGTTTTACCAGACTGAGCGGCTCTGTCTCGTACTTGATTCTGAGCATGCGTGGTTTTTTGTGCATCAGAATTGCATACACATGAACGGAATTTCCGATAGAAACTTTTTCCATCGGAAAAATTGAGAACATGCTCTCAATCTTTTTCTGGCGGAAATTCGGCCAGCAAAAGTCCGATGGAGCATACACACGGTCACATTTTCCGTCCAAAAGCTCTCATCGGTCTTTTGCTGGCCGAATTTCCGATCGTGTGTACGGCATAAGGCCAAATTTTAATGGTTTAAAGAATGTCAGGTAAAATGGTCGGCCCTCACGCATGTTCACTTCATCAAATCTGGCCCTCTTTGAAAAAGTTTGGACACCCCTGGTATAGGGGCACAGAATGTGACTGACATGTGCTGCCGCTGTCCCTGTGTGAAGAGGGTGAAAGGAGAGTAGACTGCAACCGAGCACAGCGCTGGATCGAGTGAGGACTCAGGTAAGTATAAAGGGGGTGGTGAGGGGAAATTCTGCTATCTAGTCATTTTTTACCTTAATGCAGGGAACAATGTTTAGGCTTTATAACCACTTTAATGTGGATTACAAATAAGGCAGCCCATAGATGATCCGGTTTTCTTTCCTTCCACCAAGTGTCAGTGTTGATGGGGGAATCTAGCCTTCCCAGCCAGCAGAACACAATGGTTACTGGTAACCAGGGGCGTTGCTAGGTGGCAAAAAGACCAGGCTTCTGCCCGAAGTCCAAGGGCGGCAACGGCGGGGGAGGGGGGTGTATGTGGAGCTGGGCGGTGGGGTTGTGTGGCGGAGGGTAAGCTCACTTGCTGGTTGCTGCCTGGCTTACCAGTGCCCATCAATGCTGACCACTAAACTCACCTGCCTGACACTGACCATTACACTGACCTACATACACTGACCTACCATACATACATACACTGATCTACCTGACCTACATACACTGATCTACATACACTGATCTACATACACTGACTTACCTGACCTACATACACTGACCTACCTGACCTACATACACTGACCTACCTGACATATATACACTGACCTACCTACACTGACCTACATACAATGACCTACCTGACATACATACACTGACCTACATACACTGACCTACCTGACATACATACATACATACATCCACTGATCTACCTGACCTACATACACTGACATACATACACTGACCTACATACACTGACCTACCTGACATACATACATACATACATACATACACTAACCTACCTGACCTACATACACACATACATACATACATACACTGACCTACCTGACCTACAAACACTGACCTAGCTGACTTACATACACTGACCTACCTGACATGCATACACTGACCTACCTGACATACATACATACATACACTGATCTACATACACTGACCTACCTGACATGCATACATACATACACTGACCTACCTGATCTACATACACTGACCTACCCGACCTACAAACACTGACCTAGCTGAATTACATACACTGACCTACCTGACATGCATACACTGACCTACCTGACATGCATACACTGACCTACCTGACCTACATTCACTGACATACATACACTGATCTACCTGACCTACATTCACTGACATACATACACTGATCTACATACACTGACATACCTGACCTACAAACACTGACCTAGCTGACTTACATACACTGACCTACCTGACATACATACATACACTGACCTACATACACTGATCTACATACACCGACCTACCTGACCTACATTCACTGACATACATACACTGACCTACATACACTGACCTACCTGACCTACATACACTGATCTACATACACTGACATACATACACTGACCTACATACAATGACCTATATACAATGACCTACCTGACCTACATACACTGACCTACATACACCGAGCTACCTGACCTACATACACTGACCTACATACACCGAGCTACCTGACCTACACACACTGACCTACCTGACCTACATACATTGATCTACATACACTGACCTACATACACTGACCTACCTGACCAGGACGTCTTCACGTGTCCTGCAGCAGCTCAGCTCAGCCAATCATCATAGCAGGCAGGCAGCCAGGAGGAGGATGAGGAGGACCGAGGAGGAGGACCGAAGAGGAGGATGAGGGAGGAGGATGACCGAGCGAGCGGGGATGTGGCGTGGCGGCCGCATTGCAATTCCTGCCTTCTGGAGCCTACAGAGCCTATGAGGGACGTCACACGTCCCGCGGTCTTGGCATTGGACCAGAGGGACGTCCATCATAGGCGCTGCAGGCTCCAGAAGGCGGGGCCTGCTATGTTACTCGGACGCACTCGGGGGCGCTCGGGGTCAGATCGGTCCCCAGCTTGGCAGCTCGGGGCTAAATAGAATGCTGCATCTCTTCTGTCCCCCGCTTAGACACTCGGGGCTATTGAGCCCACATTCGGGGCTCCAGCCTCAATAGCCCCCTATTAACGACGCCTATGCTTGTAACAGCTATAGCTGCTGGCAGTAATTGCACGTGAAAAATCTGGCAGGCTGATTGTGCCCAAGTCGATCAATGGATCGGTATGGATATGGATTGAATCTCGGCTGGTCCCTGCAGATCCATTCCATGTTCGTTGGATAATGCTTCCGACGATCTGCGCATGTGCAGTACGTAATGCCACTCCAGCTGATCTCCCGCTCAGCTGGCACGATATCAACAGTGCACATACGCAAATCGTCGGAGGCATTATCTAACGATTAGCAAAGTGCAGAAGGAGAATATAATTGTCACATTCTGCCTCTCTTTCTCTCTCTCTCTCTTTGCGCATGCCTGAGATATCACTAATCATGTCACAGATGGAAGACAATTTGCACTATTTGACAGAACACTGCGCTTTGTTGATCGTCGGATAATGCCTCAGACGATCTGTGCATGCGCAGTGTTGACGTCACGCCAACTGATCAAGAGATCAACTGGAGTTTCTTTACGTCATGCGCAGATCGGAGGCGACGATCTGCACTATTCGACAGAACACCGGCTTAAAGCGGGGTTCCGGTCGCAAAAAAAAAATTAAAGTCAGCAGCTGCAAACACTGTAGCTGCTGACTTTAAATAAGTAGAATTACTTGTCCTGGGTGCCCGCGATGTCGGCCGCTCTGGGCCGTCCCATCCCTCGGCTCTCGGGTCCCGGCACCGACATCCTAACTAAGGGAAACAGGCAGTGGAGCCTTGCGGCTTCACTGCCAGTTTCCTACTGCGCACGCGCGAGCCGCGCGGCGCTCTGTGAATGGCCCGTGGTTTTCTGGGAACATACACAGTTCCCAGAAGGCAACGGGGCCGCTCACCGAGGAGCAGAACACGCTGCAGAATAGGAAGAGGCAGATTAGGAAGACTGCCTAGCAACAAGGGTTTCAGGTAAGTAATTTTTTTTTTCACATGTTTTTTTTTTTTTTTTTTTTGCAGATGTTTGGTGCAATTTTTTTTTTTGGGTGGCCCTCCACTTTAACACAGAGCCCTGATCACAACCCACATCCTTATCTCTATAACCCCTCCTTGTGCAAAGATAGAGAGCACAGAAAGCTATCAGCTCACAAGATTTCTGGCAAACTCAACAGATATTGTTTCAATTATCAAACAGAACAAAACACCTTCGTTGGTATATTTAGTGGACCAAAATAGAGTAAATAAGAGAAGTTCATTCTGAGGGCTTGCATACACCTTAACAGACGATTAGGCAGGGCTGTTAGACATGCAGGAATCACTGCTCCAAGCCTCCACCTCTGAAAAGCCATTTGGGTGCCGGTATAATGCTGGGTACACACAGGCCAAAAATTGTCTGAAAACCTTGGTCCCCCAGTCAGAACATAAAAGCTCAGCAGGGGAGATTGCTGAACTAACATTTCTTGTGTTAGTACAGCAATCTGTCAGTTTTTTTTTTTAATTCAGCCTGCTAGGTTGAATGAAAAAAACATCACTTATAGTGTGTACCAGGCTTTAGGAGTCCTTCCCCACTTCATGAACTGACAGAAAAGGAGAAGCTGCATCATGTACCAAAAGCAGTACGGTCTCTTTAAGAGATCTTTTTTCTGTTTTTTTCATCTGTTGTATCTTTATTTGCTTAATTGTTTCACCTGAATATTAAATTGATCATGGTATTATTCAATTCTTCTTCAGACCTTCCCCATCTCTATGAATAAAGCCGGATATACACTATACATTTTTCTTTAGATTGTTTCCTTTAGATTTACCAAAACAATATAACCAATAAAACCTTAACAGTTTCAGTTTGTATGTGTAGCACCCTGGTGTTTAGGCAGGGTTGCTATTAAATTTAGTTATCCAGGCGGTAGTTGCCCTGGTTAATTGTTAGTAGATCCACTACTCTCTAGTTCTGGACTTGCACCTTCTCTCTTCTGTCTCTAGGTAGTGTTATGCTGGTGACATTAGATGGACAAGGGCTTAGCAAGGTCAGGTTATGAATGGATGGGGTGTCTCAGCCAATTGGTGGGGGTTTCTTTAAGCCCCTTGGCCTGCTGGGAGAGCCTATTTATTTTAGTGGAGTCTGGTGATCGGAATTCTGTGCCACCAGGACGGCTGTCTGGGTGGACGTGTATTATGTTGTCCTGGGCTACTAGGCCGGAAGCCTGAGGCCTATCCTGGGGACATCTGGCTGCTAGGCTGTCTGAGGGTCTATCCAGAAGCAGGAGAAGCAGCACAGGTTGGGACTGCAGGATTGGAGTTCAACCGAGAGTAACGGTTCAGCCGGACAGGGAACCAGTTGTGGTCGGAGGTAGAGGAGAAACTGTCGCCACTAAGGGACCATCCACCTTGTTACAGGAGACCACTGTGAGTAAGCTGGAGCCAGTACAAGAGCAGTCTTCTCACCAGCCAGGGACAGTGAAGAAGTGGGAAAACTTCAGCAAGTGCCATGCCAGGGACCAAGTGGGACAGCAGAGTTGATGTTGAGGAGCATCAGTGAGTGCCAAGCCAGGGACCTAGTGGGTCAGCAGGGGTGACGCTTGAGGAGTATCTGTGAGTGCCAAGCCAGGGACCCAGCAGGGAAACGGGGGTGACGCTTGAGGAAGATACCGAGTTATGGAAGTGGAAGAGCTCCAGGGATCCAGTGGCGATTGGGTCTGAGAGTCTAGTAAGAGACTGGGAGCTCAGTGAGTGCAGTACCAATAGTTAAATACAACTACCCTTAGTGACTGTTACAAGATTTGTTGCCATAGGAGACAGTGGTCCTACCTATACAGAAGTGGTGTCCGGCTGGAGGCCTTCCCCTGTATAGCTGTCTACCTATAGAAGTCTCGGAGTCTGCCAATTATCATTGCATCTACTTAAGGGTGTCCTGGCCCTAACCCTCTCCCACAGTTCTTGTTCAAGAGACAATAAATCTCTTTGCATTCAAAAAGTGTCTGGGACCCATCACTTCAGCTTGTATTACACCCACCATGCCTTGTAACCCACTCTACAGAGAAGGATGTCAGCTCTCCCTGACTCTGGAGGTCACCATTACCGTTAGGCCTCTAGAGGTCCAGGACCTTGCTACATATGCAATCAGGCAGGCCCTTGCACTACATGTTTTTGGTTAATCTAAAGGAAATCAAAACAACAAAAGTTGTATAGTGTGTGTCCAGCTTTAGACTATAAGGGTGAAACATGTCGGAGAGGGGTGATCTCCAGGCAGGGGTAAGCTATGTTGTTTTTATGGCACAGTAAAAACTTACTGAGCCGAGTGACATCATCGACTTGCATCTCCTCCTTTTCTGTCAGTGCAACTAGGCAGGGCTGACACCATGTCTTGCTATTTCAGTCCAAAAAAAGGCAGATGGTGCCTTTTCGCAAGTGGCAATTAGAAGCTTAGGGAATTTCTGCCAGATCAACGTGCATTTTTCTGTATTTAAGGGGATAAAATGTGACTTGTACAAAAAGCAATATATGCAACCCCACTGTGTTCCTCTTTTATTGAAGAGAAGAAGAAGAAATGTTTTAGTTGTTGAGTCAATAGGCAGTGTTCCACACGCCACAACATTTTTGCTCTTCTACACATCTATGAACTAGTATTGAAAAATATGGAGCACTTTACATAGCATAGAAACCATTACCATCAGGGAGTGTTCTATTTTAAATGCTGCTTTAAGCATTGACATACCTCCTTAGACCCTGTCTGTCCAGATAGTATGGTCACATGTTGACTTGGCACCATCCACAGGCAGTTTAAAGCTGGATACACACTATACAATTTTTGTTGTTTGGTTTCTTTTAGATTTACCAAAACTATGTAGTGCAAGGGCCTGCCTGATTGCATACAAATTGAAAGTGTTTAGGTTTGACCTCATATTATATGGTTTTGGTAAATCTAAAGGAAAAAAATCTAAAGAAAATTGTATAGTGTGTATCCAGATTAACTCTTCACTAGAACACAGAATCAAATGCAATCTTACTTCAGCTAACTGTAGAACAGTTTTTGAGTCCTTTCGAAAGGTAAGACGACAATGACTTTTCAAAACCTGCCTCTGTGATGTATTAAAGTGGTTGTAAACTGTAACGTGCACGTTTAGAGGATATTTACTGTATATGCAGCCAATGACGTCATCGGTGCATTTGCCTACAGAATCCTGTGCCATAAATGACTCCCTCACGCATGTGCAGGAGCGAAGTCATCGCAGCTCTGGCCAGTCACACTGCCAGAGTCCGTGGACCTGGAAGGAAGATGGGTGAAGATGGAAGCGACCTTCGGCGTTGAGATCGCATCACTGGAATGCTTCATTTTCAGGTAAGTTTCACATAATTTGCTAGTATGAGATGCATACTAGCACATTTTGCCTTTACCTTGCAGGTCTGAAAAAAAAAAGCACTCAGCTGCTTACAACCACTTTAACATTGACTGGGGGAACATGGAAGACATGGGGAGAGTCCAACTAGGATGGTACTAACTAGCACTAAACAGGAGGGGATGACATAGGGAGAAACCAAAAGTTGTAGTGGCTCAAAAGTGCCACTAGATGTCAGCATACTACAAAACAGTAACAGCCTGATGAAGTTAAAAAAAAAAATTACATAAAAGTAGGGTAGAAGTAATGTCTCCATTACAGTTTGCAGGCACATACTAAATAGCATGTAAGCCACTTAAAGTATAACTAAAGGCAAAACTTTTATTTAAAGTTTTGGATAGAGTGGAGAGGGATTAGAACCCCTGTCAGTTTTTATTGCTTAAAGTGGAGTTCCACCCAACTTTACAAGGTGGTCTCAAACTAAAGACCACCATCTCATTTTTGGATAGAAAAAAAAATATATATATATATATATATATATATATATATATATATATATATATTTTTTTTTTTTTTTTTTTTTTTTTTTTTTCCCCGTCATCGCGGGCTCCCTGGACAGGTAAATATCCTTATTAAAAGTCAGGGGCTACAGTACTTGTAGATCATGACTTTTAAAAACATAACTTTTTTGAGGCTGGAACTCCGCTTTAAACGACAAATATAAAAGGAAGTCGGCGCTCACAAAGTGTATAAGGTGACCTGTGCATCACATATTGCTCCAACAATAAAGTGAATACAGTGCATTCAAAAGTGAACAATCAAATATATTGCATTAAGTAAAAGTCTATTTGTCACATATCCCAACACCATTCTTGTGCTTCTACTTAGTCATGTCTTCCAAACCCTTAACCACAAGTTCTTAGGCAATAGATGGCAATTCACCAAAGATGTTTGACCCCTTAATTACAGGAGGTCAAAAATCGCTATTGGAAACCCAATTCGTTCCTCAGTAGCACCTTGCCATTCCAAAGATCCCTCAGATCAGATTACGGTGTACAAGTAAACTCCACAGGAGACATAAAGAAGTAGCTCAATCATAAAAACAAGTTTGCACTCACATGTAACAGTGCTTGTATCCCGGTACTGGAGAAATACAACATGCGCAGATGGGACTGTCAATGGGACGCCAGCGTGCGATCCACATCTCACTCTCATTGCTGGGCCTGCTCGATAGTCACATGGGACCCAAAAATGTGACGAATCCCCCGTTCCGACGTACGTTTTGCTGTGTTTGCGTCTTCAGGAAGTCACAAATGGACTTTTACTTAATGCAATATATTTGATTGTTCATTTTTTAATATACTGTATTCACTTTATTGTTGGAGCAATATGTGATGCTCATGTAGCATGGCCCCCTAAGGGACTGCTTGGAATTACCTGCTCATCTGCATGGCCATGACCTGGTGAACATTCCAACCCACCTGACACTCTGGGTTCAGACATCCTTGTATCACTGTAGAGTAATAAATCGGACAACTCTGCGTATTTATGTTCTGAGAATATGTACTGTAACAAATTAAAGGAGATGTTGTCACAAAAAGGAGGTAATAGATCTGCTGAGATCTAGGTAACAGCGCCAACTCAGCAAAGGAATTCCCCCGAAAGACACAAGGCAAATATTAACAAATGACAATATGATATATACTTCCTTGAATAAATAATGCTACCCCCTCATAGGATGTTTTATGCTAGCAGATTATACTGACACTATAAGGATGGAACTTTGCCAGCCTATACTGCTACCCAAAGTAGAGAGTGTAGGTCTAGTAACGATAAAGTAATGGCCCTTGTATCAGCACTAGCATCAATGTCCCCATTGCAGATCTGATGGTTTTCACCGGTAAGTAGGAGCTCGTTAACTCTAATCCAATTAGGTGTGGTAGGAAGCAATAGATTTTTTGTAGTGAGGAAGGCTAAAGATGTCTAAGCACAGTGTTCAAATAGATTGAGTAACGTATTCCTAGGGTAGGGATGTCTGTGCAAAGTGTTCCCGTAAAACTGACAAAGGATGGATAGAGGTTGGGCGACTGTCCTCTCACCAACGACCAGGCCATTACGATGTCTTCTGGACGGTAACTCGTGTAGCAACACTCTTGCAGCGGATCCCCTGCCTCGATGTCCAGATGTGAAGCTTGGTACACCGACTGGCAGGCGACCAGAGCGGTGCTGGATGGATGTCCGACTTCAAACAGTAGCGCTAGGCCCCTCAGGTATGGGTTGGAAGGTGGTACTCCATGTGGTAAACCTCGACCTCTCTCTCCATGCACGGGGAGGTCCGCTTTGCGTCAGGCCCAGGAGGAAGAGAGTCTCGCGTGGGCTTTTGCTTCTTATAGCTACTCCCAGCAATCTTCCTAATGGCAGCAAAGATCCCTGGGATATGATGTCACCTGATCTACTGATCACTAGAGGGACAGGTGATGCTTTGAAACACCGGATGGTACTGTACTTTACGATTGTAGTCCACATTGCTACACACAGGTCACCTTATACAGTTTGTGAGCGCCGACTTCCGTCTTTTATATTTGATGTTTATGCACTAAAGGTGGATCATTTACCTTTTTTAAAGGGGCAGCTACACAATTTTAACTGCACATATAATGATTAACATTTTTCAGAGGGCACCATCATTTGTTTCAAAATCACAGTTTCTATTGCTGCATGTGCCCCCATTGGGGAGATTCACCCACCCGATTTGTCCTGTTTACTATTACTATTGAAAGTGAAAGTAAAATAAAATCCCATATTTTGGGTTGTCCCCAGAAGAGTAATAGAGAGGAAATCTTGCAATGTGAACAATAGTTCTGATGACCTAGGGCCAAAGAATTCCCTTAATTTTCAGGGATTTTCTCTCACTTCCTGTTTGGCTATGGGACAAGAAGTGAAGGGTAATCTCCACAATGGGACACAGATTGCAAAAAAAAAATCTGACAGACTTTATAACTTTCCATTACTCTATCCATAATAAAAAAAAGCACCAGTTGCCTCATGTCCATTGATCCATCTGAAAGTAACATTTCAGTTGTGGAGATGGAAATTAGTGATGAGTCAACCAGTCGTTTCTTCTTTACACCAGGGCTACAGTGACATGCTATTGTGGTCTAAATTTCCATCACTGCAATCAAACAAACATAAAGCTAATATAGAGTTCCATGATCTCTGGAGTATTTTCTATCATTCATAATAAATGAGTTACTGTAAAAAAGGGCACACTAAAGCTTCATGCAAAAAAACCCAGAACTGGTGGGTTTTAAGAAGAGTTTTTCAGCTGTAAAAACGCTCTAACTCTGTTATAGGGCTTACACACGGTCGGACTTTGTTCGGAAATTCCGACAACAAAATCCTAGGATTTTTTCCGACGGATGTTGGCTCAAACTTGTCTTGCATACACACGGTCACACAAAGTTGTCGGAAAATCTGATCGTTCTGAACACGGTGACGTAAAACACGTACGTCGGGACTATAAACGGGGCAGTGGCCAATAGCTTTCATCTCTTTATTTATTCTGACCATGCGTGGCACTTTGTCCGTCGGATTTGTGTACACACGATCGGAATTTTCGACAACGGATTTTGTTGTCGGAAAATTTTATCTCCTGCTCTCCAACTTTGTGTGTCGGAAAATCCGATGGAAAATGTCCGATGGAGCCCACACACGGTCGGAATTTCCGACAACACGCTCCGATCGGACATTGTCCATCGGAAAATCCGACCGTGTGTAGGGGGCATTAAAAGCTGAAAAGTGTGGCTATTCGGCTTTTATCAGCGTTTTTAAGCCATAAGCTTCTGTGGGAGTATAGTTTTGCTAAAAAAAAAAAGCTAAAAAATGCTGCAAAACACATTCTACAGCTACAGCTTTCTACAATTGCTTCCTTTTTGTGGGCCCCCAAAATAATTTAAATGCCCATTTTATGTTGGTGAAATAAAAGAAATAAATGAAGGTGTGTGGGTAACATATGTTTTAGCAAACTTACAGTCGTGTAAGGCCTTGTTCACAGGCGGCCAGGGGGCAGTAAAAATGGAAGTATAATTGACATTTTTACTGCCTCACCCCCTACTTAGCCACCTAAACTGTGCAATCGTGGTCAGAGGGGGTAGTGCAAAATTATACAGCATGATGTTCGTCAGGCACTACTTCCTCAAAGTGCAACATATGCAAGAGACTGCACAGTATTTCAATAGAAAATCTCCATTCAGCTGGGCAGCCACTGCTCTACTTTGTTCATATGAGCAGCACTCTCTATCACCCATCTGAATAGTGGAGAGAGTGCCGCCTGTGTAAACAAGGCATAAAGAACAATACTGATACACAAAACAAAGAAACACATATTTACAATACTGAACAAAACAAAGTAAAGAAACACAAAGCAAACAATCCAATTTCAGTTTACATACAGTAAAGCTGGGTACACACACACAACTAGTTTGACAGCTCAGGTCAGAGGTGCTGTACTAACAAGGCCTCCTTGTACTAACAAGGCCCCCTGTCAGAACACTCCGGTCAGCGCTCTCAGCCATTGGCTGAGAGCATTGATTGAGAGCCGGTGGGCAGACCATTTTCGCCCATGAGCCTTTGACTGAAGCCAGCCAAAACAGCCAGCTTTTGTCGGACCGGCCGCCATACACACTGGCCGAATGTTGGCTGGTTTCTCTTGAAACAGCCAATGCCGGCTGACATTTGGTCTGTGTGTACTAGCCTTTAGTCAGTTTAGCAAAGGTAGATACTGATTGATTGCCATAGGTCACTGTTGTTTACATAATTATCTATGTGACTAATTTAATAATCCTGTGTTTGTTGGGTTTATGAAAAATTCTGCACTTAACCGCATACCTCCCAACTTTCTGTGTTGAGAAAGAGGGACACTTTTTTATTATGAAGTATGAAGGCAAAGGACACATCCCTGTGATGTTCCAAGTTATAATGTTCATGAAGAAATGATACTCAAAAAATTAGTGGTTAAACCCACAAGTGATTTTTTTTCTCCACTACTTTTTCCTTTTCAAACCAAAAAAAATCAATCATTTAGAGCAGGGGTCTCCAAAGTTTTCAATATGAGGGCCACATCATATATTTTTAGAAATATTTGCAGATCACAACAAATCAAATTTAAATGAATGAACATGTTTTACTTGAAGTTTTAGCATGAATCAACATGATTTAACAACAGAGAAAAAGATTCAGTAAAACAAAGCAAAGAGATTCTAAATAAGCTTAAATAACCTTTCACATCATCATCCCCGTCAAAGGCCACCCTTACATTAGAATCCCCCCATGCATCAAAGTCCACCCTAACATCAGAATCCCCCTTACACCAGGGTCTCCCATTAGAGTCCCCTCTTTCATCAGGGTGTTGGCAGGTGTTAGTGCCCTTTAATGGTACCCCTCCTGTGGTGATGCAGTGGGTGGAGTTAGTGCCCCCTTATATGCCAGCCATGGGTGGGCCTAGAAAGTTGGGCTATGGCAGCAGGCCACCCCTGATCAGGAAGATGAGGTGCTTAGCTGGAAGAGAGAAAGAGAGAACGAGCCACAGGAACTTCATCTAAGAGGTCCCGTGGCTTGTTTTAGGAACGACCGTGGGGCCTAGGGAAAGCACCGTATGTGTGTGCAGGGAGCAACCGAGAGTGAACCACCTGTGTCAGAGACTGTAACGTCTGGGACAATAGCTCTAAGGATACATTGGGACTGTATTAAGTGTTGTGCACTAAGAGACTACTGGCAGGTAGTCATGTAATGGAAGTATAGTGTTCTGCACTGGAAACTTCTCTGAAAGCGTCTTGTAAATGACTGCTGTTGTGCAAAGAAAATGTATTGTTGAATGTGTCTGAGTTGTGAAGTACAGGGATAAAACACAACTGGACTGTACATTCCTTTATTCTGGTTACCAGGCCTCTGGCCATGAATATGTGTGCTTGAGGGCTTCAGGCCAGGAAAAGTGTGACACAATACGGTGGAGATTCTCCAAAATGACAGGTAGGCGACTATCCCATCTGTAGTGCCCTGTCCTAGTCAGGCTAAATGTAGTTTTTGGCTCGGTTGTACTCAGTGGAGTAACAATTTATTTTCTAGGTCTTGCCAAGGTTCCCTATGCTTGGTGGTTGATTGCTCATGTCTGCCTCTGGAAGAAGCTTGCAGAGATAGAGTAGGAGGGTCAGCCACTGAAGTTATGAATATTTATCTGACCTAATCCCTGGTATGTGGTGCCCAGAAGGTAGCTGGGGAGAAGATAAATGTTTGGCAAGATTATTCAGCTGTGTTATTCTCCAGTGTATTAAAGAGCTGTTGCTAGGCCTCAGTTTGTGCTTGGTTGAAGGTCTGAAAGCACTTGGATGTAAAGATAATTGCTGGTAGGCAACACCTGTGGAAACTGAGCTGGAGAAGGACTTTTTCTCTCAATTAAGAGTTTTACATGGAAGCTGGGTGGATGATAGCTGTCCTTAGACATTGTGAGTAGGACCCCTGTCTAGGATTTCAGGTGTGAATGTTGCTTGGGGGTCAAAGCCAGAGGTTGCTGTAAGGACTGGGACTGCACACACAGAGTCTCAGATTAGCTGGCTAGCCCCTCTATCTCTAACAAAGGCTGCTGTTGAAGGATTTATGCTCAAGAATCTGTCCTCCTGTCTCTGTTTTGCATTTTGGAGTATGCTGCACCCTATTTTTTTATTCTGTTTAAAGCACTGCAATAAATCTACAAAAAGACATCCCCTAGACTGAGCCTGTGTTTGTTGGTGTACTGGAACTGGTGTCTGGGCCTGGCAGCCTCCGAACAGGTAGAGGGAGACGAGGGTCATTCTTAGCAGCTCCTTTGAGGGTGAGCGTTACACATCTAGGTACCACCATCCAATGGGGGATCCTTACTATGGTCTGTATTAGTGTCCCCCTTACATCAGATTCCCCCTAACATGGAGCTATCCCTTACATGACAGCCCTCATCAGAGTCCCCTCTTACATCAGAGGGCAGGATACAATTTTGCAGAGGGACCAATTTGGCTGCAGGCCGTAGTTTGGAAACCTAGAGGGAACAGGTTCCTAAAGAAGGACAGGCCCTCCAAATCAGGGACAATTAAGAGTTTTGCTGAACTGAGCGATATTGAGGATAATATGCGGTAATATTAAGATACTGTATGTAGATATTGTTTATTAGTCAGCTGCATAGCTGAGCAAAGTAAACCCCTGCTATAGAAGTGTGTTAGGCAGACTGAGTTACATGTCATAAGACTTGGCTGACATCCCAATGCCACTTAATTCCTGGACAGTATACCGCTCATTTGCATTGGCAGGCACTGAAGATACTCTACAGTATTAGCTTTTTACTGGCATAGATTCAAGGTACAAAAGCAGTGTTCAAATTAAATTGTTGACCCTCAGAGTGCATTGTCCTTATGAGCCCCAGAAATATGACTAGCTTTGCTAGTTTTTATCTTTGAATCTTGCTGAGACCAAATGCTTGTTTAAGATGAAGGTAACATAAAATAAATATTACATCATTTTATACTCAATCCAGGATTGCTGATGTGTTAGTTTCTATACAGCATTCTACCTAAGAATTATTTCATGAAGAAATGCAGTGAACATTGATTACCCATAGCAAATAATCAGAGTGTAATTTACAAAGGTAAGTTTTAAAATACATTTCTTATTGGTTGCTGTAGTTACTTAACTTTCAACAATACATTTCTGAGTACTTGCAACATTTAGTGCCCCATTAACAATAAAGACAAAAGGGTCAACTGCACTGAACCCACGACCTCGTAGGGCTCACCAGAAGATCTGAGCACTGCATTCTAAGTCCCAGAAAAAAAACACTGTGGGTGCACACGAATGTAAAGAATAATAATAGTAATATTTAAAAAAAAAAAAAAAAAAGCTGGCCTTCTCCTTAGATGGGTCACCTGCTAAAAAGTGAAGGAAAATCTTCCCCTCTCCTCCTGTATTATGTGACGTATAATGTAATCAAATGACTGGGACACAAGCCACCTGTCCCTCTTTATTAGACTGGAAGAGAGAGGTGGATAAAATTATGTAAGCTGAAGGTTGGGTACACTTGATCAGGAACCCATAGGATACATTTAAGGATACTTGGGCAGGTTGGATGTATTAAGGGATAAAAAGTAGGTGTGGTGCTGTTCTTAAATCCTGCAATTTTTTTAGTGCTCCAAACTCACAATCCAACCAATGACTTATATCTGGACAATCTTAGGTGTGTTATTAAAGTGACTAGTGCTAAAACACAGTGTATGTACTTATTGTGCAAAGAGTGCAATCATGAAAAAATGACTGGTGCTACAAAATCAATTAATGTGCAAATTCCTAGTATAAAAATCCAAAGTGACCGGTGCTCTTCATCACGTGTGTCCTTTTTTCTAAAAGGACAATTTATATATGCAGTCCTTCTAAAACATATAATATTCCAAAGTGACAGGTTCTCTTCAATCCAGTTCCTGGTGTACTAGTGCTTCTTTACAGTGCCCCTAAAGGTCACTCACCAGAAATCAGAAGGGAAATCTTATACTATTTATGCCCGGCGTTGAATAGGAATATAGATATAAAAATGTGTAATTTTATAGGTTTTATAAGGACTGCCTATATTATTCGTCCTTTTAGAAGAAAGGACACACACGATTGAAGAGCACCAGTCACTTTGGAATTTTATATTAGGAATTTGCACATTAATTGATTTTGTAGCACCAGTCATTTTTTCATGATTGCGCTGTTTGCACAATAAGTACATACATTGTGTTTTAGCACTAGTCACTTTAATAACACACCTAAGATTGTCCACATATAAGTCACTGGTTGGATTGTGAGTTTGGAGCACTAAAAAAATAACAGGGTTTAAGAACAGTACCACACTTACTCTTTATCCCTTAATCTCCATACCCCACCTAGGTGGTTGTATAGGGGCAGCAGTTCTTATATAGCAAATCATCTAGTCATTTTGCGGGGAACCATTCATAACCTTTCCTAGGTTGGATGTATTACTCCACTGGGATACCTGAGACATAAAGGTTTGTTGATATGGTGCAACTCCACACCTAATACCCCCAAGTACCATTATTAAAGATCACTTGAAAGGTATGACCCCCGGGTTTATCCTTAGTGTATGTCTCTTTTCCTGTTTCTCTCTTTTTTTTTTGTTCTGTTTTTGGCTCTTTTTTTAGTCATCTGTTTGTTACAATACCTTGGATAAACTTTGCTATTGTTATTACATTGGATGTCTTGTACTACTGCTTTAGTTGGTATTTATACTACAGTGTATTTGACCAAGCGAATTGTATTCCATGTGCTTTTTTTTTTTTCTATATGGTTATAGTTACAGTAAGTTATAGTCCACTTCCCATGGAAATTACGTCCACAATGTTTTTGTTGCATTGTCCTTTTGTGTATTGTAAAACTTTAACAAAACAAGATTATATGGAAAAAAAAAAGACTGGGACAGAGGAAGAAGAGAGCTTTCCTTCACTCCCCAGCTGCTCTTCTTAGATTGCAGGACACCAAATATATTTGGCATACAAGATATAGATAGTCATCTGGTAAAAATATGCATATACATTCACTATAAAATACTTTTATTGACATATTTATATATATATTTAATATTCATTAATTTAATCATCATTGATGGTATGCATGCACAACAGAAAGTCCCTGATCTGCATCTAAGCTAAGCTTTCTCAGTACACCAGCAGCCTGAAGGTAAAAATGTCCTATGTCAAAAGTGTGACTGTGTGCTTTCTAACTGAAAATTGTGACTGTGACTGAGACGGTATGAGCTCAGTCTGTGTGACTAAGTATGCGATCTGTCTGCTATGAATGCGTATGGAGGTACGTGAAGGTATTCTTTTGCAAGGTGATTTGAGATGGGGAAATGAACACCAAGGGTAATGCTGGCCATACACTGCTGAACTGGCTTAATTTTGGTCAGTGTATGGACTCTCCCACTCGACTGAAGTAAATTGTCTTTTACAGCTGATTCCATCAAAGGGACATATTGGAAAATGCCTAGTCGATCAGCAGCTGCAGCCAGTCCACTGTCGGAATACAATGTGTGCTGGGGGTTTGATATAAGGAAAGAACAGTGGGTGTGGGAATCTCAGGGTACTGGAGGCAGAGACCTCTATGTGAAGAAAAGTGACACTTGGGTTTAATATGAAACAGTATAAGCAAAGTTAGAATAGGAAGGCGGGAAAGTACCAAAATTGACTTTGCCTTTAGAAATGTAAAACAGAACACAGATTATCCTTCTTCCATTAGGACTAAAAGCAGCTGGACTGGCATTTCTGTTGAAGTTTTGTAGATGTTTTTGCGTGTAGCACCCTCTAGTGTGATAGAGTTCATTTAGGTTTGTTAGTGTAGTTAAAGTTAGTTTAGCTCAGGGCTAAGCCTCAGCCATGAATCTGGGTCAATGTTTAGTGACTCAGGGCTGGGTGACTCATTCCAGCATCTTCTCTGGTGTCTCCCCGTTTTCTGGGACATTGGAGAATATTGTAGACATAGTGGGTGGAGGTTAGGCTAGCTTGGCATATTTATGAGGACCTCAGCCAATCCCCAGTAAACGGTTGGCAGGGGGCAGGCCACCTCATAAAAAGGCATGAGTCATGCCAGGAGGGGCAGTCAGGTGGAAGATGGAGATGGAGTGCTGAGGAGGCTGTCGGCGGCACTTGAGGGTGCCCCCAAGTCGGGGGGGGGGGGGGGGTGACCTCAGGCCTGGGGCTCAGGTGATGGAGGATTCCTAACAAAACACACAGAGAAAACCCTTTCTGGAGGCATGGGAGTAAGGAGAGTAGACAGCAGGAGCAGGTCAGCATGTCTGGGAGATCTCCTGAGAGTCAGCCGGGTGGGCTGGTGAGTGCCAGTCTGGAGGACTGTGGGGAGAAGTTAGCCTGGAGGGCTAGTGAAAGGGGCAGCTGCAGCCAGGCAGGTTGGCAGTGCCTGAAGAGGTGGCGCTGGGATCAGTAGCCACAGGAGTGATGCAAGCTGGACACTGAAATTCTGCTACACACCTAAGAGGTCTCGGGTTCCTGTCTGTAATGGGCCATTGCTTTCATCTGACTGAGTGACTGTCAGGTATTCACAGTGTTCCAACTAGGTTCTACAAGCAAGTGTGTGATGGAGGAAGAAGAGGAGCTGTATATAGACACTGTATATAAGAAACGTTGTCCCTGAAGTTGTAGTTGAAGTCAAATGGGCATCCCATGACCTCCAATCCCTATCCAAGTTATTACCCTTTATAAATAACAAAAAAACAAAGTCACAAACTGTTCTCTGACTCAAGAGAGCCGTGAAAATTCAGTGTGCCTGGCTGTGCAGTGTGGGGGATTCCAGCTTACTTGCGGCTCTTCAGGGGGTGCGCTACATGCATAATGTAATAATAGAAGTATTTATACTGTATATCTCTATTTAGCAGTAAGCAGAACAGCAGCTACAAAGTTTTGCAAAAGATTTGGAACAAACTTTAACCTTTTAACCCTTGGGGAGTCCCAGACAAGATGCAGTAATTTGCAGTCATTTGAACATGGGAGGTCCCTTTATTAGGTGTGCTTTATGAATTGCTGTTCTATGGATCCAGTGGAGTAAGGTGAAGAAAGCCCCAGAGACATTTATGACCAGTTATGTTTCAAAGAGGGAAAGAAATTCCTTATGCAGTGCTCACCCCCAAAGGAGCTGCTGAAGATTAGACAGGTTCTTTCCCAAAACAGTGCAAAGGCAGCCAGGCAACAATCCATTCACGTTGGCTCAGAAATCAGTCTAGGGTATGTCTTTTTGTAATTTATTGCTGAAGAAACTTGTAACAGGAGAGGGTAGATGGGTGTGGGATGCTCCAAAATGCCAAGCACAACTTGCAGAGGACACTTCTATATCAGTTTGACTAGTTAAGTCTGTAGGTGCACAGCTGAAGACTATGCAGGAACAAATAGCACGAGTAGTTGTAGACTACAACAGTCTATGGGTATCATAGTTGCCAACAGTCCCGATTTTCCCGGGACAATCCCGATTTTGGGACCCTCGTCCCGTTTGGAGGCTGTCCCGAATCGGGATTTTCCATAAGGAAAATCGGGAATGTTGGTTTTTTGTTTTTGGAGCAGCGGGCTCCAGCAAAATGGCGGCGGGCACAGCCGCTCTATCTTCCCCTAGTGCTGAGTGGAGAGAGGAAGGGGGCTCGACCGTGCAGCCAATGAAGCGGCTTCTTTAGCTGCACGGCCCCTCCCCTCTCCACTGCAGCAAGCAGAAGACACGGCGCCGTCGCCGTGTCTTGCTGAAAGTTCCCCAACCCCGTACTGCGCAAGCGCTGCACCTGCGCAGTACAGGGGGTCCTCCATTGCCGAAGGGAACTTTCTCGGCAGAACACCGGCTGCTCCTGCACTGAGCGGGGGCTGGCACTAACTGAGGGGGGGTCTGCACGAATAGAGGGGGGGCTGCACTGAGGGGGGGCTGCACTGAGGGGGGGTCTGCACAAATAGAGGGGGGCTGCACTGAGGGGGGGCTGCACTGAGGGGGGGTCTGCACTAACTGAGGGGGTGCTGCACTGAGGGGGGCTGCACTGAGGGGGGTCTGCACTAATTGAGGTGGGGTCTGCACTAATAGAGGGGGGCTGCACTGAGGGGGGGCTGCACTAATAGAGGGGGGCTGCACTGAGGGGGGGCTGCACTAATAGAGGGGGGCTGCACTGAGGGGGTGTCTGCACTGATGGAGGGGGGCTGCACTAACTGAGGGGGTGCTGCACTGAGGGGGGCTGCACTGAGGGGGGATCTGCACTAATAGAGGGGGGCTTGCACTAATAGAGGGGGGCTGCACTGAGGGGGGGCTGCACTAATAGAGGGGGGCTGCACTGAGGGGGGGCTGCGCTGAGGAGGGGGGCTGCACTGAGGGGGTCTATACAGACTCTGGCGGGGGCACCTGATGCAAGGACAGACTCTGGCGGGGGCACCTGATGCAAGGACAGACTCTGGCGGGGGCACCTGATGCAAGGACAGACTCTGGCGGGGGCACCTGATGCAAGGACAGACTCTGGCGGGGGCACCTGATGCAAGGACAGACTCTCCCGGGGGTATCTGATGCAAGGACAGACTCTCCCGGGGGCACCTGATGCAAGGACAGACTCTGCTGGTGGCACTTGATGCAAGGACAGACTCTGCTGGTGGCAGGCAACGTGGCTAGTGACACGACTGATTCGGCATTATGGTGAGTTGAATTATTTAATTTTATATTACAATGTAATAATAGAAATAATGCGCTTCAATCATCCTGACACCATAACAACCATTGTGCCGGGATGATTGAAGCGTTAACACCAGGCGTTTGGAGTATCTTTATCTGCTGATTGTTAAACTTTCTAGAATACACATATTTCTATTGTGTAGGATCTGGGGCTGCTGTCCCGTCATTTCCCTCTCCCCCTTTCCTTCTCCCCCTTTCTCTCTCCATCCCTCATTCATCTCAGACTCTAACCACACCCTCTTGAGCCATGCCCATTTAAGCCATGCCCACTTTCACGAAAGCCACGCCCACTTTTCACGAAAGCCACACCCATTTTTCGCGCGCCGAACTTATAAAATGTTTGCTAAGCCACGCCTACAAACGAATGCCCCGCCCCCTAATTATTGTACGGTTCCGCCTACAGCCAAAAAAGTGTCCCACATATTTTTTTTTCAATGTTGGCAACTATGGGGTATACATCTGAAGGCCATGAAGGAATAAATAGCATATTGTTGTAGACTAGAAAAGTCTCAGTTCTTGCAGCTTGCGAAACAGTTCAAGCATCCACAGCTGGGGACTAGGGATGAGCCCGATGTTCGAGTTGAACGTAAGTTCGACTCGAACATCGGGTGTTCGCCTTTTCGCCGAACAGCGAACAATATGCGGTGTTCGCGCCAAATTTGAAAGCCGCCGGAACACCGTTAAAGTCTTTGGGACACTAACATGAAAAATCAAAAGTGCTAATTTTAAAGGCTTATATGCAAGTTATTGTCATAAAAAATTTTTGAGGAACTGGATCCTGTCCCAGGGGACATGTATCAATGCAAAATTTTTTTTAAAAAACGTCCGGAATTTTTTAATGCTTAAAGTGAAACAATAAACATGAAATATTCCTTTAAATATCATGCCTGGGGGAAGTCTATAGTATGCCTGCAAAGCGGCGCATTTTTCCCCATGTTTAGAACAGTACCACAGCAAAATGACATTTCTAAAGGAAAAATTGTCATTCAAAACTGATCGCGGTTGTAATGAATTGTCGGGTCTCGGCAATATGGATAAAACTCATTAAAAAAAAAGAGCATAGGATTCCCCCACCCACTAAGTCCATTACCAGGCCCTTTGGGTCTGGTATGAATATTAAGGGGAACCCCAAACCAAAATTAAAAAAGAAAATTGCGTGGGGGTCCCCCCAAAATCCATACCAGACCCTTATCCGAGCACACAACCTGGCAGACCGCAGGAAAAGAGGGGGGATGAGAGAGCGCTCCTGAACCATACCAGGCCACATGCTCTCCTGTCCCCTGGAGCAGGACCCAGGTCCCCAAACACTTTTTATGACAATTACTTGCATATAAGCCTTTAAAATTAGCACTTTTGATTATGCATGTTCGTGTTCCATAGACTTTAACCACTTCAGCCCCGGAAGATTTGGCTGCTGAATGACCGGGCCATTTTTTTCGATTTGGCACTGCGCCGCTTTAACTGACAATTGCGCGGTCATGCAACGCTGCACCCAAACAAAATTGACGTCCTTTTTTTTTCCACAAATAGAGCTTTCTTTTGGGGGTATTTGATCAACTGCAGTTTTTATTTTTTGCGCTATAAACAAAAAAGAGCGACAACTTTGAAAAAAAAAACAATATTTTGTACTTTTTGCTATAATAAATATCCCCATTTTTTTTTAAAAAAAGCTCATTTTTCCTCAGTTTAGGCTGATATGTATTCTTCTACATATTTTTGGTAAAAAAAAAAAATTGCAATAAGCGTATATTGAGTGGTTTGCGCAAAGGTTATAGCGTCTACAAAATAGGGGATAGATTTATAGCATTTTGATTATTATTTTTTTTTTTTACTAGTAATGGTGGAGATCTGCGATTTTTATCATGACTGTGACATTATGGCGGACACATCGGACAATTTTGACACATTTTTGGGACCATTGGCATTTATACAGCGATCAGTGCTATAAAAATGCATTGATTACTGTAAAAATGTCACTGGCAGTGAAGGGGTTAACACTAGGGGGCGATCAAGGGGTTAACTGTGTTCCCTCGGAGGTGATTGTAACTGAAGGGGGAGGGAACTGACTAGAGGAAGTGATGGATCGTGGTTCCTAGCTAATATTTGTGTGTTTAAACACGCACTTCCATGTTCTGTCCCTCGTGCTCATGATCGCTCGTGGTCCTCGGTCATCGCAACTGTTGGCCACCAGCACCGGCACCACCGATGTGGTATAAAAAAAGATAATCTTCTCAGGGCCCCAGATTATTAAGCAGCAACCCAGACACCATCTGGGCACACCTTCCCAAGGATTGGCCAGGTCCTGATAAATATTCATACTGAATATTCCCTGAATTCTCCCTCCCTGAGCTCTAGAAATCTCTTCTAAAGGCAGGGGAAAGCAATCAAACTCCCAGCCTGTAAAGCCCTGTACAGAGCAGCGTAAACAATCACTGCTCCTCTGATTACAGATCAAGCCAAAAAAGAAATGTGCCTAGCAGCTCAATTAGGAGGATCTACCAATACGGCATTTGAGTTACATACTAGATCCCATGTACATAACTGAACTGCATATTGCTATGGGCATAGAAATAAAATAATACACAAAAGCTTAATTTAAAAGAGAAGTTTGACTTAGAGAAGATTATTAGATTTGATTAGAGAAGATGACTGCTGGTTTGAGTTGACATAGGCTAAAGAAATGTAATCTTAATTCGCAAAGCATTAGCACAGGGGTATGGATCTTTATTTCAGCCACATAACTGTGTGTTTCACATTTTTTTAAACTTTAAGCTGTAAATAACTGCCACCTGTTCTGAAAGTTAAGATTGTTATTTTGATTTGTTAGGTTTGATGAACACACGGGCTGAATGCCGGGTGATATCAACCGGTTTAATAAAAACCGTCCGCCATTTGGCCCGTGTGTATGGCAGCCGGTCCAACAGAAGCCGGCTGTCTGTCGGACAAACATGCTGGAATCCAGCAGCTGACCAGCTCCCGATCAGCGTTCTCAGCCAATGGCTGGGAGCACTGACCAGAGTGTTCTGGCAGGGGCTGTCCCCCTGTCAGAACACAACAGCTCAGCGGGGGGGGGGGGGGGGGGGGGGGTATCGCTGTACTAACAATGGATCGTTAGGCTGAAGGGTAACTATTTTGGTGAGAAAAAAATTAAAAAGAAATAAAATAGCATATATACAATCACGTTGTTAAAAATGACCTTTCCTTTTCAATCTGTATCGCTGTAAATTTCTGTAAAATGCAATATGGCTACTTGGAGACATTCTGTACGCAGATGGTTTACAGAACACCCTCAGAAATGTAATTTTCTGTTTGTGTGATTCGCCCATTTCCCTGACAGTGTGTAGTACCTGTTGGAGAAAATGACTGATGCATAGGCGTGCACACAGGGTGTGCCAGGTGTGCCCAGGCACACCCTAATCACTCTGGGCAGCATAGATTCCCCTACTGCCCTAGTCCCCCCCACTTCCTCCCGCACCGCTGCTGGCTTCCCTCCTCTCTTTGCGGCTGTTGCTGCGGGGATGTTTTAGGGTGAACGGAGGAAGGGGCCGGTAAATATGTAATTTATTGACCCCTTCCCGTGTTTGAGCTTTGGGGTGCACACCCTAATGCAATAGGCTGCGCACACCTATGGATTGATGGTCAGATTATTATCTTATGTCTAACTGCTATTTTAATGCCTATAATCTTCTGGAGTCAGTGGCTCAAGTGATGCTTTTGAGGTGAACAGTGAGGACAATAACCTTCAGGTATCTGGATTAAAAACTGCAACAAGTGCCAGTGAAGGTTGCATAGTTCATATTACTCAAGCCACGATTAAATGAAATTCTACTCTGACCTACCAGTGAGTGAACATGTAAATTATACCAACATGGCAAAACACATGCCAAAACTGACACAGTATTAGGAGAGACGGCTCCAGACAAATTTTATAGTGGATGCTGTGCTTGTGCTAGGAATATGAGTTGGAGGAGCCAAGTCCCTGAACATAGACCCTGTTATAATAAAAGCAGATATAGTATAATGATTAATGCTTAGTGAGAAAATGAAAAAAATGCAAAATGTTATTGAAAAACCATTCACAGTGTAATAAGACCACAAACTGTAGATATTTTAAGCACATTGGGGGGGGGGGGGGGGATTAACAAAAGTATCCTGTGTCATTATAATGGGTGAACCTGGTGTACAGTCTGCTCACATGCCTCATGCCCACACAAATGATTACACTATAGGAGCATAGCCTGTAGGGTTAACAACCTTCCCCCTCCCTACCACACTAGGGCAGAGGGATTAGAGCATGCAGCTGGAGATCAACTGCTTTCTGTGCTGTGTTTGTCACAGACACAGCATAGAACATGAAGCAGTTCACTTGCACTTCTTTTGTTAATTAGGAGCACCACTGCTCCCAATTAGAAGGATCACTTTCTTTGCCCTTGTATCAATTACTGGGCTCTCAAACAAGGTAACAATAAAGAACCACTGGCCGCTTCCACTGGTACCAAAGCTTTTCCACTATGATGTGGTCCTCTCTGCTCCCAATGGCAAAGTTTGCTCATAACAAGTCCCTGCATTCTACCACCTTGCAGTCTCCATTCTTTGCTAGTTATGAATTTCATCCTACTTGTCAGAAGATTTTAAGTGATATTTGGAGATTTTAGTACTGTGCTGCTCACTCTTCTCCTTGCTGAAAACTTTGACATGAGGAAGCCAAGCTATGCTTCTACGAAGATGTCCACATGTACATAGAGACACAGTGCAAAACAAAGTCAGTAATTTGGGAAAGATAAGTTTCAGGGGGACCACAGTCAATACTTTTGACTGGTCCTTTGCCCTCTGCATGCCTTTTCTGGGCACAACTTCCACCAGATTTCAGTGCCTCTTTAAAAATATTATACAAGACTATGGGACATATTCCATATTTATCTATATATATGCCTTCGTATGAAGGATAATCTCTGTTGAATAGCAGAAAGAACAGTAGCTGTGGTTCAAAGGGTAACTCCACTTTTGTTGAGAGAATACCATTCCCCTCTGGGTGATCTGCTGATATCATATAAAGATCAGACCAACAGCAGGCTTAGGGCTTTTATGTCTACACAATGGAGGATTTTACAGTTAAATAACATGCATAAAATACATTAAATACACATATAATCTTATGTGAAGAATATTGTTGAATCTTATGGTCTGGCGATGGGGTCTCTTTAAAGATGAATGCCTGAAACTATTAATTTTCTATCTCGGGATGAGGTGCCATTTGATTGGGTGTTTCACCATTAATCAGGCCATTTCTGTGTTTGTTAATTTGTGGATTTGATTACTAAACGGAAAGACAATGGTAAAACAGCAGTAAAAAGCTAGACCTTAAAGCGGAGGTCCACCCTAAAATAAAAAATTACATTAACATTCTCAAAAAAATATATAAAAAATTTTGAAAAAAAAAACATTTTTTACTTACCAGAAACCCCTGTTGCTAGGCAGTCTTCCTAATCTGCCTCTTCCTATTCTACGCTTCCTCCTCTTCGGCGAGCTGCCCCGTTCTCTTCTGGGACATGTGTGTGTCCCAGAAAACATCAGGGCTATTCACAAAGCGCTGCACGACTCGCGCATGTGCAGTAGGAAACGGGCAGTGAAGCCGCAAGGCTTCCCGATCCGATGGACGCTTCACGTGCTTGCCATTACAGGAAGTAAATTACATTCTCTTCTCTTGTAGAGGTTATGAACAAAACATAAACCAAACAGACATGTCAGATTACAAAAGATAGTGCCAGACTTTTAACATCACACCCATAATCGTGTTACTAATACAAAGACCCTAAGAGTCTTTATGGACTTTTAGGCCTGGTTCACACCTATGCAGGTTGCAGTTTGCATATTGCAGGTGCATTTTGCATTTTTCAATGCACGTTTTTGATCCACTGAAGTCTATGGAACTAAAAACCACATTAAAAAAAAGTCCTTGGCCCTTTATATAAAATGCACACATTTGAACATGACCCATAGGAAACCATGTTAAATAGACTGTAATGGGTTTCTGCAAGACTGAAAATGCACTAAAAAATGCATAGGTGTGAACCAGGCCTCAGGGGACCATAAATAGTGATAAGTTGCGGGAATGCATGGTAAAACATGTTTTTTTTACTGCGTGTTACAGTCATATTAATGCTTAGTAATTATAAAGTTTTCTTTGGAGAAGTGTCAGTTTTCTGGTTGTCTGTCACCTTTCTAGAGCATGTAGTCTCTGTTGAAGGTGAAACCAGGGACCCCAAAAAATTTAAAGCCATTGCCAGTTGGCTAAGAACCCAGAATGTGGCAGAGTTCCGATAAATTCTGAGGTTCTGCTCCTATTATTGGAGGTTTGTGATTCACCAAGTTAGGTCAATCCCTCACTGATCTTCTACCGAATGAGGGAGAGGATGAAGACTCAAATCTGTCTGACCAGACTTATCAAGCTAAAGGGTCTAGGAAGTTTTGAAAGTCGATACAGGAAGAGTGGTCCGATGAATGTAAACATGCCTTTTATCAGTTGAAATGGTGTCTAACTCATGCTCCTGTTTTAGCCAACGCTGATCCTGCCTGACCTTAGGAATTACGTGTAGATGCAAGTAAAGTGGGGATTGGAGTGTTGTATCAAGAACATGATAGAAATCCAAGACCTGTTTCCTATGTTATTCAGAGCCCTGCCCCCTCAAAAGAACTTTCCTACTCAAAAGCTAGTGTTCTTGGCACTGATAATGGGCAGTTGTGGACAAGCTTATGGGGCAGAGTTCAGAGTAAAGATGGATAACAACTCGCTGACTTACAATTTCATTTAGACGCTTCTTGACATCGAGGGTTGGCAGTCCTGGCTGAGGCGAATGGAGAGAATTGATACCAGAAAGAATCCAGACCCAATGTCAGGAGGAGTGTCGAGCCTGTGAGGCGACAGGAGCTAACACTATTGGGGTTAATGTTAAAGGAGTCCCCAAGCTTTACTGCAAACTGACTCAGGAGAATGATGGAGGCTTGCTCACCCTTAGTAAAAAAAAACCTAAGGGATTAAGCAGAAGACCACCTCTGCTGCGTAAATATGAAAGTTCTTGAAAGTCACTGGCTGGAGCTTCGTATAATTTCCAGAGGAAGCCGCTGATACACAGAGAGTGGGACTGGCTACTATTCCATGATAGATGGATTTACAGAACAACCCTCCATTGATGATCTTGAAGAACAGTAATAGATAGTTACTGCCACATGTGCATACAGTGGAAGACTCTTATCACTAAAGTCACCCTAATGGGCCACCTGCAAAGCCAAGGTCCCATAGAGCTGGTGTGCATTGATTTCCAGTGCTTGTGGCCCATTGCGAGACAGAATGTCTTGTTGGTGACTGACCACTTTACTCAATATGCACAAGTTTTCTCAGTGAAGATCAAAAAGCTTCTACTGTAACCAAAGTCTTGGTAGAAAAGTTTTTCACTCATTATGATCTATTTACGCAGACATTAGGAGTAAGCTCATCAAAAAGTTGTTTAAGATGTACAGAAGTCCTGAACTACTTCTTACCACCCTCCGGGGGGATCCACAGCCCAAACTGTAACCCTCGAAACCTGTTGAGGATGCTCACATCTGAAAAGAAACAACACTGGTGTAGACACATCTCAACAGTGGTTCATATCTACAAAAGATGTGATATGCACTTCCACAGAATATTGGCATGTGTTAAAAAGGGGATTCACTCCAGAGATAAAAACGATAAAACAATAATTCTCCCACTCTACAAGACTCTTGTCCATCTGCATCTTGAGTATGCCATCCAGTTCTGGGCACCAGTCCTCAGGAAGAATGTGCTGGAACTGGAGAGAGTCTAGAGAAGGACAACAAAGCTAATAAAGGGACTGGAGGACCTCAGCTATGGGGAAAGACTACAAGCATTGAACTTATTCTCTCTGGAGAGGAGGCGCTTGAGAGGGCATATGATATCAATGTACAAATACCGTACTGGTGACCGTAGCATGGGAAAAAAACTTTTCAGTGAAAGGGAATTAAAAAAGACGCGTGGCCATTCACTAAAATTGGAAGAGACGCGGTTTAACCCTAAACTGCGTAGAGGGTTCTTTGCTGTCAGAGCGGTAAGGATGTGGAATTCCCTTCCACAAGTGGTATCAGCAGGGAGCATTGATAGTTTCAAAAAACTATTAGATGGGCACCTTAACGACCACAACATACAGGGGTATACAATGTACTATTCACATAAACACACACATCATAGGTTGGACTGGATGGACTGGTGTTTTTAACCTCACCAACTATGTATGTAACTATGTAACCTTACATGCTTATGTTTTGGAGAAAGACTCGACTACCAGTGGACCTGGCCTTTGACATCAGCTGTAACAAAATCTGAAGACTGCTTATGAAAAGATTTGAACTGTTTCCAGCACCTAAGAGCAGCAAAAAAGATTAGTTATGATTTGAGAGTTTAAGTTCATGATCTACAGCCAGATGACAAAGTGCTGCTGAGAAACCTGGGTCCTCATGGGAAGTACAAATTAGCTGAGAGTGGAGTTCACAGCCATACATCATTTATACTCATTTGCCTGACTTTTTAATGTATCTAATTTGCCAAGAGGGAAATATACGGCTTTTACCAATTTGGCTCTGTAATTATCTCTTACCACTGAGATTGATATATGACAGAAACAGTTCCAAAAAGGCCATCTCTCCACTAAGTAGACCTGACGACACACAGGTGAATAAAACCACCATTCCAGTGAGTGATAACCCTGCCTTTTACCTGAAACACCACGGTGAGAAGTTCCTTTCAACACAAATTATGTTAAAAACCACTGTTTTGTTCTGTGTAAATGTTGATTAAAGTTTAGTTGATTAATGCTGAAATATAGGCATGCTTGGTGCTTATCCCGTAAATAGTTACAGCAGCCAGCAGAAATCAGTATGTACTCTGAATTCTATTTTTTTTATTAATATCCAAGGAGCCTACAACCATAATGAATAGCCACAAGTCTTTAGAGAATCAAATCTGAATATTGTAGAAAATATTACCTGGCATAAATGAATGGGTTGTAGTTACATATTATTACACTGTTTCCTTGTTTTATGTAATACAGAGAAGGTTAGATATCCTTTAAAGTTTGTGTTTCAAGCAGTGCGTTTGTTGATGACAGATCCTAAAGTGTCTAATTATCATTATTACAAATTCCAGCATGCATGGAATATCTTTTATTCTCTCCCAAGGTAGGGATTCTAATCTTTCCACGTACAGCTCGTACCTCAACGACAATTATTAACTACACAGTGAATTGCTCTTTTTTGTTTTAAATATTTGCAGTGAAGAATTGCTTTGATATGGCTGTCTTAAAAGCAAATACCTGCCTATCCAACAGAAATTCACAATGTCACCTTTGTCCTTCTCCATTTAGATCACAATCACAGTCTTGCTTATTGCATGTAAATGTAGAGAAACACAATTTCTAGTTACAGACTAGGCTTGCCATAGACAGAGATAAGCTTTTTGGTGGCCTAAGGCTATACACAGATAGCCATATATTTCCCTGAGACAGTGGATGGGGAGACATAGAATGTAGTGCATGGGCCCAGTGTTGCATCACTCCAGAATCACCACATGCGTAGCCTTACTGTCTTCTTCTCTGAATCTCAGCAATATGCCCAAATAATACTTCAGGTTTGGATCCTATGATTGGCTGGCAAAGGTCCTACTATCTCTGCCACCTGCTTAGCGGACATACCTTTACTAGAACTAAATTGGTCATGGCCATACGTAAATGGCCATAAAAGAGACACTACCCTTTACTGTGGCTGCTGCTCTAGCTTTTAGCAGTAGCATAAACCCAGCTACACAAATTGTAACTGGTATTAACTGCAAAGCCTTCTTGCTTTCTAATTTAGCCATTTCTGGTTTAGAAATATATCATTGCAACTCTGCCCTTCTCCATTGTTACCCCCTCCTCCTTTTCTCCTAGTCAATTTCAAACTATATCTGTTTTTTCATGACTGTTAATGCCATATGCTTCATCAGAAGGCCCGATAGTTGTGGTGGTCCTTTAACCGCTTGCCAACCAGCCGCCATCATTATAATGTGGCTGGTCGGCACGATCCCAGGAATCATTGTACGTCAGCTCCTTTAAGCAGGATAGCAGGCGCCACCGGAGGCACGCACCTGCTGCACTGCGGGGGTGCCAATGCGCTTGGCCCACAGTCGCGATGACCGCCGGGCACGAGAGCCAGAACAGGGTCGTGTGTGTGTAAACACACAAATCCCGATTCTGTGAAGAGAGGCAGATTGTGAGTTGCTACTAGCTAGGAACAATGATCTGTCATCTCCTCTAGTCAGTCCCACCCCCCTACAGTTACACACTAGGGAACACAGTTAACCCCTTGATTGCCCCCTAGTGTTAACCCCTTCCCTGCCAGTGACATTTACACAGTAATCAGTGCATTTTTATAGCACTGGTCGCTGTATAATTGTCATGGTCCCAAAAATGTGTCAAAAGTGTCCGATCTGTCCGCCATAATGTCGCAGTCCCGATAAAAATTGCAGATCACCGCCATTACTAGTAAAAAAAAAAAAATAATAATAATAAAAATGCCATAAATCTTTCCCCTGTTTTGTAGATGCTATAAGATTTGCGCAAATCAATCAATATACGCTTATTTTTGGTAATAAAAAAAAAAAAAAATCGCAATATGAAGAAGAATACATATTGGCCTAAACTAAGGAGAAAATAACTTTTTTTTTAAAAAAAGTGGGGATATTTATTATAGCAAAAAGTACAAAATATTGTGTTTTATTCAAAATTGTTGCTCTTTTTTTGTTTATTGTGCAAAAAATAAAAACCGCAGAGATTATCAAATACCACCAAAAGAAAGCTCTATTTATGTGAAAAAAGGACATTGTTTGGGTACAGCGTCACACAACCACGCAATTGTCAGTTAAAGCGACGCAGTGCCGTATCGCAAAAGATGTCCTGGTCATTGAGCAGCAAAATATTCTGAGGCTGAAGTGGTTAACTTTGAAATTCAACATCCTCCTCTATAGGGAGGGATGATCTCTCTGTCGATTTTTAGGGTGGATATAGGGTAGGGCATGCAAGGAATGGATTATAGAAGATATGCAATTCTAGGAAAGGGTATCCAGGGGGTAAGAGAAGCCTAGTCGACATCTGGGTACAGAGAAGGGGATTACTGATATGCGGTATAGGGGAGAAGAATGCAGAGAGTAATTTTTATAAAACTTTAAAAAATCATTAAATACTTCATAAAGTGGCAATATACCTCAAAATACAGTGCTTGTTACCTTAAGACCCTTTCACACTGGAGGCGTTTCTCAGGCGCTACAGCTCTAAAAATAGCGCCTGCATAGCGCCTGAAAAAAGTCTCAGCTGCAAACCCAGTGTGAAAGCCCAAGTGCTTTTACACTGGGGCGCTGCGCAGGCAGGGTGTCACAAAAAGTCCTGCCAGCAGCTTCTTTGCAACGGTGTTCTACCGTTCCTACACCGCTCCTCCACCGCTCCTGCCCATTGAAAACAATGGGGCAGCGCTGCCATACCGCTGGCAAAGCAACGGCAAAGCGCTGATACAGCGGCATTTTGCGGGCGGATTTAACCCGCCCACAAAATGCCACTCTCAAATTATGTAAACTTACATCACTTAAAATAAAGTGCTCTAGTGCATAAATCACAATACTTGACTTGACTCGAATCAATGACTTACCATGACACTCCACAGCGCAGTGTTAATTCATTGAGAACTACAAGCCGACAACCACAAAAGGATGTCGGGGCTTGTAGTTCATTCACACACTGTGTAAATTAATGACGCAGCCGTGTGGGCGGAGCCCGCATGGCCGCGCTGTTTTCAAAATGTGACTGCTACCACTGGGAACTTCTTCCCGTACTGCTGTCGAGGGGGGGGGGGTCGGGGTCGGGCAGCATTGGGAACATGTTATGAGTTCCCAAAGGTGAACTTATCCTTTAAATATTGCAAAAAAAAAAGTCTGTATCAAAGTGATTTATAAATTCCACTCTGTAAAGTGCCCGGTGCTTTGCGTACAAATGATTACAAAGCCCCATGACTCCTACGATGCTTCTGAACGCAATGGGCTTCATCATAGTTAATGAGGATTATTAATGCTCCATTATAAAGAGTTGTTGAAGTTGTTAACAATATGATACATATATCTGCACCAAGCGCATATGTAATAAGTTTATCTGATGTGAACCTATGTTACAAACTGCTGTATTACTATATATGTTCTTTAAATTTGCTCAAAAAAAATTTTTATTGATAAAAAAAAAAAAGAAATGAATGATTCCATGCGTGCTTCAATCCACTAGCGTGAATCACCACCACACTGGAGAACTCACCAGATGGCCATGACCTCTCATTTAAAAGTAAGGTCTAAATGCGCTTTTTCCTCCAAGGGGTTATGATATCAAGGGCATCAGCTTTTCCTTTCTCACAACATGGTCACCAATACCATAAAGTTAGAGGAGATAAAAACTCTAATGCCCCGTACACACGATCGGACTTTGACAACAAAACTGTGGAATTTTGTTTGAAGGTTGTTGGCTCCAACTTGTCTTGCATACACACTGTCACACAAATATTGGCCAACAATTACGAACGTAGCGACGTACAAGACGTACGGCGAGCCGATAAAAAGGAAGTGCAGTAGTCATGCGCCACCCTTTGGGCTCCTTCTGCTAATGTTGTGTTTGGTGAGCATTGATTCCTAGCATGCGTGGACTTTTGTGCGACGGACTAGTGTACACACGATCAGAAAGTCCGACAACAAAAATTTGTTGGCGGAAAATTTTAGAACCTGAAAGCCAACATTTGTTGGTGGAAAGTCTGACAACAAATGTTCGATGGAGCATACACACGGTCAGACTTTACGTCAACAAGCTCACATCCAACATTTGTTGTCGGAAAATCCGATCGTGTGTACGCGGCATAAGAGTGTATAACCTTTTATTACTTCAGTGTGTTACTTAAAACATTAGTTAATTTGCCCAGTTATTGCTGTGCATTCCACCCTGCCCCCAAGTTTAAATACCGTATGTTATTGCTGGTCAGCTTCACTATAAAACACAGTGCAAGCACATTCTGTGCCTGATAGCTCACCGCTTCCAGGTGTCTCCTCACAAATGGAATGGCTCTGCTTCCTGTACCTCCGCCCTGGCGTACGCTCTGACGTAATGACGTCTTCAAGAGGCGCGAGGAGGGTTACATCCAAAGCTACCAGCTCTGTGCAGCAAGGAAGCAAGAACAGAGCACATGCTTATAGAATCACAGGTACCTGCAGAACCTTAGCAGCAAGAGGATAATCAAAACCCACAAGCTTTTGGACCAAGGAACCACTGGCTCTACAGCTGATCTGTGACAGTACCCACCCTTACAGGGCCCCTGAAAGTTTCATCTCAGTTCAGTTCTCTGCAGTTCTCAGGAGAAAAATTATCTCCTCTGCAGCCTGTTTATGGAGCTGAGAACTTTTGTTCTCAGAGGGGGAACAGAGTAGAATTTTTTTCCTCTGAAAACAAGTGAGATCTGTGTAGAAGGCAGAGGGCTGCCTGTGATCTTGTGAGATTACAGTGCAGCTGAGTTTAAAAAGTGAAACCAAAGTTAAAAAGATCACGTAATTACATGAAAATAATAAGCATTATGCATTGTGTGTGAACACATATATAACAAACTATGTACAGTATATATGCTTTCGAGCTCTCGAGCGCCTGTGGCGTAAGACGAAGTCCCAGAAAGGTTTCAGCCAGTATAAATCTGCCCTCCAAAAATACAATTCCAGCCTCCTCACTGCCAAGCAGACCTATTTCATTACTCTCATTAACAACTTATCATCCCGTCCCCATCAACCCTTCTCTACCTTCAACTCTCTGCTTCATCCTCCACTGCCTCTACCCACTAACTCACTCACTGCCCAGGAGATCGCCAATCACTTCAAACAGACGATTGATACAATTCACAAGGAGATCTCTACTGTTCAGATACCCTCAACGCTTTATACCTCATGCCCACAGGTACAATCATTACTTCCCTCTTTCAACCTCACCACTATAGATGAGATTGCTAAATTACTTGCTAATGTCCATCTTACCACCTGCCCTCTGGATCCTGTTCCCTCACAAATGCTACATTCACCCTCTGGCTCTATTCTATACTCTCTAATCCACATCTCTCCCTCTCTTCTGGCATCTTTCCCAACTCTATAAAACATGCACTTGTCAGCCCCATACTTAAAAAGCCCTCACTGGACCCATCCAATCTTAACAACCTACGCCCCATCTCCTTGCTCTCCTTTTTATCCAAACTCCTTGAACGTCTAGTCTAAAACCGACTGAGCCTCCACCTTGCTGATAATAGCCTTCTTGATTCCCTTCAGTCTAGATTTCGTCCTCAACACTCCACAGAAACTGCTCTCCTAAAACTAACAATCTACTAATGGCCAAAACTAGAGGACACTATTCTGTACTCCTACTCCTAGACCTCTCTGCTGCCTTTGATATGGTTGACCACCCCCTCCTCCTCAATACCATCTCTATGCTGATGGCACTCAAATCTATTTCTCTACCCCTCAACTCACTCCTTCAGTCTCCTCACATATCACAAATTTATTATCAGATATATTAATCTGAATGTCGCACCACTTCCTCAAACGTAATCTATCCAGAACCGAACTTATCAATTTTACTCCCCCACGTGCCTCTTCCCCTGATCTCTCTGTCAAAATGGATGGCACAACTATCAGCCCATCCCCACATGCCAAGGTCCTAGAAGTAGTCCTGGACGCTGAACTCTCCTTTAAGCCCCACTTCCAATCACTGCCCAAATCTTGCTGCCTCAACCTCCGCAACATCTCCAAAATCCGCCCCTTTCTAACCAATAAAACAACAAAGCTCTTAATTCACTCCCTGATCATCTCTTGCCTCGATTACTGCAACTCCCTCCTCATTGGCTTACCTCTACATACTCTAACTCCCCCCCCCCTTCAATCCATCATGAATGCTGCTGCCAGAGTCATCCACCTTATCGCTCTGTGTCTGCTACTCCTCTCTGTCAATCCATTCACTGGCTTCCGCTCACCTAACAAATTCAATTCAAAATAATAACTACCTACAAAGCCATCCACAACTCTGCCTCCAGCTACATCACTAACCTAATTGTTCTCTTCGTTCTTCTTAAGACCTCCTGCTCCCTAGCTCTCTCATCACCTCCTCCCATGCTCGCCTCCAGGACTTTTACAGAGCCTTTCCAAGCCTATGGAACTCCTTACCCCAATCTGTCGATTTATCTCCTACTCTATTAGCTTTTAGACAATCCCTGAAAACCCTCCTCTTCAGAGGAACCTTTCCTACCCACACCTAACTGTATTTTCATTTTTTCCATCTGATCATCCCCCACAGCTACTACCCTTTGTTCCACTTGACCCTCCCTTCTAGATTGTAAGCTCTAACGGACAGGGCTCTCTGATCCCTCCTGTATTGAAATTGTACTGTCTTCCCTGATGTTTTAAACTGTTGGCGCTATATAAATCCTGTATAATAATAAATATATATATATATATATATATATATATATATATATATATATATACACACACACACACACACACACACTGTAAAATAACATGCCACTATTTTTCGATGTAAATATATTTGTAAGGGTGCAGTTGACATGAAATGAATGTTCATCACAAGTCGGTAACAACCCATGCAATCCATACATACAAAGAAAACAAAACAAATAAGTTCAGAAATTAAGTTATGTGTAGTAAAATTGAATGACACAGGGAAAAAGTATTGAACACGCTAACTGAAACTAGTTTAAAATACTTTGTACAAAATCCTTTGTTGGTAATGACAGCTTCAAGACGCCTCCTTTATGGAGAAACTAGTCGCATGCATTGCTCAGGTGTGATTTTGACAAATTCTTCCACACAAAGGTTCTGTGGGCCTCTTCTATGAACTCTGATCTTTAGTTCTTTCCACAGATTTTCTATTAGATTCAAGTCAGGTGATTGGCTGGGCCATTCTAGCAGCTTTATTTTCTCTTTGAAACCAGTTGAGAGTTTCCTTGGCTTTGTGTTTGAGATCATTGTCTTGCTGAAATGTCCACCCTTATTTCACCTTCATCATTCTGGTAGATGGCAGCAGATTTTTATCAACAATTTCTTTCACCCATTCATTCTTCAATGATATGAAGTTTGCCAGTACTGTATGCTGAAAAGCAGCCCCACACCATGCTGTTCCCACCTCCAAAGTTCACTGTTGGTATGGTGTTTTTGGGGTAATGTGCAGTGCCATTTGACCTCCAAACATGGTGTGTATTAGGGCATCCAAAGAGTTCAATTTGGTCTTATCTGACCGGACAATATTCTCCCAGTATTTCGCAGGCTTGTCTAAATGTTGTGCAGCAAACTTTAAATGAGCTTCAGCATGCTTTTTCTTCAGCAATGGAGTCTTGCATGGTGAGCGTGCATACAGGCCATGGCGGTTGAGTGCATTACTTCTTGTTTTGCCAATTACAGGTCTTTCTGAAGCTCTCAGCAAGGTGATACTTGGCTCTTGGATAACCCTTCTGATAATTCTTTTCACTCCTCTGACAGAAATCTTGGGAGGAGCACCTGATCGTGGCCAGTTTATGGTGAAATGATGCCCTTCAGTGTTGCCAACTGGCAAATTTACAAACGGCACCGATTATTTTACTGGCAAAAAAATCATGACATTTACTGGCAATGCCACATTTTTTACTGGCACTGAAAAAAAGTACTTAAAATGACAGTTTTCAGTGCTAAACAGTGCCCAAATATCAATATTTGAACTATAAACACACAGCTAGTACTATTAGTGTTTAAATCAAACAAAAGTAAAAAAAAAAAAATTTCTCAATTTACATGAAGGTCAGGTTACTATAACCCAGCCAGTACAAAGTTCCCCCTTTCATCAGAGTCTACAGGATCCCCCCTTACAGTGAAAAGGGGAACACTGCAGATCATGATTGTTTTTATTCTATAGTCTCCTCTCCACAGTCCACACATGTCTGTCTCCTCCCGTGACCCCCATCCTGGCAGCGCTCCTACTCTTGACTTCTTTCTAGAATTGCCCTCAGAGACTGCAGACATGATACAGGAGGTGGACAGAGGCTGCGGATATACTACAGGAGGTGGACAGAGGCTGCGGATATACTACAGGAGGTGGACAGAGGCTGCGGATATACTACAGGAGGGGGACAGAGGCTGCGGATATACTACAGGAGGTGGACAGAGGCTGCGGATATACTACAGGAGGTGGACAGAGGCTGCGGATATACTACAGGAGGTGGACAGAGGCTGTAGACATGATAGTGTCCTCCTCAGAGTAGCCTCCTCCCCTGTCCACCATGATATTACAGTCTATGCATCAGTGTGTCCTGCTCCTGTGCTGTGCCCCTTTCACCTCTCCACAGAGCAGCACTTCAGTGTCATTTTCTGTCCCCCTGTATGCCATGGCTTCACCCCCTCTCCCCCAGTAATGTCATCCTCGGTCTGTCCCCTTTTTGCTATCCCTCCACACAGTGTCGGTCTCCTCCTTACTCACTGCTCCTCCGCCTATGGTGAGTGCACGAGGCGCTGCACCGACTGCCGTGACACCGCCAAGAAGGAGTGGACTCACTCTGGCTTCTATTCAAAAACGGTGCCTGGTGGCATCATTGTGTTGCTGTGCATGCGCCACCCAGCCGAGCGTGTACAAGCTTTCCCGAGCCCGCCCGGCTTCGGAACAGCGCATGCGCAGTTACATGGTCGGCTTGAGGCCATCTTTTTTTATGGGCACCGCTGCCCGTAACAGACATTTACAGGCTGCCCGTAAATCTATGGGCGGTTGGCAACACTGATGCCCTTTCCACTTCCGGATTATGGCCCCAACAGTGCTCATTGGTGCATTCAGAAGTTTAGAAATCCTTCTGTAACCAATGCCATCAGTATGTTTTGCAACAATAAGGTTGTAAAGGTCTTGGGAGAACTTGCTTTTACCCATCATGAGATGTTTCTTGTGTGACACCTTTTAATAGTCCATTAGTTGAGACTAAACCAGCTGATATGAATTTGCACTGACAAGGGGCAGGATTGCGTTCTATTTACAGATAGATTTCAGCTGGTGTCTTGGCTTTCTATGCTTTTTTGCACCTTCTGTTCTTCATCTGTTCAATACTTTTTCCCTGTGTCATTCCATTTTATCACACACAAACTCATTTCTGAACTTATTTGTTTTGGTTTCTTTGTGTGTATGGATTGCATGGGTTTTTACCGAGGTGATGAAAATTTCATGTCAATAAGCACCTTCAGAAATATATTTACCCAGAAAAATGGTGACCTCTCTCTCTCTCTCCCCCTCTCTCTTTTTTTTTTATTATATAAAATGTATATACATTTTAAACCCACTGGTGCTGATATAGAGAAAGAAAGAAGTCTTCTTCCTCTAATTGTACCAGCTTCTCTTCCAGATTCTCTACCACCTGAGCTGGAGAATCTGGGATGGAGATATTTCATAGTAACAGCCGGTGAGATCTTCAGATCTCACTTTCATAAACCAGCCGTTTATGACAGGACTGTTGTGTGCTATGATGAGAAGCTGAGAACATGTTCTCTGCTCCTCATCTCAGCTACATAAACATGTACACATGAGAGATCAGCTTTTCTGTCTTTTATAAATGAACACCTTAGAGTTGACCAAAAAAAAACAGCAATTGTCATAGGCAGAGACATCAAATAGAGCACTGGGGAGATCCTGATAGAAATGAGTCATTGCCCTGAATAATGTGTGTAAATTTAATCTTCTGCTACTGAGTTCTGTTAACAATATTTTTTTTTTTTTTTTTTTACAGAGGGGCAAAGGAGTCCCTAAAAATCGTGAAAAGAGACCTAAAAAAACAAAAAAACAAAAAAAAAAAAAAAAAAACCCACTTTACCCACCTGCTGTCTTCAAACCAGAAACACAAAATATTAATATGTAATCATTTATTTTTATCTGACGACAATAAAAGTATGAAACATTTACAAAACAACTACACATTCCGTTTAAAATACAGTATTTTTTTCCTTATAAATGTACAACATTAGTAGATCTGTACTGTAGTGCTAGTGAAGCAGACCATATCTAGCTTTTCATGTTTATGTGTATAACATTTTTATAAATTTTCTATATATTAGATTGTGGCTTTGTGTAAAATTGATGTGAATATATAAAGAAAGCATAAAAAATAAATACTGTTAATATTGACTGTCCCAGTGCTGCCCAGACAGTCTTAATTAGAGAAAGAAAAATCATCATATGGTTAACTAAGTTGGAAAAAATGGCTTTATATATTATCCAAGCTGTAGGGATTTGTATACTGTAATAATTACAGGAATACTCCAGATTTATGACTGAACACAGAGAATTGCATTACATGAAATAGAATTTTAGAATGTGTCAAATGATACAATCTGTCTAAAAGGTATAAACTGAGCAAAGTCTCATATTACAGTTAATACGCGTATCTTCATTTGGAATAATGGAATATATGTTTATGGAGAGAACGCTTCCTTTAGGGTAATTTAATCAAAGGACCATTCAGGAATAGATGCAAACATGGTTATTTGTACCTTCCTCCAATCACAATCCAGAAGCAGATATATCCCCTGGTTGTAATTTCATATCATGTCTTGTGATCGCTATTTAAAGAGAAACCCTCACACATGACTTAATTCCATCTTAGATGCTGTACGGACGTGTGACAAGTTTACAAGAGCTTACAGAAAGATTGTCATAAAGTTAGCTGATAGTAATTTTATATATATTCTGACATATCAACTTTAACTGTAATTGACATGACGTATTGCTTATTAGTTTTAGTGATTGTAAAGGCATAATTTTTTTTTTTTTTTACAATAAAAAAGATGTTATACTTGCATGCTCTGTGTAATGGTACTGCACAAAGCTGTCCAGATCCTCCTCTTCTGGAGTCCCCCAAGGCGATGTCCACTCCTCTTCTCCTCCATGTGCCCCCTCAGCAAGCTGTATGCAGAGGGGGCACCCATGCAGGTGCACTCCCAAACCGGGCTGTGTTCATCCATAGACAGCCACAGTGTAGCTCGGCCACTCCCCCTGCCTATGGCTCCCACTGCTCTCAGTGTGCCATATGAGAGCAGGAAGAGGAGACAGCACTGCTGCAGATGGGACAGCGCTGGATTGGTGAAGGAGTCAGGTAAGTGTTTAGGGAGGGAGGGGGCACAACAACTAGTGGGATGCATTACAGTGATTTTAAAGGTAGAATGTTATTTTACTTTAATGCATTCTATGCATTAAACCACCTAAGGACCGAGCCTCTTTCTGAGATTTGGTGTTTACAAGTTATATATATTTTTTTTTTCTTTTTTTGCTAGAAAATTACTTAGAACCCCCACAGTGGTGTAGTGGGTAGCACACTCGCCTAGCAGTAAGAAGGGTCGCTGGTTCGAATCCCAACCACGGCACTACCTGCCTGGAGTTTGCATGTTCTCCCTGTGCCTGCGTGGGTTTCCTCCGGGTACTCCGGTTTCCTCCCACACTCCAAAGACATGCTGGTAGGTTAATTGGATCCTGTTTAAATTGTTCCTAGTATGTATGAATGTGAGTTTAGGGACTTTAGATTGTAAGCTCCTTGAGGGTGTAGGGACTGATGTGAATGTACAATGTATATGTAAAGCGCTGCGTAAATTGACGGCGCTATTTAAGTACCTGAAATAAATAAATGTTTTTGTTTTTTTTGTTTTAACACCCTAAAGAATAAAATGGCGGTCGTTGCAATACTTTCTGTCACACAGTATTTGCGCAACGGTCTTACAAGCGCACTTTAAAAAAAAAAAAAAAAAATGCTTTTTTGAATTAAAAAAAAAAGACAAAATTTTTTTATATTGTGAAAGATAATGTTACACTGAGTAAATTGATACCCAACGTCTCGCGCTCCAAAATTGCGCCCGCTTGAGGAATGGTGACAAACTTTTACCCTTAAAAATCTCCATAGGCAATGTTTAAAAAATTCTACAGGTTGCATGTTTTGAGTTACAGAGGAGGTCTAGGGCTAGAATTATTGTTCTAGCTCACATGTGTGGTTTGAACACTGTTTTTATATGCGGGCGCTGCTCATGTATGCGTTCGCTTCTGCATGTGAGCTCAGCGGGACGGGGGCTCACATGCAGTTTTTTTTTCTTATTTATTTTACCTTTTATTTTTACACTGTTATTTTAAAAAAAAAAGTTGTGTCACTTTTATTCTTATTACAAGGAATGTAAACATCCCTTGTAATAGAAAAAAAGCATGACAGGACCTCTTAAATATGAGATCTGGGGTCAAAAAGACCTCAGATCTCATATTTACACAAATGCAATAAAAAAAAAAAAAAAAAAAAAAAAAGTTAAATGTCATTTGAAAAATTTTTTTAAAAAAATGTCTCTTTAAGATGTCTCTTGACGCTGCTTCCGCCCTGCAATGGTATGGAGACAGGTGGGGGCACCTCCCCTCACTCGCCTCCATGTCTAACAGGACCCGATCGCCTCTGCTGCTACCGACGGCTCTGAATCCGCCGCAGAGACCACTTTTATCTGAAAGCGGACCACCCGCTGAAGAAGAGGCTGCTACCATAATAACGATATCCCTCTTCAAAGTCCCGCCCTATAACGACGGCGTTCCGTAAGTGGTTAAGGTAAGAAACCTTCTCTGTCCAGCTCCCCTTGTGTCCCCCTTATAGTTACCAAAGCCAGATCTCGATCCAGAGCTGTGCCCAAGAGCAGCGGCTGTCTCTGCTTTCTCTCTCTCCTCATTGGGCATGGAGGCAGCAGCGAGAGCCAGGCAGAGAGCGGGGGTGGGACTGCGCAGCACCGTGTGTGTCTATGGACACACATAGCATGGCTTGGGATCAAGCCTACATGAGTGCCCACATAGCAATGTGGGAGGAGCCAGGAGTGCCGGTAGGGGACCCCAGAAGAGGAGAATCAAGGCTGCTTTCTGCAAAACCATTACACAGAGCAGATAAGTATGAAATGCTTGTTTTTTGTTTTAATTAGGTTTACAATCACAATATGGTAAAAAAAAAAAAAAAAAAAAAAAAAAAAAATAGTACCACTTTAAGAAGGGGTTATTCATACTGACTCGATGAATGCACTGGTGGCTATAAATTATTTTCTTTTTTAGCATGTGCCATTTTCCTAACCATAGGGTAGACATATCATAAAGACATTGACATTTTGACATTTCTGAGATTGAGATTTCAGTAAGTTTAAGCAATACTTGGGATCTTTGTGCAATAAATGTTTAGTAACAATCATCTTGAATCCAGATACTGTATAATATGTTTGGCATCCCGAGTTTCATAACATTTTACAATGTACTGGACCAATGTAAACAAAATAGGCAGATTCTAATTTGCTGTATTGGCATTAGAGCTATGTTCCTATGTGGCCAGCATAATTCAGTTCCATATTTCATGTTATGGGTTAATATTCTAGTGCAGCCTTTCTCAACCAGGGTTCCTCCAGAGATTGCTATTAGTTCCTTGCACAATGAGCAACTTCTGCCTCTCAGATGAGTATTCAGTGACACCAATGGTGTATTAGTGACCCTTACAGGGGATGTAAACCTGATTCATTAAATTTGACCTAGGCACATATATCTGCAGGGTTTTCCTATCTCTCTCCAAAGCTCTGAGTCCCATGTGTTTCTGCTGCTCTGTTCTTCTGGTATCAGCATGACAACTTCTGACAAGTTCTCCAACAACCAGGCCCGGACTGGGACAAAAAATAGGCCCGGACATTTTGGATTGAGCAGCCCATAACATGTTAACCGGCCCCTTCCCCACACTCCTCCCTGACGGATCCCCTGGGAGAGGGGAGGGGGGAACCTGGCAGAGGTGTGTGTGTGTGTGGGGGGGGGCAAGGGGGGACCAGGAAAGAGCATGGGGGGTGGAGAGCACGGGGGGGGGTGGCGGAGAGCATGGGGGAATGTGGAGAGCACAGGGGGACTGGCGAAGAGCAAGGGGGAATGTGGAGAGCACAGGGGTGGCAGCAGAGAGCATGGGGGAATGTGGAGAGCACAGGGGTGGCAGCAGAGAGCATGGGGGAATGTGGAGAGCACAGGGGTGGCAGCAGAGAGCATGGGGGGAGGTGGAGAGCACGGGGGGGCAGCAAAGCGAAGCAGGATAGGAGGAGCAGTGGGTGCGGCTGCATATAGAAGAATCGTTCGCTCTATCTTCATCCTGCAGTCTCGGAATGCCTGCTTCTCCTCTACCTCTTGCAGGTATTCAGAGACTGCAGGAAGAAGATGAAAAGAATGATTGTTCTATATGCATCCACCCCCAGCGCTCCTCCTATCCAGGCAACAAGGGGGGCTGCATTCACGTTTTCTCTTACAGGTTGGCTCCGTGGTGCCTGCTCTAGCTCCTCCCCTCTTTGCGGTCACGCCCCCCGGCGCCGACGGCTGACCTATATGGGCAAGGTCCTAGGTGTCTCATCTAGCTCCTCCCCCTTGATGTTTCCGCCCCCCGGTGCCGATGGCTAAGCTTAACTGGCTGCCGCGGAGAAGCTGGGGGAGCGTTGTGGGCTCAAAGAGCAGCCCAGCTGCCTTGGGCCCCGCAAGGACTGGCGGCCCCGGCCCACCGGGCAAGTGCCCGGTTTGCCCTATGGCCAATCTGGGCCTGCCAACAACCAAGATAAAACCAGCCTGAAATTTGTGGTGGGGTGTGTGCTATAAATAGATTAGCAGAGAGCTGGTCTATTCACAGCACATTCCTTTATTCCTCTGCCTATGTGGCGGGGGGGGGGGGGGGGGAGTGCCTTTCCTCCAATCAGCTGTCACACAGTGTATGCCCAGATTTCATTTCTAATGCTGGACAGGAGGAGAACATTTCTAACACGATGTGCACTTTCTAAAGTACATAGCAAGCTGAAGACAGCAGCTCTACATGTAAAACTTATGTAGGGAGATTTGTTTTATCTCTGTGTATCATCTGTGGCTGTTGACTTCACTGGGTATATGTGAGGGTTTACATCCACTTTAAGGGTGGGTTTCTTTCCAAATGACCACAAATGTAAGGAGCATTCTTCTCAATAGGGTTCGTGCAGAGGTTGCGAGGAGATCCTTGCGCAATGAGCAATTACTGCCTCTTAGATGAGTAACCACTGACACCAATGATCTTTTAGCTATCCTTAAGGGTGGGATTCTTCCAAAAGATCAATGTAAAGTTAATAAAGGGACTAGAGCATCTCAGCTATGGGGAAAGGCTACAAGCATTGAACTTATTCTCTCTGGAGAGGAGACGCTTAAGAGGGGATATGATAGCGATGTACAAATACAGTTAGGTCCATATATATATTTGGACACAGGCACAATTTTCATACATTTGGCTCTGTTTGCCACCAGAATAAAATTAAAACAAAACAACCATAATACATTTATAGTGCAGACTTTCAGCTTTAATTCAAGGGATTGAACATAAGTACACATTTTAGGAACTGTAACCACTTTTATACACAGTCCCCCCCATTTTCAGGGGCTCAAATGTAATTGGACAAATGAATATAAACAAATAAAATGTTCATTTTTTAATATTTTGTTGAGAATCCTTTACTGGCAATAACTGCCTGAAGTCTGGAACCCATGGACATTACCAAAGACTGTTTCCTTCTTTCTTATGCTTTGCCAGGCTCTAACTGCAGCTGTCTTCAGTTGTTCTTTCTGCCTTCAGTTTTGCCTTCAGCAAGTGAAATGCATGCTCAATTGGGTTGAGATCAGGTGATTGACTTGGCCATTGCAGAATATTCCACTTTTTTGTCTTCAAAAGCTCCTGAGTTGCTTTTGCAGTGTGTTTTAGATCATTGTCCAGCTGTACTGTGAAGAGCTGTCCAATCAACTTTGCTGCATTTGGCTGAATCTGGGCTGACAGTATATCTCTAAACACTGCAGAATTCATCCAGCTGCTTCTGTCTTCTGTCACATCATCAATAAACACCAATGACCCAGTGCCACTGGAAGCCATGCATGCCCATGCCATCACACTACCTCCACCATGTTTTACAGATGATGTTGTGTGCTTTGGATTATGAGCTGTTCCAAGCCTTCTCCACACTTTTTCTTCCCGTCATTCTGGTACAGATTAATCTTAGGCCCCTTTCACACTGGGGCGGTGGCGGCGTCAGCGGTAAAGCGGCGCTATATTTAGTGACTCTTTACGGTCGTTTTAGCTGCGATATTCGGCCGCTAGCGGGGTGGTTTTAACCCCCGCTAGCGGCTGAAAAAGGGTTAAAACTGCCCGCAAAGCGCCGCTACAGCAGCGCTATGCCGGCGGTATAGCCGCTCTGCCCCATTGATTTCAATGAGCAGGAGCGGTGTATACACCACTCCTTCACCGCCCCAAAGATGCTGCTAGCAGGACTTTTTTCACCGTCCTGCCAGCGCACTACTCCAGTGTGAAAGCCCTCAGGGCCCTTGGGGCTTTCACATTGGAGACACTGCAGCGGCTGTTTCAGGGCGCTTTGCAGGCACTATTTTTAAGCGCTGTAGCGCCTGCAAAGTGCCCCAGTGTGAAAGGGGCCTTAGTTTCATCCATCCAAAGAATGCTTTTCCAGAACTGGTCTGGCTTTTTTTAGATGTTTTTGGCAAAGTCTAATCTGGCTTTTCTATTCTTCAGGATTATGAATGGTTTGCACTTTGTGGTGAACCCTCTGTATTTGCTCCCGTGAAGTCTTCTCTTAAATGTAGACATTGACAATGATACTCCCACCTCCTGGAGAGTGTCCTTCACTTGTCTGGATGTTGTGAATGTGTCTTTCTTTACCATAGAGAGGATCCTGCGATCACCACTGTTGTCTTCCGTGGACGGCCAGGCCTTTTTATGTTGCTGAACTCACCAGTGTGTTCTTCTTTCCTCAGAATGTACCAAACTGTTTGGCCACTCCAAATTGCTAGTTGCTGCTATCTCTCCGCTGGATTTGTTTTGTTTTTGAAGCCTTATAATGGCCTGTTTCCCTTGCATGGACAGCTTCTTTAAACGCATGATGTAGGTTCACAGCAATAGATTCCAAATGCAAATGCCACACTTAGAATCAACTCGAGACCTTGTACCTGCTTAACTGATGAAAAAAAAACAAAGGAGTAGCCCACACCTGGCCATGAAACAGCTTTTAATTCAATTGTCCAATTACGTTTGGTCCCTTGAAAAAAAGGGGGATTGCTCTTCTTAAGAGCTGTAAATCCTAAACCTTTCCTCCGATTCCTTTTTCACTGAAATTTTTTTTCCCTACGTTAGGGTCACCATTGAGGTACAGTTGGGTCCATATATATTTGGACACAGGCACAATTTTAGTTTTTTTTTAAAAAAAGACACGTGGCCATTCGCAGAAATTGGAAGAGAAGCAGTTTAACCGCAATATGCATAGAGGGTTCTTTACCGTCAGAGCAGTAAGGAAGTGGAATGCTCTTCCACAAGCAGTGGTATCAGCAGGGACGTCGATAGTTTAAAAAACGATTAACTGGGCATTCTAATGACTGCAACATACAGGGATATACAATGTACTATTGACATAAACACATATACACACACATCACAGGTTGAACTGGATGGACTGACGTCTTCTTTCAACCTTACCGACTATATAACTATAACATTATACAATTTGCTTATTCAATTTCCTTTAGATTTACCTTCAACTATGTAGTGCAAGGGCTTGCCTGATTGCATACAAATTAAAAGTGTTTAGGTTTGACCTCATATTATGGATTATGGTTTTGGTAAATCTAAAGGAAAACTGTACAAGAACATTGTATAATGTATGGCCAATTTTAGGTTGGGAGGGTACAATAGCAATTGGGGCAGTTTCGTTAGCTTGCATGATCAGTGGCTGGGGGCTTTTAATAGACAAAGTTATTATTTGATCCAGCTGAAAACAGTTGTAAGGGGCAACTCTCATTTATGGATTATAAGTACCCTAAAGCTGGCCACTGACATTACATTTTGATCCAATCCCTTTTGGATTTACAACAGCTATGTAGTGTAAGAGCCTTTTTTATGTATGGCTTTTTCAGATGCCTTGAGGCCAATCACAAAATGATTTCATTATTCTCTTAGCAGTGGGTGGTCTCAATTGATACAGAGGGCAGCTCTGATATGAAGACATCAGCACAGCTCTCTGCATCATTACACTGAGTTCAGGATGCCGTAGTTGGGCGGGTCCATGGCACCCTGCACAATATGTCATTGGTCTATTGGGTTGAATGATGCTAGGTAGAAGACATCTAGTTGCAGAATGGAATTACTGTAGAGGACAGTGCTGCAGAGAAGGTAAGTATTGCAGCCAACCAGAGCACCTTTTTTGTTTACAACCACTGCTAAGAGACTATTTAAATAATGTCTAGAATTTAGCTTTAAAGCTGTACTCCAAGTAAAAAGATAAATTCACCTTTTAAATACATACAATATATAGAAGCGTTGTTACCTGCCAAAGGATTTCTGTTTATGTCCAGTCCTCAGCCCTGATAGACTGCCCTCAGCCTATGACTGAACAGTGAAAGAGCAGCAAAAGGCTAATGAGGTTATCTCTGCTCTCTCTCTCTGCTCTCTCCTATTGACAGCATGTTTCTTTTAGGCACGTGCACTGCCAGATACTCGATTGGCCACGGTGGCGGTCATCGCACACAATTGTTCATATTAGCAAGACATAAAGTGTAAGTCACATTGCATTACACTGTTGCAATGATAAAGCTACATGTCAGGTTTAAAAGGAAAGTCTCAGCTCCTTCCGTTCATGTCTATGGTAATGTACCATAAACGCACAACACATGTTTGTGGCACGTTTGCGGTGCATTAGCCTTGTTCACAGCTACAAAAAAAAGTAGGCATATGCATTTTTAACACACATCACATAGGGCGTTTGGGGAGCATTTTTGTTGACGTGTCAAACACAGCAATCAACGTGCATTAATGTTGTAGGTGCGTTTGTTCTGTGTCAGTATTTTGAGCAAGAGTGAACAAGGCTATTATCCCATCTGCCCTCTTGCATTGACTGGGGCACAATCAGCCTGCCCATACATGGTTGAATCTCGGGCAGTCCCAGCTGAACCGATCGAGAGTCAAATAGCCTATGGCCGGCTTTACTCCTAGATGCCTGCCTTGTCTGCATTTGCCTACACTATAGCAGCTTACATATATCAGATGGCAATCAGGAGAACAAACAGGATATGACTGGTGAAACAGTTTTCCATTAATATGCACATCTGGATCACCCTAGCATGAATATTTAATCCTCTCATGACCAGAAATCTTTAAAAGGTAGATGCTCAGGCCCAATTAATAATATCAGAATGAACTGGGTAACTAAGTTAATACATAACACTCAGTAATTTTGCTAACCCCCCAGAAAATTAAAATTTGATACACTGTTTTAGCAACTACCCTGTTCATATTTTTAGTATAAGCTGATAAATTGACAAAAATATTAAATTTTAGTTATTGTACACATAATTTTTTATTAAAGGTTTTTTTTTTTTTTTTTTTTTTTTACGCACCATATCTCTTTCGTTGTGTTATTTACAGGCTGTAAAAGTTTTCTTGAAATCAGACTTCCAGTGATCACCTGATTAGCTCTCATGGTGATCACATATCTGGCACCACGCTGATTGGCTCCTGATCGATGGTCTGAGACTGCAGCTGGCATTGACAGGGAAGTCACAGATCTAGGCGCGTGCAGAACTGTGCATACCTATTTTACAGCTGCTATGTAGAATAACATTCTCACAGTACAAGGAGCTATGCCTGAGAACATTATTTAGTGTAGTTAAAGTGTGTCTCCACTTTTGCAGTCAAATTTGAGAAAATCCCACTCTGTTATGGGTTCCCATTTACACAGCTTGCCTAGAAAAAAAAAATGTTTAAATAATATTTCTTTCTTGGCCAGACTGCAAGCTGCTGTTAACATTTTAAATGCGAGGAAACTTAAGCAGGGTATACATCTTGAGTATTTGTTTTGTTCAACTAATGGGTTTAAAAAAAAAAAAAAGTCACATATCTCCGCATCACCTCAATGTGATATTGATGCAGGGATCTCTTCTGCTGCGGTATAGTATTCTGACAGTGGAGGCTTCCTTCCCTTCACAATATACTGATCAGTGCTGCAGCCATTGACTGCAATTGCTGATCAAATGCTGGTTTTCCAGCAGGACTGTTCAACTGAAGCCAATCATAAGACTGGGGTACACACAAAGCAAAGTTTATGCTTCATTTATATCGTGCTTGTCCCCACTGACAAAGAGGGACACACTGAGCTTACATTTATTAGCATAAAATGCAGAATGCCTGCTTCTAGGTCTATAACATTTAGAAAAGGTGGCTAGACTGCTACACCAATTCCCCCATCCACACATGGGTTCTGTGAGAGATTCCCCCACTAACTCCTTCACCCACTCCCCCTCATAGCAGTTGCAGAGAGCCAATCAGCAGCAGAGGACACATTGCACTGGAGCAGCTTAGGACACTGGGATATATAGTCCATGAGGAACAAAGGCAAACAAATAAGCTGTGGATTACAAGGGGCATAAGGTTTTGCACCACAGAGAAGGAGAGACCAGGAGGATCTGATTGTAAGGACTGAGACTTCTGGGACAACTGACCACCAAACATATGGAATTGGACCTGTTGCATGCCAGGAGTGGTAAACCGAAGTACAGAGCTTAAACTCTTACTGCCCACAGTTAATGTCAATAGAGAATGCCATTTTCCTATCAGCCATCTTTGCGGACAGCCTTAAAGAGACAGCTTCATGTGCATCACCTTACAGATGGGCCCCAACAATAGCCAGCTAACACTGACTATGAGGCGCCAGGTACTCGTAGTGACCTGCAGGGGCACCCCTTTGTCAGGAACATGTACAGCCACCCACTAAAGGGCTGTATGTGCAGTGTGCACACAGGGAACTTTATTTTTTTCTGCGTTAGTTCTTGTCAATACTTTTAATCCTGTGTGCACCTGTTATAATTTTATTTAGCATTACTACAGTTTAGTTGATTGCCAGCGTTTACATTCTCTAGTGCATCATCTTTAAAACCTTCCCGCATGGCCATCAGATTGACGGCCGGGTGGGGGCTTTACCATCCTGACTGGACAACATATGATGACCTTCACATCGCACGGCAATCAGTGGTGAGCTGTGTTCTTCGGGCACATCGCAACACCAATCAGGGTACAGAGGCGATATTGTAGGCTCTTTACCATGTGATCAGCTGTGTCCAATCACAGCTGATCACGTGTAAACAAATGCCAGTTATCGGCATTTCCTTTACTCAGCACTGTCAGTGTCTGACCAAAGGAAAGCCGATAATAGGCTTTCCAGCTATAGGAAACATTTACATTTACTGTTAATCAGGGCACTGATCATCAGTGCAGATCCAGTACAGCATATCAGTGTCCATCAGTGCAACAAATTAGTGCCCATGTGTACCGCCTTATCAGTGCCCATCAGTGAAAAATAAAAATTACATTTGCAAAGTTGTATAATAGAAAAATATATATTTTTTTCAAAATGTCTGGGTTTTTTCCCCAGTGGTGATTAAATACCACCAAAAGAAAGCTCTGTCTTTTTTTTTTTAAAAGAAAAAAGGGTAAAAATGTAATTTGGGTATTTGTCCTGGGCAGGAAGGGTTTGAAAGTCCCGGGTATTGAAGTGGGTTAACCTGTTAAATTGCATGTTTGTTGATTCATGCATTGTTTAACTGCATTGCAATAATACATCCTCTCAGTCTACCATCCAGTAGATGCCTATTGCCTATTCTCTGTGGATTATTATAGAGTAGTAGCATACTAGGTTTTAAATTACACAGGTGTGTCTGTGGGGTCCGAGCAGCTTAAAGAGTTGTGGCAGATTTGGGAACCCATCATATCCAGGGGATCCTGCGAGAGTAAGCATTACATAGGGAGAGGTGTTTTGTAGTCTAATGAGATAGCAGTGAACAATTCTAACTGGTTACAGTTGTAGCGCACCCCCTTAAGGGCCACAGATTAAAGGGGATGCCCCACCCTGCACATCGAATTTTCACAGGCACTACAGACTCAGAGAAGAGTCTATGACTTTGTTTTTTTTGTTATTTATTGAGGGTAATAACTTGGATAGGGATGGTAGGTTATGGGATGCCCACTTGACTTCAAAAATAGCTTTAAGGACAACTCTTCCTTTATACAGCCTCTATATACAGCTTCACTTCTTCCTCCTGCACTCACTTCTTTGAAAAACACAAAAAAACTCCCACTCTTTCGCTATGACAATCTTTAAAAAATATGGTACTCTAGTTCTTCGAAAAACTAACTGCACATCCAAATGATACCATAACTAAATTTGAAACTTGCAGGTCTCTATGGAAAGAACTCTTTCTTCCATTCACCTCTAACAGTTATTCTCTACTTCTCTGATTGCAAACCTGGAAGGGTGGACCCCTATTTTTTCTCTCTTTATCTGATAATTTGTCTCCTTTCTATGTAATGCCCAAATCTAGTGACAGACTTCCCTATATTCAGTTAAACTGAAAATAGTTGGGCTATAGTTAATACAATGTTTCCAACATTAAACTTTCCACCTAAACCCATGTATGCTTTTCTTTGTTTTCTTTTCTGTAATTCATGTTACATTCTGATATAACAAGTTGGACATTGATTACCAGTTGGCAAGAACTCATCCAATTTCGGGGACGAGGGGATTTTCTTACCTATTAAGCCACGTTTATAATTCCCTTGATGTATGAATGTAACCCTGTTAAAAACACAATAAAACATACTGAATGCAGTAAAAAATTGTGTGGCGCTAAATCACATTCAGCAAATTTATTATAAAAATAATTAAAGTGATTGTAAAGTCTCAGTTTTTTTTTTTCTATAAAAAGAGCAAACATGTTATACTTACCTGCTCTGTGAAATGGTTTTGCACAGAGCATCCCCGATCCTCCTCTTCTCAGGTCTCTCTTCAGTGCTCCTGGCCCCTCCCTTCTGTTGAGTGCCCCCACAGCAAGCAGCTTGCTATGGGGGCACCCAAGCCGAGCCGCAGCTCTGTGTGTCCATTCAGACACAGAGCTGCAGTTCTGCCCCACCCTCTCTCTTTCCTCATTGGCTGAGTTTGATTAACAGCAGTGGGAGCCAATGGTGCAGCTGCTGTATCTCAGCCAGAGGAGAGAGAGCCCCGGATGGCTGAGGCAGTCGTGGACATCGCTGGATAGAGAGGGGGCTAAGGTAAGTATTAGGGGGGCTGCTGCACACAGAAGGCTTTTTATCTTAATGCAATTATCTAAATGCAATTATTTTTATAATTATTTTACTGAATGCGATTGACCGCCACACTATTTATTTATTTTGGTTGTCTATGTGGCATCACAAATTGTGTGTAGGCTGCGTTATCCAAGTACCTGTTTAAACCCCAGCGCTGAATTATTTTGTTTCCATCTTATTGAATGCCGTGCCTATGTTTTTGTGCATAAGACGTGGAACAAGGCTAAGTGATTCAACTATGCACGTAAACATAGGAACTGGGGTGCAGAAAAAATGTCAGCAAGTGTTCTGGACTGATGAGTGAAAATGTGAAATATTTGGCTGCAGCAGGAGGCAGTTTGTTCTCGAAGGGCTGAAGAGCGGTACAATAATGAGTGTCTGCAGGCAACAGTGAAGCATGGTGGAGGTTTCTTGCAAGTTTCTGCAAATGGAGTTTGGGATTTGGTCAGGATCAATGGTGTCCTCAATACTGAGCAATACAGCCATATACTTATCCATTAATGCCATACCATCAGAGAGGCATGAGAGGGGGCAGCATGTAAGCATTCCCCTCCACTGCCTACTGCAGCAATTTATAAACTTTAAAAAAATATAAAACAATGCTCATAGTCTATCCTTAAAGTTACCCTTTTACTAAAGGACCACTTTAAAAGCGAAGTCTACCTTTCTGACCATGGAGAGAGAGTTTGGGACTTTGAGTGAGGTCATGGACAACGTGAAGGTGTCTAAAGTAGGAGTACAAGTTTATTAATCAAGTAAAATACATAAAAGCAATTCAAAACAGAGCCACATAGAGAAACACATTGTAATAAATATCAATTCAAAAATCACAAACACATGTGTATGTGCATATGCAATCGGCGTCAAGGATACATAAAACTTGGCGCCACATAGTGGTCTCATTGAAAAATTAGTGCATCTACAAAGATTATATATCTGTACAAATAACAATACCACAGCACAACGGAGGAAATCAATTATGTAGTATAAAAATCATATAGAAAGATGAAGACTGTCCTGTGGGTTCCCACGTTTCAGGGGGGGGACTCGGTGTACCCGACCAGCCAGCGCGCATTCCGCAACACCTCAGCTCCCGGGACAGATACTTGTTGGTCTTGGCCCCGTACCTGCCACGTCTCATTGTACTGACCTTATGTAAGTACTTTAGGGTGGCCCACCCTTCTCTCTCTGTTAGTATTAGCTATCAGTTAGATTCACTATATGTTTTATTATATTTTCTAGAAATCCCCGACCATCTGGCTCCTGATGAGTGTGTTTTACACGAAACGCATCAGTCATTTGGGATACAGACATATGTTCACAGTACAACATCTCTAGAACAATCTTCATCTTTCTATATGATTTTTATACTACATAATTGATTTCCTCCGTTGTGCTGTGGTATTGTTATTTGTACAGATATGTAATCTTTGTAGATGCACTCATTCTTCAATGAGACCACTATGTGGCGCCAAGTTTTATGTATCCTTGACGCCGATCGCATATGCACATACACATGTGTTTGTGATTTTTGAATTGATATTTATTACAATGTCTTTCTCTATGTGGCTCTGTTTTGAATTGCTTTTATGTATTTTACTTGATTAATAAACTTGTACTCCTACTTTAGACATCTTCACGTTGTCCATGACCTCACTCAAAGTCCCAAACTTCCCATTAATTCTCACCTTTCTGACCATGGTTCATGCTACACTAATATTTACAGTATAGCATGAAACATGGTCAAAGTACAGATTTGGTCTGTTAAATATTCATTCAAAAGCGTGTTCTGTTATATCTTTTGGGTAAGAGCAAAAAAATTACCTCTTGTTCCTGCAAGAAATCTAGTCAGCTGGTAAAATTGAAGAATGTGGCACTGGAAGTTATCAGTTACATTGTTCTCAGTTATTGCTGAGAACTACAGAAGCCTTGGGATGGGCCAAACGACCCCCAGTTCGGTTTGCACCAGAACTTTCGAACAGCGAGAAAGTTCAGAACCGAATAACGAACCCGAACGTGAAAAAATCAACAGTGCCCATTTTGAAGACTTATATGCAAGTAATTGGGCATACAATGGTTATGGGGGTCCGGGTCCTGCCCTGGAGGACATATATCCAGGGATTTTTTTCTCAGAGAATAGGTGCTGGGACTCCCACCTACTGAGTCACTTCTTGTCTCTGCCCCCTACCCACCTCCGAGCAACATCTCTTGGTTCCACCCCCTGCCCACCTTCTAGCAACGTCTCATTCAGAGAATACAGAGCCAAGTATGATTATGTCATGCTATGCTAAAGTAATTTGTATGGAAATTGGTAATGTTAACAATAAAAGCAGTACAATAGATCCCCTGCAGCCAGTAGCAATATACCCCCCCCAGCAACATAGGACCCCTGCAACAAAATATCATCCCAGCAACAATAGACCCCGGCAGCAAGACCAGATCTCCCAGCGGCCAACATCAATAGACTCTCCAGCAGCCAGAAACAATAGACCCCTCCTTTAACAGTAGATCCTTTCCAGCAACATTTGACCCCCCAACTCTATAACCTCCCCCAGCAACAATAGATCCCCCACCAGCAACAATAGACCTCCCCAGCAACAATAGGCCACCACACAAAAACAGATCCCCTCCAGCAACAATAGATCTCCCAGCAGTCAGCATCAGTAGACCCTCCAGCACACCCCAGCACCCCTTGCCATTAGATACATTCAGTGCTGGAGCTGCCGGAACTGCGTTCCCCCACGTTCCCGCTGAAAAAAAAGCCCTGCATATATCAATGAAAAAAAAAGTTTGTAAAAAACGTCATTTTTTTAATAAGCAGTGATTTATTGATGCTTAATGTGAAAGCATAAAAATGAAAAATTCCTTTCAATACAGTGCCTCTGGGGTCCCCTTAGTCTACCTGTAAAGTGGCACATCTGTTTAGAAGCTGCTGCAGAAATAATTGCATTTATAAAGCCAAAAAATGATATTTTCCCTGGAAGCTTTCTTTAGTTTGTAAGCAATGGCTTGCAGGGCCAGCTGTATGATGAGACTACAATGTAGTGCACTGGGAACAAGATTAGGGATTTTTTGAATAAATTCTGGTGTCTCTTCCACAGACATAGAAGTAACAGGTAAAAATTGGAAAAATTGGTCTTTGGATGTTGGTGGCACCTTCACTCCATGACCCTATAGGAGGTACTCTTGATAAAAACAAGAATTAGCCTTGCTGTCAAAAATTGCAATGCTATGCACTTGTCAAACAGGTGCGGAAAAATTGGTCTTTCTTTGGGTGCTAATTGTGCCCATGAAACCTACACCAAAAAAAAAAATTTCCAGATGAAATCAACACCCACAACGCTAGGCAGCCTAGAAGTCCTGCAGAGTTTCCACATCCCAAAAACACTTAATCAGCGACATCGGCATCAGGGGCTTCATAGATGCTGGTAATCCAGGACTGATTCATTTTGATAAATGTCAGACGGTCCACCAAGCTCGTGGACAGACGCATTCTATTATCAGTAACCTCCAGCAGCACCGAATGCCCGTTCGTAAAGCACGCTGGATGCAGGGCAGCCCAGCAGTTCAATTGCATATTGGGCAAGTTCTGGCCACTGGTCTATTCTCATGACCCAGTAAGCCAGTGGATCGTTGACTGGAAAGCTCTCCATCTCTGTTTTCACCCCTAGATAATCGTCCACTGTGTGATACAGACGCGGCCAATGGAATGTGGAAGCTGACAGCCCTGGGCGGCAAGTACTAAAAAAAAAAAAATTGTGAAATGCATCACTTAGGCGGCCGCCTTCTCCACCGCTCTTCTCTTGACTAACAGAAGCCTCAAAACTACCTTTTCCACGACACTGTAACCTGCTAGAATCGGGAAAAGCATTAGATAAGCTCCTCTTTTAGGTGTCCTCAAGAGATTTCATCTTCTGCACTCTGTGTGGGGACGGGATGAGATCTGAGACTTATCCCTTGTAACGGTGGTCAATGTGATGCCTTCCATGTGATGGTACAGAGCTGGAATGGCCTTACATAAAAAAAAAAATAGCGACTGGGAACCTGCTATTGTGGTACAGCACATTCTGCAAATTCACGGAAGGGGGAGAATCCACCAGACAGAAAGGCAGAAGTTGGAGAGCCAGCAGAGCTTTGACAAGCTTGCATTTACACGCTGGGCATGTGGGTGGCAGTGACCGCTGCAGAGAAATTTGCCAGATATAGTCTACAGCTGGTGTTGTGCTGCTGGCAGATGTGCTGCAAGGACCTGGGACACCCTGCACTATACCATCATCCCTGTCAGATGTGGCTGCTGAGAGGTCATGAGGTATAGCAGGGGCAGACTGAGGTGAGTAAGGAGGAGGAACAGATTTGCGGCCCTTTTGTGTGGCCTTCAGGTGCTCTTGCCAACGTGCTGAGTGGTGGGAGGTTAAATGCCTTGTCAAGCATGTGGTACCCAAATGGCTGGTGTTTTTGCCATGCTTGATACAAAATTTGCAGATTGCAATAGTGCGATCAGTTGCACATGTGCTAAAAAAGGCCCAGACAGCTGAGCTGTGGGAAGTGGGCCTGGAGATAACAGCTCCACAATGTGATGGAATAGGGTGGCTGCGCTCTAATCTTCCATGGTGGCTGCCTCGTTGGGGTCGTGCCTCACCCTCATTTTCCTCTTCTGCTCTATCTGGCACCCAAGTCGCGTCAGTGACCTCATCAACAACTTGGCAATGCGCTGCGGCTGGAGGAACATAACTGCCAATTTGTGTACCAGTGTTCTCCCCTCTCTGGAGGCTCATGTTCCTGCCTTCCTCAACCCCAACATCTGAATCGAGTAATGTCTATGCATCATCAAGGAGCAAGTGGCTGACGCTGTGTTCAAATAACTCAGCTGACTCCTCCATGCTTGATGCTGGGGCTATTGCAGGAATAGCTCTGTGCAAGGAGGCAGGTTTAGCCACTCTGGCAGCTGCAGTGGACTGTGCACCAGTCTCTGCTTGGGTGACGGAGGATGCAGAGGATGAGGATATTTTAATAAGCCAGTCCACCACCTCCTGTGCATGCTGTGGTTGGATAGCACGGGCAACATCACTAAACAGAGTAAATGATGCCCTGCCTGAGGACTGACCACATCCACCTTTGCCTGTGGACACATATGCTGCTGGCTCCCTCACAGTGCCATGGGAACATCTGCCTCTCCTTATTGTCCACCCAGACAAGACATCATGGGGGGGCACAAGATAATATAGATGTGGATATGTGTCTACGTGGATGCACTTTAATCAATGGAAAGTGGTGTTTGGTGCACTTTAACTTGAGTACCCACTATTACACAGACACATTTCACTGATGCACTATATTATACTGCAGTAAAACTGCACTGATGCACTGCGTCAAACGTGCACTAAATGTACAAACATGGACAGAAATGTACTGTGTTAAATGGCACGTAACATACTGAAATATACTGCGTTTAACTTGCACTATAGCATTGAACTGTATGGCATTAAACTTGCAGTAGCGCATTGAAAAATAGAGAGGACGCTAAGGTCAACCCTGAGCTCAGTAATTAGCAAATAATAAAAGTGTAAAGCAGCCAGCACCCAAAGTTCAATACCGTAGACTTCCAATATAATAAACAACACAGTAAGTGCAACGCTAAAAAATATGAAATAGGATATCAATTAAGATAAAAAATTATGAACTACTAAAAAATTAAGAAATACTCAAACTGTGGAATTAAGAAATACTCAAACAATGATGCTTATATAAACAAGTAATAAGTGAAAAATACCAATAATTACATAAAAAAGAAAAAAATTCAAAAAAAGAAAAAAGAAAAAAAAAAGAGGAGAAAAGAAAAAAACCTTTCATTGACTGGAAAAAGGATAGTGTCTATGACATTGGGGGCGATGTTATGTCTCAAAGAAGGGGCACTCCTGAATATTATGACTGGTTGCGGCTGATCCGGAAGATTATACGTTTTGGGGAGACTTCAAAATTCCCTGTGCTGGGAGAGACTGCAAGCAGCAGTCATGGCTTTTTGGTAATCAAGCTACCTCACTTTTGGGTGTTGACCTGAATACACGCTGGTTTGCATTAGGAAGATTGGTGTCACAGCTTCTGTTTCCTGCAATTTACCTTTTCTCCTGTGGAGGCATATTACTTATGGATTCTCTCATTGATCACTATGGGACATTGCTTTAGTTTTCTTTTCTCCTTTTTTTTCTCCTTTTTTCTTTTTTTGAATTTTTTCTTTTTTATGTAATTATTGGTATTTTTCACTTATTACTTGCAGCATCATTGTTTGAGTATTTCTTAATTCCACAGTTTGAGTATTTCATAATTTTTTAGTAGTTCATAATTTTTTTATCTTAATTGATATCCTATTTCATATTTTTTAGCGCTGCACTTACTGTGTAGCGCACTGAAATATACTGCGTAAATTGTGCAGTAACGCACAGAGATGCACTGCGTTAATCGGCATGTAACGCACTGAAATATACAGCATTAAATTTGCGGTAAAATAATGAAATATACTGTGTTAAACGGTCACTACACTCACACTGACTGAACTATCCCTACATTCACACTAATGTAAAGCTGAATGGTGGTCGCACTACATTTGCACTGACTGAACTATCCCTACATTCACAGTAATGTAAAGATGAATGGACGCACTACACTCACACTGATCTATCCCTAGAGTCACACTAAACTGATATTATACACGGACAATAGAATCACACTAGCACACTAACTTTCTAATAGCACTGAACAGAGCCCTGTTCTATCTCTCTCCACGCCGATATCACACTGAAAATGGCCGCTATTAAAAGAATACTTTATAGTGTGGGGCGGGACTAACAGCAATGAGCCATGATTGGATAGAGTCATCATGATAGTGTCCAATCATGGCTCTGACGGAGCTCTGTGCCCTGATTGAACAAAGCTTTTTTTGCTTCAGCCAATCAGGGCTTTCAATGCACTGTGCGGAGGCATAGTGCATTCTGGTTGCTTGGAGGGCCGGACAACCGGTCAAACACCCTGATAATTCGGCGAGCAGCCAATGTTCGGCCTGAACTCACGTACGAACCGTTTGCCCATCTCTAGTTACTAGCAGAATTGCCAGACTTAAAAATTAAACAAATAATAAAAATAAAATATGAATAGAAACTAATGTAGCATATACACATATATATATATATATATATATACACACCCCTTCTATTAGTTGAACTGGATGGATTTGTGTCTTTTTTCAACCAGACTAACTATGTAACTAATATATAGTGAGATTGGTGTGATTAAACTCAAGCGATAAGTGCGTTTATAATGAGTTACGCTAGTTCAAAACTGTATTTTAGGGCATAGCAGCCCACTTTTATTCAATAAAAGGAAAGATCACTTGTACATCAGTTGCCCACGCAGGGGTTTCTTCCACATAACACGCATAAACGAAAATACCGAGCCACCTGGTTCACTTGTTGGCAGCACTGCTGCTCCTCTTACCAGTCCCTTTGACTGTGTTGTCCAGCTCTCCTGGAACACTTGGCTCTCTATCCTTTAGTTGCAGCACCCCCCTACTGCACGGCCCACCTCTGGCCTGTGGACTGGGGTCCTCCTGACACCCCCTAGAGGAGCTATCGTGACTCCTGGAAGAGAGACCCTCAGTCTCTTATTTTTTGGCTGGGCCCTCTGATTCCTCGATGAGACCTCTGTCCCCTAAAGAGACCTTCTGTCTCCCACATTGGGAGCGCTCTTTAAACTGTGAGCTCCGAGCTATCCTCAGCTGTGAGTATATAATGACCCTGAACACCTGGGCAGTCAGCCAGGTTGCAGGCGTCTAGCAAAACTCAGACATAGAATTGAGAGTTCCGATCCAGAACTACAAAATCTGGAGAAAGCCAAAACCCAGCTTTCTCCACTCCCACATAAACCCTTAATGCATGAATCCTGTGTCACATTTTTCTACATTCCTACAGTGACAGAGCCTCCCTCTGTCACTATATATATATACAGTATATACTGTGGAACTTCACTTATGACACTTTTGCTTTGCTTGTTCCTCCCCCCTTTCTCTTAAACAGTTGGTTATTATTCTCTTTTTTTATACGAAAGGTTTACTACCTTTTTGTGCTTTTTTTTTGGCCTAGGCCCAGATTTCAGTCTCCCACTGCCTCCTGGGTGCAAGCACACAGTGAGATTCTATTCAAGCACAGAAGTACCGCAGGTCCTCAGGATCTGGCAGGCACCAGGCACCAGTGGCGCATCTGCACGTGAAGGGTGTTAATGCGCATGCATAAACAAGTTGCAAGTACCCACCAGGTTCGCTGCAATATATTAGGTTTTTGTTTTTGGGTTTAGTGGGTTTACAAATGCTTTAAAAAGCAACTGATATCAAGTGATTGGCTATAACAGCAATCAGCAGGCTAGTTAATTGCTTGTTCTCACGGTGCGTGGGATAAAATGCTTGCATGTCGAAATGAGCTTTTTGCACTAAGGTACATTGGGGGTTATTTAGGAAAGGCAAATCCACTTTGCACTACACTATGTTACCATGCAGTGTGGTAAAAATGATGTTACTGCATACACTTTGATAGGAGGGATCCCCACCAAGATCTTTAGAACCCCACTGGCCTCCTGGTTGTAGTGCAAACCTGTCATATATGATCATATATATATCTAATAGTGGATTTAAGATGAATTCAGATGGTGCGTGGCCCATCTGCATGAAAATAGTTTCTCATATTGCTTTCTTGGCCCCCTAACCTTCTCTATTTATTTGTACTTATTTTAATTAAATACATCATTTCTATACACAGTTCTATAAAAGGTTTGATATTATAACAAAATCTTTTTTTAGGTCTGCTTTATTAGCTCATCTTCATCCAATATATATACATATATATTTAAAACGGTATTAAACTGAAAAGCAAACATTTATTATATTGCAGCTTACTACAGTATTTCTTAGATATGATGGTTGCATTCATTTTCTTTTTAGGCTTTCAATCTTCTATTTTAATCTGGTGATCAAGCCAGTATGTCTGTTGTGTTTTTTTTTTTTGTTTTTTTTTTAACTAGCTTTCTTCCAGATGTATCAGTTTACTGGGGTGAGAAAAAACATTTACCACTGACATGGGTGCTTACAATGATCAGTTTTTATTTATTTATACAAAACCTTTATCCCAAAAGGAGAAAAAAATGTTTGCTGTAACTGCTTATAAAGTATTAGCTTTGGCTTCAATTTGTCAGTATATTTAAATCTGCTAGTGCATCTAACACTGCCCTCCACCCAGACTCACAATGCTTCTGTCCAAGGGTGCCCCCTGTGCTCCTTCATTCAGAGTGGAGGCACTCTAACACAGGAGGTGTGTTACCAGTGGCGGCTGGTGCCTAGAGGGCACAGGGGCATTGCCCCCCCCCCCCCCTAGTTTGCATAATCTAATCATAGAACAATTTATTTTTAACCACGTGCCTACCAGGCCAATTCTGACATTTCTCTCCTACATGTAAAAATCATCATTTTTTTGCTAGAAAATTACATAGAACCCCCAAACATTATATATGTTTTTTTAGCAAAGACCCTAGAGAATACAATGGCGGTTGTTGCAACTTTTTATCTCACACAGTATTTGCGCAGGAATTTTTCGAACGCGTTTTTTTTTTGGGAAAAAAACTGTTTTGTGTTTAAAAAAAAAACAAAACAGTAAAGTTAGCCCAATGTTTTTACATATTGTGAAAGATGAAGTTACGCCGAGTAAATAGATACCTAACATGTCAAGCTTCAAAACTGCACACGCTCGTGGAATGGCGCCAATGTTCGGTACTTAAAAATCCCCATAGGGGACGCTTGAAATTTCTTTACTGGTTACATGTTTTGAGTTACAGAGGAGGTCTAGGGACAAAATGATTGCTCTCGCTCCAATGTTCCTGGCGATACCTCACATGTATGGTTTGAACACCATTTTCATATGTGGGCGGGACTTACGTATGCGTTCGCTTCTGTGTGCGAGCTCACGGGGACAGTGGCGCTTTCAAAAAAATGTTTTTGTTTTTTATTGTTAATTATATTTTCTTTTTTTTATTTTGACACTTTCTTGGAAAAAAAAAAATTGATCACTTTTATTCCTATTACAAGGAATGTAAACATCCCTTGTAATAGGAAAATGACATGACAGGTTCTCTTAATAGTGAGATATGGGGTCAATAAGACCCCACATCTCACCACTAGGCTGGGAAGCCTGAAATAAAAAAAAATAAAAATAAAACGATCACCACTTCCCAGCCGAAGCGGCGCCGTTTTTTTGAATGGAGAGGCCGGGCGTGACGTCATAACATCGCGCCCGGCCTCCGACGATCATAGAGACTCCGGCGACCGATCGTAACGGTGAGTCGGAACAAGCACCGGAGGGCGGTGGGAGGAGGGGGACGTCCCCTCTCGCCTCCCAAAGGAACGATCAAGCGGCGGAACGGCCGCTATGATCGTTCCTATGGTGTAGAGATTCGCCGGCTGAGACCGGCAATATCTGAATGATGTCTGTAACTACAGGCATCATTCAGATATACCCGCTTAAAGCCCAGGACGTCATATGACGTGGGCGGTAGGGAGGTGGTTAAATAAGTGATAATATGACTAAGATTTTTTAACATCTTAAAGGTAAAGTGTTACTAAACCCAATAATATGAAAATAGTTCATCTGCCCACAGCTTATAAATCTTCTTTTTACATTAAAATACTGCCATTATATACCTTTTTGGCTGATCTATAGACCACGGTCACATGATAAACTGCAGAGTTTGTCCAGAGCTGTGTGTTCAGGTAGGAGGAGATTTCCACTATAGCCTGTATGCACACCCACATGTGTGATGTCAATATCATATAACCTGGCTAGCTTTGAGAACAAGGAAACGTTCTCTCCAACATAAAAGACACAACTGAGCATGTGCAGGTTGGCTACCCTGCCTGTGTGTTAGCTGGCCTTCCCCAGATAGACAGTGCAGGAGGGGGAGGATCTGTGCATACAGGATCAAACAGCCTTTTTACAAAATGCAGTGGATTAACCCCTTAAGTTCCACAGTGAGTATCCCCCTCTGTTCAGCGGCGCCAGCATTGAAACTGTGGGCGCCGGGCTGTGGCTTCACAGCCTGGCACCCAATGCGCACGCGCGAGCGCCGCTCAGTCACCTGGGACCTGTAATGGGTCCCAGATGATTGACAGGAGGGAGGGAGCAGAGCTGAGCCCTTCCTGTGCCGAGGGGGAAGTGATGTCACCAGCCCAGGCCCAGGCACTGGAAGAGGCAGACTACGAGGGACCACCTAGCAACAGGCATTTAGAGGTAAGTGAAAAAAAAAAAATATCCAAATTTTTTTTTGTATTTTTTTTTTAATTTTTCATGTAGTTTTTTTTTTTTGGGTGGAACCCCACTTTAAGTTCCACAGTGAGTATAACAAGCATGCTATTCTGCATATACAGACTGATTTTACTGTTGTGGGTTTAGTAACACTTTAAAAAATGTTAGTCATATTATCATTTATTAAAAAATCAATCAGTCTATGTTTGTGGCTGTGCACTGTGCTGGCCGTATTTTTTTTACAAACACGTGATTAGAGCCTGAGGTTCTAATTGGCTTGTTTTATGTTGTACTCTGGGCACAGAGCACTGCGCCCAAATCCTCCCACTTTATGACTTTAGCGAATCAATATTTCTGGCTTCTCGTCCTGGCCAATCGGGACAGGAGGCTGAAGATTTGGAACCCGGAAAGAAGATTGGGTTACCATGGAAGCCGTATCAGGGGAGCTTTGACCACTGGAGAGCTCCCTTTGTAGGGTGAGTGCGGACCTGGAGGGGTTTGTTCACAACCCCCAAAAAATGTTAGCACCAGCCGCCACTGTGTGTTACTGGCCAAATCACCAGGTGAAAACAGGAGGGGGGAAAAGAAAACGAATGCAGCCACCGCATCTAATAATTGGTAAGCTGCAATATCTTACATTTTTGGTTTTGGATTTAATATCGCTTTAAGTGTTGCATGGTGTTTGGTAAGCTCAGTCATTCATTGATCTAAATGGACTCTTCATAATGTAGAATAAACAGATAACCGGTGAGTCCAGTTGCCAGGTGACACCTTTGTTATGGTCTTGTAGGTGGGATGGAAGACAAACTACTACAAGGATAACTATCCATTTAAGTGTTCAGCAGTTTTTATACAACCACTGGCAAAAATGATGAAATCACCAGTCCCTGAGGATGTTCCTTCAGTTGTTTATTGTTGTAGAAAAAAAGCAGATCACAGACATGGCCAAAAACTAAAGGTATTTCAAATGGCAACTTTCTGGCTTTAAGAAACACTAAAAGAAATCAAGAAAAACAATTATGGTGGCCAGTAACAGTTAGATTTATAGAACAAGCACAGGGAATAAATTATGGAATCACTCAATTCTGAGGAAAAAATTATGGAATCATGAAAAACAAACAAACAAAATAACACTCCAACACATCACTAGTACTTTGTTGCACCACCTCTGGCTTTTATAACTGCTTGCAGTCTCTGAGGCATTGACTTAAAGTGGTTGTATACCTTTTTTTTTTACTTTTACCTACAGGTAAGCCTATAATAAGGCTTACCTGTAGGTAAAAAAAATCTCTCCTAAACCTGTACGCTTTAGGAGATATTCCCCTCGCAATGAGCCGCTGACTGCAGCGGCGCATGCGCACAGGGGATTCTCGGCAGACAGCCCGGCAAACTCCGGAGCTTGCCGGACAGAAGTCTCCCGCGCGCATGTGCGGGAGTGACGACATCGCGGCTCTGGCCACTCACAGCGCCGGAGCCGCGATACCCGGAAGACACACCAAGGGGAAATGTCAGCTCCCTCCGCGTGGACCGTGTGAGATGCCGGCGCCTCGTTCTAAGGTAAGTATCTCATAATGAGCTAGTATGCGGTGCATACTAGCTCATTATGCCTTTTCCCTTGCAGGTGTAGAAAAAAAAAAACAAAACAGCGGGTATACAACCGCTTTAATGAGTGATAAACAGTACTCTTCATCAATCTGGCTCCAGCCTTCTCTGATTGCTGTTGCCAAATCATCTTTGCAGGTTGGAGCCTTGTCATGGACCATTTTCTTTAACTTCCACCACAGATTTTCAATTGAGATCCGGACTGTTTACAGGCCATGACATTGACCTTATGTGTCTTTCTTCAAGGAATTTTTTCACAGTTTTTGCTCTATGGCAAGATGCATTATCATCTTGATAAATGATTTCATCATCCCCAAACATCCTTTCAATAGATGGGATAAGAAAAGTGTCCAAAATTTCAATGTAAACCTGTGCATTTATTGAAGATTTAATGACAGCCATCTCCCCAGTGCCTTTACCTGACATGCAACCCCATATCATAATTGACTGTGGAAATTTGCATGTTTTCTTCAGTCGTCTGCATAAATCTCATTGGAACGGCACCAAACAAAAGTTCCAGCATCATCACCTTGCCCAATGCAGATTCGAGATTCATCACTGAATATGACTTTCATCCAATCATCCACAATCCACGATTGCCTTTCCTTAGCCCATTGTAACCTTGTTTTTTTGTGTTTAGGTGTTAGAGATGGCTTAGGTGTTAGGTGTTAGAGATGCTTTCTTTTAGCTTTTCTGTATGTAAATCCCATTTCCTTTAGGCGGTTTCTTACAGTTTGGTCACAGATGTTGACTCCAGTTTCCTCCCATTTGTTCCTCATTTGTTTTGTTGTACATTTTCTGTTTTCAAGGCATATTGCTTTAAGTTTTCTGTCTTGACACTTTGATGTCTTCCTTGGTCTACCAGTATGCTTGCCTTTAACCACCTTCCCATGTTGTTTGTATTTGGTCCATGTTTTAGACACAGCCGACTGTGAACAACCAACATCTTGTGCAACACTGCGTGATGATTTACCCTCTTTACCTACATACTAACAAGTAGATTTAATCTGATGCAGGTGTTAGTGTTTGTAATGAAAATTTACAGGGTGATTCCATAATTGTTTCCTCAGAGTTGAGTGATTCCATAATTTGTTTCCTGTGCTTGTTCTATAAATCTAACTGTTACTGGCCACCACAATTATTTTTCTTGATTTCTTTTAGTGTCTCTTAAAGCCAGAAAGTTGCCATTTGAAATGCCTTTAGTTTTTGGCCATGTCTGTGATTTGCTTTTTTTCTACAACAATAAACAACTGAAGGAACATCCTCAGGGATTGGTGATTCCATAATTTTTGCCGGCGCATACGCTCTGCCTCTGAAGGAACGGTCGCCCGTGCCGTTTCTTCAGGAGCGTGTGCTGTGACCGGCGGCTCCCACGTGCATGGGCGGGAGTGACGTCATGCAGGTCCAGCCAGTCAAAGAGGGAGGAAGATGGGCAAAGATGGATGCGGCCTCCAGTGGGGACAACGTGGGCTTCCTTTGCATGTAAGTGTCACATAATGTGCTAGTATGCGATGTACACTAGCACAATATGCCTTTACTTTGCAGGGAACAAAAAAAAAAAAAAACATCCAAGTTTACTTCCTCTTTAATTAAATTCTCCACACTCTATCCCTTGGAGGAACAGGTGAACTGATATGTGAGAGTCAGCGGATTTGTGGTACAAAGTGCTTCTTTCTGTCGGTCAGTAAATTTTTTGTTATCATCATCTACCTGATCAATATCTGACAGCAGCAGTAAATTCCTGGTGGGCTAAAAGTGGCCTATATATATGAAAGTATACGGATATTGATAAATATATCTTTAAGAGGCACTTTATGTACCCTAATGCACCTCTATTATTCAGTGTAGTTTGCAACGAATGGCATCCACTTGTCTCTACCAAATCTGCAGAGAATAGATCACCAAATAATAATTTCCCCAATGTGACAAGGATGGAAAAAAAAAAAAAGAACAATAGGGGTTATAACCCTCCCTTACTCTATCCACAACTCTATATGCTCTCTTTAAAGTGTTACTAAACCCACAACAGTAAAATCAGTCTTAATATGCAGCATAGCATGCTTGTTATACTCACTGTGGAACTTAAGGTGGGGTTCCACCCAAAAAAAAAAAAAACTACATGAAAAATTAAAAAAAAAATACAAAAAAAAATGTGGATATTTTTTTTTTTTTTACTTACCTCTAAATGCCTGTTGCTAGGTGGTCCCTCGTAGTCTGCCTCTTCCAGTGCCTGGGCTGGTGACATCACTTCCCCCTCGGCACAGGAAGGGCTCAGCTCTGCTCCCTCCCTCCTGTCAATCATCTGGGACCCATTACAGGTCCCAGGTGACTGAGCGGCCAATCACGGCATGCGGCGCCGCTCGCGCATGCGCAATGGGTGCCAGGCTGTGAAGCCACAGCCCGGCGCCCACAGTTTCAATGCCGGCGCCGCTGAACGGAGGGGGAGACGAGCGGGGCTTCGATCCCCCGCATCGCTGGACCCTGGGACAGGTAAGTGTCCAATTAAAAGTCAGCAGCTGCAGTATTTGTAGCTGCTGACTTTTAATTTTTTTTTTTTACTGGACCTCGGGTGGAACTCCTCTTTAAGGTGTTATTCCTCTGCATTGTGTAAAAAGGCAGTTTTATCCTGTATGCATAGAATATATCCTTCCCCTCCTGCACTGTTTATCTGGGGGAAGGCAAGCTAACACAGGCAGAGTAGCCAACCTGCACATGCTCAGTTGTGTCTTTTATGCTGGAGAGAACAGTTACTTGTTCTCGGATAGCTAGGTCACATGATATTGACATCACACATGTGGGCGTGTATACAGGCAGCAGTGGAAATCTCCTCCTTCCTGATCTCTTAGCTCTGGAGAAACTGTGCAGTTTATCATGTAACCGTGGTATACAGATAAGCCAAAAAGGTATAAAGCGGCAGTATTTTAATGTAAAAAGAAGATTTATAAGCTGTGGGCCCTGGGGGGGGGGGGCTGGATGAACTATTTTCATATTACTGGGTTTAGTAACACTTTAAGCTCTATACTCACTTAGACTGTCCCATGAATCCTCAAGACCTGGTCCGTTTCTGCAAACCTCTCTACCTGTATGTAGCAGTACCCCGGGGCCCCTGAGTGTAGTAGTCCGTCTGTCACCCTGCCCAGCCAGGCACATGCTTTTCACTCTCTCAGAAACAAGAAAGCAGTCCTTGCACTTGTTTTTGTGTTTCATTGAGGGGGATTAAACTTGGATGGGAACTTATGAGCTGCCCAGGTGATCAAAGTCAAAGTTGGGACTACTATATACATCACAGTATATACAATCTCCTTTTCTCCTCTTCCTTGTAGATCATCACTTCTCTCTCCTCCTGCACATTACTTCCTTTCTCTTTCCAGACTGGCTAGCACTGTAGGCCTGACACTGGCTCAGCCAGGCCTAAAGCAGATGCCCTTTACAGGCAGGGACCGCGGGCTCCTATGGTGTAGCAAAAATGTAGAAAAGTCCCACTTGCTAGCTGTCCCTGTGGCTACTGCTCCCAGTACCACCTCTTTGGGCACCCCCAGCACTCCTGGCTGCAGCTGGCCCTTTCTACTGCCCGTGCCACCACAGTCCTCCAGACTGGCTCTGCACCCATCCCAGACTGCTGCATCTCAGCCCTCTCAGGCGTGCCTCCCAGTCCTCCCGACTGTGTGTAAACTCACCAGACTTGCCCGGCAGTGTTCTCCCGCTGTCCTCTCTTGCTCCTCCTGTGCCTCCTGTCCAGCACACCTCTGTGGGTTGTAAGAGGGTCCCGTCCGCACCCGAGCCCAGGCCCAAGGTCACCCTCCTCCCAGACTGGGGAGCTCCCTCAAAGGCCCCGACAGCCTAACACTCCATCTCCACTCTTCCACCCGATCAACTCCTCCCCAGCTGAGCTGACCCTTGGTATTTAAGGAGGCTTGATTGTGGCCAGATTGGGGATTGGTCAGGACTCCTCAGAATACCCCAGGTGGCTCCACCTCCCCTCTCCACCTCTCTTTCCAGAAAGCACTAGAAGATTCTGGAAAGAAGTGGGAGGTCCTGATGACACCACCTGTCGGTCACCCAGCACTGCTCTAGGTCACTCCCAACCCACATCACCAAAACACACCGAGCCAAGCCTGGAAATTTACCTTCTCTCAAAAAAAACACATTACTCTTCTAGCACACTATAGGGTGCTACATGTATATTTTAAACACAAAAGAGATGTGCAAATAATATAATCACAATGTGTAAAAATTGTATACCATAAATGTATATGTACAATAAATGAATCCGTACAATAAGTGAATCCAGATGAAAGAATCACTAAACCGTGGTTAAATGAGAATATATAAACATCCCAAATAAATTCTAAATGGATTGTGAAAAAAATGTTCACAAAAAATATTTATGTAAATGTGTCAAAAAAATGGTCCAAGCTGCAACAAAGTGAATAAGTGGCAAAACAAATATAAAAAAATAGTGATGCCGCCTTTCACACTCAGGAAAACTTGATTGAATACTTCAAATCTGATGGGGAGATATACAAAAACCCTGTGGCATCACCACACACCAGCTGATAGCCTGAGAGCTCAAGTGCTGTGTGCTGTTTTTTATATTTCTGTGCTGTACAAGAGAAAAATCCTCGGAATAAATGCCTTGATTTTCTGCACCATGAAGTTTTTTATCTTTCTTTTCCAACAAACTATTTGAAAACAATTATCGGAGGAGCCCTTATTTGAAGATAAAAGACAAGTGCTACGTACCTAAAAATTCACCTTGCCACTTAACTAAAGAAGAGAGCTGTCATCCCCATTAAGAAGTTCAGGTGGACAGGTGATCGTTGTTGGTGCCGGAGCATGCTGAATGATTATCCCCTCTTGGCGTCTCTATTGTGGGAGAGCTGATGAGTGACCGTTCAAGGCAGATCGGCTGGAAATCATCATAGTATATGGCTGACATAGGGCGATCTTGACCGTTATAATTTGGGGTCCATCTGATTTGGTAAGAGGCCATCTGACTGTTTTTTGTATATCTACTCTTCAGATATGAAGTATTCAATCAAGTTTTCCTGAGTGTGAAATGTGGCATCACTATTTTTTTATATTTGTTTTGCCACTTATTCACTTTGTTACAACTTGGACGATTTTTTGACAAATTTACATAAATATTTTTTGTGAACACTTTTTTCACAATCCATTTAGAATTTATTTGGGATGTTTATATATTCTCATTTAACCACGGTTTAGTGATTCTTTCATCTGGTTTCACTTATTGTACTGATTCATTTATTGTACATATACATTTATGGTATACAATTTTTACACATTGTGATTATATTATTTGCGCATCTCTTTTGTGTTTAAAATCTATGTTAAAATTAAGTATTTAATTTTGTTAGGAGATAACAGCATTCACTTTTGCCTACAAGTGTTTGGTTATATATAATTTTTTTTTCACCTTTTTATTTAGGTATTTTTCATGAGTGATTGGGTGAGCGCAGATTGATTCACACACACATATTGCTACATGTATATGTCTAGGGATGGTCATGGCTAAATACAGTCAGTTTCACTTTAAAGCTAAATTCCAAGAATTGTTTTTAGCATAGTTACAATGGTCAAGCTTGGACCGATGTAAATATGCATTTTCCATACCTGTGAGATCCCTGTTGAAGCTGGAAATCACTGCTGTAGTCTCGCCCATTACACTAATTGCTGATATTGTTTCGGCCCTGTTCTGGGCACTGCTCTGCTGCATTGTAACTACAGTGTTTTGCCCGGATGGAGTGGGTGTCATTCACAGAACTCCTTGCATTTTTCTCATTAAATGCAAGAACAAGGTGAAGAGGCAAGGCAATGACTTCACAATCTCGATCTGGTCCAATCATAGAAAGCCTTCACTGGGAAAAATGCAAGGAGTTCTGTGAATGGCACCCGTGCTGAGCAAGCCACTCCGTGTTCACTAAGCAGCAGGGCAGCACAGGATTCAGAACATATACATACTTATATTGGTCCAAGTTTGACTGATATACAATGCCTTGAAAAAGTATTCATACCCCTTGAAATTTTGTCATGTTTCAACCAAAAACGTAAATGTATTTTATTTGGGATTTTATGTGATAGACCAACACAAAGTGGCACATAATTTTGAAGTGGAAGGAAAATGATAAATGGTTTTCAAAATGTTTTACAAATAAATATGTGAAAAGTGTGGAGTGATGAACGTGATGCCTAGGCTCCTCTATTTGCTGCAAACCATGCCAATAAAGATTCCCCCAAGTTTCCTGAAAGACCTCCGATCGAGGTTTTTGAGGTTTATCTGGGCTGGGAAGCCAGCAAGAGTACGGAGAACCATTCTGGTCCTCCCTAAAGAAAAAGGAGGAATTGGCTTTCCAGACCCAGTTAGATACCAGGAGGCCTCACAGCTAGCCAGAGTAATGGAATGGTGTGCCACTGAGAAGAAACCATGGGTACAATTGGAACAAGAGACGATTGATATTCCCTTGGAGGGGTTGGCGTGGATAGCGGGATCGGATATTCCAACAATAGTGAGAAAACATCCACTGATAGGCGCAACTTTATGTACTATTAATACAATTTTTAAAAAGACAAATTTATCAACATCTCCGAGTTCTATGACCCTGGTGCTGGGCAAGCCAGACTTTCAGGCTATAAGATGAAGGGGGAAAAACAGGATCATACATTTCTCAAGGGGTAATTGCTTGATGACATGAGGTGAGATAGAAGGAGAAGTAACACCAGACCTAGATTATTTTAGGGCGATGCAGTTAGGAGCATATATCCGCTCGAAAGTTAAAATATACCCAGAGATACAGAGACTATCGGGCTTTGAACAGATATGTCTAGATGGAGAAAGTTTGAGACACTCCCTATCGTATTTTTATGAGGTACTAACGAAATTGGAGGCACCTCAAGATCTTAATTTTATTCAAGAGTGGGAAAGAGACTTGGAGACTACGTTCTCCCAAAAGCAGAAGGATAAGATTTTAAAATCTATTCATAAAACATCATTGGCAAGCAGAACACCATCTGTACTACATAAAATATTCCCACAGGTTCCAAGTGTATGTTGGCGCTGCATGGAGTCAGAGGGCACGATGCTACATATATTTTGGGAATGTGATCAGATTAGGGGATTTTGGAAAATGGTTGAGGAAACAGTTAAGGACATTACAGGTGTGTCTCTTGGAGAAAATCCGGCAGCATTTTTATTAAACGATGTCCCCATGTCGGTGGAAAAATATCAAAACATCCTGCTTAAACATCTCCTCACAGCAGCGAGGACCTGTATTACGGCCCTGTGGAAAAGTACAGTCTCGCCGACTAGAGCACAGTGGTGGGTCAGAATTGTAGAAATCCAACAAATGTAGAATTTGACTTTGATGTTGCAAGAACAGGAGGAGAAATATTGGAAGATATGGGCCCCCTACTTAACTTATAGAAGGGGAGAAGAAGAGAGGTAGGTCATGCTTGACCGAATGGGAGAGGGAGGGGGCGCCCACCCCCTTTTTTTGGGGGGGGTTTAGAGGGTGGGGGAGGGGGGGGGAGGCTAGGAAAAGAGAAAAGGAAATTATATATGTTTATTGAGTAGATGAGATTGAGTAGCACCGAATATGTAATGTATAATGATATTATAATTTGAAGATATGGGGATGTGATAAGGTGTAAGAGATGTTATGAAGAATATGATAAATGCTCTATGTGGAGTGTATTATATAATTTGTGAAAAATAAAGAAAGTAAAAAAAAAAAAAAAAAAGTGTGGAGTGTATTTGTATTCAGCCCCCCTGAGTCAACACTTTGTAGAACCATCTTTCGCTGCAATTACAGCTGCAAGTCATTTTAGGGATGTCTCCACCAGCTTTGCACATCTAGAGAGTGACATTTTTGCTCTTTCTTCTTTGCAAAATAGCTCAAGCGGTCAGATTCGATGGAAAGCTTCTGTAAACAGGAATTTTCAAGTCTTGCCACTATTAGCAGGTTATTGAATCATGCGCTTGGAAGCTTGATGAATGGAAGCTTGGAGTGGATCTTCTGATTTCAGGCAGTTCAGCAAGATCTGGTGGGGAACTTGGTTTAGGCAATGTGAGTTCCACCTCTTGTTCTGACCCCTGCAAAGGTTCTCTTTGGTTGACCTTTTCTTCTGGTTTGTTTGGCATATTCACTTCACCGCTTTCAGGGATCAGTGTTTCTGGTGATGGGCTCTCATCAAAATAAACACTGTGGCTAATGACGCGTACACACGAGCGGACTTTCCGGCAGACTTGGTCTGGAGGACCGGACTCCGTCGAACAATTCGATCGTGTGTGGACTCCAGCGGACTTTTTTTCCCCAAAAGTCAGACGGACCTAGAAATAAAACATGTTTCAAATCTTTCTGATGGACTCGAGTCTGGTCGAAAAATCTGCTCGTCTGTATGCTAGTCCGACGGACTAAAACCGACGCTAGGGCAGCTATTGGCTACTGGCTATCAACTTCCTTATTTTAGTCCGGTCGTACGTCATCACGTACGAATCCGTCGGACTTTGGTGTGATCATGTGTAGGCAAGTCTGTTCGTTTGAAAGTCCGGCAAACCTACGCTGCAAAGTCCGTCGGAAAGACTGACGGACCTAGTCCGTCGAAAAGTCCGCTTGTGTGTATGCGTCATTTTTTTGACTTTGTCAGTCTTTGGGTGTAGGATTCTGTAACCTTTAGTTTGTAGCCTACTAGAATGCCCTCTATGGGTCTGTTCTCCAGCTTGGATCGTTTTTCACTTGGAATATAGGCATATGCTTTACATCCAAACACTCTGATGTGCCCTATGCTAGGCTTTGATCCATGCCACATTTTGAATGGAGTATTTTTAATGGCTCTTGAGGGTAGTCTGTTCTGTAGGTAGGTTGCAGTCATGACTGCTTCCCCCCAGTACTTGTGAGGTAGGTTGGCATCCCACAACATGCATCTGGCCATTTCTATAATGATATATGATTTTTTCCTTTCTGCTACACCGTTTTGTTCAGGAGTGTATGGTGTGTTTGTCTGGTGAACTATTCCTTGTCTCTTCATATATGAGGCCACTTCTTTGCTTATGTATTCTCCTCCACTGTCGGTGCATATTATTCCCGGTTTGTGTTGGAATTTGTTGCTAGACATGGCAACAAAATCTTGAAGTTTCTCTAAAGTTTTATCAGATAAGTAGTTGTGTACCTGGAAGAAGGTACACAACTCAATCAATGGAATCAATGAAAGTCAGTAGATATCTGTTCCTGCCTGACATGGGAGTTTTCATTGGACCGCATACGTCACCACTGTGTATGAGCTGCAGGGGGTGGATAGTTTTTCTTTGAGATGCCTGTGGAAGGGGAGCACATGTGGCTTTTGCTTCAATACAGCACTTGCATTTCATGAGCACTTTGCAAGGCATTATTGTCAAATCTTCTGATAAGCCTCTCTTTATAATGTCCTGTATAGCTTCAGGACTTCTGTGCCCCAGCCACCTATGCCATAAGTGAATACATCTGCTATGTAGATACTATATTGGCTTGCTGGTCTGTGGGGATAAGCATGTATAGGTGATCATCCAGTTTTCCTTTTGCGAGGCATTGCTTATTATTGTGAATTGTGCATTCATCCCCCTAGAACGTAACTGTGTGACCATTGTTTGCAAGACTTTTCACTGATAGACGGCTGCCTTCTAGTTCTAGAACATACAGCACTTACTTTACAAGGATACTCTGGTAACCTCCTTGTGGTGTAATGCAGTTCAAGAATCCCTGGCCTTTAACTTTTGAAGTGATGCTTATCCCGTTTGCTAGGAAAACTTTGTCTTTTGCACTGTAATCAAGGTTTGTGAAGATGTGAAAAAGGTCTCATCGCTAGTCATGTGGCTTGTCGCACCAGCCACATAGCTTGCTGCTTTGTGTTACTTTAAAGATGCCACTCCATGATGTGTCTGAAGTTTCCTTTTGTAATTGCTTTGACTCTTTCTTTTGTGGCAATCTCTAGGATATAAAAGGTGTATATATATATATATGTATATCTATATATATATAGATATAGATATATATCTATATATATATATATAGAGATATATATATATATATATATGTAGATATACATATATATATATATATATATATATATATATATATATATCTATATATATATATAAACCTACTTGCTGTTGCTTCTTCCAACAGCCACAGATTCTCAATTGGATTTAGGTCTGGACTTTGACTGGGCCATTCTAACACATGAATATGTTTTGATCTAAACTATGCCATTGTAGCTCTGGCTGTAAGTATAGGGTCGTTGTCCTGCCGGAAGATGAACCTCTGCCCCAGTTTTAAGTCTTTTGCAGAGTCTAACAGGTTTTCTTCTAATGCCGCGTACACGTGACCGGTTTTTCCGTCTGCATGAACTTTGACGTTTTTTTCGACGGCGCTCCGACGGAGTTCCGCTGAAATGGACTTGCCTACACACGATTACACCAAAGTCTGATCGTTTAGAACGCGATGACTTACGACGGGACTAGAAAAAGGAAGTTCAATAGCCAGTAGCCAATAGCTGCCCTTGCGTAGTTTTTGGTCCGTCGGAATAGCATACAGACGAACGGTTTTCCCGATAGGAATTGATTCCGTCGGAAAGATTTAAAACATGTTCTATTTCTAGGTCCATCAGAATTTTCGAAAGAATAAGTCAGATGAAGCCCACACACGATCGGAATGTCCAATGGAATGATTCCGTCTGACCTTTTCTGCCGGAAAGTCCGGTCGTGTGTACGCGGCATAAGATTGCCCTGTATTTGCATCCATCCATCTTCCCATCAACTCTGACCAGCTTCCCTGTCCCTGCTGAGGAAAAGCATCCCCACAACATGATGCTGCCACCACCGTGTTTCACTGTGAGGATGGTGTGTGATGTGCAGTGTTAGTTTTCCGCCACACATAGCGTTTTGCTTTTAGGCCAAAAAGTTCAATTTTGGTCTTAACTTACCAGAGCACCTTCTTCTACATGGCTTCTCGCAAACTGCAAACGGGACTTCTAATGACTTTCTTTCAACAATAGCTTTCTTCTTGCTACTTTTCTACAAAGGCCAGATTTGTGGAGTGCACAACTAATAGTTGTCCTGTGGACAGATTCTCCCCCCTGAGCTGTGGATCTTTGCAGCTCCTCCAGAGTTACCATGGGCCTCTTGGCTGCTTCTCTGATTAATGCTTTTCTTGCCCGGCTCGTCAGTTTAGGTGGATGGCCATGTCTTGGTAGGTTTGCAGCTGTGCCATACTCTTTCCATTTTCGGATGATGGATTGAACAGTGCTCCGTGAGATGTTCAAAGCTTGGGATATTTTTTTATAACCGAACCCTGCTTTAAACTTCTCCACAACTTTATCCCTGACCTGTCTGGTGTGTTCCTTGGCCTTCATTATGCTGTTTGTTCACTAAGGTTCTCTAACAAACCTCTTCACAGAACAGCTGTATTTATACTGATATTAAATTACACACAAGTGGACTAATTAGGTGACATCTGAAGGCAATTGGTTCCACTAGATTTTAGTTAGGGGTATCAGAGTTTCCTTCCACTTCACAATTATGTGCCACTTTGTGTTGGTCTATGACATAAAATACATTTACATTTTTGGTTGTAACGTGACAAAATGTGGAAAATTGCAAGAGGTATGAATATTTTTTCAAGGCACTGTAACTATACTATAAAGTCCATACCTGGAATTCTAAGGGGTATCTAAACCCAAAAACCAAAATTGAATATATGGCAGCTTACTAATCCTTAAATGTAGTGAGTGCATTAGTTTTCCTATCTTAGATTTTTATTTTTTTCCTTTATTTTTACGTATTGAACTGGCGAGTAACATGCTTCCTGTCTTAGGGTGTCTCCACTCTGGATGGAAGAGCAATGGAGGCATCTTTGGACAGCAGCATTGTTAGTCTAGGGAGAGGGTGGCATTTGATGCACTTGACTAACAAATTGAAATTGAACTCCAGATAACAGTTTATAAGAAGTTACAGCAACAATTTTTATTTCTTTTTATTTCCTTTTGAGATAAAAGTGTAGCACCCTCTAGTGTGCTAAAAGTAAAATGGCTAGAGTTTTGTGAGAATAGGTACATTTTCAGGCTTGGCTGACAGCCAAGCCTGGGTGTATTTTGATCTGGTTTGGGAGTGACTCAGAGAAGAGCTGGGTGACTCATAGGCAGCATCACCAAAACCTCCCACTTCTTTCCAGAATGCTCTAGTGTTTTCTGGAAAGGAAGGAGGAGAGCAGGGGTGGAGCTGTCTGAGGTGTTTTGGGGAGCCAAAAGGCTGTGGAGTGTTAGGCTGTCATGGCCTTGGAGGGAGCTCCCCAGTCTGGGGGGGTGGCCTTGGGCCTGGGCTCGGGCGCGAACGGGACTCTCTTATAACCCACAGAGGTGTCCTGACCAAGAAGCACAGGAGGAGCAAGAGAGGACAGCAGGAGAACACTGCCGGGCAATTCTCCAGGAGATCCACAGAGGTAGCCAACAGGGCTGGTGAGTGGTCACACGGGAGGACTGGGAGGCAAGACTGAGAGGACTGGAATGGAGCAGTCTGGGATGGGTGCAGAGCCAGTCAGGAGGATTTTGGTGACACAGGCAGTGGAAAGGAGCAGCTGCAGCCAGGAGGGCTGGCAGTGCCTGAAGAAGTGGTGCTGGGAGCAGTAGCCACATGTAGGACAGCTAGCACCAAGGACTACCAAATTTTTGCTGCACCATAGGGGTCTGTGGTCCCTGCCTGCAATAGGCATTTGCTTTGGGCCTGGCTGAGCTAGTGTCAGGCCTATCTATCAGTGCTAACTGGTTTGGGAAGTGCAAGCAAGTGATGTGCTAGAGCAGTGTTTCTCAACTCCAGTCCTCAAGGCGCCCCAAGAGGTCATGTTTTCAGGCTTTTCATTATTTTGCACAGGTGATGTGATCAGTTTCACTGCCTTAGTAATTACCACAGCTATTTCATCTAAGGCAAATCCTGAAAACATGACCTGTTGGGGCGCCTTGAGGACTGGAGTTGAGAAACACTGTGCTAGAGGAAGAGAGGAGATTGTATATACCGTGAGTGTATATAGTTTCAGTCCCAACATTGACTTTCAATCATCTGGGCATCTCCTGATTTCCCTATCCAAGTTAATTTCCCTCAATAAAAATACAAAAAAACAAGTGCAAGGACTATTTCATGTCTCTGGATGCTTGAGATTGTGTGCCTGGATGGGTAGGGTGACAGACAGACCACAACACTCAGCAGCCCTTACGAGGGTACTGCTACAAATGTTTTACATAAATTAATTAAAGCTGATCATTGTAATCACCGCTGTCAGCTGTAAATAGTTTGTCTCAACCCTCTCAATGACAATTTTTCTGGACAGCTTGGTCTTTTAAAGGAAGTTAAATAACTGGCCGGATCGCAAGGTGAAAATAAAGAGGAAAAAGAAAACGAATGCAGCTACCACATCTAAGGATTGGTAAGCTGCAATACAGTCGCCCCCCGCAAAGTCACAGTTCAGAGTTTGCGGCCTCAGTCGTTCGCTGATACACTTTAGTTTCAGGAGTAAACGGAGTGTAGGAGCCCTGAAAGAAAAAAGGAAAATGCATTTTTTTCTGACCCTTCTACAGTGGGGATGGAAAGTATTCAGACCCCCTTAAATTTTTCACCCTTTGTTATATTGCAGCCATTTGCTACAATCATTTAAGTTCATTTTTTTCCTCATTAATGTGCACACAGCAGCCCATATTGACAGAAAAACACAGAATTGTTGACATTTTTGCAGATTTATTAAAAAAGAAAAACTGAAATATCACATGGTACTAAGTATTCAGACCCTTTGCTGTGATACTCCTATATTTAACTCAGGTAATGTCCATTTCTTCTGATCATCCTTGAGATGGTTCTACACCTTCATTTGAGTCCAGCTGTGTTTGATTATACTGATTGGACTTGATTAGGAAAGCCACACACCTGTCTATATAAGACCTTACAGCTCACAGTGCATGTCAGAGCAAATGAGAATCATGAGGTCAAAGGAACTGCCTGAAGAGCTCAGAGACAGAATTATGGCAAGGCACAGATCTGGCCAAGGTTACAAAAAAAATTCTGCTGCACTTAAGGTTCCTAAGAGCACAATGGAAGACGTTTGGGATGACCAGAACCCTTCCTAGAGCTGGCCGTCCGGCCAAACTGAGCTATCGGGAGAGAAGAGCCTTGGTGAGAGAGGTAAAGAAGAACCCAAAGATCACTGTGGCTGAGCTCCAGAGATGCAGTCGGGAGATGGGAGAAAGTTGTAGAAAGTCAACCATCACTGCAGCCCTCCACCAGTCGGGCTGCAAGATGGTGAGAAGTAAGATTCTCTGGTCTGATGAGACCAAGTTAGAACTTTTTGGCCTTAATTCTAAGCGGTATGTGTGGAGAAAACCAGGCACTGCTCATCACCTGTCCAATACAGTCCCAACAGTGAAGCATGGTGGTGGCAGCATCATGCTGTAGGGGTGTTTTTCAGCTGCAGGGACAGGACAACTGGTTGCAATCGAGGGAAAGATGAATGCGGCCAAGTACAGGGATATCCTAGACGAAAACCTTCTCCAGAGTGCTCAGGACCTCAGACTGGGCCGAAGGTTTACCTTCCAACAAGACAATGACCCTAAGCACACAGATAAAATAACAAAGGAGTGGCTTCACAAAAGCTCTGACTGTTCTTGAATGGCCCAGCCAGAGCCCTGACTTAAACCCAATAGAGCATCTCTGGAGAGACCTAAAAATGGCTGTCCACCAACGTTTACCATCCAACCTGACAGAACTGGAGAGGATCTGCAAGGAGGAATGGCAGAGGATCCCCAAATCCAGGTGTGAAAAACTTGTTGCATCTTTCCCAAAAAGACTCATGGCTGTATTAGATCAAAAGGGTGCTTCTACTAAATACTGAGCAAAGGGTCTGAATACTTGTGATATTTCAGTTTTTCTTTTTTAATAAATTTGCAAAAATGTCAACAATTCTGTGTTTTTCTGTCAATATGGGGTGCTGTGTGTACATTAATGAGGAAAAAAATGAACTTAAATGATTTCAGTAAATGGCTGCAATATAACAAAGAGTGAAAAATTTAAGGGGGTCTGAATACTTTCCGCCCCCACTGTATATCACTATACTTAATATTTGGTAAAAAAAATGCGGAATGAGCTCTTGAAGGCCTGAAAAAACAAGCTGCATGAGAATTTATTCTAGAGTAGTTCACTTCTCTGCAAAGCCTTTCTGTAGCTTGATGGTAGAAAGAGCCATCCCAAAAAGGGCCCTTAGGTAGTTTGATTGACAGAGGCGCCCATTGTGGTTGTTCAAAGAATAGACACAAGTCGTCTATCCTTTGAACATCCACATCTGGCGCCTGTGCCAATCGATCTACCTAATGGCTCTTTTTCCGCTGACCCTTTCACCCCCAAAGTGCACCCAGGATGGGAATGACGCTGCATGGAGACAGGTTTTCTCCAACCTCGCACTAGGAAGGCTGCATGTTCCCCCTTAGCTGGGTGACCGCATCCTCAACAGTTTTTAAGACCATTTTGAAATTTTTTTACTTTTATTATGGAAGCACTGCATTCTTATTTTTGCATTAGTCTACTACACTATAAGGGCTCTCCCGCCTCCCTCGATTTTCATTTTTGGTGAAAACTTTGAACTTTACTAGAAACCCCCCAGCCAGCTCCTCAGGATCCTTCAGTCCACAATCTACCACCACACCCCAGACCTCTTTCTGTAGCTTCCCTGTGTTACAAAGCAGTAAAGGCTTATAACAGCCCAGTGAGAGTCTGGTATGGAGAAGTGTAAACAAAGCTTAAAAATGGCAGTAATGCGTGCGAACATATCTGTGACAAACCTAATAACCTTCAGCAATCTGCTGAGAAAGGTTCCATATTTTACCTATATGATATATGCCGGAAAGCTATTTCTTTGGAAGTAGGTGATACATGCCTCACAGGACATAATCATATACAGTAGTAATATAACTATTGACTTCACACTGAAAGATCTGCTACAGATTGCTGTCATAATAAGAATCACGCATACTACAGATTTCACCAATAGAAGGTGACACATAGAACAGGCAATGGTCCTCCTGTAGATAGGAAGATAGTTACAAGTGTCTTCTTCAATTACAATGTTATTAAATATGTGCTGAAATACGCAGCATTGATAGGATTTATTTTTAGATTCAGAGTAGTAGAAATCTGATCAGGGATGAGATCTGTAACAGAGATGCAAATCACACACGTACAGCCTGCAACCTCTTAGCAAACCATCTTCTGGTTTTCAAGTGATCTCATTGTTACTGTATACATTTCCTAGAAAATACTCCTAGGATGTAGATACTCTTATGCCGTGTACACGTGATTGTATTTTCCGACGGGAAATGTTGGATGTGAGCTTGTTGGCTGCAAGTCCGACCGTGTGTATGCTCGACATAATCATATACAGTAGTATTATAACTATTGACTTCACACTGAAAGATCTGCTACAGATTGCTGTCATAATAAGAATCACGAATACTACAGATTTCACCAATAGAAGGTGACACATAGAACAGGCAATGGTCCTCCTGTAGACAGGAAGACAGTTACAAGTGTCTCCTTCGATTGCAATGTTGTTAAATATGTGCTGAAATACGTAGCATTGATAGGATTTATTTTTAGATTCAGAGTAGTAGAAATCTGATCAGGGATGAGATCTGTAACAGAGATGCAAATCACACATGTACAGCCTGCAGCCTCTTAGCAAACCATCTTCTGGTTTCCAAGTGATCTCATTGTTACTGTATGCATTTCCTAGAAAATACTCCTAGGATGTAGATACTTATGCCGTGTACACACGATCGTATTTTCCGACGGGAAATGTTGGATGTGAGCTTGTTGGCTGAAAGTCCGACCGTGCGTATGCTCCATAGAATATTTATTGTCGGACTTGGCGCCAACAAATGTTGGCTAGCAGGTTCTCAAATTTTCCACTAACAAAACTTTGTTGTCGGACTTTCCGATCGTGTGTACACAAGTCCGTCGCACAAAAGTTCACGCATGCTCGGAATCAAGTACGGTCTTGTAAAACTAGTGTTTGTAATGGAGATATCACATTCGTGACGCTGCAAATTATGAAATCTCTCAATGCAGCACATTCTCTTCTTCTTTATAATGCTATAATAATGAAGTTGCTTTGCTGCTGATATTCACAGAGTTCCGACAAACGTATTTTTTATTATTTCTAGTGATCTCCAGAATAATATTTATTTTGATGTTTTTTTTCTAGTGATCTCCAGAATAATCTTTTTTTTTTTGCTAGTGATCTCCAGAATAATTTGTTTTTGCGTTTTGTGTGTCAAGTTACCACAACACCATTGTTATCTTGTATTTTTTAACTTCAAATATACAACTATGTTGGTGTCCCTTGTTAATTTGACATTGTATTTTTGAAATGTACCTGCCTACTCACAAACAAACTGTCCTTTTTGAAGTAAAACACTTAGTCAAGTATTTGTCAAAAAAAATTCTAAATTTAATAGGGAGCACAAGGTCATAACAAAATAAAGAGGAAGGCAACGCTGGAGAAACAGTTGGAATTGGTGAAGCCTTTGTACCCCAGGGCAGACATCAATTATTTGACTGTCAAAATTGGTAACCCGAGGAGTCCATTTAGTAGGGAGCACAATACGGTCCAGGACTTCGGGAGATCAGGAGCAGCAGCAGATGACATATATGTCCCGAGGCTGCAGTCTTACAACAGCCTGCATTTTTTGCCAGACCACACCAAACCCAGGCCGTCACTCTCAACACTTCTTTCCACGCTTCCTTCCATGCTGCTGTGGTGGGTGGGGTGGCTGTGGTGTTGGTGGTGGAGGAGCATGGTGCAACTCACAGAGGTGTGTTTGAAGTGTGAGTTCGCCCCTCGTGCCCTTGTTTAGGGCCTTGAGAGAAATCTCTTCGCATATAGTGCATTGGGCCTCCTCCATCTTTTCTAATTTGCTGGCAATGACGCATCCAAATGCCTTGTGTACACCAGGGGTCGTGGTAATTGCTGCAGTAGCTTGTTTTAGGAGAGCAGCCGCTGACTCCTCCAGGTTCCTTGCCTTCCTGGTCCTTTTGGTTAGAGGGCGGAGGGGAGGAACCTGGGATTTCGGTCAGGCTGCTTGCCACGGCCCCCTCCTGGCTGAGACTTTCCTGTGTATGAAAATGGTACATAGTTTTAAGTTTTTGGTCATCAATCACACACAATTTTGAGCTCATGACTGTTGAAAATTGAATGTTAACAAATAGAAAAGACTATCATTCTGACATTAGCATTTTTCATTCTTGTCCCAATCATTTTTGGCTACTACTGTTTATTGATAGGTAAACCACTTTGTTAAATCTGAAATTTGTGATCAATAACATCTAGTTTAAATCATTCCATTTTTGACAATAAATGTCTTCAACAATGCTATACCTGGGTCAAGCTGGGCTCCCCCACATCTTCTTCCTGAGTGGAAGGCCCAGGTTGGACCTCAGGAGCCTCAGCTGATGTGGAAGGAAGTGTTGATAGCGATGGCCTGGGTTCCGCCTGGTCGGACAAAAAACGCAGGCTGTGGTAGTACTACACCCTGGGGACATATACGTCATCTGCTGCTGCTCTGGACCTCAGGGAATCCTGGACCTTCTTGTGCTCCCTATTATATGTTCTCCTCAGGCTACCAATTTTGGCCTTCAAATAGGTGATGTCCGCCGTGGGATACAGAGGCTTTACCAATTCCAACTGTTTATCCAAGGCTGACTTCCTCTTTTGCTTCTTTGAATAGTCCCTGCATTGGATTTGCCAGAGACATGGCAGCTCCCTGTGTTTGTCTATAAAGTTGGGCAGGAAATCAGGGGCTGTGAATTTGTCAACCATTTTATCTGCAAGACACAACACAAGACAAACCCTAATGAAAGGCTAAACTCTCCTAATCTTGTCCCAATATAGGCCTCAATCTATAAACAGTATAGGCCACTAACCACTGATGCCCTAAGTTACAATTGTACCTTCGTTTGAATGATCGGCGCTAATGATCCTTCGTCCTCCATTCACAGATCGTACGTACGTACGTCGCCCGCGTGTTATGCTTTATATACACTGAACATATATACGTCCTCACGTGAAACTCCGCCCCTGTCCTTCTTTCTAGTGTATTCCCCGCCTCTTCTCTTTCGGGGCAGTGGGAGAGCACATGGCGGAGACAGACCAGGTGTGTGCTGTTATCAGCAACGACGAGGACGAGGAAAGCCCGGAGCAAGGCAGTTTCACATCCAGGAGGAGATATAAGGCCTCAAATATGTCCTTTGAAGAGATGGTAGAGATGGTGGACATCTTGAAGAGGACAGACTATGATGGGAAGTAATGAGAGAAGGCCAAGATCATAACTATAGTTGTGAGAAGTCTGCACAGGACTTTTGGGGTACGACGATCCAAGGATCAATTGAGGAAACGCTGGTCAGACCTGAAATTGAGGGAGCAAGATCAGTATAGAAAGATCAGGAAAGTGCTGCAAAAAAGTAAGTATTTGTCTCGTGTTCCTTTTATTATTACTACTTTCGTGCTGGTCCATGTGCTTTTCTTTACTGTTGTACAGTTTAAAATGCCAAGTTGGAGGTTCGTGGGAACAGGATTAGTTCGTATTAAACATTGTTCGTTCGACCACTAATACAACTTTTTTGGCAGATGCAGGTTAACTACATTTGTTCATGCCTATTTTGATTAAAATAAGTTGATTACATTGTTGTCTAGATGTGTTTTAAACTATAATGAAATGACAACTTGATTCAGTGTAAGGAGAGGACACTCAGCAGCTGTTTACACATCTGGACGCGGAGCACTAGTGTGGTACACCATAAAAACCTTGTTATGGTGTCCCATGCAGGTGCTCCAGTGGATACTAGGGGTCTCTCCATGTGTGAAATTTGCACAAAACAGGTAAGTATTCCAGCTTTTGAAAGGGAAAAAATCATGTCTTCAGCTTGGAACTCTGCCAAAACAGACAATTGGATGACATTTGCAAGGAATGTTTCATATTACTATTTCTAGCCTAAAATATCTGTCTGCTAAGTATACCTTTTTTGTATTCATATAGGGGAGAAAAGAATCGGGACATCTGAGGACACCAGTAACCCCACACCTACTGAAGAATGGGAACTCAGCACACAACCTGAGGATGTGGATGCAGAGGTTCAGTAAGTGGTGGGTGAAGTGGTCGAAATGGTGTCGACAACAGGTTAGTGTCTGAGACCACAGTATTAGGTAATAGATAGATGCCTGCATATTTATAATAAATGGTGTGTTTTTTTTTATTTTTAGGTGATGTGGATGTTGTGGAAGAAGAAAAGCAGTGCAAGTGCACAAGTACTCATCATGGTGTGCAATCGTGATTTAGAAAATATAAAGCAAAATATCCATGATGTTCAAAAAAGATGGAGCAACATCATGGATATTTTAGGCAAAATCTAAACAAAAAAATAAAAATAAAATTTGTCGTTATTGTTGTACGTGTTTTAAAAGTTTTAAATTAATTGCAAAGCCAAATTTTGAAGATGCACACAGTGTGTCAACATGTGCTATCGGCCATCATGGGATATCAATGTACGCGTTTTGTGGGTGCAACCCCTTCCCCCAAACTAAAGTAAGTGAGAGGAAGGGGTTGCACCCCCGAAGCACGTTCATTGATCCCCCATGATGGGATCTAGCACATGTTGACACACTGATGCATCCTGTGGTCCAATACTCTTCCACAACACATCCGCTCCTACCTTGTGGGAACAATATTTACCATTAACAGGGCTTTTTCCTTCTTGGCCCCAGTGGGTCTTCAGGCCTTTCTTGCCCCTCGGTCTTCCCTCCCTCTGTGGAAGAGGGGGTGTTTGGTCAACGGCGAGTTGCAATTCCCCCTGGGTCTGACATTGTTACCTTTATATACATGTACCACTAAGTATTTCTTGGATGAGATCTTGAAAGCATGTGTACTCTCGTATGTATGAAAGCATGTGTACTCTCGTATTTTAAAGAGACAACTACTGGAATGTTAACTTTACCATCACAACATTTAAACATAATTTCTTCTTGCTAAATACCCCTGAAGAAGGAGACAACTTAGTACTCTGAAAAGCGTCGGGTGCAAGAAGTATAGATTGTATTGTATTACGGTGTCTATGACGGTGCATAAGTTTTAGGTGTGTTTAAACATTCCGTGTTTTTTATGTTTTCTATACATTTCTCTAATAAATATATTTGAAATGATAAAAACACTCTACAAAAACCTTCTTAAAAAATTAACGTGCCTTAAAAGTCCACCACATAGGGGATTTTTCTTTTTCTTCTTCAATATTGGATGTGGCACTAACCCCTTTCTCAACATTACTGGCCACACATTTTTTCTGCATTCTTCCGAAGGAAATTGTGAAGAATGCAGCAGCTCAAGATAATGTGGTTTAGTTTGTATTCAGCCATTTTTATGGTTGTATGGAAAAGCCGGAACCGGCTGGCCATTATGCCAAAGGCATTCTCGACCACTCTTCTGGCACGGGCCAGCTGGTAATTAAAAACCCTCTGCTCCGGGGTCAGAGTCCTCATGGGGAATGGCCTCATCAGATGTTCCCCCAGCGCAAAGGCCTCATCCACCACAAAAACAGACTTGAGGCCCACAACGTTGTCCTCTGGAGGTGGCAACCCCAAGGTGCCATTTTGGAGATGCCGGTAAATTTCAGTCTGGGCGATCGCTCCTTCATCAGACATACGGAGATTCTTCTCTACGTCCAGATATAGGAACTCATAATTTGCTGTCGCCACCGCCAACATCACAATACTACTGAACCCCTTACAACTGAAGTAGTATGACCCCGAGTTGGGTGGTGGGACGATCCGGACATGCTTCCCATCGATTGCACCACCGCAATTGGGAAAGTCCCACTGCTGGTGGAATTGGGAGGCCACAGTCTGCCATTCTTGTGGGTTGGAAGGAAACTGTGGAATCAACCAAGAAAAAAAAAATTGTACTTTTGCACATAACATTGCAAGCAGATTGGACACAAACATTCTTGGCCAACATAAGTATAACATTTATTGAAATTAGTATTTAAAGACAAAAGTATAAGGTCCACTTATCAGATTCCTCACCCACTCTGATGGCCCATTGTAAAAATTTGAGGGGGGGGGAGATGTTTTGGAAAGGTAACCCTCTCCACTTCATTGAGAGCTGAATGCATAAATAATGTGTTACTTTGGCCAGAAGTGCCATAATCCAAAAATATGAATACACACTGCACAAATTGAAGCACATTTTTACATTCTGCAATTATCTATCAAGATGATAGGAGAACAAAACTTTAAACAGTACCATTTGAAAGTATTCAGACAGGCACTTGCACTACATGCTTTGGTGAATTCATCTATAAATATGACCACAAAAGAGGTAGGTATAGTGTGTATGGGTATGGCAAAGTCAGCAGAGTATTGGTATTGATTGACAGCGGTTGGGGGGAGGGAGGGTTCCAAATGAGTTTTGGCCCCCCCAAAAAAAGCCTCTTGCACTCTGCCTGAATTAAAGGACAACAATAACATTTGGAGACATTTTAGGGGGTGTTTAGGGTAAGCACTCAAATGAAGCTGACAAAATACATTGTTAAGTGACTAGGCTAGGTGTGTATGGGCCCAGGATAGCATGCTGAGGAGGTTAGTGAAGGCAAATATGCATTCACAGCATATTACAATCATGGCAATTATGGAATGATGAAATAAATACAATACATTAGCAAACACTAAATACATAGAATGTGATGTTAAAGGATAAAAATTACCTTAATATAGTCCTTCTGCAGGACCTGAATGATGGCAGAACAGGTCTCTGGAATAATGATTCCCAGAGCCTGGAGGGAGATCCCAGCTGTGAACTTCAGGTCCTGGAGACTTCTCCACGTTGCCAGGTACCGCAAGGTGGCGACGAGGCTTTGCTCGGGAGTGATGGCTTGCCACATGTAGGTGTCCTGCTTCGCAATATAAGGGGTCAGCAAAGACAAGAGATGGTGAAAGACGGGATCCGTCATCCGGAGATGATTCCTAATATCATCAGGATTATTCTCCTGGAGCTCCCGCAACAAAGGCATATGACAGAATTGGTCACGATTAAGCAACCAATTCTTGGTCCAAAGAACTCCTCCTTCCCCTGTTCATGGACTGGACTTGGGTCAAAGCAATAACTCCAACACCAAGCCCAACAACAGCACGAACTCTACGACAAATACCTAACCTCAACATGCTCAGAACGAACTGACACTGAAAATCAGAAAGGACCTGAGAAGAACGAACTGAAAATCAGAAACGACCGGACAAGAATGCACTGAAAATCAGAAGCGAATTATAAATAGAACGCACTGAAAGACAGGAATGAATTCACAAGCATGCATTGAAGAACAGATACGAGCCGACAAGCACAACCTGAAAAGCAGAAATGAACTGAAAAGCACGATGCTGAAAAGCGCCAATCGTCTCTCACCAAACTTCTAATAACACAAGATAAATGCGAGATTAGCAGAAGGAGCCCAAAGGGTGGGGCACTGGCTGTTGAACTTCCTTTTTATCAGCAGTTGTTCGTCTTGTACGTCACTACGTTCGTAATTGTTGTCCAACATTTGTGTGACCGTGTGTATGTAAGACAAGTTGGAGCCAACACCCTTCGAACAAAAATCCACAGTTTTGTTGTCGGAAAATCCGATCGTGTGTACGGGGCATAAGTCTTATGCCCCGTACACACGGTTGGATTTTCCGATGAAAAATGTGTGATAGGACCTTGTTGTCGGAAATTCCGACCATGTGTAGGCTCCATCACACATTTTCCATCGGATTTTCCGACACACAAAGTTTGAGAGCAGGATATAAAATTTTCCGACAACAAAATCCGTTGTCGGAAATTCCGATCGTGTGTACACAAATCCGACGGACAAAGTGCAACGCATGCTCAGAATAAATACAGAGATGAAAGCTATTGGCCACTGCCCCGTTTATAGTCCCGACGTACGTGTTTTACGCCACCGCGTTTAGAACGATCGGATTTTCCGACAACTTTGTGTGACCGTGTGTATGCAAGACAAGTTTGAGCCAACATCCGTTGGAAAAAATCCTAGGATTTTGTTGTCGGAATGTCCGAACAAAGTCCGACCGTGTGTACGGGGCATAATAATGAAATTTCCCTGAATGAATTGCACTTAGCAAAATGTCCCCTAGATGGCAATGTTGGCTTGAGAAAAATGTACAAACAGTAAATCTGTATCTACTGTTTACAGTATATTAGCTCTTAAACTTTTTACCCCACGGGAACCCTTGAAATAATTTTCAGGTCTCGGGATCTTTAATAAAAACAATCTATAGGGGGAAAAATGCATCTTCTGTTTGTGGTCACTGAGAAGTCTCTTACAGCTGTGGTCAGAATGCAACTTATACAGACAGTTCAAAAGATTATTGTTGCCATGTCGCTGTCTATGCAAAGTGGTATTGTCCCTGGACTATGCAAGCACCATCAAATGGGAGGTCAACTAGCCACAGCTCAAGGAACCCCTAGCAAGCTCTGGAGGAATCCTACGGTTCAACTGAAACTTTGTTGAGAATGGCTGGTATATCAATTTGGAAATTTCTTACTTACATAAAAGAGATGTTTTTTCGGAAAGTTGAACTGTGTGTGAGCACTTTAAGGTTTTCTAACAGTATGGGTACATTTTAAACATTTTATTCTAACAGAATATCTGCATACTGTACATTTCTTAAAATATGTTTGTATAATAATATTATGATTTTGCAATAAAAGCACTTAAAATGAGGCATACAGGGCACGCCAATAAATAAAAAGGCTCATCATGTGATCTAGAATAATCTATACAAATTTAAAAAGGGTCAGTCCGCCTACGGCTGGATTCACACTATTGCAAATTGGATGCGGGTTTCCCCGCATCCAATTTGCATAGCAGGAGATTGTGACTGACTCTCTCTATGGAACCGGTTCACAAATCTCTGCAGCGGCTCCAGTGCACAGGAGCCCTGTTTGTCTTTTGGTCTGTTACAGGTCAGAATTCAGCCCAAAATTCGGGCTGAAATTGGACCTGAAACGGTGAATGGAGATGCACCGGACCCCTGCTGTGAGCTGCTGTGTTCTCCAGTGTTAACCCAGCCTTAAAGTCATATTTAAAGAGGTTGTAAACCCGAGGAAAAAAAACAAGCAACAAAAAAAAAACCTGTAAGACGAAGGCATAATAAGCTAATATGCATCGCATACTAGCTCACTATGAAATACCTTAGAATGAAGCCCTGCATCTGCGCCTGCACACCACTGAGACAGTTGACATCTTCTCCGGTGTTTCTTCCAGGTTCGCGGGCTTCAGCTCTGTGAGAGCATGCGCACGGGAGCCGCCAGTCACAGCACAGGGCTCTGAAGAAATGGCACAGACGGTCATTCCTTCAGAGCGCATGCGCCGATGACGTAATCGGTGGCGTATATAGTGAATATCTCCTAGTGCAAGTTTAGAAGATATTTACAGTACCTACAGGTAGGCCTTATTAGAGGCTTACCTGTAGGTACAATTAAAAAAGAAGACTTTACTATTTAAAGCGTACGTGTAGACAAAACTTTTATCTCTTGTTCTGGGGACAACTCAAAATTTTGGATTTCCATCACTTTTTTTCTCAGTCACAATGGTCACCGGTACAAATAGGTCTCATTCACACAGTCTCAGAGGGTCATACAATGCCAGGAACCAGAGCACGTGTGCAGTGGGAATTTGCAGATGTTTTCATTCAGCCATAGTGAGCATTGGAAGGGGCAGACTGATCAGTCATCCACCCCCTCCATTCATATATTGTGTACAGGGCCGGTGCTACCACTAGGCAACCTAAGCAGCCGGCTAGGGTGCACTGCTGCCTAGGGTGCTTGGCCACTGGTGTTCCTACTCTCTTCTCTCTGCAGCAAGCAACTAAGTCTCAGCATCAGCAGGCAGCCGCCGCTCCGTTTGCACATAGTGTCAGAGGCACAGCGGTGGCGGAGGACTGTGTCAGTGTCCTGACTGAATGGAAGCAAGCAAACATTAATTGAAGGGCACTGGTAGGCTGCATTGATGAGTGCTGGTTGGCTGCATTTGATGGGCATAGGTGAGGCTGCATTTGATGGGTGCTGGTGAGGCTGCACTGATGGACACTGGTGAGGCTGCATTGATGGACACTGGTGAGGCTGCATTTGATGGGCGCTGGTGAGGCTGCATTGACGGACACTGGTGGGCTGCATTTAATGGACGCTTCTTTAAAAATGTGGGGTATACATGGGCAGGGCAAAGGGGGTGGAGTCAGGGGTGGAGCTAAGGGGGGTGGCAAAATTAGGTTTTGCCTAGGGTGTCAAAAATCCTTCCACCAGCCCTGATTGTGTTCCATTCATATAAGCTGCAGTATGGCTTTTATGACTAGTAGGTGGGCAGAAAGGGGGGGCATAGTCAGGTTCTTTTGATGAGACTCTCTGACAACCCCTTAGTTATATTAGTTGGGGGGGATCATGGGCAGAATCAGCACAAGGGACACATCCTACAGACTGTAAAGCCCCATACACACTATTAGATTTTCTGCAGATTTTTGTCTTCAGATTTACCAAAACCATGTAGTGCAAGGGCCTGATTGCATACAAATTGAAACTCTTAAAGTTTGACCTCATATTATATGGTTTTGGTAAATCTGAAGACAAAAATCTGCAGAAAATCTAATAGTGTGTATAGGACTTTAGTTATATCCTTTGTGCTGATTTTTCTGTTTGTAATTTTGGCTGCACGTAGGTTTTAAAAATCAAGTAGAAAAGTAAAACTGTCCATATAATGGCCACAGCAACTGTGCAGAATGACACAGGAACTTAAAAGGATCTTACCAGTGGAGCACCCAACAGATTTGTCAGATGGTATAACTCTCTGTGATCCACAAAAAATGATTGCAAAAGGTGAGTGTGGCCAAACATGACGGTGGGAGGGGCTTGAGGGTAGTGGTTAAACAAAACCTGGGCTTCCTTGTACCTATAAAGTATGCTTTGATTTATGTGCCACAAGCTGGAGTCTCGGGGATACATACAGTATCTCACAAAAGTGAGTACACCCCTCACATTTTTGTAAATATTTTATTATATCTTTTCATGTGACAACACTGAAGAAATTACACTTTGCTACAATGTAAAGTAGTGAGTGTACAGCATGTATAACAGTGTAAATTTGCTGTTCCCTCAAAATAACTCAACACACAGCCAATAATGTCTAAACTGCTGGCAACAAAAGTGAGTACACCCCTAAGCGAAAATGTCCAAATTGGGCCCAAAGTGTCAATATTTTGTGTGGCCACCATTATTTTCCAGCACTGCCTTAACCCTCTTGGGCATGGAGTTCACCAGAGCTTCACCGGTTGTCACTGGAGTCCTCTTCCACTCCTCCATGATGACATCACAGGCTGATGGATGTTAGAGATCTTGCGCTCCTCCACCTTCCATATGAGGATGCCCCACAGATGCGCAATAGGGTTTAGGTCTGGAGACATGCTTGGCCAGTCCATCACCTTTACCCTCAGCTTCGTTAGCAAGACAGTGGCTGTCTTGGAGGTGTGTTTGGGGTCGTTGTCATGTTGGAATACTGCCCTGTGGCCCAGTCTCCGCAGGGAGGGGATCATGCTCTGCTTCAGTCTGTCACAATACATGTTGGCATTCATGGTTCCCTCAATGAACTGTAGCTTCCCAGTGCCAGCAGCACTCATGCAGTCCCAGACCATAACACTCCCACCACCATGCTTGATTGTAGGCAAGATACACTTGTCTTTGTACTCCTCACTTGGTTGTTGCCACACCTGCTTGACACCATCTGAACCAAAAAGTTTATCTTGGTCAATCAGACCACAGGACATGGTTCCAGTAATCCATGTCCTTAGTCTGCTTGTCTTCAGCAAACTTTTTGCGGGCTTTCTTGTTCATCATCTCCCACAGGGCGTCCTTGATGTTTGATGCTTGTTTGATCTTACCTTTTGTAAGTACCCATGCTTTTGTTCAAATAAACCTTTTTTAATGGTACTTCACTATCAGTTCCATTCTTTTTTTACTTCTGGGTACTTGTTTGTCTGGCTGAGTAACTTCACCAAGGAATCCTGGATCTGATGACCTGACTTCTTACCCGCCACTCTAAGACAGCTATACCAAGCTTTAAGTGACCCACCAGACTGAAAAGCTGGGGGTCGTTTTGATCTGGTGAGTGGGGATACGTGAGGGGGTGCTTTGCACCTGAATTTTCTGAAGCACCTTTTCCCTGCACTTTGGATCGGAGCACCTTTAGTCACCAACTTTGGACTTTGTTTTGTCTCACCATTTATATTTTTATATATTCTCATTTTCACTTATTGTGTTTGCAAGCTCTATATTTATATTTATACACACACAAATACCCTTCCTGGCACTTATGCACGCCGGCCACGCGCATCAGGTCCCCCGGCGAACCCTCAGGTGGCTCTTACAGGAAACCCGGTACAGGTATGGGGCTTCGCACAGAGGAGCCATTCTGACCCCGTAAACAGAGGTGACCCGGTCGGGAAACGGTTAAACCCACACATGCGTACAGATGTAAATCTCAGAACGCAGTCCATATTTGGGTGTTTTAAGTTAATGTACGAATGTGCAGGTTTACACAGTTACTGGTGTACACCCTGCAGCTATATGCAGCACCTGTGGCTCCCGGGTGGGCAAATACACCCACACGTCGCATTCTATGGCCCTAGGTGGTAGGGTGCTTGAGCTCTTAGTGAACAGAAAGGCAAAACAAACAATTAGCAAAGATCAGTTTGATGTTTGTAATGTCATCAGAGTGTGTTAATGCTTTATAAACCTTGTTTTTTGTATTATTTATTTATTCTAAAGGTAGAGTTGGGCTATAAGAAGCAAAGTAGTGTGACAGTGAAGGGACTTTTTGCTCCCTCTAGCTCCCATCTATTTTTAAAGTGTTTTTTTAAGTGGTTCTAACAGCAGGAGGTTTTTTCATTACCTTAAAGCGGAGTTCCACTCAAAAGTGGAACTTCTGCTGATCTGCTTTCTCCCCGCCTCCGGTGCCACATTTGGCACCTTTCAGGGGGCAGGGGGGAATGTGTACCTGTTTTAGACACATACCCTTCCCCACTTCTGGGAGACAGGGCCGCGGCGCCGTCCCTCGGAAGGTTGGCCCCCCCTCCTCCTTCCTCCGCTGCCGGGCCAATTAGAAAGCGCAGCAAGCTTCGCACATGTGCAGTAGAGGACCGGCTGTGAAGCCGAAAGGCTTTACTGCCGGTTTCCCTTATCAGGAATGGTGGAGGCAACACCCGGGAGCCAATCCAAAGATCGGCTGGGGTGACTAAATCGCAGGCTCCCTGGATAGGTAAGTGTCCATATATTAAAAGTCAGCAGCTACAGTATTTGTAGCTGCTGACTTTTATTTTTTTTTCTGTGTGAATGGAATCTCTATACAGATTCCTCATTCATTTAACCACTTGCTTTACAGGGCACTTAAACCCCCCTCCTATCCAGACCAATTTTCAGCTTTCAGCGCTGTCGCACTTTGAATGACAATTGCGCGGTCATACAACACTGTACCCAAATGGAATTTGTATCATTTTTCACCACAAATAGAGCTTTCTTTTGGTGGTATTTGATCACCTCTGCAGTTTTTACTTTTTGTTAAAAAAAAAAATGTAAAAAACTGAATTTAAAAAAAAAAAAAATTTTTTATTTTTTTATATTTTGTTATAAAAAATTTAAAACGGGTCATTTTTCTCCTTCATTGATGTACGCTGATGAGGCAGCAGTGATGGGCACTGATAGGCGGCAGTAATGGGCACTGATGGGTGGCAGTGATGGGCACTGATGGGTGGCAGTGATGGGCAGCACTGCCAGGTGGCACTGATTGGCACTACAGGTGGGCATTGATAGGTGGCACTTGTGGGCATTGATAGGTGGCACTTGTTGGCATTGATAGGTGGCACTTGTGGGCACTGTTAGGTGGTACTGTGGGCACTGTTAGGTGACACTGTGGGCACTGTTAGGTAGCACTGTGGGCACTGTTATATGGCACTGTTATGGTGGCACTGATGAGGCAGATGTGCCTCTTCCACTTGGGGACCAATGTCCCTCACATCCGAGCCGGTGATCGGCTTTTTTTTCTACTCACGCTGTCAGCGATTACCGATCTTTTGTTCACATCATGTGATCAGCTGTCATTGGCTGACAGCTGATCACATGGTAAGGGGCTGGGACCGGCCCCTTACTCGGATCGGTGATCAGCCGAGTCTCAGTGACTCTGTGTTCACGTCATATGATGGCCTCCCGGGAATTCAGGTCCGCGCTGTGGCCGTCATTTGGCCATAGCGCGGATGTGTAGTGGTTAAATAAAGTGATACATAGAATAGGGACTTTCTTCAGTCCCTTTCTCTGTCTCAAAAAAAGAGATATGGGGGTCTGTTTAAATCTCTGAAATATCACCAAAGACCCCCCCCCCCCCAAAAAAAGAAAAAGATGACTGTAAAAAAATGTAAAAAGTAAAAAAAAAACAAAAAACACAAACATAGTAAGGCCCCCCAGGTCTTCCCGCACTCACCCCTCCAAGGATACCTCAGCTTCTCCTACCAGCCAACCGGATCCACCCTGATTGGCCAGGAGGGGAAGCCGGAAGACGATATCGAATATTAATTTGCTATTGTCACAAGTGGGTGGGTTCAGGATGCAATGCTCTGCCCCCCGAGCCCAACCTTTTTCAAGCCAATTAGAGCCTCAGGCTCTAATCATGTGGATTGAAAAAAAAAACCTCATACAAGCGCCTGCAGGGGGGCAGCACCCCAGCACCCCTAATGGACTGGCCACTCCTGGTAAGACCCCTTTCACATGAAGTGGACTCTGTCAAGCAGATCGTCTGCTGATCCCCGCTGAGCAGGCGGATGACAGGTCCGTGTCCGCTTCGCTGATGCAGAGCAGACAGGGACACAGCTCGTTATTATTGGAAAAGGATCGCCTGTCCAGTTCCATCGGATACCATCCAATCTGATCTGCTAAATGGATGAGGAATGGAATCCTAATCCATCTGTTTTTAGTGGACTGGATCAGATGCAGGCAGGTATAAACGGACACATGTCCATTTACATCAGCCTCTCCATAGAGAACAATGGGTGGTCTGATTGGGCCCCCCTGAAAACGGACAGGCAGACCCAATCGGTGTTCTTGTGTGAAAGAGGCCTAAGGCCTTGTTCACATAGGGCATACACGGCGTTCCTTTACAGGGATGCACAGGTGTTCCATGCATCTCTGTGCAGGCAGTCCCATTGATGTCATTTTGGATGTAGCACATGCACCAACAGAGCCGTTGCTTCCAATTTTACATCCATGTAAGTCCGCATGCATGTCCTTGAGCTTACACTGCCTGCGTTCGGGGTCATGTACCCACACCCACACGGATGTGAGATTGGGAACAGCAGCCGTTGCATCCCAATTGACATAAATGGAATTGCTTGTACGGGGATACACGGAACACCTGTGCATCTCTGTGCGGGTAAACATGGCCTCCCCATGGGCATACACTTAAGTATGCCACATGTGAACAATGCTTTGGTACTAATTTAGCAGGAATTTTGTAAGTTACATTGTGTTTATGCGCAATATTAATGATTTTGGTGTATTTGGTGCTTTAAGCCTCGTACACACGATCAGACTTTCCGACAACAAAACCGTGGAATTTTGTCCGAAGAGCGTTGTCTCAAAGTTGTCTTGCATACACACGGCCACACAAATGTTGGCCAACAATTACGAACGTAGTGACATACTAGACGTACTAGGTGGTTTTTCAGCTCTTTAGTGCCACCCTTTGGTCTCCTTCTGCTAATTCTGCGTTAGTAGAAGTTTTGTGAGTGTTGATTCGCGCTTTTCTTTTTGCGCTTTTCAGTTCCCGTTTTTCATTTCGTGCCTTTCAGTTCATTTCTGAACGGCCGTTCGTCAACCAGACATTTTATCCGTCTGGTTACACAGCTTGGACGCCATAAAATACCCAGGTTTAAACGAGTATATTAGTTTTAAATATTTTCTATGACACCTTTTTATAATTATTAAAATTGATTTGGTTTGTGTTTTGTATTGCCTTGGCGCCAGGACTGTGTCTCCATTTGTGTGGTTGGGGTGCTTGCATTTGGACCCTCCCCTGTTGAAATCCATCGCCTTCACTCTCCCCGTCTCCGCATTTAACGTCTCACTGCCTTTTCTGAACCCTATATTATCCTTGGGGTCTACACAGAGATTTTCTTTGTTTTTGTCTTTTTTCTTTTTCTTTTTATATTGCATAATGAATTGACCATAATTGTTATTATAATTTATTTGTTTTCATTTTGTAGTTCTCTCATTAATTACATTTTGGTTCAAGTATTTTTCATAAATCAACTACATTATGTTAACTTAATTTATTAGCTATTTCTGCCATGTATTATTGTTTTCCTTACATGATATGATGCCTGGATATGTTGGATGGTTAGGCACATGTTATATTGGTCATGTATATTGGAGCACTACATGGCCATCCTGTCTATCTCCTTCCTCTTGTTCGCTCCACCGGCCTTCCATTCCCCATTCCCTCCCCCTACCTACCCCTGGTCCCCTCTGCGCTCGATCTGTGGCTGTCCCCTCCCTGGGGGTTATCTTGACTCGTGGCCTTTGGCTGTATGGACACCCAAGGGCTTGGTATTCCTCATCCAAGCCCGCCCTTGCAGCCTTCCCCTGCCCTTTAGCTTTCCCTGTGTACATCTGCCGCTTTTTACATCCTTTCATTGGACACGGCATTACATCTGTCTATTCCACTGTCAGGGCTCGCTTTGTCACGCCCACTTCTGTCTACACCGTACGGTCTCTCCCTTCAACATGGTTCCTGTTGCGCCTGGCATTCTGGGCATTTTAGGCGTCCGGTCAGCACTTCTGCGCAGGCGTGAGGGCTGATTTTCGTCCGCTCCCGATTGACTGAATTATCCGTCAATCGGGTGGAGGGCTTTTAAAGGCTCACCTGATCGTATGTCAGTCGCTGACTTACTGGGGCGCTGACACCTTGTTCATCTGAATTACAGGTAATTTTGGCTGCGGTTTCACTTGGTTAATGCCTGCCTCTTTTCTTATGACAAGCATCTCATGCATTTGTTGCATTTGTTTTCTCTTATATACCCCGTCATTTTGAAATTTCTTTTTGGCCAGGTTTGCATACGTTTGGTGTCTGGACATTGATTGCCAGTTACACCTGGTATGCACTTCACCACGATCTTTTTATCCATTTCCTTTACCTTCAGCTGGATAAGTTACCCGGGCTGGACCACACTGTTTCCGGGGTGAGTAATCTTAGCAGCGAATATGGTCTTTATTTGCTGGTATTTATTTATTTAAAAATCCTTCTGTCTCTATATTATTTTCATTTTTTTCTTTTTCCTTTTTCATCCAGCAATCTCCTCTTTTCCCTGTTTTAAGCTTATCTAAGCTGACGTCCCGTGCTGGTTGGACCGTTTTCTGGACAAATACAGCGCCCCCCTTTTCTATGCATTATATAAGATATCGGTAGGTATTGAGGTGATTTAGCCTGTTCCACAACATTGATATGAGCTCTTTTGAGCCATTTCTGTGATTACTTTATTTTTATTCTTACAATTTTTCTTTCCTAGTTTTTATCAGGTCTTCCTTGGCCCTCTACAGCCATAGTGTGGCCGTGTGGGCTTGTTGCACCCCTCGGTATTGGATCGCATGGACCTTGCTCTTTGGTGTCACTGGGGTACGTTTGGTTGACCCTCATGGGCCCTTGGGAATTTTTACCATCTGCTGGGAGGCTGTTGGTGTGACTTGTGGGGGGATTTGCACTGACATTATCATGTTGCCTGACCGTTTAACTACATGCATCTGTTTGTTACTATTTATTTCTGAACCAGTGTTTTTCATTTCTTTTTTAGAGCAATGTATGCTTTCCGTTGTATTCTATTCCCCTGAAGAGGCCAATGCTTTGGCGAAACTAGTAGGGAAGACGTGGCCTATATCTCCATTCTGGTCACCACCATACTGGCCTATTAGGCCTACTTGCTCCTCTACATTTATATATATTTTTTTTTTTTTGTGTTCACACATGTGTTTCTATATACCGTATTGTTGGTATTTTTAACTTTTTGTAATAAAAATTGTTACTTTTATAATACCAATTTTTTGGCACCGCAATAATCCCTCTCCTGCTGCTTCTCCCCTTTTGTTATTCATTATTATCCAATTAAAGAAGAAGAGAATGTGCGCTGCTTTTCGAGATTTCATAATTTGCCACGGCACGAATGTTAATTCTCCATTATGAACGCTAGTTTACAAGAGTGACCGCTTCTGGCTCGTCCTTGCTTCCCGAGCATGCCTGTTTGTACTTTGGACTTTTGTCCGACAGACTTGAGTACACACGCTTGAAAAATCCGAAAACACACATTTGTTGGTGGAAAATTTGAAGACATGCTAGCCAACATTTGTTGGCGGAAAGTCTGACAACAATTGCCCGATGGAGCATACACACGGTCGGATTTTCCGCCAACAGCCTGACATCCAACATTTCCCGTCGGAAAATCCGATCGTGTGTACGAGGCTTAAGATTGTTTGAGAAATTTGGATAATTACACTTTTGCTTCTCTTCAATTTTCACCATTTCGCAAAAAGGCGCAGTTTAAAAGTTACAAATATTTGTTATTTATTAACTCAAAACATGTTAAGCTTTTATATTTAGTAGGAATTTTGTAAAATTTGCTGTGTTTTTATTTGCTAATAATGATTTTAGTGTATTTTTCACAAATATGTTGGTTTGATAAACATTTGCACATATACCGTGGGGTCTAAACCAGTAGCCCCTTCTTTTTATTCTACTGGTCATGTGTTTTCAGAAAATATATGGTTTGGGGGGTCTTTCACAAATTCTGAACGCTATAAGTGAAAAATAAAAAAGCAAAGGAAGAATTGCAAAAATGGTCTGGCCACCTGAGTGTACAAAATGGAGCACAGGGCCTGGCAGTGAAAGGGTTAAGTGTGTGCGGGATGCCCAACACACAGGTGTATGGGATGCATGATGTGCTGCAATCACTGAAAAAAAGAATGGCCCTTTTAAATGTGTGCAGACCGGCAGACACACAGCTGCTACGGGAAGCATGAAGTGTTTGCAGTCACGAGATTGCAAACAAGAAGCTCTATCGGCTTCCTTTAGAAAGTCCTCGGGGCGCTAAACTTTGCACCCTGAACACTTCCTCTAGCATTGTTTAAAGTGAATGTAAACCCGAAATTTTTTTTTTTTTTTTTTTATGTCATAATGTAGAGTATAAGATTTCCTATCATTTGAGCCCAGTCTTGCCACAAAAAGTTAATCCAGCTCTGAGCAATCCTCTTTTATTGTTTAGTGAGATAAATCTTGACAAACAGAGAAAAACTTTGTCAAATCCTCCCCCTTGCTGTGAGTGACAGGTGATTTACATATTTCATGCACTAGCCTAAGACACAGGCATTATTTTTTAATTCCCTCCCACTCCTTTCTTCTGCCTTTCTGCCTCTCTGCCTCTTTGGCGTAGCTCTTGATAATCCTTCTCTTGTTTACTGTTGTGCACATGCGCAGGAGTAACATGAGCGTGCTCTGCTTCTTCAGAGAGCGCGCTCTGTCACTCCTGTGTGCACTTTTCTTTCCACGGGCGTGAGGCTCGTCCTCGTAACGCTGACTGGCCAGGGGAGTGTAGAGGTGGGCGGAGGAGTCCTCTGATGTCACGACTCCGCCCACCGAGCGCCGGAAAACACACATGCCCACAAATTCGGAATTTTGCGGGGCTCAGGACAGCTGAGGGGGTAAGTAAAAAAAGATAAGGATACATGCAGGAGGCATGTATATCCTTGCAGATATACCCTGTGTTATTAGATTGAAAATGATGACAGTGGGTTTACATCCACTTTAAGGATAAGAGGGTTACACAAAAGGATTGTTGTTTTCTAAAAAAAATAACTGTTATTTGCAGCTCAGATTTAAAAATGGCAGTCTAAAAATAGAGAGTCTTATCTTTGTGCTAAAACTGTGTGAATTGAGGCTCATCAATGACCTGTAAAGATATTGTGACCACTAGTTGAAGGGCCTGTGTCCATGGGATATTGTTTGTTTGAGGTGTATTCCCTTACAAGTCTATTGGAATACAAAACATGCCTAATGGCTGGTTCACATTTGTGAGAATACAAAATGCAAGTAATGTGGTATATACAGGGGGTAAAACAGGTTATAGGTGTCAGTGTGATGTGGTACATTGGGTTTTTTTTCCCCAATCACACTCGCCATAACTGCAAAAGCCTGTAGCCAGTTAAGGAAAGTCAGCAGGATCAGTCTGTACCGCCTCTTCTCCTCGTCCTCCTTGGTCTCCTCTGGCTTTACCCTATCCAGATTGAACTTTTCCAGGGGCAGCAGTGAGAACAGTTCTACATACTCACCTTTCCAAATTTTTTCACGGACCTCCGGGTTAAGGTGCGCCCCTAGGGGCTCGTCAAAACACACATACAGCTCACATTTCACAGAGTCAGCTAATCTAATGGCCTCCTGTTTGCTAGCGGCCTCCCCGCCGTCCCAGCCATGTCCCCCGCTGCTGTCTTACCTGCTGATGCAGACTGCCCCCGTGCCGCAATCTCCACAACGGTGGGCTCCGCCGCCATGGTGGGGGGTCCCCCCCAGACTCGGGAGCCCTGTTATTACCTCCCCCCGTCTGCGGAACCCAGGCCACCGATGGGCTAACTTGTGCACTCGTCCTTAGTTCAAACCACTTGACTAATTCCTTCAGCCTAACCAGGAACCCTTGCAATCCTGTACCGGCCCTGGCAGCGGCGTGACCGCAGACCAAACTAGCCTGGGGGGACCCCGCGGGCAAACTTGCCCACGTGTCCGACCCCTTCTTCCGTGACCTAGGCCCACCCCTAAGAACCACCTCCTCTTCACCCTCAGACTGCCCAGAGTTAGAAAAGTTAAAAATGGACTTATCAGGCTGCCTAGGAACGGTCCCACCAGCCGAAGGTCCCGCCTCCATTGTCGCCGACCGTCTCTGGGGCTACTCCTCTTCTTCCGACACCGACAGTTTGCCCTCTGACCTTTGCACCAACATCCCATCACCATCTAACCACAGCCCTCCAGGGGAAGCGTCCCTGGATGCCGAGAATCCGTGCGGCAGCTCGCCCCGCCTCCTCCCGCCGGATACGCCCACTGACTTCAGTGTCGTCTTGCCCGGTGTCGGGGGGCTCTCAGCGGTCTGCCATCCTGCCGCCATCCGCGGTGCAGTACTCTGCAGCTGCCTCCTGGCTAGTTGATAGCCACCGGCCATGGCAGTGGAGGGCCCGGCGGCTGCGGCTGAATGGTTCCCCCGCCAAGGCCCCACCCCCGCTGACTCATCGCCAGGGGCAGAGCCTGCGCACTCCTTCTCCTGCTGCCAGGTGGGCCATAGTATATGTCAGTGTTTACCTTAACCAGCACAGCATCTTTATACATGTTCAATTGCCAGTTTACTGATTCATGCATTGTTTAACTTGCCTCGCCATAATATAGCCAACTCATCTACTACGAAGTTGCTTGTGGCATGTTTTCTATGTATTATTACAGAATGGTAGCTTACTAACATTTAGGTTTCAAAGGTGTGTCAGTGGGGATTGAGTCGTGGCAGAAGAGAGAAGTAAGAGCTACATTGGAATAATATATCTTCCTGCATATTTACACCACACAGGCTATGAATCTTTATGTTTAATTATGTTCAGTATTTTTTCCGTCTGCCATCCCAGACTATCCCTGTATCCCCCTTGTGCTGGGCTCAGATTACTTGCATCACCTTTCTGAGCCTAGAGGAGAGCATTGTGAGAACTGTAGTCTTCTGAGCAGACATTGCTGAACTGCAGAACTGTCTGTGAACTACACCCCCAGCAAGCCATCTGCTCCAAGGGAGAATTGTGGGAAGACTATAAATTGATCTGCCAGACAGGCCCATGTCCTTTTGCTTCCCAGGTCCCATCGTGTGAGCACCGCTGTGTGAGAAAACTGCGGCCTACCACATGGTACACAGCCTTACAGCTCCAGCCCAAGAGGGTCAGATGTTGCAGTCTGCCTGAGGGGAGCCCCTGCAGCATCGCTGAATGCATCAGAGTCGGACGGCTCACTGATTCAGCAGACCTATCGCCATTTCTGCCCGCATTCAGTAAGGAGAATCGTTTAATCGTTCATCGGGAGATTACTGAACATTCTTAGGATTGGTGAGAGGGCGCTTGCCCAAAACAAATCCAGTTACCAGTCATTAATAAATTTAAAGTATAGAGCCGGCAAGTCCAAGCATCCTTGTTGCTTCTTTATTGGTGCATAAAAAAGTGAGTAAAAATATACAGGGGCTCACGTGTTCCGGCTTACAATCCTTGATAACAGCACCAATAAAGAAGCAACCAGGACATTTGGAGTTGCTGGCTCTATTCTTTGAATTTATGTCTGTACCAGTGTGAGAGAGCATCAGAGCCAGAGCACCCACTGTGGATTTTTATCACAAGCCTGCAATGGACCAATGGGGCGTACACACGGTCGGACTTTTCGACCGGACTGGTCTGACAGACGCCGACGGACCAAATCCGTCGAACAATCCGATCGTGTGTGGGCTTCACCGGACCTTCAGCTGACTTTTCCAGTCGCAAATCTGACGGACTTTAGATTTGGAACATGCTTCAAATTACGTTGTAACTCCGCCGGACCCAGAAATCTGCTCATCTGTATGCTAGTCCGATGGACAAAAAACGACGCTAGGGCAGCTATTGGCTACTGGCTATCAACTTCCTTATTTTAGTCCGGTGTACGTCATCACGTACGAATCCTGTTGAAAGTAGATGAGAAAATCCGGACAGCCGCACTCCAGGAAGATATAATTCAAAGACCATTTATTGTAAATGTTAAAAGCATATGGCATACAAAACACTGTGGCCGGGGGTACAGGCAATCAGCTAACGCGTTTCGCACTTATGCTAAGTGCTTACTCATGATGCAAGGCATCTTGTGGCGGTTTAGGGAAACTACAACGGCAAATACCATGCTATCCTGCACATCTCTACAGGACATCCAGGCTCAATCTGAACTTCTTTAGCCTCTCAGGCTAAGTACTCTAAAGAGAAATGACAATTCTCTTGTTATATCACTGGGTGCCCTATGCCAAAGAGATAACCGAATTCTAAAAAATGCTTAGATCAGGAAAAGCTGCTAAATCATAATTTTAGCAGCACACAAGACAGTAAAATAGGTAAGGCCTTACTAGATTGGCTGTATTTTGGCTGTGTAGGGTTGCAAACAATAAAAGGGACATACAATATTTTTCTGAAATATTGGTAGAAATTCAGAATACTCTTACAAATTTCCATTCTAGTCCATCATAAAAGCAATGGCTACTGCCAAAGCCAATGTAGAATGATAGCACAAACCTGAAAAAAGAGACAGAGTAGAGCTGCACGATTAATCGTTAAGAATCGTTATCGCAATTTTTTCCCCGTTGCGATCTTGACAAAGTATTTCCTGATTCTTTCTATGAAGAGAATTCTCTCTGCTCTGCTAAAGCCGACAGCAGTCAAAAGAAAGGGGGAAAAAAAACGGGCAGTCTGCCAAGAATTACAACATTCTTTAGCAGTGGAACTTAAGTATAAACATTGTAACAATTTGTCCTTTAGATCAAAGGAATACAGTTGGTGTGTAAATGAGGGAAGTTTAACCACTTAAACACTAAACCTTTTTCTGACATTTGTTGGTTTCAAGTTTTTTTGCTAGAAAATTACTTAAAATTACAATAAAATGGTGGTTGTTGCAATATTTTATGTCACACTGTATTTATGCAGCAGTCATTCAAATGCAATTTTTTTGGAAAAAATTACACATTAATGAATTTAAAAAAAACTAACCAGTAAAGTTAGGCCAATTTTTTTTGTATAATGTGAAAGATTTTACGGCGCGAGAATTGTGAGAGAATCGTGATCTTTTTATTCTAAGCAGAAAAAATTGTGATTCTCATTTTGGCCAGAATCGTGCAGCTCTAGCAGACAGTCTTTAAAATGTAGCCAGATTCAACCCGCGGGCCTTGTGTTTGACATGTGTTCTGGAGCAGAATACACATTGGGAGAGACTTCAGGAACTTAAAAAAAATTTAAGAAAAATTTAAGTTGGAGTTCTACTTTAAAGTGAACCTAACCTAGCATAAACCATTCCAAAAGTTTTATGGTGCCTGGATTTACAACTGTCATTCTGAAAATCGATCCCTGTGTCCCTGTGGTATCCTTTGGATTCATGGTCCACGCTGTTTATAGGGTCTCTATTTCAGCGCAAGTCAAGATTAAAGACCCCCCTCTGTCTTTCAACTGTAACACACCAAAACTTCAGTGAGCTCTGGCATTTAACAGTTAAATGACATGGGGTGTACTATCTTCTGAAGATATACAAGAAAGCTATTTCTTCACTAGATAGTACACTCATGTAGCAGTAGAATTGCAACAGCTTATTTATTATTTAATTCCTATAATTAAAATACTGCATTACAACTTTTCAGGATTGAAAAGCGTTTACCCATTTGCTGTTTTGAATGGGATTTAAAAAATCATAAAGAGACGCTTGTCAAAAAGACAGCGTTTGTAGGGGTTGTAATTATTTGTTCCTGATCTCACACATACGTCTTTACACTAACAATACATCTGTACACTATATATCTAATACATTAAATAAATATAATACATCTATAAGTAAGAGGTGTTGTAGTATTGTAAATCACGTGTGTGCATTCAGCCTATTGCCCTGTACACACGGTCGGACATTGATCAGACATTCCGACAACAAAATCCATGGATTTTTTCCTGACGGATGTTGGCTCAAACTTGTCTTGCATACACACGGTCACACAAAGTTGTCGGAAAATCCGATCGTTCTGAACGCGGTGGCGTAAAACACGTACGTCGGAACTATAAATGGGGCAGTAGCCAATAGCTTTCGTCTCTTAATTTATTCTGAGCATGCGTGGCACTTTTGCGTCGGATTTGTGTACACACAATCGGAATTTCTGACAACGGATTTTGTTGTCGGAAAATTTTATAACCTGCTCTCAAACTTTGTGTTTCGGAAATTCCGATGGAAAATGTGTGATGGAGCTTATACACGGTCGATATTTCCGACAACAAGGTCCTATTACACATTTTCCATCGGAAAATCCTATCGTGTGTACAGGGCATATCAGTAAACAATCGATTTGTTTCCAAGTGATCTAGTATCTAATTTGTAGAAAATAGTGGAAGTTTATAGCTTTGAACAACATAAAAATTCTCCAGTATGTATGTACACTTAGCAAAATTTCCATTAGGTGGCACTAGTGGACTGTACAATAGTTTAGTGAACTGGAAGGTAATCTTCATAACGTTTCTTACAAGATTGCTATAGTATTTTAAATATTATATTTCTTACAACTACTCTACATTTTAAATATATAAACAAACGAAAAATTGAAAGAATAAAACAGTGACCACAGTTTTGGGCATTCAGGGCTCACATATGAGCATAATTCTGCGGTATGTAAATGTAGCGGTACCCCCGTAGGGGCTGCTGTCACCCTGTCACCCTGCCCAGCCCGCCGTTCACCTCTCAGACACTCTGACAGAAAACAATCCATGTGCTCGTTTTTATGTTTTATTTAGGGATTTGAAATTGGATGGGGTATAGGAAGTATGGGATTCCCTAACGGAAATTTGCAGAACTTGCTGGAACAACTATATACACCCTGGTATATACACTCCATTTCTCCTCCTGCACATCGCTTCCTCTCTAATGTTTCAAGTACAGCTAGCACATGGTGATCAGGCCTGACACTGGCTCAGCCAGGCCTTAGTAATTGCCTTTTGCAGGCAGGGACCGCAGGCCCCTATAGTGTAGCAGATAGAAAGTTCTGGTGCTAGCTGTCCTACCTTCAATTACTAAGCCCAGTAACACATCTTTAGGCTCTGCCAGCCCTCCTGGCTGCAGCTGCCCTTCTCCATTGCCCATGACACCGCAATCCACTCTGCTGGTTCTGCACCCATCCCAGACTGCATCCTCCCAGTCCTCTCAGGCGTGCCTCCCCAGTCCTCCTGACTGTGCATGTCACTCACCAGCCCGCCTGGCTGCGACCAGTTGTTCCTCCCCCTGGAGACTTGCCTGGCAATGCTCTCTCCTGCTGTCCTCTCTTGCTCCTCCTGTGCCTCCTGTCCAAAACTTACCCTGCAAAAAAACGTGCAGGGTAAATTTAGCTACTCTGCAAAAAATCACTCTAGCACCTACCTAACTAGAGGGTGCTACATAGAACAATGGGTGCAGTACAAAATACATACAGCATCTGGCAAGCTTGTAAGTGCAAAGCTCTTCTTTATTGCCTGATCACATAGAAAGCCAATGTGTCAGGACTACGCAGAGACCCTTCATCGGACATGTTACATCCTGTCTGATAAAGGGTCTCTGCGTTTTTCCGAAAATGTTGTCTATCTATATCAGGGATATGCAATTAGCGGACCTCCAGTTGTTGCAAAATTACAAGTCCCATCATGCCTCTGCCTCTGCGTGTCATGCTTGTGGCTGTCAGAGTCTTGCTATGCCTCATGGGACTTGTAGTTCTGCAACAGCTGGAGGTCCGCTAAATGCATATCCCTGATCTATATGATCATGCAATAAAGATAAGTTTTGCACTTTGGTACAAGCTTCTCAGTGTGATTGTGATATATCTTATCCATCTTATCCATGCCTCCAAACTGTAGAACACTTTTTATGCAGGCCATATACGCATAGCTCCCCTGTTTCTGATTTGGAACAAAGTCCCTCTGTCCCTCTTTCCTCCTCATTTGTCCCTCATTTTGGTCTGATCTATATAGTTGTATATAAAATGCACTTTTTATCTTTCAAAAAGTTTTTCCCAGTGCTAAACCTTTCATCCAATTTCTAAATTGCTGTATTTTTTAAATGTCAAAAGCCAATATAAAGGAATATTGGTGGTAAAAAAAAGCACTTGTGGGTTCAACTAAACATTTTTTTTTGTATAATTCTCCTTTAAGTGGTCATGGCGGGGGGGGGGGTCCTATGCACTCATACTTTTGTTAATAGGTGTCCCTCATTCCCATCTCAAAAAGTTGGGAAGTATGTATCGTTGTGCTCATAAGTTTACATACCCTGGCAGAATTTATGATTTCTTGGCCATTTTGGGCTGTCTTGCATGAACTGCACATTTGAGATCTCCCCAAAGTGACTCAATGATATTGAGGTCAGGAGACTGAGATGGCCACTCCAGAACCTTCACTTTATTCTGCTGTAGCCAATGACAGGTTGATTTGGCCTTGTGTTTTGGATAATTGTCATGTTGTAATGTCCAAATATGTCCCATGCGTAGCTTCCTGGCTGATGAATGCAAATGTTCCTCCAGTATTTTTTGATAACATACTGCATTCATCTTACCATCAATTTTGACCAATTTTGATTTTCCTGTGCCTTTGTAGCTCACACATCCCCAAAACATCAGCGTTTCACAGTAGCAATGGTGTACCTTTCATCATAGGCCTTGTTGACTCCTCTCCAAATGTAGCGTTTATGGTTGTGGTCAAAAAGCTTAATTTTGGTCTCATCACTCCAAATGACTTTGTGGCAGAAGGTTTGAGGATTGTCTCTGTGCTGTTTGGCGTATTGTAAGCGGGATACTTTGTGGCATTTGCATAGTAATGGCTTTCTTCTGGCGACTCGACCATGCAGCCCATCTTTCTTCAAGTGCCTCCTTATTGTGCATCTTGAAACAGCCACACCACATGTTTTCACAGAGTCCTGTATTTTCCCTGAAGTTATTTGTGGGTTTTTCTTTGCATCCCGAACAATTTTCCTGGCAGTTGTGGCTGAAATTTTAGTTGGTCTACCTGACTGTGGTTTGATTTCATCAGAACCCCTCATTTTCCACTTCATGATTAGAGTTTGAACAATGCTGATTGGCATTCTCAATTCCTTGGATGTCTTTTTATATCCCTTTCCCTTTTTTATACAGTTCAACTACCTTTTTCCGCAGATCCTTTGACAATTCTTTTGCTTTCCCCATGACTCAGAATCCAGAAACGTCAGTGCAGCACTGGATGAAAGATGCAAGGGTCTGTCAGGAGTCCAGAAACTCATTGACCTTTTATACACACACACTAATTACAAGCAAACTGATCACAGGTGAGGATGGTTACCTTTAATAGCCATTCAAACCCCTTTGTGTCAACTTGTGTGCATGTTATCAGGCCAAAATCACCGGGGTATGTAAACTTTTGATCAGGGTAATTTGGGTAGTTTCTGTTGTCATTATGATTTAAAAAGAGTAAACACAGTTAATTGATAATAAATGGCTTCAGCCAAACACTAACAATGTGTGAGCAAAGTTTTTGTGTTATTCATATTCTCTGAAAAATGGCCAAGAAATCATAAGTTCTGCCAGGGTATGTAAACTTATAAGCACAACTGTATGTAGGTGAGAATGATGTCATATGGGTTATCAGTTAATATTATTAAAAAATTCCTTAAACTCCACAGCGCTCCCTCTCTATGCAACCAGCACATCATCTTTATACCTCCCCATAGGGCAACATAGGCCCTGAACTTACACATGCACTCCACCATAGGATGCTCCCAATATCTTAAGTAGAGGCACGCGTAAGCCGAAGCACATGAGGTCCCATGGCCTTTCCTTTTACTTGTTAGTAATATCTATCTGCAAGCTGAAAATAATTGTTCACTAGATCAATTTAGATCAACTAGATCAATTTATTCTGGGGTTTTATATTGGGTTGTTATAGCTGAAGAAAGAAGAATCTACCTCTTCCAAAACTACCCTATGGGGGATGGAGATATATAATGACTCAATGTCAATCTAGATCAGGATATGATTATGTTCCAGTGGTAGGATTCCCAAAATATCTCTGCTGTCCTGAACATAGGACGGAAGATGGGTAACCAAATCCTTCAACATCCTACCTAAGTATTCCCCCACTCTATAGGGATCTATGATAGTTTTTATATTTCAGTCGGACATGTGGGTCCCATTTAAGGGCCAGTTCACACTACAAAAACGCAGTCCAGAAGCGCTTCTGCATGCACATTTGATGTGTTCCAGTGCATTTTTGATGCATCACAGTGCAATTTCCCCTTGTTTTTATCTTATCTTAAATAGGGACATGTGTGTTCCAGTGCATTTTTGATGTGTTTAGGTGCGTTACGGTGTGTTTTTGATACATTTTGCCGCGTTCCAGTGCAGAAAAAAATGCTACATGTTCCACTTATTTTTCTGCACTGGTGTGAACTATGCCATTGGAACCCATATCACCTACTGTCCATGCATTTTTGATGCAGGAAAACAAAACGTACTGGTCTGCATCTGGTGAACTGGCCCTAGGTCAATTGAAATAAACTGATCCAAACCAAATGTATTTGGGAATTTGTCAAGGGGAGGAAAACTTGCTTTTTTTGAAGGTCAGCAGTGAAATATACAGTTGACATACATATAAGGGAGTTGTTGTACCTGCCACAAGATTTGTATTTTTGTCCAGCCAGCGCTGGCGTTTACACAGCTCTGCCAATGTACAGCCAGATTGGTGACCTGATTCTTCTCTTCTGCATTTAAGCAATACAGCCTGTCCTCCTCCCTGCCCTAAATCTTTGACTGGACGATGACGGAGCAGCAGCAGATTAATGAGGTCATCTCTGTCCTCTCACCTCTTGTCTGTATGTTCATGATCAGCACATGTGCATGAATCACAACCTGATTGACTCCAAGTGCTGCCCTCCTCAGTCTTAGTGCTGTTCATTAAAACTACTAGAGGCTGATACCAAAAAAAACAAAGGTACTGACACTAGGTTCATTGAAATATACTATAGATTTAAAGGAGAACTACAGGCATTTTTATTTTCATTTTTAATAGAGTAAGGAAGGGTTATAACCCCTGTCAAGTTTTTTTTTTTTTACACCATCTGTGTCTCTTGGGGAAGACCCCCTTCATTTCCTGTCCCATAACCACAACAGGAAGTGAGCAGAAATCCCTTCAAAGAGAGGGAATTCCTGACTGTCACCAAGGTGACCAGAAATATTGTCCCCATTGGAAGCTTTTCCCTGTATTCAGTGTCTGGGGTCAACTAAAAATTTGGTATTTTCCTTTACTTTCACTCATGCAGCGTACACATGAGCAGATTTTCCATCAGAAAAAACTTGGATGGCTTTTCCAATTCCGCTCAAGCTTGCCATGCATACACACGGTCACACAAAAGTTCTCTGAACTTACGACGTCAAGAACGCGGTGACGTACAACACTACGACGAGCCGAGAAAATGAAGTTGAATGCTTCTGAGCATTCGTCGAATTGTTTCCGAGCATGCGTAGGAATTTTGCACGTCGGAATTTGTACAGACGATCGCATTTTCGGATAGCAACTGTTTCCGACCGAAAAATTGAGAACCTGCTCTCAATCTTTTGCTGGCGGGAATTCCGCCAGCAAAACTCAGATGGAGCATACACACGGTCGCATTTTCCGACCAAAAGCTCACATCATCGTCTCTTGCTGGTATAATTTCCGATCGTGTGTACGCGGCATTAGTAAAAAAAAAGTGTTGCCTTTAGTTATACGTCAAGTATATTTAGAGCCATTTTTTTTGTTTTGTACCAAACATGGAAAAGTTGATGTGTGTACAAGTGAATTGTCATACTCTGTGTAATGTGTGTACAGGTGAATTGTCATATTGTATGTACAGGTGAATTGTCATATTGTGTGTACAGGTGAATTGTCATATTGGGTGTAATGTGTGTACAGGTGAATTGTCATATTGGGTATAATGTGTGTACAGGTGAATTGTCATATTGTATGTACAGGTGAATTGTCATATTGTATGTACAGGTGAATTGTCATATTGGGTATAATGTGTGTACAGGTGAATTGTCATATTGTATGTACAGGTGAATTGTCATATTGTGTGTACAGGTGAATTGTCATATCGTGTGTACAGGTGAATTGTCATATTGTGTGTACAGGTGAATTGTCATATCGTGTGTACAGGTGAATTGTCATATTGGGTGTAATGTGTGTACAGGTGAATTGTCATATTGTGTGTACAGGTGAATTGTCATATTGGGTGTACAGGTGAAATGTCATATTGGGTGTAATGTGTGTACAGGTGAATTGTCATATTGTGTGTACAGGTGAATTGTCATATTGTGTGTACAGGTGAATTGTCATATTGGGTGTACAGGTGAATTGTCATATTGGGTGTAATGTGTGTACAGGTGAATTGTCATATTGTGTGTACAGGTGAATTGTCATATTGTATGTACAGGTGAATTGTCATATCGTGTGTACAGGTGAATTGTCATATTGTATGTACAGGTGAATTGTCATATTGTATGTACAGGTGAATTGTCATATTGTATGTACAGGTGAATTGTCATATTGGGTGTAATGTGTGTTCAGGTGAATTGTCACATTGGGTGTAATGTGTAGAAACACAAAAAACCACAGTCACTTCCAGCGCGAAGGGGTCTTCTGAAGTGAAGGGTAGCAGGGACAAAGGTATCCCAAGACTGGGTGGATGCTGCCTTCCTCAGATGGGGTAATCTGATGGAAACTACAAAAGAGACAAAATAGAAGGCGCAAACACCTAGTGCATTTCCAATGACAATTTAATTAATAAAAAGCCATACAAAATGGGTACTCACAAAGCACAAATCTCAATTGAGCCATTAAAACACGCACAGTGTGTAGACATGCGCAGGAACACAACACGTGGTAAAGATGACGCGTTTTGGGGGTGCACCCACTTTAGCTAGTTTAGCCTAGCTCTGAGGAAGGGGGTGCGCCCCTGATATGCGTCAGCTTTACCCCATGTTGTGTTCCTGCACATGTCTGCACACTGTATGTTATGGCTCAATTGAGATTTGTGCTTTGTGAGTACCCACTTTTTATGGATTTTTATTAAATAAATTGTTATTGGTAATGCACTAGGTGTGCGCGCCTTCCATTTTGTCTTTTTTGGGTGTAATGTGCGTACAGCTGAATTGTCATACTCTGTGTAATGTGCGTACAGCTGGATTGTCATACTCTGTGTAATGTGTGTACAGCTGGATTGTCATACTCTGTGTAATGTGCGTACAGGTGAATTGTCATACTCTGTGTAATGTGCGTACAGGTGAATTGTCATACTCTGTGTAATGTGCGTACAGGTGAATTGTCATACTCTGTGTAATGTGCGTACAGGTGAATTGTCATACTCTGTGTAATGTGCGTACAGGTGAATTGTCATACTCTGTGTAATGTGCGTACAGGTGAATTGTCATACTCTGTGTAATGTGCGTACAGGTGAATTGTCATACTCTGTGTAATGTGCGTACAGGTGAATTGTCATACTCTGTGTAATGTGCGTACAGGTGGAATGTCACGCTCAGAGTAATGTGTGTACAAATAGATTGTCATACTTTGTATAATGTGTGTACAGATGTATTGTGTGCTGTGTCACAGCTCCTATGTGTAATGTGCATACTGATTGTCGTACGCAGTGTCATAGCTACTGTGTATAAGGTGTGTACAGGTGGATTGTCATTCTCAGTGTAATGTACATACTGGTGGATTTTTGGACTCGGTGTCACACCTCCTGTGTGTAATGTGAATACAGGTGGATTGTCATACTCAGTGTAATATGCATACATTTGGCTTATAATACTGGGTGTCACAGCTCCTGTGTGTAATGTGTGTTCAGGCGGGTTGTTGTACTTGGTATAATGTGCACAGGTAGATTGTCATGCTCGGTGTAATGTGCATACAGGTGGACTGTCATACTCATTGTATATAAGGTGTATACAGGTACAGGTGGGTTGAACATTACCTATTGCTGTGTGAGAAGTGGGAGGAGATCCAGGAGGATGTCACCGTATACCTGTCACTGAGTCCTGTCCCCCCTCCTCCTCCCTGAAGAGTTTGTACTGCTGTCAGCTATGCTCTCAGATATGGTTAATAGTGCACACAAAGGCAGGCAGAGCAAGTGCAAAGGCTAATTTCTCCTAAGCTCCATCTCTCGGCCCCCCTCATGATCACTGTGTTCTTCACCGCCCTCCCTGGGCTGCTGCTGCTGCCTCTCCTCATCAGCTTCATCTTTCCATACATCTTCCAGGACATTGCCAATTTCATCACTGTCGCTCGCTTTGGTATCAGGACCAGGAAGCGTTCCAACAAGACCCCAGCCTACACCATTGTGGACCTATTCCTGGAGAAGGTGGAGACAAGTCCTGACAAACCATTTATCCTCTACCAGGATGAAGTGTACACCTACTCCGAAATAGACAAACTCAGCAACCAGACGGCCAGAGCCTTGCGCAAACATGCTGGGGTTAAGTCAGGGGACTGTGTGGCCCTATTCATGAGCAATGCCCCCGCTTATATCTGGATATGGCTTGGGGTGGCCAAACTGGGCTGCTCAATAGCCTGCCTCAATAACAACATCAGAGCCAAGTCATTTCTGCACTGCTACAGATGCAGCGGGGCAAAGATCATCCTCGTAGAGCCAGGTGAGTACAGCTCTATTGTCATGTGACATGGGACAGTGCCCTACAAGTGGGTTCCGTTCATTGGATATGTGTACTGACTGACAGTGTGACATGGGTCAGTGCCCTTAAGGGATGCATCCACTGACAACTGACACTGTGGCATGGGTCAGTGCCCTACATAAGGGATGCATGACATCCACTGACAACTGACCATGTGACATGGGTCAGTGCCCTACTTAAAGGATGCATCCACTGACAACTGACCATGTGAAATGGGTCAGTGCCCTACTTAAAGGATGCATCCACTGACAACTGACAATGTGACATGGGTAAATGCTCTACACAAGGGATGCAACCACTGACAATGTGACATGGGTCAGTGCCCTACATAAGGGATGCATCCACTGACAACTGACAATGTGACATGGGTCAGTGCCCTACACAAGGCATGCATCCACTGACAACTGACAATGTGACATGAGTAAGTGCCCTACATAAAGGATGAATCCACTGACAACTGACAATGTGACATGGGTCAGTGCCCTACATAAGGGATGCATCCACTGACAACTGACAATGTGACATGGGTAAGTGCCCTACATAAAGGATGAATCCACTGACAACTGACAATGTGACATGGGTCAGTGCCCTACATAAGGGATGCATCCACTGACAACTGACAATGTGACATGGGTCAGTGCCCTACATAAAGGATGAATCCACTGACAACTGACAATGTGACATGGGTCAGTGCCCAACATAAGGGATGCATGACATCCACTACCAACTGACAATGTGACATGGGTAAGTGCCCTACAAGTGGGTTCCGGTCATTGGATCTGTGTACCAACTGACAGTGTGACATGGACCAGTGCCTTACATGAGGGATGCATCCACTGACAACTGACAGTGTGACAAGGGTCAGTGCCCTACATAAAGGATGTAGCCACTGACAGTGACACGGACCAGTGCCCTACATAAGGGATGTATCAGCTGACAACTGACAATGTGATACGACCAGTGCCCTACATGAGGGATGCATCCACTGACAACTGACAGTGTGACATGGGCCAGTGCCCTACATATGGGATCTGGTCATTGGATGTGTGTGTGCTGCTGACTGGCAATGTGACATGGGCTGTTGCCCTACATGTGGGATCCAGTCACCAAATGTGTGTATACTGCTAACTGACAATGTGACATACCCCAGTACCCTGCATGTGGCCACTGAATGCGTGTGTACCGCTAACTGGCAATGTGACATAGGCCATCCATCTTACATGCGTCTTGCCATTCGTTGTATGTATATTGCTAACTGACAATCACAGTAAGTGCCTGTTCACACCAAAATTGCACAGAATTGCGCTCTGCAGTCCTGTGCGATTCAGTGCGATGGGAAATCACATTAGGGCTGAAATTGCACTGGATTGTACTAAAAATAGTGCAAGCACTACTTTTAAAACCACACTGCACTGGATCGCATGACACCTTGGTACCATGCAATCCAGTGCAGGCAAACGCACTGTGTTTGGGGTGTTAGGATTACATTGACACCTGCAGCAGATTGCACACCCTATGCATTTTGAACGTGGTGTAGGAAACATGCATGGAACACAGGTTTCCCACACCGCATTCTGGTATGAACTGGCCCTTGGAAGATAAGCATGAAGTCACTGACAGGCTAAACAAAACAGGAACTAAATGGCACATGCACCTGGCCCTCTGAAGGTCACAGCTAGTGTAAAGTTTTGTCTTCAGCGTTTTGTTACTGTAATTATAATGACAACTTAAAGTAGTTCTGAAGCCTGGACATTTTTTACCTTGATGCATTCTCTGTATTAGGCCTCATGTACACTGCTGCTGATAAACGGACGTTCAGAGGCAGTTGGATGCTTTTTTCAGCTGCCCCTGAACTCATCCAATGTTATCTTATGTGTACATGTACACAGGTTCGTTTAATGTCGTTTTTAGGCAGTTGCGTCTAGAGGCTTTTTTTAAGGCAAAAAAATGAGTTCAGACGCTGAAGTTTCCGACATTTCAGATGCCAAATGCGTCTAAATGTGGTACCATGTTTAGCCGCGATTTCGTTTAGAAGCGTTTTTTAAAGGTGCACTATTTTTTTTACATTACAAAACTTACAAATGATAGCAAATGATGAAAAACCACTAAAAAAAAAAAATTAAAAACTTGTAATTGCTTGTAAAGCTTCATAGATGATTTCTATATCCCTAATGAGCCTATGATCCAATCCAATACACCACTAGCTGTACATACATGTAGGAAAAATATCCTACAGACACACGCTGCACAATCGATGGATGAGTCCAGTAGCGACGAACTCTAGTCCTCGCACGCAATTTCCGACGTCTTTCCAGCCTCATCAACCTCAACGTCAGGAGCATTTCCTCACATATGCTCATTATGGGATCCATAGTAAAAGCACTGAAATTGAGGTAGATACAAGTACACTGCTCTCTCAGCTGCTGCTACTCACTCTGGTCTCACAGAATTGCTGAAATAGTTAAAATAATACTGTTTTATGTGCTTTGGGAGGGTCTTATGATGTTATCCAAAATAAATGCTCCTAGATGCGAACGCAGCTAAACGCGACTACACGCGACATGCAAACGTGGCTAAATGGGCATTTTAAAACGCCGGTTTCAAGCTGTCAAAAAAATTGTTCAAAAGAGGTTGCCTCAGCGTCCTGTGTACATTAGGCCTTAAGGTTAAAAATATCCCTATATTTGCTCCCTTACTCCCCTGTACACTTACCAAAGCCCAATCTCGATCCAGCACTGTGCCCGTATGTAGTGGCTGTCTCCCCGCTCACAGAGACAGCAGCAGGAGCCATTGGTTACCACTAATGTCAATCAAATCCTGTAAGCAGAGAGTGGTGGCAGGGCTGATCCACTCCGTGTATGTCAATAGACGCACACAACCCAGGGTCAAGCCCGCAAGTTTGTTATTTACAAGAAAAATGACCTTTACAAACACTTTAAAGTGGTTGTAAACCCAGATTAAAAAAAAAAAAAAAACCTGCAAGACAAAGGCATAATGAGCCTTTGCATACTAGCTCATTATGAAATACCTTAGAATGATGCTGTTGCAGTGGTCCCAGTACACCGCCGCTGTGACCGGCGACATGTCGTCCCGGAGTTATTACCGGGTTCGTGGGCTCCGGCAATGTGATTGGTCAGCTGCAATGACGTCACGGTAACGGCACCGTAACGGCACAGCAGCTGAACAAACGGCACGAGCGAGCACATGTGGATACAGTGAATATCTCCTAAACTGTGCAAGTTTATTAGAAATTCACAGTAACTACAGGTAAGCCTTATTATAGGCTTACCTGTAGGTAAAAGTGGTTATACAGGATTTACAACCACTTTAACTGTGTTCTACTATTGTCACCATATGTATTTCTAATGTGTGATTTAAAAATAACTAGGGCTCATACATGGGCGTATGGGGGGGGGGCTATAAGGTAAGGTGTTGTGTACATCTACCTGTACAGATTAACCACTTGCTGACCGCTGCACGCCGATATACGACGGCACAATGGCAGCGGTGGAAAAATAGGCGTACCTGTACATCCTCTTTAATTGGCGGGGCTAGCGGGAGCATGCCCGCTGCATACAGCATGACCATGCCTGTGAGACCCACGGACTCGAAGTCCGCCGTTGTCCCAGTGATCGTGTCACAGAGCCGCTGAACAGGGAGATGCCTATGTAAACAAGGCATTTCCCCGTTCTGCCTTGTGACATGACAGAGATCACTGCTCCCTGTCATCGGGAGCAGTAATCGCTGTCATGTGAGTGGAAGCCCATCCCCCCCACAGTTAGAATCACTCCCTAGGACACACTTAACCCCCTGATCGCCCCCTACTGTTTAACCCCTTCCCTGCCAGTGTAATTTACACAGTAATCAGTGCATTTTTATAGCACTGATCGCTGTATAAATAAAATGGTCCCAAAATAGTGTCAAAAGTGTCCGATGTGTCCGCCATAATGTCCCAGTCACGATAAAAATCGCAGATCGCCGCCATTACTAATAAAAAAAAAAATAATAAAAATGCCATAAAACTATCCCCTATTTTGTAGACGCTATAACTTTTGCGCAAACCAATCAATATACGCTTATTGCGTTTTTTTAACAAAAATATGTAGAAAAATACATATCGGCTTAAACTGAGGAAAAAAATTTAGTTTTTTTATATATTTTTGGGGGCATATTTATTATAGCAAAAAGTAAAAAATGTTGCTTTATTTTCAAAATTGTCACTCTTTTTTTGTTTATAGCGCAAAAAATAAAAACCGCAGAGGTGTTTAAATACCACCAAAAGAAAGCTCTATTTATGGGAAGAAAAGGACGTAAATTTTGTTTGGGTGCAATGTCGCACAACCGCGCAATTGTCAGTTAAAGAGACGCACTGCCAAATTGCAAAAAGTGCTCTGGTCAGGAAGGGGGTAAAATCTTCCGGGGCTGAAGCGGCAAATTACAGGATACCACAGTACTTGAGAGTATGCAGCTCTGAGCGTAAACATGCATACGCGTACGGACGTCCCCAGAAACACCTCCCAGGGAACATTTAACCGCTTGATTGCCCCCTAGTGTTAACCCCTTCCCTGACATTGTCATTTATACAATGATCAGTTTCTATTTTTAGCTCTGATCACTGTAAATATGTCACTGGTCCCCAAAAAACGCTTGCTTAATGTGGGGCAGCCTGATTAGTACTAGATAAGCAGAGTATTATGAGAGTAACATGCTCAATAATCTCCCCTAGTATAGCTGCTGGTAATTATCAGTTTTAAATCCAAGGTTGTACAGAGCTTGTACAATCACATTGTAGGGGCCTGAGTCAATGGGCCTTTCTTTCAGAACTGCTTCTTTCAACATACAAGTCTATAGGAAAGCAAAGCAGGTCATCTGCAGGTCCAATACACCTACAGTGAATTGTAAATGATCACAGAGGAATCTTAGTCCTCCTGCAAATGGGTGCTTACCACCTCCTATGTGCAAAGGTGTAAAATCCCTGTGAATATTGATGGGTTCTGCATCAGTATTTACCAGCACATGCAAGTACAGTGCTTCTCCCCAAACGCAAAAGTGATGTGTCCTGGCTAAAGTGCCATAGGCGCATATGCAGCTGTGTACAGCCATTCACTTGTATTGGTGGTTGTACATGGCACATGTGGCTCACCAGGTGCCCAAAAGTTTCAGAGACTTTAATCCTCAGTACACAGGTGTTGGTAAGCGTCCATGTGTGTTGGTAAGTAAATCATGCTGCATTTGCCAAGTGAGGATCATTTCCTTTGGCCCTACAACATGTGTGGCCAGCTTTACAGTGACCCTAGTAACTGGCGCTTCCATAGGCCACATATGTAGATATGAATACTTCCAGTACCCCAGTGAGTAGGCACTTAAAGAGCTTGTAGTTCAGATGGGTTCAGTAGGACAGCACTGATGCCAGAAACACCTGTTTGTATAGCTTATAGCACCTAGTTTGATTTTGCACAAAAGAGCACATCTGATTGGTTACTATTAAAGTGGTCACTAACAGCCTTATGATATCTTTTTTATTAATAAGACTGGTAACAACCCCAATTTTTACTGGTCTGGCTGGTAAAGGACTGGCCAGGTGGTAACAATATAAGCCATGGGCAACATCATTTTTTTATCGGGCACTTTCAGATGAGGCCCACCTGCTTACTGAATTGCAAACCAGTCTATTTGGTAGGAATTAAAGGCCCACGAGGAACACGGCTCATGGGATTCAATGGACTGTAGAGAACTGGCCTAGAAGTTGAAGGAGGCAGTGTTTCAGCACCTGTTTATGCTACCTCTAGAACAGTACTTTTTACACTAACCTGTTTTCTCTTCAAATACACAGCTTCAAGAGAATTTGCAAAATAGACATTTGCTCTGAAAACATTATTATAATACTTATATTACGCCAACAATTTACGCAGCAATTTACATATTGTACATTCACATCACTTGCTGCCCTCAAGGAGCTTATAATCTAAGGCCCCTATCTTACACATAACTCCCAAGATTCCGCAGAGCTGTCTCGGAGGTTTACCAGTCCTAGTGTCCTATGGATCCGAGCTGTGTCCTGCAGCTAGAACACTGCTGGTGTCATCTCCCTGCTCTTTCTCTCTAGAATAGGGGCTGGCAACCCATTCATTGTGCTCTAGCCATTGATCACAAGAGGTGATGATGGTTTGATCATGTTAACCCCTAGCCAATCAGAAATGCTCCATCTCCATATGCAAAAAGCAACTCAAGGAAGCAGCATATTTAGGTGTCCTGTGCTGATCTCTGCTGGCCCTCCTATTCTCTCCATCCAAGTTGCTTGTATGTGGATCCCTGTACTCTGCCCTGCTGATTCCTGTGCTCTGTCCTGCTTACCCCTATACTCTGCTCTACTAACCTCTGTGCTCTGGCCTTGAGACCTCTGTGCTCTGCCCTGACCACTTGTACTCTGCCCTGCATCCCTCCTGTGCTCTGCCCTGCTGACCCCCTGTGCTCTGCCCTGACCCCTTGTACTCTGCCCTGCTGACCCCCTGTGCTCTGCCCTGACCCCTTGTACTCTGCCCTGCATCCCTCCTGTGCTCTGCCCTGACCCCTTGTACTCTGCCCTGCTGACCCCCTGTGCTCTGCCCTGACCCCTTGTACTCTGCCCTGCATCCCTCCTGTGCTCTGCCCTGACCCCTTGTACTCTGCCCTGCTGACCCCCTGTGCTCTGCCCTGACCCCTTGTACTCTGTCCCTGCATCCCTCCTGTGCTCTGCCCTGCATCCCTCCTGTGCTCTGCCCTGACCCCTTGTACTCTGCCCTGCATCCCTCCTGTGCTCTGCCCTGCATCCCTCCTGTGCTCTGCCCTGACCCCTTGTACTCTGCCCTGCTGACCCCCTGTGTTTTGCCCTGTTGACCACCAATAAATTTCACTGGTGTCCCCTGTACTCTGCACTATAATCTACTGACACCTGTATTCTGCCCTACAAACAACTGACCTTTGTGTACTGCCCTTTAAACGAAAGACCCCTTGACACGGCCCTACAAAATACTGACCTTTATACTTTGACCTACAAAGTGTGGACCTCTGCCCACTACCCTATACTACTGATCCCTGTAAATTGCCCTATAATCTACAGACCTCTGTACACTGTCCTACAAACTACTGATCCTTGTACTCTGCCCTACAAACTACTGACCTATGTACACTGCCCTGCTGATCCCTGTACACTGCTCTACATACTAGTGACCTCTGTACACTGCCCTACATACTGGTGACCCCTGTACACTGCCCTACATACTAGTGACCTCTGTACACTGCCCTATATACTAGTGATCTCTGTACACTGCCCTATATACTAGTGATCTCTGTACACTGCCCTATACACTAGTGATCTCTGTACACTGCTTTACATACTGGTGACCCCTGTACACTGCCCTACATACTAGTGACCTCTGTACACTGCCCTATATACTAGTGATCTCTGTACACTGCCCTATATACTAGTGATCTCTGTACACTGCCCTACATACTAGTGACCTCTGTACACTGCCCTATATACTAGTGATCTCTGTACACTGCCCTATATACTAGTGATCTCTGTACACTGCCCTACATACTAGTGACCCCTGTACACTGCCCTATATACTAGTGATCTCTGTACACTGCCCTATATACTAGTGATCTCTGTACACTGCTCTATATACTAGTGATCTCTGTACACTTTCTATATACTAGTGATCTCTGTACACTGCCCTATATACTAGTGACCTCTGTACACTGCTCTATATACTAGTGATCTCTGTACACTGCCCTATATACTAGTGATCTCTGTACACTGCCCTACATGCTAGTGACCTCTGTACACTGCTCTATATACTAGTGATCTCTGTACACTGTCTTACATACTAGTGACCCCTGTACACTTCCCTACATACAAATGACCTCTGTACACTGTCCTACATACTACTGACCTCTGTACACTGTCCTACATTCTAATGACCTCTGTACACTGTCCTACATACTACTGACCTCTGTACACTGCCCTACATACAAATAACCTCTATACACTGCCCTACATTCTAATGACCTCTGTACACTGTCCTACATTCTAATGACCTCTGTACACTGTCCTACATACTACTGACCTCTGTACACTGCCCTACATACAAATAACCTCTATACACTGCCCTACATTCTAATGACCTCTGTACACTGTCCTACATTCTAATGACCTCTGTACACTGCCCTACATACAAATGACTTCTGTACACTGCCCTACATACTACTGACCTCTGTACACTGCCCTACATAATACTAATGCCCTGTTCACACGGTCGGATTTTCCAACAGAAAATGTTCGATGGGAACTTGTTGTCGGTAATACTGACCATGTGTAGGCTCCATTGCACATTTTCTATCGAAATTTCCATCACACAAAATTTCTGATCTGGATCTCAAATTTTCCAACAACAAAATCCGTTGTCGGAAATTCCGATCGTGTGTTCACAATTCCAACGCAAGTTCCACACATGCTTGGAATCAAGCAGAAGAGCCACACTGGCTACTGAACTTCATTTTTCGTGGCTCATCGTATGTGTTGAACGTCACCGCGCTCTTGACGTTCGGAATTTCCGAAAAATTTGTGTGACCGTGTGTATGCAAGGCAAGTTTGAGCCAACATCCTTCGGAAAAAATCCATGGATTTTGTTGTCGGATAGTCCGATTGTGTGTACGGGCATTACAATGGTCAGAACATAATCCGGCAAGTCAGGCCAGACCTCAGACAAAACAGCCAGGCTTGAACAAGTCAATCAGTAGTACCAGCTGTTCTGCCTTCATGGTAAACTCCTTCATCAGACCTGCCAACCAATTACTCTCTAGACATGAAAAAAATGTGAATGAATGTCAATGACAAGTCTCACCAAAACTAACTTTTAGCCCTGGTTCACATTGATGCGATTTGACATGTCAAATCGCATGCCTAATTGGCAGCTATTGCCCGCAATGGAACCGTCCGAATCAGTGCGACGCTGACTATGCGGCGCCGCACAGATTATCAAAAGTAGTTTCTGTACTACTGTTGGCGATTTCAATAGACATTTGTGCAGGAAACCGCACAGATGTCTCTGAAATCGTCGGACTGACATGCAGGAATGACACCGTGCAAGCTCAGCCAAACTCGCACGATTTCAATCCCGCAGCAGTGTGAACCTGGGCTTAAGGAAGGCTATTTTTAATTGGGGCCTTGCTAGTTAATTTCTTTCTTTCTTTTTTTTTTTTTTTTTATAAAAAAAAAAAAATCCCTGTGCTGCCTCTTATTTAGCATTTGTATTTAAGGTATAAAAATGAGTTCCCTAGTAAATCACCACTATTGCCTCTTATCTGCATGCTGCCCCTTACACACATCATTCAACACCAGCACTGTATGAGTATTAGTTAGTAATCTTTGTACATAGGAGAAACAATTACAATCAGATGCTCAACATTAATGACACCAACATCATAAAAACAAATCTTTCTGTCTGGCCAGCATAAAATGAAGATGGTCAATTTGATTATAATCAATCAATAATTAATCTGTATGATTATGATGCCTATTCTAAAGGTAAAATGACATAGAGATGGCCTCATTATACGCCGATAGGTGATTAAGGGGTTATTATGTAAAATGATGGCACTGTTGAGGATAATAACGGCAACGACAGCGTTGTAGTAACAGCTAATTAAAACAAATGTCCCCAGACTAAGTAAAGCCTACAGGGAGTTGTGATCCTGACTCAGCAGCCATAGGAGAGCGTACTTATTGTCTTTCTCTGTTTACCATGAAATACACAGTTGTAAAAAATCTGTTAGGCCTGGTTCACACCTATGCATTTTGTAATGCTTTTTAATTTTGCAGAAACACACTACAGTCCATTTAACGTGGTTTCCTATAGATCAGGTTCACATCTGTGCATTTTATGGAAAGGGCCAGGGACTTTTTTCTGGATTTTGGTTCCATAGACTTCAATGGATCAAAAATGTGTTTTGAAAAACGCAAAATGCACTTGGAAAATGTATCACCTGCAACCTGCATCGGTGTGAACTAGGCCTAAGTGGTTGGACTGGTAATAGGACGATGTTATTGAGAGACTCCCTCCGGCTCGATTCACATCTATGCATGTTGCTTTTGAGCGTATGTGGAATTTTTGTTGTGATGCTTGCCATGTTTTTGAGCAGCGTTTTTGCAGCGTTTTTACAGTGTTTTTGCAGCGTTTTTGCTGCGTTTTGCGTTTTGCGTTTTTTTTTGCAGTTTTTTTAGACTGTATACAGTCAAAAAAAAAAAAAAAAAGCCAAAAAAGCAAAACGCATCAAAAACGCTGTGAAAACGCTGCACTTGCGTTTTTGATGCTGGTCCATTGAATTCTATTACATGCAAAACGCTGCATTTTGCATGAAAAAAAGTCCCTGACCCTTTCCAAAAAAGCAGAAGTACAAAAATGCATTGATGTGAACATGTTCCATAGGAACCCATGTTAAAAAATTCCCATGCATTTCTGCAAAATGCATCAAAAAACGCGCTAGTGTGAATGGAGCGTTGGGTTGTCAGTAGAAAGGCGTTCAGAAACTAGCATGTCCTGTTCATGTGGTTGTTTGCTCCAGTAACATGTCCTAACTGCCTGTTGGGGCCATGGAGACCTGGGGCCCCGCTGGGTTCATTCTCAATTGACTCCCCCTGGAATTTACCATAGACACAGCTCTATATGATAAGAAATATGCTTTCCCTGACACCCACATGCACCGTAGCTCAGTATATTTTTAAAACTTTTTAATAAATAAAAATTGGACTCTTTTACATGGGTGGCAGTGTCTACCGCTCTCTGAAAGGTGATCTGCTGTGGGTTGTTTTTCAGAGGGCAGTGGAGCAGCAGCTGCCAGGTTTTCAGGAGGTGATCCTGCTGCCTCTTGAATGTGTTTTTTTTTTTTTTTTTAAATCCCAATGGGACTTTTGCTATAAAATACAGCACCGCAACCACAAGCATTTGGCTCATGGTTGCAGTACTCCCATTGGCTCTAATGGGCCAATTTTCAAGCTGAGTTTATATGGCTGCAAAGCATCACATGTGAACAGCCCTGTCTGGTTGCAATGGTAGAATTTACAGTAGCTGTGTGGTTGGTAGTAGTGAAAATAGAAATCTTACTGTTATACGGTAATTCATATCAAACACATCCTCACTGTTTCTGTTTCCATTGTTGAGTCACTTGGGTCCTGAAAACTTCCCAGGTCGTGGCTGCCACCTTCCTATGAAATGTTGCACCCATGGAAAGCAGCATTTCCAGGTAGGGGGCGCTCCATCTGTGCTGTGTTTAGCTACAGCACAAGTCGGCTAGCAGGTCTCGGCCAATGATTTTATGTCTGGGACCTGCTGATCAGCTTAGCGAATCATAGCACAGAGCCCTGTGTTTACAAACAACATAGGGCTCTGTACACAGAGCAGAGATGTGGATGTTATTTTCTCCCTGCTTTCAGCCACATCTACTAGGAAAAGCAGCACATTGCACACATTACAATTGCAAGGCACACAGGTAACCCTGGATGTTAACCCCTTCCCAGCCAGCGTCATTAGTACAGTGACAGTGTATATTATTAGCACTGGTCACTGTGTTAGTGTCACTGGTGATGTACTGAATTAGTCAGTTCCCACTCAGTGTCAGTTAGTGTCAGATTGTCCGCCGCACTATCTCAGTCCCACTATAAGTCACTGATCACCGCCATTACTAGTATGAAAAAATAAATAATTCCAGTATATATACCACCATCATTTGTAGATGCTATAACTTTCACGCAAACCAATTAATATACACTTATTTTTTTACCAAAGACATGTAGCAAAATCGATTTTGGCCTAAATTTATAAAGAAGTTTGATTTTTTGATATTTTTCTTTGGATATATTTTATAGCATAAAACAAAAAAAAGGTTTTTTTTCAAAATTTTTGGTATTTTTTCGTTTAATAAAAAATAAAAAACCCAGTGGTGATCAAATACCACCAAAAAAAAACAATTTGTGTGGAAAAAATTATATAAATTTCTTTAGGTACAGCATTGCATGACCATGCAATTACCAGTTTAAGTAGCGCAGTGCTAAATAGCAAAAAATGGCCTGGTCATGAAGGGGGTAAAACTTCAGGAACCCAAATGGTTAGCTTGATTGCCTGATTTTTGTTTATAGCGCAAAAAATAAAAAAACACAAAATACCACCAAAAGAAAGCTCTATTTGTGGGGAAAAAAAGGACATACATTTTGTTTCAGTACAACGTCCCCGACGACCGCGCAATTGTCAGTTAAGACAACGTAGTGCCGTATCACAAAAAATGGCCTGGTCATTAAGGGGGTAAATCATTCCGGGGCTAAAGTGGTTAAAATATATTAGACGCAAAACGCAATCTGCTGCAGGAAAAAAAAGTCCCTGACCCTTTCCAAAAATGCACCGGCTGAAAAATGCATTGATGTGAACATGTAAGATAGGAAACCATTTTAAAAGGAGAGGCCCTAGAGAATAAATTGGTGGGTATTGCAATATTTTTTATGTCACATGGTATTTGCGCTGCAGTTTTTGGAAAAAATACACTTTTTTGAAGTTTAATGCAAAAAAAAAATACATAACCCAATTTTTTGGTGAAATCTAAAAGATGATTTATTTTTTTATTTTTACAGTGTAAATTACGCTTTAATATTTTTTATTTTTTTATGGCGCAGTGGAAACCGGAAGTAATATATGCTTATCGCTTCATGTTCCTATATCATGGAGGCAGACAGAGTGCTTCCGCCCACTGGTCGATCGGGGGGGGGGGGGGGGCGGAAGGACAGCCTGAGGAAGGTGGAGGGAGGGGGGAACGTAACCGTGGATTTTTGATGGCTCAAACTTGTCTTGCATACACACGGTCACACAAATGTTGGCCCAAAATTCCGAACGTGAGAACGCGGTGACGTACAACACGTACACGTACAAAGGAAGTTCAATAGCCAGTGCGGCTCCTTCTGCTTGATTCAGAGCATGCGTGAACTTTTGTGCAATGGACTTGTGTACACATGATCGGACTTTCCGACAACAAGTTTTGTTGGTGGAAAATTGGAGAACCTGCTCTCAAACATTTGTGTGCGGAAATTCGGACAGCAACTGATCGATGGAGCATAGACACAGTCGGACTTTCTGACAACAAGCTCACATTTCCCGTCGGAAAATCCGACCGTGTGTACGCGGCATTAGAATATTCAGTCTTAAAAAAATTCTATGGTCACAGCATACGCTCTCATTTTATAACATCAGCATTGTAATAGCAATACAAACACAAGTTATTATTAACAATCCAATATAAGCTTACTTGAAAAATCTCTCTTCATGTTATGAGTTCTGTCTGTCTGCTGGCCTTCTCTTTCCACAACTTCCTGGATTCCCGATATGCTTTGCAGCTTCTCCTCTGCAGTTAACTTCCAATTTCTAAGGACTACATATCCCATGGTACCTTGCTGCCTGCAAACGGTGATTCCTGTGCTGACTCCACCTCCTGAAACTCCAAATCTCAGCACCTCTGTAGTTCAGAAGGCAAGGCAGGCGCTGTGACATGTATGACACAGCAGCAGTGGCTACTCACAGGGCATAGTGAGAATGTGTCACAGAACTCAAGGAATGTTTGAAGATCTTTACAAAAGTAAGTTTAGAAACTTCAAGATCATTCAGAATAATAGGAGTACCCTATTGAAATGCAATGTGGAAATTAATATATGATTTTACATTTTAACTATAGATACACTTTAAATTATTATAATTGTTCAGCGCATTAAAACCCAAGAAGAAAAATTAATGGCATTGCAGCTTACATGTTCCTATATGTGGTGGCTGCATTCATTTCAGATTTGTTTCTATATATTCACCTGTTGATTTTGCAAGCAACACACTTCCTGTCCTAAAATGTCTATGCTCATTCACTGTACTGTATCTAGAAGGAGCAGGGTTATCACCCTAGGACAGGACTACAGAATTGCTCCTTCTTTTTTTTCCTATTTCATAACATAGGGGAGAGGTGTTCTGTAGTCCATAGAGAGAGCTAGGAACAATGTAACTGATAAGAGTCAGAAAAGGCAAGACGCACAGGAAGTTGTCAGCTGAACAGATTTCTGGCAGGATTGACATGTATTTTAAATTTTTTTCATTTATCAAACATATATATTAACCACTTGCCGCTCGCTTGCCTGCAATGTACTGCTGTAGGCCAAGCAATGTACACGGCCTACTTCTGGGTTAAGGGCGCATGCATGTGCACCCCCCCGCCCAGCTCCTGCTGCATTTGTACACAGTGAGAACCTGTCAGCAAGTCCTGGCCAATGATTCACAGCCAGTACCTGCTGATCTTTTCAGTGCAGAGCTCTGTACAGAGGGAGTGAGCTGTTAATTTTCTCATCCCTGCAAAAAAGCAGAGAGATCTGTAGTAAAAAAAGCAGCACACATTACACATGGTTAGGCACACTTTATTGCCCTAGATGTTAACCCCTTCCCAGCCAGTGTCATTAGTACAGTGGCAGTGTATAGTATGATCACTGTATTAATGTCACTGGTGATGTCAGTGGCAGTTAGCCAATTCCCCTCAGCGTCAGTTAGTGTAAGATTCCCCGCGGCACTATCGTTGTCCCATTATAAGTCACTGATTGCCAGTATAAAAACATATATAGTAGTATAAAAAAATGAAAAATTACAGTATGTCCCATAGTTTTTTAAAACGTAGCAGAATGCATTTTTGCCAAAATTTAGGAAGAAATTTGGAAGGTGCTAAAATCTTCCAGAACTCAAGTGGTTAAAAAAGTACATTTTAAAGTATATTTAAAAAAAACAAAAGGAAAATTAGACAGCTTCATTGTTAGGGCTTACATACACTTTAATTATGGAAGATTGGAATTTAAATCTTAATTTTGTGTTAGTTACTAGGGATGGGCGAACAGTTCGGCCCGAGCATGAGTTCAGGCTGAACATTGGCTGTTCGCACATTCGCCGAACATCCGAAATATTGGGGCGTTCGACTGTTTGGTCAGCCCGCCAAAAAACCACAATGAACTGCGCCACCACACAATGCATTGAAAACCCTGATTGGCTGAAGCAATGAAAGCTTTGCCCAATCAGGGCACAGAGCACTTTTAGAGCCATGATTGGAAGCTGCCATGATGACTCTATCCAATCATGGCTCATTGCTCTTAGTCCCGCCCCACACTATAAAAGTATTCTTTCAATAGCGGCCATTTTTAGTGTGATATCGGCTTGGTGAGAGATAGAATAGGGCTCTCTTCAGTGGTATTAGACAGTTAGTGTGCTATTGTGATTCTATTGTCAGTGTAGAATATCAGTTTAGTGTGAATCTAGTGATAGGAATAATTCAGTCAGTGTGAGTGTAGTGACCGTTTAACACCATATATTTCATTGCATTACTGCAACTTTAATGCCGTTTATTTCAGTGCATTACTGCTAGTTTAACGCTATATACTTCTGTGCATTATTGCACGTTTAACACCGTATATTTCAGTGCGTTACTTCAAGCTTAACACCATATATTTCAGTGTGTTACCTTCTATTTAGCGCGTATATTTCAGTGCGTTAACTTCCATTTAACGCCGTCAATTTAAGTGCGTTACTGCAAGTTCAACGCCGTTTATTTCAGTGCGTTACGTGCCGTTTAACACAGTACATTTCTGTGCGTTAGTGTACACTTAACACAGTATCTCAGTGAGTTACTGCAAGTTTAACGCTGTATATTTCAGTACGTTACCTTCCATTTAATGCCGTATATTTTTTAGTGCATTACTGTAAGTTCAACGCGTATATTTCAGTGCGTTACTGCACGTTTAATGCAGCACATTTCTGTGCGTTAGTGCATGCTTAACGCAGTATATTTCAGTGCGTTACTGCAAGTTTAACGCCGTTAAGTTCAGTGCATTGCTGCAAGTTCAACGCAGTATATTTCAGTGCATTACCTTCCGTTTAACGCCGTACATTTCTGTGCATTAGTGCACGCTTAACACAGTATATTTCAGTGTGTTACTGCAAGTTTCCCGTTGTATATTTCATTGCATTACCTTCTGTTTAACGCAGTATAGTTCAGTGCATTACTGCAAGTTGGAATACTGCCCTGTGGCCCAGTCTCCAAAGGGAGGGCATTCATGGTTCCCACAATAAACTGTAGCTCCCCAGTGCCGGCAGCACTCATGCAGCCCCAGATCATGACACTCCCACCACCATGCTTGACTGTAGGCAAGACACACTTGTCTTTGTACTCCTCTCCTGGTTGCCGCCACACACGCTTGACACCATCTGAACCAAATAAGTTTATCTTGGTCTCATCAGACCACAGGACATGGTTACAATAATCCATGTCCTTAGTCTGCTTGTCTTCAGCAAACTGTTTGTGGACTTTCTTGTGCATCATCTTTAGAAGAGGCTTCCTTCTGGGACGACAACCATGCAGACCAATTTGATGCAGTTTGCGGCATATGGTCTGATCACTGACAGGCTGACCCTCCACCCCTTCAACCTCTGCAGCAATGTTGGCAGCACTCATAGGTCTTTTTCCCAAAGACAACCTCTGGATATGATGCTAAGCACGTGCACTCAACGTCTTTGGTCGACCATGGTGAAACCTGTTCTGAGTGGAACCTGTCCTGTTAAACCGCTGTATGGTCTTGGCCACGTGCTGCAGCTCAATTTCAGGGTCTTGGCAATCTTCTTATAGCCTAGGCCATCTTTATGTAGAGCAACAATTCTTTTTTTTAGATCCTCAGAGAGTTCTTTGCCATGAGGTGCCATGTTGAACTTCCAGTGACCAGTATGAGAGAGTGAGAGCGATAACACCAAATTTAACATACCTGCTCCCCAATTACACCTGAGACCTTGTAACACTAACGAGTCACATGCCTCCGGGGAGGGAAAATGGCTAATTGGGCCCAATTTGGACATTTTCACTTAGTGGTGTACTCACTTTTGTTGCCAGTGGTTTAGACATCAATGGCTGTGTGTTGAGTTATTTTGAGAGCACAGCAAATGTACACTGTTATACAAGCTGTACACTCACTACTTTACATTGTAGCAAAGTGTAATTTCTTCAGTGTTGTCACATGAAAAGATATAATAAAATATTTAGAAAAATGTGAGGGGAGTACTCACTTTTGTGAGATACTGTAGTTACTTATTCAAGTAAACCTTTGAAGTAACCTGTGTCTGTGTTGTGTCCCCATGAAGTTTGCCAGCGTTAAAGATCACGGAAAAGGAAAAGAAAGAGGAGAAAGGAGGTCAGGAACAGGAAAGTCATCCAGCCAGGCGGTAGTGACAAGTTCCTCGTCTAGGCTACACATTTGGACCCTGTATCCCTTTGGGCCGGGTATTTGGTGCTGTGCCCATTGGGACCTAGCTTGCAACCACAAAGTTTGGCTGATCTTTCCAGGCATGATTTGGCTAGGTTTCAGGTGACGTTGGCTGTGGAACAACGGGCAAAGATACAAAGTATACAAAAAAATCTGTGTTTGGAGGGTGGTCAGATGCATTGATGCTTTATAAACATTGCCAATATGTTAGTTATAATATACTATTCTAAAGGAACGACAATAGTGTAGGTGGTTTCAGTATGTCTAAAATATGTTGCCTGAAAGCTTTGTGAAGCCGCGCGTTATTAAAATTCTGTGTCTGAAGAACACAAATTTCTAGTTATGCATACTCATGTTTACACTATGTATACAAATATACGCACTATACACAATACATCTTAAAAAATACCCATGTACAAAATACACATTAAACAAAGCTATGCACACGCTATATATCATACATACTCATGAAACTATTCATCTTTACAGTATACATTATACATAACCGTGCACGCATTATACTTTATACCCACCTATGCACAAACTATAAATTACACATACCCATGCACACAATATACATTATACATACATATGCACACACTACTCAATATACAGCTCCTGAAGACTTCTGATGACGAAACACATAAGGTGGTACTTCCATCACATCCAGAACTGGAAATGCATGGCAGCCATCTTTAATGAGGGCAATTTTCAGATTTTACAATGCTTATACACGTTTTTATCCATGTAAGTGCAATATAGTATACTAAAACTGTACTTTTTACTGTGTGGGATCCCTCTTCTTCCTTTATGCCTATATATGGAGGACATGTTTACAGCTACACATAGGGGAGATAATGCCTTTATCTAAAGAGCTGGAGGAAGACTTATGGGAAATACCTTGGATCTTTGTACATATGCGGTTTTGACTCACTTTCTAACACAAGGAGTCAAAACCATTTGGTGGGGTGTGAAAATGTGGTGAGGTGTGAAATCCATGTGGTCCGTCTTTCTTGGAGGAGAAACACTTTGGTGCAACCATTCCTTTGACGCACTATTGTGTATTATCTGGAACCGCCACTAAGCACGGACACTATTGAGTGGTCTTTCTTTATATATACAGTCCATTTTTAAATTACTAAATTGATAAGTTTGAAGAAGAAAAGGTAGCACTGTTGCCTATAGGTATTTGGGGATCAATATACATACCTATGCACTTACTATTTATTATACATCTTTCCTAAATGTACATAATATAACTGGATACTTACATTTATAGGTAAAGTTGATCCAGAGAATATCCGAGTGCCTCTCGGGGAATCAGGAAGGATTTTTTCCCCCTGCTGGAGCAAATTGGATCATGCTTTGCTGGGTTTTTTTTTCCTTCCTCCAGGATCAACTGTGGATACAGTATAGGATTGTATGTTTTTTTTTTCCTTTTATTGGATGGACTGTCTTTTTTCAACCAGACTAACTGTGTAACTACTCTAGATACCGTATACCACATTATACTTGCACACACCACACATTATACATACCCATGCATGCACTTACTATACTTTATGCATACCCATGGAAACACAATGCTATCTAAATACTTATCCATCCATTAACATGATACATATTCATGCTTGCAATATACATTATAAATATCCATGCACATAATATACAATAAGCACACACAACACATTATACATAGGTACATGACTAGAGAGAACAAAATGGATTTATAGAGTAATCTGTTTGGTTTATCCTGCAAACAATTGGCCTGGCACTGACAGCTGACTCTCTGGTTCAGCAGAACAAGGGTTTGCACAGAACCCAGGCTCATTCATACTGAGCATGTTTTCATTTCTAGCTTCAGAATTAGCCTGGCTTGGGTGGTCTTAAAACTCGGACTGAATTATATAAGAGTGCTCATGTTCACATTATTTGGTCATACCTAAACATTAGGGTTATTCCCAGAGGAGATTATTACAGCTCTGTATATTAAGTCACCACCAATCAAGTGAGACCCCAGTGTTTTGTTTTTTTTTGTAAGGGAAAAGTAACCAACAGAACCCAAATGTGACCCTTTGTACTGTTTAAACTACCATGTCCACCTTTCACCTAGTTTACTTTTGTAATTGGAGGCTTTCATCTAGATGTAGACTTTAGTACCAGTTGCTAAACACTTTAGTTCAAAGCTCAAAACATTGGTTGACAATAGACACATCACCTCTGAGCTATTCTTAATGGCATGTATTCAGCTATAGCCCTGCAAACTTTTACAAGCTAGAAATAGTTTACTCCCTGTAAGGTATAGTAAACACTGAGATAAAATCAATGCATTATGCTGTCTACCAATGGTAGTAAAACTTGAATTTCAAGTTCAAGAAAATATTACCTTCTCAAATCATGTGATGCTTTTCAAATATGATAAAGTATTAAATAGGGAAAAGTGATCACTAGAAATAGAGCGCACTAGATGCATTGTGATAACATTTGCGTGAATCATTGGTTTTCATTTCACCACATTTTTCTCCCGTTTGTAAAAAAGAGGCCAATGTATGAAAAGAAGTCATTAAAAGTATACAAAGATGGAAAAATTAAGAAGGCAATACCAAAAAAAATAGGGATTAAAAAAAGGATTGTTTTGGGAATTCAAAATAGGGATTAAAAAAAGGATTGTATGTCAGGGTGACATACATTATCAGCAAACCTTTAAACAAAAAAAGTCAAAACGTCTTTATAAATGCTGGAACATTTTAGCTCACAATTTAGTGAAAAAAAGCTCAATAGGTTGCAGACAGCAGCTATAGAAATAGGTTAACTGCTTGCCGACCAGCATACGCCGATGAACGTCGGCAGAATGGCTCTGGCAGGCAAAAGGAGTGTACAGGTACGTCCTCTTTAAGAAGCGGTGTCAGGAGCGCGCCGCCGCGGTGACCGTGACCGCGGGTCCCACGGACTCGATGTTCGCCGGGTGCCCGCGATTGTGTCACGAAGAGGAAGAACGGGGAGATGCTTATGTAAACAAAGCATTCCCCGGTCTGCCTAGTGACAGGACAGTGATCTACTGCTCTCTGTGATCAAGAGCAGTGATCACTGTCCTGTGTGTTCAAGCCCAGCCACTTTACAGTTAGAATCACTCCCTAGGACACACTTAACCCCTTCACTGTCCCCTAGTGGTTAACCCCTTCACTGCCAGTGTCATTTACACAGTAATCAATGCATTTTTAATCGCACTGATCGATGTATAAATGACAATGGTCCAAAAATGTGTCAAAAATGTCTGATGTGTCCGCCATAATGTCGCAGTCCCAATAAGAATCGCAGACTAATAAAAAAAAATTAAAAATGCCATAAAACTATCCCCTATTTTGTAGACGCTATAAATTTTGCGCAAACCAATCAATATACGCTTATTGCGATTTTTTTTTTTTTTTTCACCAAAAATATGTAGACGAATACGAATCGGCCTAAACTGAGGAAAAAAATATTTTTGTTTATATAAATAAGTAAAAAATAATGCGTTTTTTTTCTAAATTGCCGCTCTTTTTTTGTTTATAGCGCAAAAAATAAAAACTGCAGAGGCGATCAAATACCACCAAAAGAAAGCTCTATTTGTGGGAAAAATTTGTTTGGGTACAGCGTTACCCGCACAATTGTCAGTTAAAGCGACGCAGTGCTGAATCGCAAAAAACGATCGGGTCTTTGGGCAGCCAAATGGTCCGGGGGCTGAAGTGGTTAAAGTGGCAGAAACATTAGATGTTTTATAGTCTACAAAGATAGCTGGGAACAGTGTAATTGATAACTGTGCAGCCCAGGCAGAGAGAACAGAATGTTCAAAGGTCAGCTCACACAATTTCTGGCAGAATCAATAGATATTTGTTTGCACTTTCTAAGCAGATATTATAAAAACCTTTCAGTGGTATATTTAACAGACCAAAAAGATAATAAAATAAGTTCATTGTTCTGGCTTATATACAGTACAACATACATTACTACCAACAACTACATTATATACTGCGAGACCCCACCCAATTAGAGATAATTTGACTAAATTGTTTAGGCAAAGGGATTCTACAGTCAGACTGTATGTGTAGCTTTTTAAGGTACCCATCACCATGGGATGACAGCACAACACTTTTATGTCTATGGGAGGCCTCCACCTATTTTATTTATTTAGTTTCTACAGGTACTTATATAGCGCCGTCAATTTAGACAGCACTTTACGTATATATATTAAACATTCACATCAGTCCCTGCCCTCAAGGAGCTTACAATCCAAGGTCCCTAAAGCCTGGTACACACTATGAGTTTATTTTCGTTCAACCCGAAAAAAAAACTGACAGCTCCGGTCGGAGCCACTGTACTTACTATGTGACGTTAGTACAGCGATCTCCCCTGCTGAGCTGTTGTGTTCTGACAGGGGGACGACCCCCCCACCAGAGCACTCCGATCATCGCTATCTACCATTGGCTGAGAGTGCTGATCAGGAGTTGGTCAGCTGCTGGCCGACATACACATGAGATGAATGTCGGACGTTTTTCTTTGAGCCGCCCGATGTCTCCCGACATTCGGCCCGTGTGTACCAGGCTTAACTACCATTCATTCATACACATACTAGGACCAATTTAGACAGGAGCCTATTAACCAAGCAGCATGTCTTTGGAGTGTGGGAGGAACCTGGAGTATCTGGAGGAAAGCCATGCAGGCAGAGGGAGAACATGCAAACTCCATTCCACCCAAGTGCTTCCATCCAAGGGGCAGCAATCAACTGGACAATTTCTCCCGTGACAAGATGGCACTGGGCTTCTGCCCCTCTCAATTATTTATTACATTTTTTAGTAAGCGAGAAAGACATTTGTATGGCCACACCATTTCGCAGGAAATGACATAAACCTACAGTTATAATGCATATAACATAAAAGAAAACTCAGCAGTTGGCCTTACAAACATAAATAGGTTGATTTACTAAGGGCAAATAGACTGTTTACTTTGCAAAGTGCAGTTGCTCCAGAGTTTAGCTTCATTTTGCAAAGAGCACCCAATCACATGCATGGAAAATAAATTAAAAAACAGCATTTTTGCTTGCACATGATTGGATGATGGAAGTCAGCAGAGCTTCTGCTCATTTACTAAGCTCTGGAGCAACTGCACTTTGCAAAGTGCGCAGTCTATTTGCCTTTAGTAAATCAACCCCAAAGTCTCTGACTCAGTCATTTGACTGTAAAGCCCTAGTGAGGGAGCAATGTGTTGCAATCAGTAATTAAAATAGCACAATCTGTTAAATATATTGGAGGGTGGTGGTCGGTCACACATTCCTGTCCTTAGAGCCAGCCAGAGGCCCTCTCAACATACCTTCTTTGAGTGAGCACTGACCACTGTACTACATTGCAATGTAACAAACAATTGTTTCAATAAAAAGTAAGTCTTTAAATTGCTTTTCAATTATTTGAAACAAAACATCTGAGTTTACTGCACTTTAAAGGATGAAGTCCTTGAATTAAACACCTCTCTGGGCAAATAAAAAGTATCCCTTGCAGTGAGGCTACACCCACACTAGAAGGGTTAGTAGCTCCATTTGTCTAGAGGAGAGGAGAAACAGTTTTACTACCCAATCCTCTGCTCCCCCAGCAGGCAACGCTCAACCTCGATCCAGTGGTGGACTTTACTTTAGTGTCCTCACATCCAGGCTATGGACCCTGCTCTGTTCTTGATAACATCAGGAATCTAAACCAGTTGTAGCAACCAGATGTTTAGGCAGGGTTGCTAGTAAATTTATTTGCCAAGTGATAGTTGCTTCGGTCAATCGATAGGAGGTCAATTGATTTTACTCTAATTCTGGAATTGCTGCACTTCTCTCTTCTGTCACTAGATCGCCGGGTATCTGGTGGCATTAGATAAGACAAGGGCATTGCAAGGACAGATCAGGAATGAATGGGGTGTCTCAGCCAATGGGCAGGAACATTTTTAAGTCCCTTGTCCTGCTGGGAGAGCCTATTTATTAAGTGATCGGGGTTCTGTGCCACCTGGACGGCTGTCTAGGAGGACGTGTGTTGTGCTGCCCCAGGCTGCTAGACCAGAGCCTGAGGCCTATCCCAGGGAAATCTGTCTGCTAGGCTGTCTGAGGGCCTATCCAGAAGCAAGAGAGCAGCGTAGTGTTGGGATTGTGGCTTGCAGTCCAACCAGAAGTTACTGGTCTGCCGGCCGGAGAGCCTGTTGTGCTCAGAGGTAGAGGGGAAGCTGTCACCACTAAGGGACCATCCACTTTACTACCAGGGACCACTGTGAGTAGCTGAAGCAAGTACCAGAGCAGTATTCTCACCAACCGGGGACGGTGAAGAATTGGGAAACTTCAGCAGATGTCAAGCCGGGGACCCAGCCAGTGGAGGTGACGCTTGCAGAGCAATATTGCGTGTCAAGCCAGGGATCAAGCAGGCTAGTGGGGTGACGCTTGAGAAGTATCTGTGAGTGTCAAGCTAGGGACCCAGCGGGGATGTAGGGGTGATGCTTGAGGAAGATACTGAATGAGAAGATTGGAAGAGCTCAGGGGATCCAGTGGCAGTGGATCAGCAAGTCTAGTGAAAGACTGGGAGCTCAGTTGAGTGAAGATCTACAATAGGAGATTGTAGAAGAAGTGAATAAGTTCATTACAACCTTTGTTAGAAACTGTTACAAGACTGTTGCCATAGGAGACAGTGGTCCTACTCATGCAGATGAGGTGTCTTGCTGGATGCCTTTGCCTGCATGGCTATCTACCTATAGAAGTCTTGGAGTGTGCTAAATTAACATTGCAACTACTAAAGGGTGTCCTGGCCCTAAACTTCTCTCCCACTGTTCTGTTTAAGAGACAACAAATCTCTTTGCATTCAAGAAGTGTCTCTAAGATTCTATCTTACATTACACCCACCATGCCATGTAATCCACTCTACACAGAAGGATGTCGGCTGTCCCTAACTCTGGAGGTCACCATTAGGCCTGGAGAAGCCCAGGACTTGGCTACACAGTGCATGCGCGCCGCCTAGCTGGAAGAGCCGGATGATGTGTGTATATATATATATGTGTGTGTGTGTGTGTGTGTGTGTGTGTGTGTGTGTTTGTGTGATCCACCGCACAGGTGCCTCCCTGTAGCAGTAAAACTGCTATGGGGTGGATCTGAAGTAGTTTAATGTAGCATCATGGACAGTTTAAGGAAGAATAGGGCCCTAGGCTGGGTAGCAGCTTTGCTCCTCCTCAATCTTTTCAATTACCATTGATAAGAATTGTAATAGGCGCAGAGAAAAGGCCCCATTTGTATTGTCAGTAGAATAGCCCACCACATGAGACACTAGCAGTCTACAAGTACATTCTCTCTAGTGAAGGGACAGGCAAGTGCACAATTCGGACAAATTTGCTATCTCCCTGGTTTACTGCAGGAGAATTAGGTCCGGTTCACACCACAATCTCTGCGTTCCGGATGCATTTTTACATGGGGGCTTTTGATTTGTTCAGGTGCATTTTTATTGGGTTTTTTCTATGCGTTCTAGTTTTTCTTTTTCCCTTTCTTTTTCTTCATCTCAGTTGGAAGACAGGTTTGTTTTTGATGCATTTTTCCGCATTCCAGAAGTATTCCATAAGGAAAACATGCAACATGTTCTACTTTTGTTGACTGCACTGGTGTGAACTAGGGCCATTGGAATCCATGGTAAACACTGTACATGTATTTTTGATGCAGAATAAAAAGGAGCTGGACTGTGAACCAGCCCTGAAGGTTGTCGTTTGGCCCCCTGTGCATCCATGGGGCCCTAGGCTCCTGTTAAAGTGTTTGTTAACCCTTTTTATAAGTCTATGCCAGCCCCTCTATTAGAGGCTGGCATAGCACACTATGTAGGTCATTTTTAAAAAACGAGCAATGTAAATACAGATATTGAGCTGTCTTCAGGTCGGTCACGTGACTCACAGCCAGCTCTGATGGATGGTTTCTGCGGGAGGGGCCGACGTGGCTGCTCGGCTCCTCCTGGAGAACCCATTAATCGGAGCTGTAAAGCGGCCGCGAGTCACATGACCGGCCTGAAGACAGTTCAATATCGGTATTTACAATGCTCGGGGCATTCCCCCATCAACACTGGTGGAAGGAAAGACTATCGAGTCATCTATGGGCTTCTTTAGCCTGCATTAGGGCCAGTTCTGCTCATAACATACATTATGCATTTGTAGCAAGCAATGCTCAGATCCTTTGTACTAATTTTGATTAACACAAAAAGTGAGGTCAGCCTACTTTCTTATTTAGAATGTTCACATTTCTGGTGATCTGGGGGAAATTTGTAAATGTAAGGTGTTTCTTGTTCAGTATGGGAAACCTCATTACATATAGCACAGGTTTACAACTTGTGGGTCTAATCTACCTTCAATGGTACTCAAGTAGTCTTTGGACATTTGGTTCATTACCTGTCTATACAGATATATGCTCCCTTTTAAACTTTTGTCCAATTTAATAGCTCCCAGCTGTCCTTTAACAGATCTGTCCTCTTTTTGGAGCCAAATCCATCTGCCCCGTTTTTGGCCTGACATTGAGACCTCTGTTAAAATTAACTATTTATTTACGCTAAGTGTTGTAATAGACAAATTGTTTTACTCTTAGACACAGTCTGGACAGTATGGTCAACTGCTGACTTGGCACCCTCCGCAGGCAGCTCAACTCTTCAATAAGACACAGACGTTGAATCCAACACAGTTATACTTTGGATAATTGCAGTAATTGCAGTACAGAGGATGCTTTTGTACATTTTTCTATTATAGTATTTACTGCATGAAGAATGTGTGGCTAGTTGAGTTTTTAGCATTACTCAAATATGTGAGGGGTGGTCATTGAAGGTTATTTTCCTGTGGCCCGTCTATGATAAAGCCTTATAGACAGAGTAGACTACACCAGTTCCACAAAGAAGAAAATCCACAGAGGTTACGTGCACTCAAAGTATTAGGAACATAGAAAGTGAAAATGAAAGTAGAGTTAGGTGAGGGAGTGGGTAGAGGGTCAGAGTGTTAAGGGATAGTGGGGAAAGGTGTGTGGTGTCTAGTGCCTACCCTCTCCCCTGGTTTCCTGAAAGGTATTTTATTCAGGGATTCCAAAAGCCCCTAAAGGCTTCCATTCTGTTATTCAATATGGCTGAGATTTTTCATTTAGTATAATTATCAGTGAAAGTTTAGCTTTTACCAGTTCAAATATAATTGAAGGTGCTTTCCATGACCTTGCTCTGACAACTATAGTTGCCCTGGTATCTGCCTGATTGTTCAGATTGAGATCTAAGGTTTAGTTGGATGAGGGAGTATATGAAGTTGTATATTCTAAGCTAGAATCCCCGGACCCATGACTAAGTGATTTCCCGTCTGCATCCTCGGAAGCAGTTGGGTGAGTTATTGGGGATGAAGTGAGCTATGCGTGGTGTAAAAATATACCAACTTAGAAGTACCTTGTAGTTTGCCTCAATAATCATAATAATAATGTAGTGTTTAGATGCTTAGGACACAAGTGTGTGCCACTCCCCCAGTTCCATGCCTTCTCTCAAGTCATGCACCCATTTAGTCATAATGACATGTTTTAGAGGTTGGTGATAGGATATTATACATGGTTGTTATACAGCTTATCATCCTGTTCAGGTTCCTGTATGGGAATTAAATGGTGACATCAATGTCAAAACTTTCTTAGACTTGCTCCACAGATTTGAGGAGGTGGGTTAGTTTATTGTATCAGTATAATTCATTGTTTGGCATATAGTATTTATCTTGCAGGATTGAACCCTCAACAAGTTTGCTATCTTCAGGAGACCCTTATTGATTCACCAGACTAAATCACTGGGTTGGAGGCCCAGGATGAAGGCAGTGTTGTGGAGAATAAAAGTCAGAAGGTTGTGGAAGGGAGTTGAGCTTTTGCTGATTGCAAAGTTGATTCCATAGTCCAATTCCATAGTCTGAGGGAGAACAAGAGTGAGGGAAACATACTGAATAGAAGCCACATTAAGCCATCAAATTATTTCAGGGAGCAAATTTGTCATTCAATCATGCTCCATGTGGGACATGAAATCTGAGAATGGAAGGAATTAGTTGGGATTAAAAAATGCAATTTGGAAGTATTTTGTAAGGTTCAGCATTCCCAAACCTTCCTGTTATTTAGGCATCTAAAATGTTAGCTTATTAACTCCAGGAATTTTATTGCCCCAGATCAATTTAATCATCAGCAAAGGAGGGTTTTTGGGATTCTGAATGGAAGTGTTCTGAATAGGTTTAAGATTCTATGGATTAAACAGATTAAAGTCTCCTAAACCAAGAAGGCAGTGAGTGTAGACATTTCTCTAGCACTTCAGAGAGCTTTTTATAAATGGGGGCGGGTAGTTTTTGTCGACATAAGTTCAGGTTAATACCCTGTGTGGGAGTTAGCTCAATGGGAATCACCTTCCCTGGGAAAAAGGGTAGTCCAAACGGTTTTCTTAAAATCTAATTTATAGCCAGTTTTATTTTTAAAAGGTTGCATGAAAATCAAACAAAACAGAAAATAAATGCTCGCCATGCAGGCACTAACTACACAGTTCAGGATCCCACCTCACAGGTGTCTCACACAAAGCAGACATCACATCATGGCTTTCTAAGTCCCAGGCCAAGAGCAATTCTTTGCTCCAGCCTTGCTTTATTTATACCACCTGTTGGTGGACACGAGTGGACCGCAAAATCTGGATCGGAAACAACCCCTCCAAGGTGGCTGAAAAAACCTAGACCGGATTCCACCATAGTTCTCTACAAATGAACACATGTGAGATGAAACATAACGTCCATCAATCACCTCGCCTTTCATAATGTCACGCCAGGTATTAGAGTTTATTTCCACTTGATTTGGAAATTGTTTTGGAAATTATTTTGTATATTGTTTTGGGTTGGGTCATCTAAGATAGGGTTAGGAGCCTGGGGTTTGTAAAGGTTTATTTTGAGGCTAGAAATAGCTGAGAACTGATATACGTTTGTAGGTGATTTGGAAAGATGGTTAGTGGGGATCTTACCAACATGAGTACAGTATGTTACTTGCAAAAAAATGTGCATTTATGTTTCTGTCCTTTTCAGTGTATGTAAGACAAAGACAATTCCATTGCTCAGCTCATCAACCAGTCTGCTGACCAACCAAATTAGCCTGTCTAACCGCCTGTTAAAAGCAGGGGTTTAGTTAGCACACATTTGCAAACGCATGTGAAAGCTGCAAGGCCTCGTCAAGGCACCCTGTATTACTTGCAGTCCTAACACTACAAAATTTATAAGTGTCTCCACAGTGGAAGCACATGCATTGAATGGATAGGTGTGAGACAGGTGAGCCTGGAGGCCGCCCTAGCCCCCTTAAAGGGACAGGAGCACACTGCTCACCCAGCGAGAGCACAATGGCAGCAAAGGTGTCCAGTGTGTCCCCAACCCCCATATATACAAACAGTAACAAAAAAATGGCCTCCGCCCACACCCATAACTGGCCTTCACAGTACGGAGCATATGGAGGGCATATACATGTAAGACAAAGACAATTCCATTGCTCAACTCACCAACCAGTCTGCTGACCAACCAAATTAGCCTGTCTAACCGTCTGTTAAAAGCAGGGGTTTAGTTAGCACACATTTGCAAACGCATGTGAAAGCTGCAAGGCCTTGTCAAGGCACCCTGTATTACTTGCAGTCCTAACACTACAAAATTTATAAGTGTCTCCACAGTGGAAGCACATGCATTGAATGGATAGGTGTGAGACAGGTTGTATATATGGGGGTCGGGGACACACTGGACACCTTTGCTGCCATTGTGCTCTCGCTGGGTGTCCAGTGTGCTCCTGTTCCTGTAAGGGGGCTAGGGCGGCCTCCAGGCTCACCTGTCTCACACCTATCCATTCAATGCATGTGCTTCCACTGTGGAGACACTTATACATTTTGTAGTGTTAGGAATGCAAGTAATACAGGGTGCCTTGATGAGGCCTTGAAGCTTTCACATGCGTTTGCAAATGTGTGCTAAGTAAACCCCTGCTTTTAACAGACGGTTAGTCAGGCTAATTTGGTTGGTCAGCAGACTGGTTGGTGAGTTGAGCAATGGAATTGTCTTTGTCTTACATGTATATGCCCTCCATATGCTCCTTACTGTGAAGGCCAGTTATGGGTGTGGGCGGTGGCCATTTTTTTGTTACCTTTTCAGTGTATACCTTTTTATGTCAGGATTTTCCCATATCACGATGGGCAGGGGTTCCAAAACCAGGATGAATAAAATTGGGGCAGGTGGGTAACCCCTGATGGGTTTACTTCCTCTTTGTTTCCCTGCAAAGGTAAAGCATTATGGGCTACTATGCATCACATAGTAGCCCATTATGTGTCACTTACTTGACACAGGAGCCTGCGATGTCACCGCTGTCCCCTCTTCCACGAAGCGTCCATCTTCTTTTCCGGGTATCGCTGCTCCGGCGCTGTGATTGGCCGGAGCCGCGATGACATCACTCCCGCGCATGCACACTGGTGCCACCACTAACGGCAGTGCGCATGCGCCGTAGACATCGGAGCCTGTCTTTTGGAAATATCTCCTAAACCATGTAGGTTTAGGACATATTTCTTGCACCTACAGGTAAGCCTTAATCTAGGCTTACCTGTAGGTAAAAGTGGTCTGTAAGGGCTCTTTCACATGGGGCGGATCAGTGATGATCCGCCCCGTGAATATGCGCTTGCTCAGCGGGGATCGCCCCGCCGATCCCCGCTGAGCAGGAAAATGACAGGTCCAGCAGCGACACAGTGTGCAGCGATGGACCTGTCAGAGCACCGCTCTCCCCTATGGGGGATCGGGTGATGACGGACCGTAGAGTCCGTCGTCACCCGATCCGATCCGAAAATGGATGGAAAAGTAGGTTTTTCCTCCGTTACACTTTTTCGGATCGGAGCGGGTCGGATGTCAGCGGACATGTCACCGCTGACATCCGACGCTCCATAGATGTCTATGGAGGGTCCGTTCAGGTCCGCCTAAAAAACTGACAGGCGGACCTGAACGGATCGGCCGTGTGAAAGAGGCCTATGGGTTTACAACCACTTTAAATTTCCACAAAGCTTTTCATAGTCCTTTTGGGACTACCCTTTGTTGGCCTTACAAGCGTTGACTTGAATTTGAATTTGGGGCTTTGGCCCCAAATTCTTCATCAATAGAAAAGTTTATCAATCTTCCTCCATGGCTCTATTGGTAAATGGATAATATTCCTAAAGATTCAACATCCCTAGAAACAGACATCAGGGTTTACTTCCTCTTTAACGAGAGCAGCTAAGATAAGGTTTGGGTCTTTTCTTGTTTAGGCGTAGTAATGGGGTATGTGATCCACAGGAGAAGTACAGCTAAACAAGCCTTGGCTGTACTTCTCCTTTATTTCATTATCTCCATTGCTAACATCATTACCTTATACTCTACATCAGCAGCACATATAAGGACAGGAAAAGGAAAACTATAAACATTTGTACAAAATACAAATGAAGTTCATGGAAAGGTGACCTTTGATAAAAATTTAACAGATAAGCTAGGTTACAAAGATCATTCAAAATCAGGTAAGCACAGACAGTGATTACACCATAAAAATAGGTCACAAAAGCATGGTAAAGGTAATGTACTCTAATTTTATACATATATGTATTTATTTATTTATTTATTACGATCAGAGCTAAAAACAAATACATAAATATAATTACATATTAATCAGTTATATTTGAACTAGTGCATATTAACGGCTTGCCTACAGGGGCAATTTTTTAATTTTTCACACACATATTAAAATTTGAATTTTCTTTTCTAGAAAATTATTTAGAACCCCCAAACATTATATATTTTCTGAAAGAAGAGGCCCTGGAGAATAAAATGGCAGTTGTTGCAACTTTTTATGTAATGCGATATTTGCACAGCCATTTATCGAGCGAACATTTTCCGGAAAAAATACATAAATTAACTTTCGTTTCCAAAATCTCAGTGTGCTGAGTTGCATTGACGTGCATTGCATTGTGTGATTCTGTGCAACTCAAGTTTCATCTGAAATCGCACTAGTGTGAATGGAGCCTAAGCCTGTGAAAAAAATAGTGGTAAAAATAACGCTAAATATAAGTGCTAACCTTTGCAAAATTTGTTAAATAAAATTTTTTGGGGTGAATTTACTACTTCTGAGACAAATACTGCACAAGTTATTTTAAGACAAAAATGTATTTTTAAGTCTTATAAGCTTCTAAAGACAATAATATATTAATTTTCCTATTTGTATATACCTGACATAATACAAAGATTATTACTGAATGCTGTGCTTTTTTTACATCAGTCCCTGCACATCCAATGTCTACATAGCCTAGGCCAAGCTGGTCAGAAGCCTGTTAACTAGATTTTGTACAGTAATAAAAAAAAACAGGCCACCATCCGGTAACCCATTCCAGTTCTCGGTGCAATCTGCAAATCCCAACCTATTCAGATATTGTCCTGATTGATTTTGAAACGAGAACCTGTTTTTTAGGGCTTCAGTACAATTCAGATTACCACTGTGGTATCCTTTAAAAATAAACATTGTCGGCAATGGATCAAGAAATCACTTTGCTACTTTTTACATCCTGTTGCCATTTACCATTGTGAATATATTGCTGTGATTTTAATTTTTTTTTTTTTTTTTTTTTTAGAGCTGAAAGATGCCATAGATGAAGTGATGCCAGAACTCCAGAAAGACAATGCAAAAGTATTTTATATCTCAGAGACTCCTGTCTGTGAGGGGACTGAAACATTCTTGGACAAAGTTAAAGCTGCATCGTGTGAATCCGTTCCCAAATCCTTGAGGTCTTTTATTACTGGAAAATCACTTGCCATGTACATTTATACATCAGGAACAACAGGTAAAGGGTGATAACTGCTGTCACCAAAAGACTTTGCATGATTGAAGTCTCTTTATTTCTGAGCATCTCCTCTAATCTTAAATCTCAACTCTAGGCAAAACTTTTTGCACATAAAAGAGAAGCATTAGATTAGAACTTCTGTCAACTTTTATTGCAGTGGGATTGGAAGTGTTCTTGGGGCAGAGACAATAAAAAAACACTATTGGATATGTGAGGAAGGGTTGGAAGCTCTGTCAATTTTTTTTATTTCTCTTGCAGCCTTCTTGTCCTGGTGACTCCTCATTCTCCTCATTTCTCCTTCTTGTCCTGGTGACTCCTACTTTTCCTCATTTCTCCTTCTTGTCCTGGTGACTCTTTGTTCTCCTCATTTCTCCTTCTTGTCCTAGTGACTCCTCGTTCTCCTCATTTCTCCTTCTTGTCCTGGTGACTCTTTGTTCTCCTCATTTCTCCTTCTTGGCCTGCTGACTCCTCGTTCTCCTTATTTCTCCTTCTTGCCCTGGTGACTCCTTGTTCTCCTCAATTCTCCTTCTTGTCCTGGTAATTCCTCGTTCTCCTCATTCCTCCTTCTTGTCCTTGTGACTCCTCATTCTGGTGTCATGGGAATAAAGGTTAAGGGGGATTCTCAAAATAAGACCTTGTTTACAAACCCGGCAAAAGGTGGTATGGCCATGTTTTCACCATCCCTGGCCACCCACCGAAAGGCTAACTTAGCAGGTGGAGCAGACCATACACATGCTGCAGCAGTTTCAACTCCTGAATGCCCAGAAACCACTGCTTTACTGCCTCTGGAAAGCAATCCACCATCTCTTTTCAGAGGGGTCGTAGGGACCGCCACAATTGTGAACCTAGCTAAAAGGTTACATATTACGTTAAGCTATCGCTTTCATGCTTTTCAATGCATTTTTACAAATATTGTATATGGTTCTGCTGCAGAACACTGTATTAATTAGGTACATCTCCCAGAGCAGTTGTGAGAAAAGTTGTACGCAGGCCAATGGTGCAATAGACAATATAATATTTCATCCTTGGATCTGGCACCCTTCCCTACCACAGCTCATATGTCTGAACCTACTTAACCAAACAAAACTGAACAGCTGAACTGTTTTGGTAAACATGGGTAAGATAAAAAGCTATGCAGGTTTGTATGGAAATTGAACACCAGTTGAGATGGTTTTGATTTGCTGCAGCCCCTTTGTAAGTAACTGTGGGGTCGTACCATTCAGACATACCCCTGTGTTGGTGTGATGATTTTGCCACTTATATATTAGAACAATCATTATGCAACATGTTTGCTTCAGTCTGGTTGTGCCTTTAAGGCTACTTTCACACTGGGGCGGGCAGGGCCGGCGGTAAAGTGGCGCTATATTTAGCGCCGCTTTACCGTTATTTTAGCGGCGCTAAGCGTCCGCTAGCAGGGCGGTTTTAACCCCGGCTAGCGGGCAAAAAAGAGTTAAAACTGCCCGCAAAGTGCCGCTGTAGCTTTAGGAGCGGTGATTACACCGCTCCTATAGCGCTGTAAAGATGCAGCTTGCAGGACTTTTTTGACCGTCCTGCAAGTGCACTGCTCCAGTGTGAAAGCCCTGTGACTTAAGTCACAGCAACTTTGAAAATGGTTCCTGCATGACTTTTCTTCGATTTCGCTGCAACTCGAATTGACTTCTGTTAAGTGAAATCGTAAGCCACAATGAAATCGAAATCGGAGATCAAAATCGCAACTGATCTGTGGGTTTAAAAGCGTGCTGAAGTAGCCAGAAACATTATTTCTGGCTCTAGCAGGGTCCCTCAATCCATATGATCAGATTCCTACAGCGTCCTTTCTAAAGCAGTTTGAGCCACACTTATAGGCTTGCCTCCTCACATATAACGCGGGGTAATAGCCCTGCACTGTGTGTGTGATGATGCCGAGGTTTCAGCCACAGCCCAGAGCTTTAAGGACAGCTTTGGAGTCTGCCAGAGCTAGGGATAAAGTAATACACCCTATCCCCGCACCCCCTAGGCTAAATGAGCACTGTAATGTACAATTTAAGACAAAAAAAAATTAAGTTAGGATAGAATGGAGCCAGATTAGGACACCTGTCAGGTTCTTACTGCTGTCTGTGCCCCCCACTAGGGAAATTCATCATCTCTATTTTCATTTTAACCATTATCACTGAGAGTGAAAGTGAAGGAAAATCTTAAATTTGGGGTTATCACCAGGACAGGAATAGAGGGGAAGTCTTCCAATGGGGACTCTAGTTCTAAAGACCCTGGCAAAAACCAGGCATTCCCCTCACTTCCTGTTTTGGCTATGGGATAGGAAGAGAAGGAAAATCTCCCCAATGGGACATAGAGGGCAAAAAACTGACAGGGGTATAACTGTCCCTTACTTAATCCAAAAAAAAAGAAGTTTTGCCTTTAGTTTTACAGCAAGGGTACATTGTGTCTCATTGCCTCACTTTAAGCTGAACTTTGCCCATAGCAATTTGATAAAAAAGTAATGTTCTTCAAGGAACATACATTGCACATTATTATGCTACCAAAATTAGTGTGTGCTGTAAATTGCCTCCAGCATTGTTCCTTTTCCCTCTTGCTGGAGGCTGCCATTTTGCTGAAGCCCAGAGCCCCCTGAACAGCAGTAAATCATAAAGTGGAACTAAACCCATCAATTTAACGGTTTCAAAAAACAGTTATATTCCCGGAATGCTGGGATTGCTAACTATCACCTTTGTTTGTGTCCTTGAGCAAACTGTCAAACCATAAAATGGCTGGTGTCATAACTGATGCATGTGCAGCACCATGGCAGTTGCAGATCAAACAGAAGCAGCTTCCCTGGCTGTGAAGGATAGGAGGGTTTAATTTTGCTTTAAGGCTGTCAGCAGATTGGCCTCTACAAATTCAACAGTGCCTAAAAATGGGGAGCAACTGAACATGTGCAGAGCAGGGTGACACAGTATATTACTGGATTTTAAAAAGAATAGACACTTATTTTATTTTTTTTTTATTACCAAAGATTTTTATTTTGTTGAAAAGAGAAAACATATATTCAACTTACAAATTATCTTCACATACAGAGGGGACGGAAAGTATTCAGACCCCCTTAAATTTTTCACTCTTTGTTATGTTGCAGCCATTTGCTAAAATCATTTAAGTTCATTTTTTTCCTCATTAATGTACACACAGCACCCCATATTGACAGAAAAACACAGAATTGTTGACATTTTTTCAGATTTATTAAAAAAGAAAAACTGAAATATCACATGGTCCTAAGTATTCAGACCCTTTGCTCAGTGTTATTAGAAGCACCCTTTTGATCTAATACAGCCATGAGTCTTTTTGGGAAAGATGCAACAAGTTTTTCACACCTGGATTTGGGGATCCTCTGCCATTCCTCCTTGCAGATCCCCTCCAGTTCTGTCAGGTTGGATGGTAAACGTTGGTGGACAGCCATTTTTAGGTCTCTCCAGAGATGCTCAATTGGGTTTAAGTCAGGGCTGTGGCTGGGCCATTCAAGAACAGTCACGGAGTTGTTGTGAAGCCACTCCTTCATTATTTTAGCTGTGTGCTTAGGGTCACTGTATTGTTGGAAGGTAAACCTTCAGCCCAGTCTGAGGTCCTGAGCACTTTTCATCCAGGATATCCCTGTACTTGGCCGCATTCATCTTTCCCTCGATTGCAACCAGTCGTCCTGTCAATGCAGCTGAAAAACACCCCCACAGCATGATGCTGCCACCACCATGCTTCACTGTTGGGACTGTATTGGACAGGTGATGAGCAGTGCCTGTTTTTTTCCACACATACCGCTTAGAATTAAGGCCAAAAAGTTTTATCTTGGTCTCATCAGACCAGAGAATCTTATTTCTCACCATCTTGGAGTCCTTCTGGTGTTTTTTTGTAAACTTCATGCGGGCTTTCATGTGTCTTGCACTGAGGAGAGGCTTCCGTCGGGCCACTCTGCCATAAATCCCCGACTGGTGGAGGGCTGCAGTGATGGTTGACTTTTTACAACTTTCTCCCATCTCCCGACTGCATCTCTGGAGCTCAGCCACAGTGATCTTTGGGTTCTTCTTTAGTTCCCTTGACCTCATGATTCTCATTTGCTCTGACATGCACTGTGAGCTGTAAGGTCGTGTATAGACAGGTGTGTGGCTTTCCTAATCAAATCCAATCAGTATAATCAAACACAGCTGGACTCAAATGAAGGTGTAGAACCATCTCAAGGATGATCAGAAGAAATGGACAGCACCTGAGTTAAATATATGAGTGTCACAGCAAAGGGTCTAAATACTTAGGGCCATGTGATATTTCAGTTTTTCTTTTTTAATAAATCTGCAAAAATGTCAACAATTCTGTGTTTTTCTGTCAATATGGGGTGCTGTGTGTACATTAATGAGGAAAAAAATGAACTGAAATGATTTTAGAAAATGGCTGCAATATAACAAAGAATGAAAAATTTAAGGGGGTCTGAATACTTTCCGTACCCATTGTACATACGTGTAATCAATTAAAGGATCAACAGGTGATATACTCAATCCAAAGGAAAATGATTACAGGTGGCATAAAAAAAATGTAACCAGAACTTGTCATTGCCCTTTCCGGTATCCAAAACTATCATTGTTGTATAGAGGAAAAATCCTAAGGAGGAAGGAAAAAAGAAAAAAAAAATAGACACTTATTTTTAATGTTTTACATAACTATACCTGCAAAAAGCGCCAGCCTGAAGAGATCTAACAGGACATAATTACATAGTTACATAGTTAGTAAGGTTGAATAAAGACACCAGTCCATCCAGTTCAACCTGAGTGAGTGTGGGTGTCTACAATTATCCCTAACCCTGTACATCCCACACTCACATCATTCCCTTCCCTCAATCCAAGGTCCCCATTCATATACTAGGGCCAATTTTGGACAGAAGCCAATTAATCTACCAGCATGTTTTTGGAGTAATTTTCTGACCCACTTTAAAGACTAACGCCACTTTTGTTGAGAAGAAAACATTCCCCTCTGAGTGATCTATGCACATTACAAGGATTTTTAACAAACTTTGTTGCAGATTCCTACCTTTTGTTATTCTAAAGAAATCCATGTGTGTTTGTCTGTGTCCATGTGGGAAAGTGAGTCTAATTTCATAATTATCAATCAGCCGCAGCACCTGCAGGGCACTAATAAGGAAAGCTGCTAGGCCTGCATCCCTTTAGACGTGATTTCCTATTGGGAGTATCTCACCAAAAATGATATTTTTTGCAGGGGATGCCCGATATCTGACTTGTATCTTAGTGCAGACTTCTGGGAAAATCAGTGAGTCAATCATACAAGCAGGAAATGGTGTTTCTGGGGGGCGTTCTGTGCACATGTTACATGTTCCACCCATTTTTAGGTTGGAACACATAAAATGTTCCAGCATCTGCCCCCCCCCCCCCAACCCCCTCTCTGTGACAGTGGATGGGGGGTCCTTTTTCTGCACCTGCTGTCACAATTAGAAAACAAGGTGGCCCTGCTGGGCTCCACCCTAACAGGTGCATCATTTATTCACAGTTTCCTGTGAATGAATGCCTACAAGTATTGTCATCTGTTGCAGCTGACGGCTTGTACTTTACTTCTCCACGAGCTGCAGGGGTGCATGTTGAGCATCTTTATTGATCACCCTGCTCTCAGGTAACTGCCTGCCTCTACACAGTATGAGCAGACAGCTATACTGAGAGTGTGCAGGAGCCAGATATCAGCAGATCACGGGTGAAATGCTCTGCAGGCTCCGTATAAAAAAACACAAAAGATGCACATTTTTTACCTGCAAAAAAATTTGCATTTGTTTTTTGTTTTTTTCGGAAGGTGAACTTATCCTTTAAGCTGGGTGTGTTGATAAAATCTGATTTAAAATCAGAATTTTGTCAAGCAGACCATAAGGTTCAAAAAGTTGGTGAAAGCAGTTGTATCCCCCCGCTTGGTCATTTTTACCTACAGGTAAGCTTATAATAAGGCTTACCTGTAGGTAAAATGAATATGCAGGTTTAGGACATATTCGCCCTGCATGCAGCCGCTGATGTTAGCGGCGCATGCGCTCTGAAAGTCCAGCGGATCGTGCCGGAAATTCAGAGCTCCTTGCCGGAATGAAAGACTCCCGTGCGCATACGTGGGAGTGACGTAATCGTGGCTCCGGTCATTCACAGTGCCGGAGCCAGCAAACCCGGAAGAAACGCCAACGCCAAGGGAACATGTCAGCTCCCTCAGCGGTGACTGGAGACACTGTGGGGGCCTCGTTCTAAGGTAAGTATTTCATAATGTGCTAGTATGCGATGCATACTAGCACATTATGCTATTGTCTTGCACAGGGTTTTTTGTTTGTTTTACTACCGCTTAAAGTAGTTTTCACTAACTCTAGTTGTCACTTGAATCAATAACTATTAAACAATCAGAAACAATCCCTGACCCAATTAAACTATAATCAAAGTGTTTTTTAACCTAAAAAAATAGAGATCATGCTCCCTTTAACCTCCCTGGTGGTATGATTATTTCGGATTTTAGGTGCTGAAAGCGTTACAATTATTTTGCATGGAAATTTGGCGTTTTATATTGTAGGTCTGTAATTCTTAACAATAACACACTTAAATCTGTCCAAACAAGAGTCTAGTAGATATCCCGGGTATGATAAAGTTTGAAGCACAAAAACATAAATTATAATATAATAAATAAAAATAAATAATTTAAAAAAAAAAAATTAATAATAAAATACATTTCCCCACGATTCACTATTGCTCAATTCTGCAAGTGTTCTAATTTACTATCACTGTTTTCTAGCTAGTCTAAAGCCACTTTTGATGTAAAGGGACACTTTTTGGTTGCTATGGACAATCTCCAGTTTCCAGGCAGAAAGAACAGCATATATAACATAAAACTGCATGCAGGGCATAGGACAAAGCACTGGGGACAAAAGGGATGTGAAATAATTTCATACAGTACTGTAATCTGTAAGATTACAGTACTGTATGTGTTATGATTTTACACTTTTTTGAATTTGCCGCCAGGCTCCGCCCCCGTGCGTTGCACCGCTCGCAGGGAACAGAGCCTGGCACGGAGAGGCTTCGGAGGAGGACGGAGCCCGCAGACACAGCGGGGGACATCGCAGGATCCCGGGGACAAGGTAAGTAAAGCCACACCAGGATCCTGCGATGTAATCCCGAGTGTGGCTCGGGGTTACCGCTAATGGTCCTGAACTTTAACCCCGAGCCACACTCGGGAAAACCGCCAGGGAGGCTACGCATGTTATACAGCACAGTGCTTGTGCTGTGTAATCTGCCCCTCTCTAAACAGTAAAAACTTGCCTGATCCTGCCACTTCCTGTGCCCCCCTCTCTGTGCTGACCACAGTAATCATGGTCGCTGAGCCCTGACTACTGTGGTCAGTTTACATCCCTTTGTCATCCACAGCTCTCCTCTCTCCCAGTCACCCCCCTCCCCCCATTTGTCAGCACTGTGTCTCTGCCCCCCCGCCGCTATTGGTACAAGTAAAAAATTAGGGATTGTCACTATCCAGCCCCTTTATTATAGCCAGGCATAGCACACTGTATATGTGTTATATTAAAACGAGGCATGTAAATACCGTTTTAGAGCTATCTTCAGGGCGGTCACGTGACTCACGCCTGCTTTACATCTCTGATACAGGGCTACAGCGGGCGGGGCTAAGCGGCCATGTGACCTCCCCGGCTGACGTCAGAGGGAGATCTCGGCCCCTCCTGCTGTAGCCCTGTATCGGAGATGTAAAGCGGCCGAAGGTAACATGAACGACCTGAAGATAGCTCTAAAAGGTATTTACATGCCTCGTTTTAATATAACACATATACAGTGTGCTATGCCTGGCTATAATAGAGGGGCTGGCAGTGGTTTAAAATTTTGGGTTAAACACTTTAATTAAGATGTGCTGTATAACATCTTGAGCTTTGAATGAATTAGCCTTAGCAAATATATGCACATATTTATGTCACAGCTTCTAAGGCTTCATTCCCACTAGGCGGATCCGCTGCCACGGAGTCCGCCTCTGTCCGTCAGCTCAGCGGGAGATCTCTCCATTGATCTCCGCTGAGCCGGCGGATGACAGGTCCCTCTCTGCTCACTGAGCGGGGAGGGGCTTGTCGGGCGCCGCTGGCTGCTATGGAGAAATCGGACGAAAATGGACAGCATGTCCATTTTCATCAGATCTCACCCGATCCGATCCGCCAAGGACGGATGTGAACGTAGGGCCATCCGTCTGATTTTAGCGGATCAGACCGGGTCGGATGTCAGCGGACATGTCACCGCTGACATCCGTCGCTCCATAGACTAACATGGAGCGCCCGTTCAGGTCCGCCGACAAAACTGACAGGCGGACCTGAACGGTCCGACAGTGTGAAAGGGGCCTAACTCTTTCCAGAAAGTTACTAAAATGTTTACATAAATGTTACATTTGAGTTTCAGCATTTAACATGTATTTATACCAAAAACCTCTTATTTCTATTTTTGGATAACCTAGGGAAGCACTAAAATCTGTCAGGTTTTTATTGTTTTGTATGCCCCTAGGGAGGGTGATTCACCCATCATTTATCCTGGTGACCATTGTTACTGGAAATAAAATTGATGGAAAATGCAACATTTTTGCAGTTGGATAATAAGGACACAGTCTATAACTACAGCTACATTCACATGGCAGTTTGCATGCAGCCAGGGGCAGTTGTAAATGCTGCCCGCAGAAGCTGTCAGCAATAGCTATCAGATTTTTACTGGCAAGAGTTGCTGCTGTTTGCATGTAACGGCTCTTCCATGCAGTTACAAGCAAATACTGACCCTGGATGCAGGCAGTGTGCATCCAGGGTCAGCGTTTCTGCAATATGTTGCCCGCAAATAAACTGGCTGCAGCTATTCGACTAGACTGTGGCCATAGCACAGTGGATGAGATTTACTAAAACTGGAGAGTGCAAAATCTGGCACAGATCTGCATAGAATCAGCTTCCACGTTTTATTGTCAAAGCTTAATTGAACAAGGTCAAGTTAGAAGCTGACTGGCTACCATGCACCAGATTCTAAGTGCTCCAGTTTTAGTAAATCAACCCCACAATTTATTCACCTCTGAACTCAATAAACTATTCACGGCTAAACTGCCATGTGAGTGTAGCCTAAAGGCTCATACACACGATAGGACTTTTTGACAACAAACATGCAAATTAGCTGTTTTAAGGCAACATCCGACCGAGTGTACGCTCCGTCGGACAAACTTTTTCGGTTTTCATCGGACAAATTTTGGCTGTGCGAACAGACAAACTTTCCGGCAACAAAAGTCCTATGGTGTCCATAGTCCAAGACTTTAGTCCAAAGTACAAACACGCATGCTCGGAACCAATGCAAAGGATCAGACAACAATACAGAAGTTGACCAAAGGGTGGTGGTAAAGAGCTGAAAAAACACGTGATTTGGTGAAAGTTGGCTGAAAATGTCCTGCCGTTTGTATGCTTAATTAGTTTACGGCCAACGCCCTTTACAAAAATCCACGGGGACGTTTGTACAAAGTCCGATCGTGTGTATGAGGCTTCAGAGAGAGATCTGTTCTTGTTCTTCTTGTTGCATATCCAGGACAGGACATGTAGAGTGTAGTAATTTTGTTCAATCTTTTTTGTGAGACAGATAAAACAACAACATTGTTGAGGTTGGTACAAATACAATACAGAGTGGGATTTGCATCCACTTCAAGTACAGCATATATCATGACATAATGGGACATGAATACATAGTAATAACACAGGAAATTGACTGATAACAACCAATGAGAGTAAAGACCGGGCTTCGGGCCCTGCAAACTTAGAGCAATATACAATATCTCACAAAAGTGAGTGCACTCCTCACATTTTTGTAAATATTTTATTATATCTTTTCATGTGACAACACTGAAGAAATTACACTTTTCTACAATGTAAAGTAGTGAGTGTACAGCTTGTATAACAATGTAAGTTTGCTGTTCCCTCAAAATAACTCAATACACAGCCATTAATGTCTAAACCGCTGGCAACAAAAGTGAGTACACCCCTAAGTGAAAATGTCCAAATTGGGTCCAATTAGCCATTTTCCCCTCCCAGTGTCATGTGACTCGTTAGTGTTACAAAGTCTCAGTTGTGAATGGGGAGCAGGTGTGTTAAATTTGGTGTTATCGCTCTCACACTCTCATACTGGTCACTAGAAGTTCAACATGGCACCTCATGGCAAAGAACTCTCTGAGGATCTTAAAAAAGGAATTGTTGCTCTACATAAAGATGACCTAGGCTATAAGAAGATTGCCAAGACTCAAACTGAGTTGCAGCATGGTGGCCAAGACCATACAGCAGTGTAACAGGACAGGTTCCACTCAGAACAGGTTTTGCCATGGTCAACCAAAGAAGTTGAGTGCACGTGCTCAGCATCATATCCAGAAGTTGTCTTTGGGAAATAGATGTATGGGTGCTGCCAGCATTGCTGCAGAGGTTGAAGGGGTGGGGGGTCAGCCTGTCAGTGCTCAGACCATACGCCACACACTGCATCAAATTGGTCTGCATGGCTGTCGTCCCAGAAGGAAGTCTCTTCTATAGATGATGCACAAGAAAGCCCGCAAACAGTTTGCTGAAGCCAAGCAGACTAAGGACATGGATTACTGGAACCATGTCCTGTGACAATATAATAAGATAAACGTATTTGGTTCAGATAGTGTCAAGCGTTTGTGGCGGCAACCAGGTGAGGAGTACAAAGACAAGTGTGTCTTGCCTACAGTCAAGCATGGTGGTGGGAGTGTCATGGTCTGGGGCTGCATGAGTGCTGCCGGCACTGGGGAGCTACAGTTCATTGAGGGAACCATGAATGCCAACATGTACTGTGACATACTGAAGCAGAGCATGATCCCCTCCCTTCGGAGACTGGGCCGCAGGGCAGTATTCCAACATAACGACTCCAAACACACTTCCAAGATGACCTCTGCCTTGCTAAAGAAGCTGAGGGTAAAGGTGATGGAATGGCCAAGCATGTCTCCAGACCTAAACCCTATTGAGCATCTGTGGGGCATCCCCAAATGGAAGGTGGATGAGTGCAAGGTCTCTAACATCCATCAGCTCCGTGATGTCGTCATGGAGGAGTGGAAGAGGACTCCAGTGGCAACCTGTGAAGCTCTGGCGAACTCAATGCCCAAGAGGGTTAAGGCAGTGCTGGAAAATAATGGTGACCACACAAAATATTGACACTTTGGACCCAATTTGGACATTTTCACTTAGGGGTGTACTCACATTTGTTGCCAGCGGTTTAGACATTAATATGTGTTGAGTTATTTTGAGGGGACAGCAAATTTACACTGTTATACAAGCTGTACACTCACTACTTTACATTTTAGCAAAGTCTAATTTCTTTAGAGTTGTCACATGAAAAGGTATAAGAAAATATTTACAAAAATGTCAGGGGTGTACTCACTTTTGTGAGATACTGTATAATTCAAAAGCCCTAACAACGGTCAATCCAGAGAATCTGAGGAGCAACATAGGCATACATTAAACTGATAGTAATTTTTAAGCCTTTCCTATTCTATCCACATCTAGGCTTTTTAGCTATAAATACCCTTTAATGCTAACTTATCAATTACTTTTTATTTTCAACAGGGCTTCCAAAGGCAGCTATTATCACTCACAACCGCGTTCTTTTGGCTACTGGCTTTTTTGAAATCTGCCATATCAGACCCAGAGATATAGTCTATATTACCCTTCCACTGTACCACAGCTCGGCTATGCTGATAGGAGTCCATGGATGCATCTCAAAAGGTAATATTTTCGGTTTTACTGCTTAAAGGGATGGTTCATCTGTATGCTGGGATTAAGATCGAAAAGGTGCATTCTCACTACTGTTTGCTGGAAATATTCTGTTCACTGAACATTTATCACAGCCAAGCACTGGAGAAAAATGTTATTGTGTGTCTCAGCATTTGCGTGTTCTTGGCTATGGAAGGCAGATCTCTTGCTGTCCGTTCTATGTGAGAGATCTGCCTTTACTATGGCCGATACTACGATCCACTTTATTAATGACAATGGATTATTTATAGGCAGTGGGTTGTTTCCCTGATTATTATTATTATTATTTAAGGTACTTATATAGCGCTGTCAATTTACGCAGCGCTTTACATTGTACATTCATATCAGTCCCTACCCTCAAGGAGCTTACAATCTAAGGTCCCTAACTCACATTCATATACTAGGGCCAATATAGACAGAAGCCAATTAACCTACCAGCATGTCTTTGTAGTGTGGGAGGAAACCGGAGTACCCGGAGGAAACCCACACAGGCATAGGGAGAACATGCAAACTCCAGGCAGGTAGTGTCGTGGTTGGGATTCGAACCAGCGACCCTTTTTACTGCTAGGTGAGAGTGCTACCCACTAAAAAAATTTTTTTTTTGGGTGTTCTCTGTTCACACACATATGTAAATCATGGGTGAAGGTTGTTTCACTGGCATGGTTTTTATTGAAAAATCAGTGATTTACGTTTATATAATTCACTGTTTTGTCAGTGTTATTTGGTGAGTAATAACCCTGATTGCTTGAGTCAAAAAACACTAGGTTATATACTAAAGCTGGAGAGTGCAAAATCTGGTGCAACTCTGCATAGAAACCAGTCAGCTTCCAGGTTTTAGGCTCCATTCACACCTATGCATTTTTAGTGCTTTTTGCATTTTTGCAGATTTGCTTTACAGAACATGTTCCATAGGAAAGCATGTTAAATGGACTGCAGTGCAAATCTGCAAAATGCAAAAAGTACTAAAAATGCATAGGTGTAAATCAAGCCTAAGGCCGGGTTCACACTGGTACGACACGACTGTTGTACAACTGTCATCCTACTTTTGCCCTGCAACATTGGTCCTACTTCTATGCGACTTGAATGAACAGGATAAGAATTTGCTCCGACTTTGAGATAGGCTGACTTGTCCTTTGACCAATCAAAACAATCCCAGTGTGACATAAATTCCTTTTACTGCTGCTGTAATCACCATGTCGGATGTAATAAGTCAGATGGTTAGGACGAGGATACGACTTTGATTCGACTTCAATGATATTCAATGGGCTGGAGTAGGATCAAAGTCAGACCAAAGTAGTGCAGGAACCTTTTTCAAAGTCGGACCGACTTGTGTCGGACCAGTTAAGATGGCTCTCATAGGGAACCATTAATTTATACAGGTCATATGACATGTGCTCCCAATGTCGGAGCGTTTGTCGTACCAGTGTGAACCCAGCCTAATTGCCAAAGCTTAATTGAACAAGCTGAAGTTAGAAGCTGATTGGCTACCATGCACAGCTGCACCAGATTCCGAGTACTCCAGTTTTAGTAAATCTCCCCCTAAGCCTCGGTTCACACTGGGACGACTTGTCAGGCGACCTAGGTCGCCTGACAAGTAGCGTCCCGTTCAGTACAATGGAACCGTTCTAATCGGAGCGACGCAAGTCGCTCCGACTTAGAAAAAGGTTCCTGTACGACTTTGGGGGCGACTTGGGGCGACTTGCATAGACTTCTATACAGAAGTCATTTTGCAAGTCGCCCCGGCAGTCGTGTGCAGGTCGCCTCGGTGAGGTGACCTGCAAGTCGTGCCGCCTCTGGTGTGAACCGAGGCTAACTGTTTTATTCAAAGAACATTTAATGAACCAGTTCAATTTTTATGCCACTTTCCTTTTGCTACTGAGAGATTGTTCTCATGAGCAGTGCAATGATTATAGCGAATAGTTAATTTCCTCAGTAGTGAAGAGATTTACCCTCCCCTTTATTTCTACTTTTGCAGCTAAATTAGGGTAATACCTACCTACTTAAAAAAATATTTTACAATTCATGCTTACCATTTTAGATGCTCTTTTCTGATAACTCCTACCCTGCAAAATCCTACTCCTATCCTGCAAAACCCCAGTACATACGATGAGATTATCCAACGAATGATCGTCTGTTTTTTTTTTTTTTTTGCATGCTAGTCTCTTTATTGAAAATGAATAGGTTACTAAAGTATGAAAATTCTGTAATGGGAAAATTCCCCCAGAGGGGTTTTTTAGCAGTGAGGTAAATGAGGAATAAGTAAGAAAAATATAAAAAATTAAAAGTTATTGGCATACAATGTTTCCATGATAGTTAAAATATGAGCTCTAGAGGGGGTATACCCAAAAGTGCAAATGTTGCAAACACAGAAATGTACATAACATTACATGATAAAAATGTCTAATGTATGACAAACTGACGCGTTTCGACCCGTTTTGTTGCGGTCTTCTTCAGAGGATAGGTTTGCCTCAAAGAAATTGCATTTAGCATATCAGATTGGAAAATGCATGACTGCACAGAATGACCATCTCACATAGTTACCAAAAAAAGTACGAAAATTCTTGTACAACAGAATAAATCATCGGAAGTGATGTACAGGCATAGCCCACTTTTAAGTACACAATGGGACCAGAGCATCTATGTAAAACGAAAATGTACTTAAAGTGAAACAATACCTTTTTTCACTTCTCAATGCATGTACTGCATTGCAATAGTCATTTACAGGCATAACTAATTACCTAGGCAAGCTGGCTGAGACCAAAATCGCATAAAAAGGGAGCAGTGCCATGTTAAGCTGACAAAGATTTCCCATAGACGCCAATGTTAAAAACCGAGAGTAGTGCCATGTCAAGCTGACCAAGATTTTCCATAGACGCCAATGTGTCCGTACTCGCGAGTGTGCATAAAGTGAGGGTACGTAAAGCGGGGTATGCCTGTAATGTATTTGTATTGTATTTTCGGACAAAAACTGTACTGATTAAACAATTGCGTGAGAACATTTTTGGTGTTTGTCCCTTTGGATAATTTCAGATGAAAGCTGTGTACTAATGACTAGATTATCGTACGATTGATTTGAAAGCGATATTTTTTTGTACGATATTCTGATTGTGTGTACTAGGCTTTAGATCTCTTTGTTTATGAGGGGCTGGGCAGCTGTGTTTTCCATAGATAACACTGTAATGTGCTGGTAGATCTCAGTATCAACTGTAAACTAGATTTGAACACTGTCCTAACAAAGTGTTAAAGGTTTAAAAGTTGGCCTCCTGCATTGTATGTTAATGGGTGGAAGCACAACCTGCCCTAGGATAGACTCAAGCCTCGTACACACAATCGGATTGTTGGCCAACAAAACCGTGGACTTTTGTCCGAAGGGCATTGGCCCAAACTTGTCTTGCATACAAACGGCAAGGAATTGACGGCCAACAAATTAGAACATAGTGACATACTACATTGTTTTTCAGCTCTTTAGCACCACCCCTTGGGCTCCTTCTGCTAATTTCGTGTTAGTAGAAGTTTGGTGAGTGTTGATTTGCGCTTTTCATTTCGCACCTTTCATTTTGCGCTTTTCATTTTGCGCTTTTCATTTCGCACTTTTCAGTTAGTTTCTGAACGGTCGTTTGTCAACCAGCCATGTTGCGGAATCGGAGGAGATAGCGTGTTATTTATTATTGGCCTTGGAGTTATTGCTTTGACATTATTTTTTTGGTTGAATAATGATTTGATTTGGTATATTTTCTATATTTTTGGATGCATAGAATGCACTTTTTGGTTAAGTTCTTTTGGCAGATAGCATGTCTAATTTTATTTGTTTTCTTTTTTTAATGCACAATAAAAAAAATTGTGGAGAATAATACTTGGCTATGTGTTTTACTTCAAATGACAGTTTGGGAGTAGGCAGTTACATTTTAAAAAAATACAATGTAAAATTGTCAAGGGACACCAACATAATTGTATCTTTGATCTTAAAAACTACGGGATAATGGTGTTGTGGTAACTTGCCCAAATAAAAAAAAAAAAAGCATAATAATATTATTCTTGATATCACTAGAAAAAAAAAAGCCTTTGAAAACTTGTTTGCAATAACTCCATCAGTATCACCAGCAAAGCAGCTTCATTATTATCCCATTAAAGAAGAAGAGAATTGTGCGCTGCATTTGGAGATTTCATAATTTGCCGCGTCACGAATGTTAATTCTCCATTACGAACGCTAGTTTACAAGACTGACCGCTTCTGGCTCGTCCTTGCTTCCGAGCATGCGTGTTTGTACTTCGGACTTTTGTCCGACAGACTTGTGTACACACGCTTGGAAAATCCGACAACAGAAAATTTTAAAACCTGCCATCCAACATTTGTCCGCGGAACTGTAATCACACATTTCCCATCGGAAAATCCGATCGTGTGTACGAGGCTTCAGTCTGACATTGTTCAGAAATCATTGCAGTCAGCCATGGGGTCTTCTTTCTCTTTTAATAAAAAGCATACTGGTTCCAAGATAGTTAGGCCGACCATACACAGTTCGAATCACAGCCGGTTCAGCAGGAACCAGCCGAGATTTGAACCATTATTGGGCAGGCTGAATGTACCAAGTTTATTGATCGATCAACTTGGGTAGAACCAGCCTGCCAAATTCTCTTCTGCAACTATCACTAGCAGCTGCTATAGCCGCTAGCGATAATCACGATAATCACTTTCTTCTCGTGGTGGGGATGGCTTCCCCCGCCGGGAGAAGACATTGGCCCAGGAGGAGGGATTTCCGCATCAACACAGGTTGCAGGAAAGAAATGATCTCCGTGTATGGCCAGCCTTATTCAGTAGCTTTTCACTTTGATGCCTCAGACATTATGAGGCACATAGGTGAAGGAATGGTTTCTTCCATCAAAGTCTTGTGACAGATAAACTATATATATAGTAATAATAATTAATTGTTTCTTGTAATGTGTTCTTGTTCTTTCATATGTATTTCCTCTCATTGCTCTCAGGTTGCACTCTAGTGTTACGGAAGAAGTTTTCTGCCAGCCAGTTTTGGGATGATTGCAGGAAGTATAATGTGACTGTTATCCAATATATTGGAGAAGTGCTGCGCTACTTATGCAATGTTCCTAAGGTACCTGTTGTTGTGGTGTACTGTAGAAATGTAAAGCATATGTGAAATATTAGGATTTTAGCCAGCAAAAGTGCTAAACATGTTTCAGAGGTCTATCTAATAATGTGTATGGCAGAAAAAAATGTTTCACCATCCAGGTGTCAACTGGAATGTTGATAGATCAATACGTGGAAGTTCAGCTAGGATGGTAGAGATCTGTGCTTTTGCATGGCCATACAAAAATCAATCTGTTTGTGGTTAAAGTGGATGTAAACCCGAAAAAAAATTTTTTTTTTCTTTTGATATACTGTAGAGTATAAGATTTCCTATAATTTGAGCCCAGTCTTGACACACAGAGTTAATCCATCTCTGAGCAATCCTCTTTTATTGTTCAGTGAGAACAATCTTGACAAACTGGGAAAAACTTTGTCAAATCCTCCCCCTTGCTGTGAGTGACAGGTGATTTACATATCTCGTGCACTAGCCTAAGACATGCATTATTTTTTAATTCCCTCCCACTCCTTTCTTCAGCAGCTCTGCAAGGATTGTTCCACACCTCAGCATGATTTGGCATGCTGAAGTCATGTGGTTACTTTCCTGTCTTTTCACTGGATGTTAGAGATCATAGCAGAAGTTCAGTGTAAGAAATACACAGGAGAAAATGCATATTGACAAGGGGAGTGTAGAGGTGGGCGGGGAGTCTACTGACATCACAAATCCACCCACCAAGCTCCAGACAACAGACCCACCCACAGAATCTGCAGTTTTTCGTGTCTAATAACAGACAGAGGGGAGACATTTGACAGGTAAAGATAAATGCAGGAGGCATGTATATCCTTATAGATAACCCCTATGGCAGTAGTTTAGAAAGGATGGCATTGGGTTTACATCCACTTTAAGTCTGAGTAAGTACATAGTTAGGATATATTCCAATTTTGGAGTGCCTCCAAAGGAATTAAAAAACACCACACTCTTTATATACTGTTGTATACTATCCAAATGCAAGTAAGTGCCAATTGGCTAACTAAGGCTTTTAAGGTGTTTACATCTACTCAAGGCTCCAAACCAGAACATATTATTTATTTATTGATACATTTTATTTAAAATATGAATTCATAGCCATAAAATCACAAAAATAGCAATTGCTTCTCCACATTGGGGAGACTACCACCTAAATAGGCAACACGCATACACACGATCGGACTTTCCGACAACAATACCGTGGATTTGTTTCCGAAGGATGTTGGCTCAAACTTGTCTTGCATACACACGGTCACACAAATGTTGGGCCAAAATTCCAAACGTGAGAACGCGGTGACGTACAAACACATACGACGAGCCGAGAAAAAGGAAGTTCAATAGCCAGTGCGGCTCCTTCTGCTTGATTCCGAGCATGCATGAACTTTTGTGACGGATTTGTGTACACACAATCGGAATTTCTGACAACAAGTGAAGTTGTCGGAAAATTTGAGAACCTGCTCTCAAACATTCCAACAGCAAATGTTCGATGGAGCATACACACGGTCGGACTTTCCAACAACAAGCTCACATCAAAACATTTGTGGGCGGAAATTCCGACAGCAAATGTTCGATGGAGCATACACACGGTCGGACTTTCCAACAACAAGCTCACATCGAACATTTCCCGTCGGAAAGTCCGACCGTGTGTATGCGGCATTACTCTGTAGAAAATAGGTTTAGTTTTAGTGCAGGGGTTTCACATTTTAGTGTATTTAGGTTTTGTGCTGCCCCAGGCCTGACTAAACTCGTGCACCCCCTAATTTAAATATGACCCACCCTTTCCTGTCAAGGCCACACCCCTTGCTGTTTAAGACTGATATTTTCGAGTGGGGACACTAGTTCTGAGGGCCTGGGGGGGGGGGGCAATGGATACCCTTAATTTGCATAGATTTCCTCTCACTTCCTGTTCTATCCAAAATGAGAAAAAAGTGTTGCCTATAGTTCTACTTTAAGCACACATTTCTGATAATTTTATGGAGAGGACTAAGAAGATATAACCATAAAGCAGCAGAAAGCGGCGCCCCCCCCCCCCCCCACACACACACACACACAGTTGCGGAAAATGCCGGCTGCCCGCATACCGGAAGCAGTGCGGCCGCTTTATGGGGGGGCGATAGACTAATTTACCTCTCAGCTCAGTCCACCCCATAAAACTGGCGCTACACTAACAGTGTAGCGCAAGTCGGCGGGGACTCCTTCCGTGCTGCCCCCCTGCAAAGTGCTGCCCTAGGCCTCGGCCTTGTCGACCTAGGCCAGGATACAGCGTTGGTGTCACAATGCTTAAATATTCACAGCAGTCTCCTTTCTCAATGTGTGTCACATATCAAGCTTCTTCAGGAGAGCAAGGAAAAGGAAAATTCACAACCCGGGCAGTAATTTATACTTAGAGTGTAATAATTTACTTACAGTTACTTGGGTAACCTGATGGTTCTGGTTGATGACTACAAAGATCTATAAGAGGTATGGTAGCAAGTCAGTGATGTCTACAAGAATCATTAACAAGAGAAATCAAGACAGATAATAACCCAAAGCTTGATATTGCACATTTGCTTTCCTAATCTGTTTTCCTAAACTTCCCTTACGTTGTTCCTCAGACAGATGATGATGCATCCCATAACGTGAGGATGGCCCTTGGCAACGGTCTACGGACTGATATCTGGAGTGAGTTTCTGAGGAGGTTTGGAGATATTCACATGTATGAATTTTATGCAGCTACTGAAGGAAATATATTATTTATCAACTACACCAACACAGTTGGCGCAGTAGGCAGAGAAAACTTCTTACTCAAGGTAAATAAAAAATATATTCATTGATGAAGTAGGCCGTAAATGTTTTTGGAAGATCATTGGCATCAGTGGCATTAGGCATATAAAGAGAGACCACCCTAGTAAGGGTAGAAAACAAGGCAGCAGGGGGTTTTGACAGTGGCAGATTACAATAGGGACAGAACAAGTGGGTGACCAGAGCTCCACACTCCACAAAAGCCTGTAGGGATGCAAAAAGAAGTTCTGTACTTCATTGCTCTTCATAATAAGTCAATTTCAGCTTTGCAAGTATGTCTAGACTTTATTTTAGAAGCTGAACATCAGTGGCAGCTTATGCATCCTTCTCTGTAAATGGTTTCCTTTAAAGCAGAACAAAAATTGTAATGTAAAATGTTCTGCCATGAAATCGCTTCCTCCGCCTGCTAAAATTGTTTTGCTAATTGCACACTGATAGCTACGCATGAGCAGCTCAGTGTAAAATCCTGGCATCTGTAAGGCCCCTTTCACATGGGCCGACCGTTCAGGTTCGCCTGTCAGTTTTTTAGGTGGACCTGAACGGACGCTCCATGCAGATCTATGGAGCGACGGATGTCAGCGGTGACATGTCCGCATCAGCGGTAAAGCGCCGCTTATGTAAGCAGCGCTTTACCGTTGGTAAAAAAAAAAACGCCCCCCCGCTAGCGGCCGAGAAAGGGTTAAAAACCACCGCAAAGCGTCTCTGTATAGCGATATAGCCGCACTGTCCAATTGATTTCAATGGGCAGGAGCGGTATACACTCCGCTCCTTCACCGCTCCGAAGATGCTGCTAGCAGGACTTTAGCGCACCGCTCCAGTGTGAAAGCCCCAGGGCTTTCACACTGGAGAGACAGCACTTTCTAGTCGGTTTGTAGGCGCTATTATTAGCGCAATAGCGCCTGCAAACCGCTCCAGTGTGAAAGGGCCCTTAGGGATGTGGACAGCAACTCCTTTTCCATAGATCTATGGCACAACCATAATATACAGGGGAACATTAGATTCATCAACCAAGAGGATAATGTAAATTGTACCCTGTAGGTTAACAAACACTTTAATGAAAGCATACTTTGGATGTGTAGTTTAAATAGCTTTTCTCCCTGTAGTTCAGCATATCAAACTCCAATAAAACAGTGGGCTGGATTGAGTATAAAATATGACACATCTTGGTAATTAATTATCATCATAGTAATCATTGCAACTTTCAACACCGTGTCCTAGAAAAAGGGGTCATAATGCAGTTGCTGGAATACTGCAGGGGTGCCGATGCTCATGACCGCCGGCCACGCGAGATCGCGAGCACGAGAGGCAGAACAGGGACATGTGTGTGTGTGTGTAAACATACAAATCCCTGTTCTGTGAGGAGAGGAGATGCAGATTGTGAGTTCCTAATAGCTAGGAAACACGATCTGTCATCTCCTATAGTCAGTCCCCTTCCCCTGTCAGTTAAAGCGACGCAGTGCCGTATCGCAAAAAATGTACTGGTCAATGAGCAGCCAAATCTTCCGGGGCTGAAGTGGTTAAAGCAATTTTTACATAGTTATATTAGTCCAGCTTGGACCAATGTAAGTATGCATGTGCCATACCTGGCCATTCTCTTTGAAGAAGCTGGAAATCACTGAAGTAAACCCCACTATGCCAGTGATCTCCATTAGATTTTGGGTCCCATGCTCAGTAACTTCCCTGCTGCTTACTGAGCACAGGAGGTTGCCCACTCAGCACAGGGCGATTAAAATAACACCTTGCATTTTCTCAGTGAATGCAAAGTGTTCTGGGATTTGGCAAAGTGGAAATTGTGGTGCTGTCACCTCACTTTTCCACCTCATCCAATCAGAGAATGTTTTGCATTCATTGAGAAAGTGCAAAGTGTTCCATGAATGGCACTCGTGCCAAACAAGCGACCTCCTATGTTCACAATGCAGCAGGCCAGCCATTTAGCACATGACCCAGAAGCGAGTGGAGATCATTGTAGTAGCAGTGCCTACTTCAGTGGTTTCCAGCTTCCACAGGGATCCCAAAGGTACGGTACATACCAGTGGTCTCCAAATTTCGCCCCGGGAGCCAGATGCGGCCTTTTGCTTGCCTTTAACCGGCCCATGAAGCTCGTTTCCTCCCACTGATACAAGACACTATTCCTCCCACTGACACAACAATGGGGCATTATTTCTCATATTGACACCGACGATGGGGCACTATTTCTCCCACTGACACCAAAGATGGGGCACTATTCCTCCCCTAGTTACATATAGTTACATAGTAGGTGAGGTTGAAAAAAGACACAAGTCCATCCCATGTGTGTGATTATATGTCAGTATTACATTTTGTATCCCTGTATGTTGCGGTTGTTTAGGTGCTTATCTAATAGTTTCTTGAAAAAAATCAATGGCCCCTGCTGAGACCACCGCCTGTGGAAGGGAATTCCACATCCTTGCTGCTCTTACAGTAAAGAACCCTCTACGTAGTTTAAGGTTAAACCTCTTTTCTTCTAATTTTAATGAGTGGCCACGAGTCTTGTTAAACTCCCTTCTGCAAAAAAGTTTTATACCTATTGTGGGGTCACCAGTATGGTATTTGTATATTGAAATCATATCACCTCTCAAGAGTCTCTTCTCCAGAGAGAATAAGTTCAGTGCTCGCAACCTTTCCTCATAACTAATATCCTCCAGACCCTTTATTAGCTTTGTTGCCCTTCTTTGTACTCGCTCCATTTCCAGTACATCCTTCCTGAGGACTGGTGCCCAGAACTGGACAGCATACTCTAGATGCGGCCGGACCAGAGTCTTGTAGAGCGGGAGAATTATCGTTTTATCTCTGGAGTTGATCCCCTTTTTAATGCATGCCAATATTCTGTTTGCTTTGTTAGCAGCAACATTGCATGCCATTGCTGAGCCTATCATCTACTAGGAACCCCAGGTCCTTTTCTATCCTACATTCCCCCAGAGGTTCTCCCCCCAGTGTATAGATTGCATTCATATTTTTGCCACCCAAATGCATTATTTTACATTTTTCTACATTGAACCTCATTTGCCATGTAGTTGCCCACCCCATTAATTTGTTCAGATCTTTTTGCAAGGTTTCCACATCCTGCGGAGAAGTTATTGCCCTGCTTAGCTTAGTATCGTCTGCAAATACAGAGATTGAACTGTTTACCCCATCCTCCAGGTCGTTTATGAACAAATTATGGTAAATAGGATTGGTCCCAGCACAGAACCCTGGGGGACCCCACTACCCACCCCTGATCATTCCGAGTACTCCCCATTTATCACCACCCTCTGAACTCGCCCTTGTAGCCAGTTTTCAATCCATGTATTCGCCCTATGGTCCATGCCAACGAACCTTATTTTGTACAGTAAACATTTACGGGGAACTGTGTCAAATGCTTTTGCAAAATCCAGATACACCACGTCTATGGGTCTTCCTTTATCTAGATGGCAACTCACCTCCTCATAGAAGGTTAATAGATTGGTTTTGCAAGAATGATTCTTCATGAATCCATGCTGATTACTGCTAATGATACCGTTCTCATTACTAAAATCTTGTATAATAGTCCCTTATCATCCCCTCCAAGAGTTTACATACTATTGATGTTAGGCTAACTGGTCTGTAATTCCCAGGGATGTATTTTTGGCCCTTCTTAAATATTGGTGCTACATTGGCTTTTATCCAAACAGCTGGTACCATTCCAGTCAGTAGACTGTCAGTAAAAATTAGGAACAATGGTCTGGCAATTACTTGACTGAGTTGCCTAAGTACCCTCGGGTGCAAGCCATCTGGTCCCGGTGATTTATTAATGTTAAGTTTCTCAAGTCTAATTTTAATTCTGTCCTCTGTTAACCATGGAGGTGCTTCCTGTGATGTGTCATGAGGATAAACACTGCAGTTTTGGTTACTGAAGCCCCCCGATTCCCTCGTGAAGACTGAGGAGAAGAATAAATTCAATACTTTCGCCATCTCCCCATCCTTTGTAACCAGATGTCCTTCCTCATTCTTTATGGGGCCAATATGGTCTGTCCTCCTTTTTTACTGTTTACATACTTAAAGAATTTCTTGGGATTTTTTTTACTCTCCTCCGCTATGTGTCTTTCATGTTCTATCTTAGCCGTCCTTATTGCACCCTTACATTTTTTGTTGCATTCTTTATAAAGTCTGAATGCTGATGATGATCCCTCAACCTTGTATTTTTTTGAAGGCCTTCTCCTTTGCTTTTATATGCATTTTTACATTGGGGTTAAGCCATCCAGGACTTTTGTTCGCTCTTTTAAATTTATTACCTAATGGGATGCATTGGCTAATGCCCTTATGTAATATGCTCTTAAAGCAAACCCATCTCTCCTCCGTGTTTTTTGTTCCTAAGATTTTATCCTAATTTATGCCTTCTAGCAAGGCTCGTAGTTTAGGGAAGTTGGCTCTTTTGAAATTCAGTGTCTTTGTGTTCCCCTTATATTTCATATTTGTGTGATTTATACTGAAGCCAATTGACCTATAATCGCTGTTACCTAAATTGCCCCGTATTTCCACATCCGTGATCACGTCTGTATTGTTGGTAATCAGTAGATCCAGTAACGCTTTATTTATAGTTGGTGCATCTACCATCTCACCCATGAAATTGTCCTGCAAGACATTAAGGAACTGGCGAGCCTTAAATGAATGCGCAGTTCCCTCCGCCCAGTCTATGTCTGGATAGTTAAAATCCCTGATTATGATAACACTTCCCATCCTTGCTGCTAATCCAAATTGTGATAGGAGATCTGTCTCCCCTTCCTCCCTCAGGTTAGGGGGCCTATAGCATACTCCCAATATTATTTTCCCCTTAGCTTCATCCCTTTGGAGCTCTACCCATAAGGATTCCACCTCCTCCCTAGCTCCCTTAGTGATGTCATCTTTCACATTCACCTGTACATTATTCTTGATATATAAGCATACCCCCCCCCCTTTTTTACCCTCTCAATCCTTGCGATAAAGGGTATACCCTTGAATGTTTGCCAGCCAATTATGAGAGCTGTTGAACCAGGTCTCTGAAATTCCCACAAAATCTAAATCCTCCTCGTACAACAGTATCTCTAGTTCACCCATCTTGTCCACCGGGCTCCTGGCATTGTTGAACGTGTCATGTAGTTTAGACCGGTCTCATATTATCCTCTTATTTGGTGTTCCGAGATTGCAACTAGAACTTGCTACTATACTTACCTTAGGTTTATGTGCTTTGGTCAACCTACTACTAATGCCCCCAATACTACCCTCTGGAATATGTTCCGTGCTGATTATCTCTACCTCTGGACTCGCCCCCTCCATCGCCTAGTTTAAAAACCCCTCTAACCTTTTGGCCATCTTCATTCCCAGCTGATCTGCACCCTCCTCATTTAGGTGCAGTCCGTCCCTTCTATAGTACCGGTTATCGGTTGAGAAGTCGGCCCAGTCCTCTAGGAACCCAAACCCCTCCTTATTACACCAGTTCTTCAGCCACTTGTTTACTTCCCTAATCTCCCTCTGCCATTCTGGTGTGGCTCGGGGGATGTACTGGGGGAGGAATTATTTGCATTGCTTACTCCTACTGATGCCAGGAAAATTTCTACTCCCAATAGCCACAGTCCAGCCCCCAAAATTCTGAAGGACAGTAAACTGGCCCTTTGTTTAATAAAAGTGTGTAGACCCCTGGTATATACAATACAAAACTACATACATTAGGTCCAAGCTGGACCAATGTAACTATGGAAAAATTGCTATACCTAAACTTTAGCCTCAATTCTATCCCCTTTTACTATTTTGTCTAGTAAAACACTCTATTACTTCTTTTTCAGTCCTGCTATCCAGTCTTGCAGCAGCTTTTCCTTCTCATTCTTACAGCATCATTTTTCCTCCAACACATAGGCAGGTTTCCCATTGCTCCCTTAGGCTTCATTCATTAGGCTCTCAGCCTTATGAAACTTGAGGAGCCATCGGTTTATTTTTTTGGAGTAGCGCTGAGCTGCATGTATGTAGCCTATATAAGTGAATGGAGATATGGGGGCTGTACGGACTCACCCCCAAATTTGACAGGTACACAGGGACAGGTGCACGGCCCCAAGTGCAGACACCTGTACTTTTTGTTTACTGGAGCTAAAAGCACTTTTTCCCTCACTGGGTGTAATCTTCAGAGTAAGTCTAAATCTACTTATCTTTTGTAGTAAGATTAGGGCATCACAGTGGCTTAGAGCAGCCTTTCTCAAACTTTTTTTCTTACTCCAAAGGAACCCTTGCAATAATTTTCAAGTCTAAAGGAACCCTAAATTTAGTCCATTTGTGGTATTTGGGAAAATGCCCCTTACATTAGTGGTGGTCAGTGGGAACAATGCCCCTTACATTAGTGGGGGTCAGTGGGAACAGTGGTGGTCAGTGGAAACAATGCCCCTTACATTGGCAGGGCCATCTTTCAGGCAGGACAAAAGGGGCAGCTGCCCTGGGCCCTGTCATTGTTGTGGGGCCCAAATCAGCTGCCTTATACTTGCCAACTATCCCAGTTTAAATTCCCTCATCCCTTGAGGTTTTAATCTTGTGCTGTGTCCTGATATCTCAGTGTGAAGTTTTGTTACTAATGCTGCCCAGCTCTGCCCTATTGTTGTGTACAGATGACTCACCTGCAGACCTTGTGTTTACATGTAAATACCGGCATTGATATGTAAATAGCAGCTGCATTTATATGTAAATGAGGAGGGACGGGCAGCATTCATATGTAAATAGAGGCGGTATTCATATGTATATCATACTCCCCTGAGATCGTATCTACCATCATCTATGCTGAATGCTGCAATAAAGGGAGGGGCTTGAAAGTCCTGCCTACAACTTTGGTCAGAGGCGTAGCTTAAAGCTTTTGGGACCCGATGCAAAAGTTGACCTGCCCCCCCCCCCCCCCCACTATCACCCACTACTTCCACTGTGTGTGCAGATATACCCACCGCACGCCAAGATACCAAAAGTGGCTTAAGAGTTTAGAGTTCCCAGAGTTCTTCCTTACATCAGAGGACAGGGACCGCCCCTGGAGAATCAGAGGACAGGGATCGCTCCTGGAGAATCAGAGGACAGGGATTGTCCCTGGCAGGTCATTTGGCGGAGCTCCTTCCCCATTCCAGCACTGTAAACAGCTCCCCCCACAATACACAGGGCTGATATCACATTCCTTTACACACAGTCTATCAGCCTTCACAGGGTGTATCTGGCTTTTATGTTGCCGTTCTGACCTGTGAAATCCCTTGGTCAGAACGGCAGTGTAGTTGCAGTAGGCAGTTACACTCTATGCAGATCATGGCTGACTTTGGGGGGGGGGGGGCGCAATTTAGATCTGGGGAGGGGCAAAGCCATGTGACACGAAATCTGGAGCCTGCAGCCCCTCAGGAGGTGTTAAGGGTTTGTTTTAGCAATTTATGTAGGTTTCTCGGTCAGTGTTGGCAGGTGTTGGGGGAAGGTACTGGAGCATGGCTGTGGGGCCCTAGGGCAGATCAGAGCTGGCCTTTGTGGAGGATATGATAATATGACAGGGAGGCTGCAGGGGCCCCCTAGAGCAGGGTTGCGATTGTGACCCCTGCAACCTCTTACGCTACACCCATGACTGTGGTCATTAAGCCTAACATCAGCCTGTTCTGCAAAGGTAAGCAAATCAGTGGGGGGGGGGGGGGGGTGCAGAAGTAGGGAGAGAAGGAATTACAGTTTGGGTTGCACAGATGAGCAAGGAGGGAATGTATGGAGGTTGTAGTAATATGACTGAACAGAAGTGACTCCATCTTTATATAAGTTAATAAGATTAACTTGGGTTAATCTGCTAGTTAGTTTGTTCTGTATTCTCAGACTGTGAAAGACTGTAACAGTTTTTGCAAGGCACACATATAAGAAAATATAGCTTACAGCAGCATCTTTGCTCTGTACCTTTCTATATAAAGCTTCTGTGGTGTAGAGCGGTCTGGGACATTTTCCTGTGTAAAGGGGAACACCAAAGGCATGACTATGAGTCATGGAAGCAGATGGCATGGTTACTATAGTTGCTGTGTCAGCCATGTTTAAGGGGTTGGGCATTTGAGTATTAATGATATGTAATGATATGAAATGTACACCCCTGTATTAAATCACTCCCATTTTCCATGCAATGATTGGTTAATGATAATGTATGTAAATTGTATTCCCGCTCAGAATTAAATCAGATAGCTTTGAACATTTAGACTCTGCATCATCTCTTTTTGTGTTCAGTTAGGAATGTATCTCCTCAGTACTTAGAGGGTCTTGTGAGTGTGGTAATTGCCGTGATTATACCTAGCTGGTCTTGTCAGGTATACGGAAATACCGTTTGAGGTAAGGAAGGTGGGTGCAAAGATGAGCAGAGGAGGCAGGTAGAGTTAAAGGGGTGTGGGATTGGAGTGGAGAGGATAGGGGAGGTTTGGGGTGCAGAGGTTAGCATGGGTTTTAAGATGCAAAGGTGGATTGACAGGGTGGGTAAAGATGTAGGTCACGTGTAGGGCAGCCCATTCATTTCAATGGGCTGCTCTATGCACTACAAATGTGGAAGAAAGTCCCAAACCATTTTTCAAAGTTACACGGTGCCAAGGCACATGTCAGCAGATGCGTGTATCAGCTAAAGGGCAGCACATTTCTGTGGTGTCAGGAAAGCGATTTTGCATGCGTTCCCAACACACACAAATGTGAACGCAGGCTAAATGTCTCAGTTACATTGGTGGTCAATGTAAATCTTCTCATTACATTGGGGCTTGGTGTAGAATCCTTTCATTCACACTAGTGGCCAGTGTGAATGTCCCCCTTACATTGGTGGTCAGTGTAAGTCCCTCTTTACATTGGTGGTTACTGTGAATGCTTCTATTAAATTAGTGGTCAGTGTAAACCCCTATTACAGTGGTGGTCAGTGCAAGTCCCTCTTTACATTGGTGGTTACTGTGAATGCTTCTATTAAATTAGCGGTCAGTTTTGAAACTCGTTCTTTATATAGGTAGTCGGTAAAATAAAAAATCAGCATTGCCATTGATCACACCCCACCCTCCCCTCCCCCAGCACTGCCACTGATCCCGGGAGTCCTAGGATCCTAGGAGTTTTCTGTCTGTTAATAGGTCCTCTCACCTCCCCAGCCATGGTGTGCAGGCAGTGAGGAGATGCAACCAATCAGTAAGCAGTAATGATGTGCAGTAACCTCTAGCAACAAATCAGTGAATGGTATTGATGTATAGTAATCTCTAGCAACCAATCAACAAGCAGAAATCATGTGCTGTAACCTCTAGCAACTAATCAGTAAGCGGTGATGATACACTCTAACCTCTTGCAAGCAATCGCAATTGTTGCCTGATCTGATTCAGAAAACATATTTTGAGTCTAGCTACTACTATTTATTGTATGTCTCAGAGCAGGTGGAGAACAAAACTGCATGGAGGGGGCCCAAGAATTTTTTTGCCCAGGGTCCAATCAATATTAAAGATGACCCTGTACATTGGTGGTGGTCAGTGGGAAGAGTGCCCCTTACATTGGTGGTGGTCAGTGGGAAGAATGCCCCTTACATTGGTGGTGGTCAGTGGGAAGAATGCCCCTTACATTGGTGGTGGTCAGTGGGAAGAATGCCCCTTACATTGGTGGTGGTCAGTGGGAAGAATGCCCCTTACATTGGTGGTGGTCACTGGGAAGAATGCCCCTTACATTGGTGGTGGTCAGTGGGAAGAATGCCCCTTACATTGGTGGTGGTCAGTGGGAAGAATGCCCCTTACATTGGTGGTGGTCAGTGGGAAGAATGCCGCTTACATTGGTGGTGGTCAGTGGGAAGAATGCCCCCTTTTACAGTTATAATTCAGCCAAGTGGTGTTGGACCTGGAACTATGAAGCATCATCACAGGGGAGTCAGTTATCCACAACTCAAGGAACTTTTTGCCACCTCTGGAGGAATTTTTTAACCCTGGTTAAAAAATTTCTGGCTTAGAAGTTAGCACTGAAGTTTGTGTTTTGAATTCCAACCAGGGCATTGCCTACGTGGAGTTTGCAAATTCTCTCTGTGCTTGTGTGGGTTTGCTCTGGGTACTCCAGTTTCCTCCCACACGCCAAAGACATGCTGGTAGGTTACTTGGCTCCTGTCTAAAATGGCCCTAATATGTGTATAGCATGTGGAATAGGTACCTTAGACTGTAAGTTCCTAGAGGGCAGGGACTGACATGAGTGTACAATATGTAAAGAGTAATTTGTCAGCAATATTTAAAAATCTGTAATAAGTATTGATAAACTGCATGTCTCAGCAAAAGCTGTAAACTTGTGTAATTATATGATGCCCATCCCTTGCCTTCATTTACTTATACGTCTGTAACTAATATATATATCTACACTATATTACCAAAAGTATTGGGCCGCCTGCAGTGGCGGTGCCGCCCCCTCTCTTCTGTCACCTCTGTCTCACCATAGATAGATTCATGCATTGCATGAATCTATCTATGGTCACCGCTGCCGCCCCCTATTCAGGTGTCCAGCCCCTTGTCGTGCGCCGGGCACCTGAATTACAGTGGCGGGGTTTTTTTTTAAGCGCCTAATTAGAGCCGTGGGCTCTAATAGGCGTCCTGATTAGAGCCATAGGCTCTAATAGGCTTCCAAAATGGTAAGCAGCATGCGCAATGCTGTGCGTTTGCTGTTTACTCAGTGTTATGTTAGGAACACTGACCCGCCTCTCAGCCAATCAGGTGCTTGGGTCTGGTTACCTGTCACCTGATTGGCTGAAACAACAGAAGCTGTGATTGGATGCCTGATAGAGAGGGCCGGAGACATCGAGGAGCGTGGATGTGGAGGACGCCACCGTGACCCGCTGCGAGACAGGTAAGTCCTGATTCCCGGGCGATGCATGCTGGCAGCATTTGATTGGGCACACTGGCAGCAATTGATGGGGCACAGTAGCGGCAATTGATGGGGCACACTGGCAGCAATTGATGGGGCACAGTAGCGGCAATTGATGGGGCACACTGGCAGCAATTGATGGGCACACTGGCAGCAATTTATGGGCATACTGGCAGCAATTGATGGGGCACAGTAGTGGCAATTGATGGGGCACAGTAGTGGCAATTGATGGGCACAGTAGTGGCAATTGATGGGCACAGTGGCAGCAATTGATAGGCACACTGGCATCAATTGATGGGTACAGTAGCGGCAATAGATGGGGCACAGTAGTGGCAATTGATGGGCACACTGGCATTAATTGATGGGGCACACTGGCAGCAATTGATGGGCACACTAGCAGCAATTGATGGGGCACACTAGTGGAAATTGATGGGCACACTGGCATCAATTGATGGGTACAGTAGCTGCATTTGATGGCACAGTGGAACAATTTATGGGTACAGTGGCTGCGTTTGGTGGCACAGTGGCTACGTTTGTTGGGCACAGTGGCTGCGATTGATGGGCACAGTGGCTGCGCTTGATGGGCACAGTGGCTGCGATTGATGGCACAGTGGCTGCGATTGATGGCACAGTGGCTGTGATTGATGGGCACAGTGGCTGCAATTGATGTTTTTTTTCAGTTTGTTTGCACCCCTCAAAAATTTTGAGCACCAGCCACCACTGGACGCCTGCCTTTACACGCACATGAACTTTTTTGGCATTCCAGTCTTAGTCTGTAGGGTTCAATATTGAGTTGGCCCAACCTTTACAGCTATAACAGTTTCAACTCTTCAGGGAAGGCTGTCCACAAGGTTTAGGAGTGTGTCTATGGGAATATTTGGCCGTTCTTCCAGAAGTGCATTTCTGAGGTCAGGCACTGATGTGGACGAGAAGGCCTGGCTCTCTGTCTCCACTCTAATTCATCCCAAATGTGTTCTATCGAGTTCAGGTCAGGACAGTCAAGTTCCTCCACCCCAAACTCGTTCATCCATGTATTTATGGACCTTGCTTTGTGCACTGGTACGCAATCATGTTGGAACAGGAAGGGCCATCCCCAAACTGTTCCCACAAAGTTGGGAGCATGAAATTGTCCAAAATGTCTTGGTATGCTGACGCCTTAAGAGTTCCCTTCACTGGAACTAAGGGACCAATCCCAACCCCTGAAAAATAACCCCACACCATAATCCCCCCTCCACCAAATGACCTGACCTCACAAGATCACTTCTGGAAGAATGGTCAAACATTCCCATAGACACACTCCTAAACCTTGTGGACAGCCTTCCCAGAAGAGTTGAAGCTGTTATAGCTGCAAAGGGTGGGACAAATCAATATTGAACCTTACGGACTAATGCCCCGTACACACGGTCGGACATTGATCGGACATTCCGACAACAAAATCCTAGGATTTTTTCCGACGGATGTTGGCTCAAACTTGTCTTGCATACACACGGTCACACAAAGTTGTCGGAAAATCCGATCATTCTGAATGCGGTGACGTAAAACACGTACGTCGGGACTATAAACGGGGCAGTAGCCAATAGCTTTCATCTCTTTTTTTATTCTGAGCATGCGTGGCACTTTGTCCGTCGGATTTGTGTACACACGATCGGAAATTCCGACAACGGATTTTGCTGTCGGAAAATTTTATAGCCTGCTGTCAAACTTTGTGTGTCGGAAAATCCGATGGAAAATGTGTGATGGAGCCCACACATGGTCGGAATTTCCGACAACAAGGTCCTATCACACATTTTCCATCCGACCGTGTGTACGGGGCATAAGACTGGGATGCCATTAAAGTTCATGTGCGTGTAAAGGCAGGTGTCCCAATACTTTTGGTAATATTATATATATATATATATATAAAATTTATTTATTTATTTATCTATGTTGGTAAATATATCATTCAGCTGTTATGGTGTATTTCTGAATGCTAAAGTATCTCATTTGTTTCAACAAACAGAAAGCACTTCCATTTGAATTTATCAAATATGACATTGAAAAGGATGAACCTGTCCGAGATGCCAAAAATCGCTGTGTCAAGGCCAAGAGAGGTGTGTAATGAATGGATTATTCTATCTATCTTTGAAGCAATGCCGCTCACTGGGTTTGATTTTCTGGGGTTTGTTTACTAAATTAATATACATGTTCACTTAGTTTAGTAAGTAAGGTGAAACTATGTTCTCTTACATATTATTGTATGCATTCCAATAATTTGGCAATTACAGTGGAACCTTGGTTAAAGAGTAACGCGGTTAACAAGCGGTTTGAAAGACGAGCAACTTTTTTTTTTAAATCCTGACTCGGTTTGCGAGTGTTGTCTCGCAAAATTAGCAGAATTCAAGCTAATGTGGTGTGCAGTACTGCATTTGGCCAGAGGTGTGGGGGCGCCGGTGACACTTGGAACGGTTCGGAAACACTCGGAAATACTCCGTTCCCGAGCCTTTCCGAGGGGTTCACTGTTCAGCCGAGCTGTCCCGGAGTATTTCTGAGACTCTCCGGCGCCCCCCCACCTCTGGCCACATGCGGTTTTGCATGCAATAGAAGTCAATGTGGAACAAATTATCTTTGTTTCCATTGACTTCTATGGGGAAACTCGCTTTGATATGCGAGTGGTTTACAAGCATTCTCCTGGAACGGATTATGCTCGTAATCCAAGGTTCCACTGTATGGCTATTTGTTATTGCCAGTTGCTACAATAACTAATGGCTTCTACATTAAAGTGTTACTAAACCCACAACAGCAAAATCAGACTGTATATGCAGCATAGCATGCTTGTTATACTCACTGTGGAACTTAAAGGGTTAATCCTCTGCATTGTGTAAAAAGGCTGTTTTATCCTGTATGCACAAATCCTCCCCCTCCTGCACTGTCTATCTGGGGAAAGTCAGATAACATAGGCAGGGTAGCCAACCTGCACATGCTCAGTTGTGTCTTTTTTGCTGGAGAGAATAATTACTTGTTCTCAGAGCTAGCCAGGTCACATGATATTGGCATCACACATGCGGGTGTGTATACAGGCTGTAGTGGAAATCTCCTCCTACCTGAACTCTCAGAAACTCTGCAGTTTATCACTGACCGTGGTTAACAGATCAGCCAAAAAGGTATATACTGGCAATATTTTAATGTAAAAAGAAGATTTATAAGCTGTGGGACTGTGGGGGGGCAGATGAACTATTTTCATATTACTGGGTTTAGTAACACTTTAACTACTTGTCGGCTGCCCACGGCAGTTTTACTGCAGGTGAGAAGCACAGCCCTACTGGACAATGTACTGGTACATCACCGGGGATTTCTGGGTTTGCATGCACACACCCCCTGCTGACCCATACTGTGGTTGGACACGATTTTGTCAGCAGGTCTCTGCCAATGATTTATGGCTGAGACCTGTTCATCGGCAGTGTCCAATCACAGCACAGGGCTCTGTACATTGATCAGCGATCTGGCTGTTTCTGCAAGAAGAAAAACAGCCAGATAGCAAAGTAAAGCAGCACACATGACACATTGTTAGGCACAAAGTTAACCCATTGATTACCCCTAGATGGTAACCTCTTCCCAGCCAGTGTCATTGTATAATCACAAATCACTGCATTAGTGTCACTGGTAATGTCAGTGTCAGTTAGTGACCCTCCTAGATAGTGTCTGTTAGCGTCAGATTACCCACCACCCTATCACAGTCACACTATAAGTCGCAGATCACCACCATTACAGTATAGCATCTCTGTAAATTCCAATATGTATGCCATAGCTTGTAGACACTATAACTTTTGCACAAACCAATTAATATACACTTATTGGGATTTTGTTTTTACCAAAGAAATGTAACAGAATATATTTTGGCCTACATTTATAAAGACATTTCATTTTTTTTTTTATTTAATATGTTTATAACAGAAAGTAGAAAATATCTGTATTTTTTTTTTTTCAAAATTATCGTTTTTTTCATTTATATCACAAAAAATAAAGAACCCAATAAAGAACCCAAATACCACCAAAAGAAAGATCTATTTGTGTGAATTTGTGTGAAAAAAATGATACAAATTTAATTTTTTACAGTGTTGCATGACCTTGCAATCGCCAGTTAAAGTAGCACAGTGCTGATTAGCAAAATGCCCTGGTCATGAAGGTTTTTTCTTATTGTACATCACGGGACACAGAGCCATAGTAGTTACTATGTGGGTTATAGGCCACCTTCAGGTGATGGACACTGGCACACCCTAAGACAAAAAGTGCACCCCCTATATAACCCCTCCCACTACTGGGAGTACCTCAGTTTTTTCACCAGTGTCTAAGGTGTTGGTCAAGAGTGAAGATGTGCTGTGCTGAGCTCCACTGGAGCAATCCTTGGTGGGGTCAGCCATGCAGCCGGATCCATTCAAAGTGTATTTTTGGCCGAATTGAATGGTACCTGGGCCTCGTATCCGAAGAAACGAGGTCTTGCCTGTAAGGCTTCTCTTTTTAGAGAGCTGGACCCCGGGATCCAGTACTTTTGGTATTAAGGCCATAAAGTTTTTACTGGCGGTGGTGCTATTACAGGTACAGGATTGTGGGTTTCCCCAGTTAAGTCACCCCTGAACCCTTGGGACTTAAATTTAGTCCTGTCGGCTTTACAAAAACAGCCTTTTGAGCCAATTCGAGATATTCCCATGGTCCTCTTGACGAGGAAAATAATTTTCTTGGTTGTCATATCTTCTGCAAGAAGAGTATCAGAGTTGGCTGCTCTTTCTTGTAAAGAGCCATATTTGATTATTCATAAGGATAAGGTTGTATTGCGGCCTCATCCTAATTTCCTACCGAAGGTAGTGTCAGGTTTTCATTTAAACCAGGATATTGTTCTGCCTTAATTTTTTCCAGAACCTCGTTCTGTGGAAGAAAAGTCACTACATTCTCTTGATGTGGTGAGAGCGATCAAGATCTATTTGAAAATGACCTCTCAGATTCCTAAAACAGATGTTTTGTTTGTATTGCCAGACGGTCCTAAAAGAGGACAGGCAGCAACAAAATCTACTATTTCTAAATGGATTTGTCAAGTGATTGTTCAAGTTTATGGTTTAAAAAGGAAAATTCCTCCATTTCCTATTAAAGCGCACTCCACCAGGGCTGTTAGTGCTTCTTGGGCAGTGCATCACCAAGCCTCCATGGCTCAGATCTGCAAGGCAGCAACTTGGTCTTCAGTCCATACATTTACCAGATTCTGTCAAGTAGATGTAAAAAGTATTGAGGTTATCGCATTTGGGCGCAGTGTACTGCAGGCTGCAGTATAAGTCCTCTAGTCTCTTGGTGCCCTACTTTTGTTGTGTCTCCCTCCCTTCAGTTGGCATTGCTATGGGACATCCCACATAGTACCTACTATGGCTCTGTGTCCCGTGAGGTACGATAAGAAAATAGGATTTTTATAACAGCTTACCTGTAAAATCCTTTTCTTTTAAGTACATCAAGGGACACAGAGGTCCCTCCCTTCTTGGTATACATGTGTATTGCTTTGCTACAAAACTCAGGTACTCCCAGTAGTAGGAGGGGTTATATATATATAGGGAGTGCACTTTTTGTCTTAGGGCATGCCAGTGTCCATCAGCTGAAGGTGGCCTATAACCCACATAGTAACTACTATGGCTCTGTGTCCCGTGATGTACTTCAAAGAAAAGGATTTTACAGGTAAGTTGTTATAAAAATCCTATTTTCTTATCGTACATCACGGGACACAGAGCCATAGCCAAATTTCTGTTTTTTTCATTTATATCACAAAAAATAAAGAACCCAAATACCACCAAAAGAAAGATCTATTTGTGTGAATTTGTGTGAAAAAAATGATACAAATTTAATTATCAATCACCTCTTATGTGTCTGCTTGACTTGAATTGTCTTTCCTCTCCTAGGCCAGCCTGGGCTTCTGGTCGCTAAGATTACCTCCCTTTCTCCATTTGGAGGCTATGCTGGAGACAAGTCTCATACGGAGAAGAAGATACTTAAAGACGTGTTCCGGAAGGGAGATGTATATTTTAATACTGGTGATATTTTAATGGTTGACCAGCAGAAATTTATTTATTTCCATGATAGAGTTGGAGACACATTTAGGTGAGTTAAGAAAATAAGAATAATAGACTTTTATCAGTTTTGAAATTGAGAACTTTCCCAGAACTTCAAACCTACAAACCCAGGGTAGAAATTTAACCTGTTGAGGTTTCTTCTTTAAAGAGATTTTAATTACTTTTTTCCAGCCTGCTATGTCTGAAAGCTAAATTAAAGGGGCCCTCAAAAGTTACCCTATTACAAATAAGGAATCTGCCACTCTAGGTCTGGGCAGAAAATAAACCCAGCTACCATTCTAGGTATTGGAAGAAAATGAACCCATCTGCCACTCTAGATGGGGGTAGAAAATGAACCCATCTGCCATGCTAGCTGTGGGAAGAAAATAAACTCATCTTCTACTCTAGGTGTGGGTAGAAAATGAAACTGTTGAGCAAAGAAACCAAACTTTTTCTTCTTCAAAGGGATTTTCATTTTTCCCAGCCTTCTGTATCTGAAAGCTAAAATAAAGGAGCCCTCAAGAGTTTCTCTGTTACAAATAGAGAATGTGATAGCTAGTTTAATAGAATCTCTCTATCTAGGTATAGGCAGAAAATGAATCCAGCCTGGGCAGAAAATAAACACATCTACCAATCTAGGCATTGGAAGAAAATGAACATATTTGCCAATCTAGGTGTGGATACAAAATGTACCCATCTGGCAAACTAGGTGTGGATAGAAAATGAACCCATATGTGATTCTAGATGTGGAAAGAAAAATAAGCCCATCTTCCATGCTAGGTGTGTAAAGAAAATGAACACATCTGCCACTCTAGATATGTTAAAAAAAAATGAACCTATCTGCAATTTTAGGTGTGGAAAAAAGTGAAAGTAACTACCTTTCTAGGTGTGGGAAGAACATAAACCAGTCCGCCATGCTAGGTGCTGGAAGAATACGAACCCATCCGCCATGCTAAATGTGGGTAGAAACTGCACCTATCTCCTAAACAAAGAAACCAAACCTTTAATTCTTCAGAGATATTTTCATTTTTGTCTGGACTGCTATATTTGAAAACTAAACTAAAGGAGCCCTCAGAAATTTCCCCATTAAAAATAGAGAATGTGGTATTTAGTTTGATAAAATCTCTGGAACCATAGCTGGACTTAGCACTCATCACAGCAATTAGAGTCTGTAAAAGCAGTAAGTGTTTTTCCCTACTAAGTATATTTGTTTTCCTGAACAAATAAAACCCCTGCCGTTAACAGAGATTAAAATGGTTTGTTTATGGTAGCAGAAATGTATTCTCATATACTATACTTTCCAAGGCTCTCAAAGGTTCTTCCTAAAGCAGTCATCTCATGAATGGAGTTATGTGTTTACAGCATCCGATTGTATAAGCTCATCTCATATGTTTAATTTCAGGTGGAAAGGAGAAAACGTTGCTACCACTGAGGTTGCTGATATTTTGAGTTTGGTGACTTTTATAGAAGAAGTCAATGTTTATGGAGTGCCTGTTCCAAGTAAGAAAAATGTCTACTGTATTTATTTTACTACACATCATCAATTTTTTTTTTTTTGATATTTTATTTTCAGCAGAAAAGGCAAGTCCAAGTCAGTAAGACAATGATACAAAATTAACGGTGAACCAGTATATCTATAGTAGTCCTAAATCAACTGGTAGATGAAGAGTGAATATAACCAAACCAATGTCCTCAAATCTTACATGTTAAATATACCTATGACATTTCTTTTAAGAGACTTTAAAAGATCATCAATTAGTTTTTATGCATATATATTTATTCTCTTAGTTTTGTCCTAAGCTAGTTCAGTGAGCACTATGTGCTAGAGTCCATAGTAATCACTCATATTTAACATGTAAAACTTAGAACAATGAGAGGGGATTTATTGTTGGTTGTTCTGTGATTGTTTGTTTCATTATTAAATCAGGGGGGGGGTTGTGTCCCACCAAAGGAATACTATAGATGACATAGATAGAAGGGCAAATTCTGGGTACCAGTCTTGCTTGCCTGCCAACTGACTCTTGGTTGATCAGTCCAATTCTTTATGCTACCATGGGCACAGTTTATGAACTACTGGATTCCTTTCCTGTGCTGCGGAGTTTATGTTAATCAGCATTATGAAGGTATAAATTTCCCATAGTTATTTACAATATAACATAAATATATTACACCTGTATGAGGTATTGTGGCCAGCTGCCCAAGCTGGAATATGATATGATTTGCCCTTCTTTCTCATGGGGATTAGAACACCAAACAGAACAAAGACAAGGAGGCAAGGGCTAGATTCATATGCCACAGTTCACGTATTGCTTATTAAGGCTATAGACGGAGTGTTTTTCTTTCCTGCAACCAGGGGTTGCACATAGTGATTATTGCTAGTAGCTACAATGGCCGCTAGCAATAATCACTTGTAAAATCTGACAGGCTGGTTGGGTTACATTCAGCCTGCCCATACATGGTTCGAATCTCGGCTGCTCCCTGCTGAACTGGCAGGGATTCAAACCATCTATGGCCTGCTTTAGAAACCTTCCTTGTAACGTGATTTTATCAATTTGATTTGCATTGTTTATGCCAATTGCTGTGTTTTTCTAATGAGTAAACTAAATTTATTAAACCTACAGCTCATGGTACATTAGTGTGATCAGTATGTTGTAGAGACTAAATACATTAATAAAGAAATAGAATAAGGAATAATAATATAATAGTTTACAAAAAAAATATACAGTGAAAACTGTAGTGACCAGTTGTATTGGTGGTCAGTGTAGGCAAAAGATCAATTAGCCACTGTTTTCTTCTCAAGGAACCCCTGTGAACCTCTGGAGCAGTCTTTTTTAACCAGGGTGCCCAGGCACCTTGTGGTGCCTTGAGGTTTCTTCAGGGGTGCCTTGGCAAAATGCCTACAAATTGATCAAAAATTGTATACAAGCCGGCAGGTGGATCAAGCCTGCTTATTAGTTGCACAAAGCTTTTCTAGACACTGGCATCCTAACAACCAATGACATCAGTTAATAAGGAGGATGTCTGTTGCCTCCACAGCATCTTTGTTTGACCCTCCTGTGCCTCTCTCCCTCAGCACTTGAGACATTAGCTGGAGAGAAATTGAGGGAGAAGAGAAACATTGGGATACTAGTCAGTAGTACCAGTGTACAAAAATGTATTTGCTTTGGAAAAAAAAATCATCTCTAGCATTGGGTGTCCTACATGTGGATGTTGCTGCATTATGTAAAGATATTAGAATAGTTTTTCTACATTTTAGAATGGGGTGCCTTGAGACTGTCCATAATTTTAAAGGGTGACTTGAGATTGCCTATAATTTTAAAGGGTGCCTCGACTAAAAAAAGATTGAGAAATACTTCTCTGGACAACCCCAGGGTTTCATGGATCCCTGATTGAAAGAGTTGGTGTAATGCAGTGGTCTTCACACCAGATGCGGTCCTTGAATTGATTTTATCTGGCCCTTGGGGCAACATTTAATTCTCTGACAGCAACAATAGGACATGATTCCGCCATTGACACCAACAAAGGGGTACAATTCCTCCCAATGACAGGGCACAATTCTTTCCAGTGACACCAACAATGGGGCATGATTCTCCCCACTCAATCACACCAACAATGTGGCACAATTGCACTCATTGACACCAAAAATGGCATTGTTTACTCCCACTGGTGGCAGGACATTTTCTACTTCCAATGGCGACAGTCCAGCCCCTGTGAAGTCTGAAGGACAGTAAACTGTCCCTTTGTTTAGAAAGTTTGGAGACCCCCGATGTAATGTATTACCCTGTAAAAGTGTTTATGTTCACTTGGCAGACAATCATATTCCAGCTGCCATATGTCTGTTGCAGGCTACAGATTAACCTCACAATTAAATTTGGCTCTATGAGAGCACCTCCAATTTTTCTTTACTGTTGAAATCTTTAAATTACTTACATTGTGTCTCATACGTGGCCAAGTATTATCAAAGAGATATAACTTCTATGGTAGTGATCCCTGATCATTTATATTATTTTAAACCTTATAAGCTACAGGTTAGATGTTCCACACGCTCATTCTGCAGTCATCTGCCTTTATAAGTAGGTTAGCGTTTGTAATGACAAAAAAACCTCCAAAAACTAATTAGGGATATATATTGAATGAAACCATTTAGAAAAAATAGGTTTTTTAAAAAAATTCAATTTCAAAGAAATTATCTAGGACTAAATGTAAACCTGTTACAAATTTTGGCAGCTCAAAATAGGTATAGAATTAAAATCAGAAGTAACCTTCTGTGAAAATAGCGTGTCAAAAATATCCGTTGATCCAGAGAAGAAGAAGGCTCAGGTTTTATGCAAAGCTCCACTTTTCCAGTAAAATTATAGCTTGCTTTTTTAACTTTGCTTTTTTAACTTTGCTTTTTCACCAATGGGGCTGCCCAAAATTTGTATACAAGTTCAGCTGCCTATATCTCTGGATCAGTTGATAATTTTGATATGCAGTTTTCAGGATAAACTCTCCATGATATATTCAGTTTGAATTACTCAGGTTTGTTTACTTTAATACGAGCCATTTCTTCCATATACAAATATGCTGTAGAATTACCTGACAACACCTTTCAACTATCACTACTTTAATTGGACACCTCAAAGACCTTCACAAAATGGGAGGGGCTTGCTCAACCCCTTCCCATCCAGTCCCAGTGTCCCTTTACTTGGGCTGTTACGCCCGAGGGGTGGAAAGGTCTCTCTGATCACATGACCATTACTAGAGACCTGGAGCTGTCTATGACAGCTTGGTTGAGTGCACTCACAGCACAGAAACCTCAGCCGCCCCATTGACACGTATGTGTACCCACTTTGCCACCGCACATTACGTGATTGGCAGCGGGTTAAAAGAAACCTGTTAGTAATGGCATGCTACATATTTCTTTCCTGACCTCTGCTTCTGAAAATGTTAGTTGTTTGGTTAGCATACTGGTCTGTTTCAGCACTTCTAAATCACTAACCAATTTGGCTAGGTGTTCTGACTTCACTTTCAGCATGCTTGTTCCAAGTCAGTGAAACAGAACTGTCTAAAGCCACAGAAAGCCAGATAACTAGCATTTTCAAAAGATCAGTAATGTTCTCCATCTTTTTCCCAGTACAAGTTGAAGTGAATCTCTCACTCAGATCATAGTGTTGTAGTGGGAGTTAAAACAGTGTGGAAATTGCCATTATTTTGAACTCCTGCTGTTATAAACAGACAGAAGGATGGGATCCACCCTTCCTACCTTCTTTTTCAATGTGAAGGATCCAGGGATCTTATCCTTATCTGTGCATCACTAATATTGGGGTTGGTTTACTAAAGGCAAATTGGCTGTTCACATTCCAAGGCAATTTTCTCTTAGCTTAGAGGACATTGTGAAAATTCAGTTTGCAAAGAATACCAAATTATGTACAAAGAAAAAAAAACTGCATTTTTGCTTGCACGTGATTGGATAATGGAAGTCAGCAGAGCTAAGTTAAAGCAGAACTTTACCCATAATAGTTTAATAACAATTAATGTTCTTTAACCACTTCAGCCTCGAAAGGATTTGCCCCCTTAATGACCAGGCCATGTTTTGTGATACGGCACTGCGTCGCTTTAACTGACAATTGCACAGTCGTGCAAAGCTGTACCCAAACAAAATTTATGTCCTTTTTTTTTCCCCACAAATAGAGCTTTCTTTTGGTGGTATTTGCTCACCTCTGCGGCTTTTATTTTTTGCGCTATAAACAAAGAAAAAAGAGGGACAATTTAAAAATATATATTTTTTCTTTTACATTCTGCTAAAATACATAGCCGAAAAAAATATATAAAAAAACAAATGTATTCTTCAGTTAGGCCTATATATATTCTTCTACATATTTTTGGTAAAAAAAAATCGCAATAGGCATATATTGATTGGTTTGCACAAAAGTTATTACGTCTACAAACTACGGGATAGATGTAGGGACTTTTATTTATTTTTTATTGTTTCAACTAGTAATGGCCGCGATCTGCGATTTTTAGTGGGACTGCGACATTGCGGCGGACAAACCTGACCCCAAATGACACTTTTTGGGGACCAGTGACATTATTACATTGTAGTTCCCCGTTCTGCCTGTGTACAAGGTGATCGAGGGCCGCCGACAGACATTGAGTCCGCAGGAAGCGCGGGCGCACGCTCCCATTGTGCACAGCGGGCGCACGTCCACTATCCCCCTTGTACATCAGTTGACGCAGAAGAGCCGACCTGCCACAGTATATCTGCATGAGCAGGTCGGCAAGTGGTTAACAAAAGAACATACATTTCGCATTAATAATTATGCTACCAATATTAGTGTGCCCAGAGCAGTCACTTCCCTATTGGAAATGATGCACCTCTCCTTGGTCTCAAAAACTATATGTCAAAATATGTACATTTCCCATCTTGATTCTGTGCCTTAGCTCAGATAGAGAGGAAGGCTGACAGAAGGTTTAGGCCCCCTTCACATGGGGCAGATTCCATTCCGATTAGCAGGGGATCAGCTCATAGATGCCCTGCTGATCGGAACAGAGCGGGCGGATGACACATTATTGTCTGCTCAGTTTCTGCAGATTGGACATGCATAGAGCTCACTATGCTTTGTTGGCAGCCAGTCAGGAGTAAATGGACTCCGCTGTCCGTTTACACCTGACTACCCTCTGATATGATCCGCCTAAACGAAAGAGGACGGATCCCCTTCTGGATCAGATCCAGAGGTAGGCGGATGTAAACAGACACACCCACCTGTCCATAGGAATGCATGGACCTTCTAATTAGGTCCACCTGAAAAACTGACAGGCAGATCTGATTGGATCACTCCTGTGAAAGGGGCCTTAAGATTTACTGTTGCTGAATGGGGAAGAAAGCAACGAGAATAACACAGACTGTGCTGAGGGAACACAAATTGAGGAAGGAGAAAAGAAAAGCAGGTGAAGTGACAGGACAAACTCTGCTGCTAGGGAGATAAAGCAGTCAGCTAATCGGCCCCTAGTGACTCTGATTTTAGGCACAGTGCTGAAAATAGAGAGCAACTGAGCATGTGCAGAGCAGGGTGAAACAGGTAATTCTCGATTTTAAACAGTACAGGCACATATTTTCAATGTTTTACATTTTGCTATATCTGCAAAAGGGGCCAGCTTGAAGTGATCTATCAAGACTAATTTCCTAAATAAAGTTCCACTTTTAGGGAAAATTCCCTTTCAAAGTTAACTGCTAATTTGCCTTAGGTAAATCAGTCCCATTGACATAAAGCCAGCAAGTTTACTGTACATCAGGTGGTCTGACACATAATAGACACATGATGTCTGTTGTAGACTAAAGTCCTGGAACATGTATGCTGAAAAACAATTCAGCAACAACAGCACCCACATTTTTATGCTGAATGTTTCCTTTAGAAATGTGGTGAGGTATGGGCTTTAAGTATGTTATCAAAACTGCCAGTGTACTTGAAGTTATTGGTGGTTTTGCTGAAGATTTTATTGATAGGAAGCTTTGTAGCAAACATACAAAACATTGCTCATCTCTCTCAGACCTCCTGAAAGCAATATCTTGTAAAACTGTAATCTGAATTGTCTTGTAATTTCTTGAACAGATCACGAAGGGCGGATTGGAATGGCCACACTCAAGCTGAGGAAATATGAGAGCTTTGATGGTAGAAAGCTATATGCACATGTTCGAGACTTTCTTCCAAATTATGCAAGACCTCGCTTCATTAGGGTCCAGGTAAGACTTCTTTTGGTTCTCTGGGATAAAACGCTTCATACAGTTAGAATTTATACTTACTGTTATCATTGCTATTGCTTGTGTGGCATCTAATGAATCATAAAAGTTAGGGATGAGGGTTGCCTTAGAGTTACATTAGCTCTCCTGTAATTATTACCTGTATTTATATAATAGTGACATGTTACAGTGCTTTGCACAAAACATTCATTGTCCCCTATAGTACCTTACAATAATGCCCCTGCCCAGTTATACTATAACTCATGAGAGAAAGAGCTGGGAACACACCGCTCAAAGCCACCTGTGAGGATCTGATAAGCTGCTGAAGAGATCCAGGTGCCTGCCTGGGAAATCCAATGGAAACAAAGAAGAATGGCGGCACATCCAGAAGTAAAATCAAAAGAATTTATTGAAAGTCTATAAAATCAAGGGAACATGACAAACATCAATCCAAAAAGGGTGCTCAGTTGACGCGTTTCACACAGACGTGCTTATGAGTAAGCAGGTCTGTGTGAAATGTGTCCATTGAGCACCTTTTTTTGAGAGAGAGATATCTATATATATATATATATATATATATATATATATATATATATATATATATAGAACCATAATTTTTTTTACCCATCTTCCCACTACAAGTTGAACCAAGGGGACTAGGCTGAGCACCAGGAAGGGCGATGGTTTAATGCTAACTTGGAAAACTGGAGAGATATTGAAGCCCTGTATACAACCTAGGCCTAATATTCAGCACCCTTCCTAGGCACAAAAGAACTGGTTTAAAGCGGAGTTCCAGCCTGTAAAAAAAATTAATAGCTGCTACTTTTTAATATACGGATCCCTGTCCAGGGATCCCACGATGTCGGCACCCCAAGCGGATTCGTCCATCGGCTTCGGGTGCAGGCGCTGGCATTGCAAGTAAGGGAAACTGGCAGTGAAGCCTTCATGCTTCACAGCCAGTTTCCAACTGTGCATGCTCGAGTCACTCTGTGCTATCTGAATGGTCCTCTCGAGTCGCTCTGTGCTTTCTGAATGGACACAGGTTCCAGAAGGCAGCGGGGGGAAATAGGAGGGGCCAGACATAATGGAGGTCTCCTTGCGTCGATCTTACCAGGATGTGGGAGCGGGTACCTGTCAAAATCAGATACCCGCGCCTTCTTCCCCCCCAAAGAGTGCCAAATGTGGCAGTGGAGGGGGGGAGGGTGAAAACAAGCAAAGCCAAATGTCGGGCGACATCGACTGGTTCAATGGAAAGCGCCTGACATTTAGCCCGTGTGTACTGCAGCTGGTTGAAGAGAAGCCAACCGCCTCTGGATCAGTGCTCTCAGCCAATGGCTGAGAGCGCTGATCAAAGTGTTCTGGCGGTTGGGGGGGGGGGGTACTAACACAATAGTACAGTGCCTGTCAGTTTTTTTCCTTCAGCCCGCAGTGTGTACTAGGTTTTACGTATATTGTGGAAACTACTGTATGTTCATCAGTAATATTAGTTCATATACTTGTTGGAAATTACAGCCAAGACCTAATAAATATTGTCTCCTAATCACTTATTTATTTATTTGTTTGTTTAGGATGAACTGGAGATCACTGGAACTTTTAAACAGCGCAAGGTGGAGGTTGTAAAACAAGGCTTTGATCCATCCACAATCACTGATCCCCTCTACTTCCTGGATGAGAGGGAAAAGAAATATGTGCCCATGACTCAAACCATATATACAGACATTAAAAATAAAAAGATAAAATTGTAAGACTGTGGCGCGCCTTTGGTTACTGTGTCTGTCTTATGCTGGGTATTGACACTGCAACTAGTTTATTTTGCATTAAAAAAGATTAATAGTATGTATATGTTTGTCCATTCTTAAGCGGGTAACTAAGTAACAACATCAATTCCTCCAGGATGCCATTAGTGCCCCACTGGGGCCAATTTGTACGCTCTGACCCCCGACATCAGTGTCAAAAATAAACAACAGGAGCGGTATGTGTTGTAATATAGCTGCAATACTCAGCACTGCTCATTTAGAGCAATCTTTGTAATACATTACAAAAGATGATACTGCTTGCCCTTTAACGAAGTGTGTGATGAAAACTGAAACACTATTTTTGGGCAAGGTATTGCATGGAGGATTTCAGGTTACTGCAACATCAAACCTGACTATATTCCTCCAGGTAGACTACATCGGTTACCTACACCAGTTGGTTGAAAAGCCTAGACAATATGCTCATGGGATTTATAAAGTTAAGGGGCTGATGCACTAAAGGAATTCAAGTATTTATGGTGCCCCAATGCAGAGGGAGTTAAGAAACAGAGTTTCTCTTTTAGTAAATGGCCTCCTAAGATCTTTCTTGTCAAATCTGCATCATTTTTAAAGAAGCACTATTTAAGAATGAGCCAGCAGTTTACCGTGGTCGGCATATTTCATGCAAATATGTACAATTTGTACTGAAATGTTGAAATATTATTACTACTAACATTGTTACTAACATTTTTGATCAACTGATTGTCACATGCTGAGGTCTAGGAAGGAAATAAATCACAAGATTCCTTGACAAGCAGTTATCATGTCATCTTTTCTAAAATATGTTACTGTGGGGTTGATTTACTAAAAGTTGAGAGTGCAAAAATTGGTGCAACTCTCCATAGAAACCAATCAGCTTCCAGTTTTTTTTTTTTTTTTGTCAAAGCTTAATTGAACAAGCTGAAGTTAGAAGCCGATTGGCTACCATGCACATCTGCACCAGATTTTGCACTCTCAACTTTTAGTAAATCAACCCCTTTATGATGCTATTATACAGGCTGTCTCTTATTTCTTCGGCAATAAACTTTGCATCTATATGGTTTACAGGCTGAAATCTTTTTGGTTGCAAATAGTTACCAAACTTTAGATATCATCACTGTACTGCCTTATCAAATAAGCCAAGGTATTCTTTGAAACAATACCTAATACTTTATATGAAATCCAGCAGGTTCTTCTAGTCAGCAGTGAACATCACAATGACCAGCTTTAGGAAAGGTGATATATGTAATGGAAAAGCTGGCTTGGATTATGACTAGTTTCAGACAGTTTTCTGTTTCTCCCATTCACTGTAGGTGGTTCACAGGTCAATTTAAAGGGAACCTGTCAGCTTGCCTCTTAACTGTGCCAGTTGAGGTTCCCACCCAGCACTGGAGTCTGTCGTTTTCTAATTGCTTGGATACACTGCAAAGATTAGCAACCCATAGCAGACAATCAGAGTGACTGTTCACTGAACTGGCTGTAGTAAGCTCAAATCAATGGTTGTTATAAGTTACCAAACTTTACACATCACCACTGTACATTGTACTGTCACATTGAATAAGCCAAGGTATTCTTACACACAATATACCATAACACTTAATAGGAAACTCAACAGGTTCTTCTAGTCAGGGATTAACATCACAATGGACAGCTTTAGGAAAGGTGATACAAGTAAAGGAATACCTGGCTTGGATTATGACTATTTTCAGTTTTCTGTTTCACATCTTTACTGCAGCTCTATTAATCAATTTAAAAGAAAAGCTGTCAGATTGTCTTGAGTTGAGGTTCTTGTATGGCGCTGGAGGCTGCCACCTCCTAATTTCAGGGACAATTCTAACTCTGGGTTCAGCTAGAATCTTACTAATGTATTTACCTGGCCCTATAAGAACTATTTTATGCATATTCTTCTCACAGTTCTTCACATTTGGACAGATTAGGCCTCATGCACACTGGACGTTAAAATAATGTTATAAAAATGCCAGTAGCTTTGCAGTGAGTTTTTCAACTTTTTTCAACATTTTTGCAATAGTGTTTTTTTAGCGTTTTTATCCGCGTTAGTGTTTTTTTTTTCTGAAGAAAAAAAAATTTTTTTTTTTTTTTTCAATGGATCAAAAATGTTACAAAAATCTGGTGAGCGGTGTTTTCGAGCATTTATCGACGTTTCTCAGCGTTAGAGCATTTTTACAGCTGAAAAGCATCTCAGAACCCACTAGTTTTGGGTTTTTTTTACTGCTCAAAAACGCCACTGCCCAAAACTGCTGATAACAGCCTATGTCATAGTTGCCAACAGTCCCGATTTTCCCGGGACAATCCCGATTTTGGGACCCTCGTCCCGATTGGAGAGTGTCCCGAATCGGGATTTTCCATAAGGAAAATCGGGAATGTTGGTTTTTTTTTTTTTTTTTTTTTTTTTGGAGCAGCGGGCTCCAGCAAAATGGCGGCCGGCGCTGCCGCTCTAGCTGCCTCTAGTGGAGAGGGGAAGGGGGCTCGATCCGTGCAGCCAATGAAGCGGCTTCTTTGGCTGCACGGCCCCTCCCCTCTCCACTGAAGCGAGCAGAAGACACGGCGCCGGCGCCGTGTCTTCCTGAAAGTTCCCCAGCCCCGTACTGCGCAAGCGCTGCGCCTGCGCAGTACAGGGGGTCCGCCATTGCCGAGGGGAACTTTCTCGGCAGAACACCGGCCGCTCCTCCACTGAGCGGGGGCCGGGCTGCATTGAGGGGGGGAGGCTGCACTAACTGAGGGGGGGCTGCACTAACTGAGGGGGGGCTGCACTAACTGAGGGGGGGGCTGCAGTGAGGGGGGCTGCACTAACTGAGGGAGGGCTGCAGTGAGTGGGGCTGCACTAACTGAGGGGGGGCTGCAATAACTGAGGGGGGGCTGCACTAACTGAGGGGGGGGCTGCACTGAGGGGAGGCTGCACTGAGGGGGGCTGCACTGAGGGGGGAGGCTGTACTAACTGGGGGGGGCTGCACTGAGGGGAGGCTGCACTAACTGGGGGGGCTGCACTAAGGGGGGGAGGCTGCACTAACTGAGTGGGGCTGCACTGAGGGTGGGCTGCACTAACTGAAGGGGGGCTGCACTGAGGGGGGGCTGCATTAACTGAGGGGGGGGCTGCATTAACTGAGGGGGGGCTTCACTGAGGGGGGGCTGCACTGAGGGGGGGCTGCACTAACTGAGGGGGGGCTGCACTGGCGGGGGCACCTGATGCAAGGACAGACTCTGGCGGGGGCACCTGATGCAAGGACAGACTCTGCTGGTGGCAGGCGACGTGGCTAGTGACACGCTCAGGGATCCCACTGATTCTGCATTATGGTGAGTTGAATGATTTAATTTTATATTACAATGTAATAATAGAAATAATGCGCTTCAATCATCCTGACACCATAACAACCATGGTGCCGGGATGATTGAAGCGTTAACACCAGGTGTTTGGAGTATCTTTATCTGCTGATTGTTAAACTTTCTAGAATACACATATTTCTATTGTTGTGTAGGACCTGGGGCTGCTGTCCCGTCATTCCTCTCTCCCCCTTTCCCTCTCCCCCTTTCCCTCTCCCCCTTTCCCTCTCCCCCTTTCCCTCCCCCATTCATCTCAGACTCTAACCATACCCTCTTGAGCCACGCCCACTTTCCGCGTAAGCCACGCCCACTTTCCGCGTAAGCCACGCCCACTTTTCGCCGCGGCGCGCTTCGCGCGCCGCAACTATTATTTTTTGCTAGGCCACGCCTACAAACGAATGCCCCGCCTCCTAATTATTGATTGGCTCCGCCTACAGCAAAAAAAAGTGTCCCACATATTTTTTTTTCAATGTTGGCAACTATGCTATGTGTGCATAGACACATAGGATAACATGATGGAGAGTTTAATGACTGTAGAAAAAAACATCTACAGCCAAAAACAGCTGCTGCAAAAGTGTCAAAAAACGTCCAGTGTGCATGAAGCCTAATAGCAAAGTAGTAATGCACAGCAACCTATATAAGACCACTTTCAGCTGCCTAGGGAAAAACGATGAATAAAAACTTTTGTGTCATGTAATTATATACATTACAGCTTACTGATCATTACAGAGACTGCAACCCGGAGCTGTGTGTGAAAGGTAATCAGAACAAAGTCCACCATGTAATTACCTTTGCAGCAGATCCTTGATAAATAAATATATTTCACATTTGTCATAAAGGTGGAAATGAATTCTGTCAACATGACAACGATGAGCCAAAAGTTTAATTTAGCATTTGATTGAACTTTAGGAAGCATTACATCTTTCATCAAAACATTTTCCAAATCTTCAACATTTCTTCAGACTGTCAAAAGACCAGTTTTCTGCCCTAGTATTTGCTTCTATATACCGTATTTATCGGTGTATAACACGCACTTTTTTCCCCTTAAAATCAGGGGGAAATCGTGGGTGCGTGTTATACGCCGATCCCAGCTGTTTGTCAGGGGAAGAAAAGCAGCCGAGTGTACTGTGTACTCGGCTCCACTTGGCTGCGCTCACAGTCCCACCGTCCCGCCTCCCTGCTGTCTCTGAGGGGAAGAGGAGCGAGCCGAAAAAGACCGAGCCGAGCGTATTGTGTACTCGGCTAGGCTCGGCTCCGCTCGCAGTCCTGCCTCCTAGCCTTTACATCCTGCTATTGGACCGGTATTGTGTCCATCATAGGAGCTGGGCCAAGGGGCGGTACGAGCCGAGAAGAGCCGAATACACAGGAAATCCGGCTCTGTGTATCTCGGCAGCGCAATAATTAAAAAAAAAACGATCATGCTGCAATGCTTATAAAGAAAGGTTCCCCTGAGTGGACTTTAACAGCACTTATGAAAGGTGATAGGTAGTAGACAGGTGTAGCAACATATGAAGAGTAAAAAAGTTTTTTATTTGAAAATAACATATATTAAAAACATTGTGTACATTAAGTTCAACGAAACATATTACATAGTAGACAGGTTTGTTGTTGTTACCAGACGGTAAGATTCTTTACAGAGGCTCTTTTCACACCCAACATGTTTCGGGATAAACAGTGTTATAGTCCTTCTTCAGGGATGTAACAGAAAAGAGAAATTCATCTAAAGTTATTAGAGTGTGAGATGATGAGTGAATTACCACAACATGTAGATATATATATATATATTCATCCTTCTCTTTTTTTTTTTTTTGTACAAACAACACATAATATTCACACAGTAACAACTACTACAAAACCGTATGACCAATATATATAAAAAACTGCATGTATTGTTCACTTAAAAGTGATGCTAATGCATTTGTATGGTGTTTTCTCTTTTTTTTTGACATAATACCATACATATGCAGTTTATGTAATTATTTTTATTTATCATTATTAGGAATATTATTTTTTATTTCCAATCACTATTTGTGTCAACTATATTAGCTCATAACTTTACATATCTTTTTACTGGTAACTATTGCGTTGACACGCAAATAATATGCATCATACATGCCTCAATTATTATTGGATACATGGTGTACCATTGGATACCATTAGATACATTGGATTTTTTCCCATTCTTTACTATATCCCTATAATTTGTAGCTTTATGTCCAACCCTTCTCAATACCAACACTAATTAAAGATCCCTCATTTCTTCAAATTTATTTCAACTCCTTCTTTACTTGTAGGGGTTTCCTCTTTTTGCCTCAGTATACCGCTCTGGCCTGCGCGCATCCGGGGAAGACGAGGGTAGGTGAGATAATATGCCCCTTAAATGGGATCACTGTTAAGCGATACTATCCAGTGAGAACCATGATGTTTAAAAGACAGCAACTGTACCAGCACTAATGTCCAATGCTATTCTATTTTCGAGTTTTTAAATAAACCAACTAAACATATCATGTGAGTGATTTGTTGATTGTCTAACTTCAAGTGGATGAATATATATATATCTACATGTTGTGGTAATTCACTCATCATCTTACACTCTAATTACTTTAGATGAATTTCTCTTTTCTGTTACACCCCTGAAGAAGGACTATAACACTGTTTATCCCGAAACGCGTTGGGTGTGAAAAGAGCCTCTGTAAAGAATCTTACCGTCTGGTAACAACAAGAAACCTGTCTACTATGTAATATGTTTCGTTGAACTTAATGTACACAATGTTTTTAATATATGTTATTTTCAAATAAAAAACTTTTTTACTCTTCATATGTTGCTACACCTGTCTACTACCTATCACCTTTCATAAGTGCCGTTAAAGTCCACTCAGGGGAACCTTTCTTTATATGTATTTGTATTATTGGATGTGGCACTGCCCTTTTAAAACCTAGGGGAGCTAATCACCCCTTATTTTATGCTGCAATGCTGCAATTTTGGGCAAGGCTGCAGATGGACACTGATAAGGCTGCAGATGGACACTGATAAGGCTGCAGATGGACACTGATAAGGCTGCAGATGGACACTGATAAGGCTGTAGATGGACACTGATAAGGCTGCAGATGGACACTGATAAGGCTGCAGATGGACACTGATAAGGCCGTAGATGGACACTGATAAGGCCGCAGATGGACACTGATAAGGCTGCAGATGGACACTGATAAGGCTGCAGATGGACACTGATAAGGCCATAGATGGACACTGATAAGGCTGCAGATGGACACTGATAAGGCTGCAGATGGACACTGATAAGGCTGCAGATGGACACTGATAAGGCCGTAGATGGACACTGATAAGGCCGTAGATGGACACTGATAAGGCTGTAGATGGACACTGATGAGGCTGTAGATGGACACTGATAAGGCTGCAGATGGACACTGATAAAGCTGTAGATGGACACTGATAAAGCTGTAGATGGACAATGATAAAGCTGTAGGTGGACAATGATAAGGCTACAGATGGACACTGATAAGGCTGCAGATGGACACTTAAAATGTAAGTCTTTTTCTTGAAACTTCCCTCCTAAACTTGGGGTGCGTGTTATACGCCGGCACGTGTTATATGCCGATAAATACAATTTTCATGGATATTACAAGTTCTAAAGGGAGTGTTTTTATATAGTTGGGCCTCCTATGAAAATCACAACATATAGTGTAGCCCTGGGCACTTTTTTCAGACTAAGTACATTTTCTGCAAATATAGTACAGATAATACCTATTGATCTTAGTATAAAAATCTTTATTAAACTGCAAATTCCACTGCCATATATGTTATAAGAAAAACTAAAAGGAGAGGTGTTCTGCTGTCCTGTCCTTGAGTGACACCACTGCTGCTCTATACATACAGTACAGTGAGCAACAATGAGCACTCCTAGGACATTAAGTGATTAACAAGCAGAATCACCAGATGAAAATAAAGGAATTAATAGTGGCAGTCTCTTACAGCTGCCAGTGAAGGACCAGCGAGAAAGAAGTCTGGAAAGACCTTTGTTTTCAAGAGAATAAAATGAAAACACTTATTCTTTACCAATATACTACAACATGCTACTATACCGTACTAGTAATTTCCCTGTTTTGGTCATTCACCTTTACTTTCTATCTAGGATACACAACAATAAGTGAGATGATATCTCTCCAAAGGGAGGAGACCCTCTCTTACCTGTCACCAGAACAAATGTCCAAATTGGAAGATTTTCACTTTTCTGGTGACAACTGTAAAAGGCTGGATTTGGCAACACTTTCTATCAAGCTGACAATGGTCACCAAGAAGAATAGAGAGGGAGAAGCTCCCCTTTAATGGCCACAGACTGCAAAAAAAACTTGGTTGTAACCATTCTCCTACACTACGTTATCCAAAATTAAAAAAAAACTGCAGCTAGGGATACACTTTAATTTTATTAGCGAACACATACTGGCTTATTTTGCATTATTATTGTTTCTGTTAAAAAGGGAAAAAAATTAGGATTTGCTATGTTGAAGGGAACATTTTGTCCAGAATTCATTTTTTTTTTAAAAAGCAGAGCACTTCAAAGTATGCAAGGGGTCTAGGCATTACTGTTATGTAGTCTAATACTGTATATCTGCAGTGTGAGAACCAAGGCACTGTGCTTTTGACAGCTAGCCTCAGAAGATTTGGAATAAGATTTTGTAATGCCACTACTGTGCTGCTCACTGTTCTCCTTGCTGGAGGCTCTGACATGGGGAAGCAAAGTCCTGCATCTACCAATATGGCCACCTCCACACAGAGACACAATGCAGAACAAAGCATGATAAGTCAGTAATGAGGAACAGAGCCTTGCCTGAGATGCCAGAATGAAAAAAAGAGGGACAGAGCAGCCGCAGGTAGACCACAGGCAATACTGGTTATTAGTCATTTGTGCTCTGCCTGCTATTTGTTGGGCACAGCTTCCAGAGTTCACTTCATCTTTACGAATCAGTCAAGTGTTTCATGGTATGGTGTTTAAATGAACATGAACACAGAGAAAATATACGACTTCAATTAATCCTATTTAATTCTACTTATAATTAAGAATTGCTTTGTTGTGTTTGTGTATCCTATGCATTCCAAACGCATCAATTCCATTAGAAACTTAGTGAATTTTACAATCATTATGTTATGTAGAGTTAGAGCAAATTCGTTTTCAGATTCTGAATTAAAAAAAGTTGATTGCACCAAAAGCATTTACAGTCACTGACTCTTAAAGTGATTGTAAAGACTTGTTTTTTTTTTCTATAAAAATAACAAACAAGTTATACTTACCTGCTCTGTTGCACAGAGCAGCCCAGATCCCCCTCTTCTCGGTTCCCTCTTCTGTGCTCCTGGCCCTGGTCGAGCAAGCAGCTTGCTATGTGAGCACCCGAGCCAAGTCACAGGGTGTCCATTCAGACACGGAGCTGCAGCCTGGCTCTGCCCCTTCTCTATCCTGATTGGCTAACTGACTTTGATTGACAGCGCCACTGCTGTGCCTTAGCCAATCAGCAGGGAGAGTCTCGGATGGCCGAGACACTCGTGGAAATCACTGGACAGAGAGGGGGCTCTTATAAGTATTAGGGGGGCTGAGGGGGGCCTGCTGCACACAGAAGGTTTTTTTTATCTTAATGCAACCCCTTTAACCTCTTCATAATTGACAAATTCAACCTAACCCAAACTTACCTGCAAACCTTAAAGGGGTTGTAAACCCCCATGTTTTTTCACCTTAATGCATCCTATGCAACAAGGTGAAAAAACACCTGGCAGTGACCGGCCCACTAGCCCCCCGTTTTACTTACCTGAGCCCTGTATTTCCCTCAGTGGGGATGTGCTGTCCCTCTCTCCACAGGGTCCTGGCTCTTGACTGGATAGATTGAGAGCAGCACAGCCTTTGGCTCTGCTGCTGTCAATCAAATCCAATGATGCAGGGGCGGGGCCTAAAAACCGAGCCTTTACAATCACTTTAAATTTACTCTCAACCAAACTCCTAGCCACTCCAACCCAAGTCCAATCTCTAACCATAAACTGGTGGCCAAATGTTTACCATCATGGAGATAAACAATATCATGATGAAACCAGAGGTGGGCAAACAACAAAAATGTCATGTAATTAAAGCTGTGGTGCCTGTCCAAGTAGCTAGTAGATCCTTCATCCACCTCCTGATGCTATGATACGGCTTATGGTACTGATATCCACTGGACATTCATCTGTTTTTTTTTTCTTTGTGTGCTTTCTGTATTGTTTGATGACGTATAAGTAGCATTCGCCCTCCTCCTCTTAATATGCTACTCTAATGCTGTATAATTCCACATAGAAGTTGCACCAACTTCATCTAGTTACTCAGGTTCATGTGAAATGTATGATTACGCCACTCATTATTCACCCCTAGGTGGGTAACACAACATTAATTTATTGTTTTTAGTTGCATGTTTGAACTGTTGTACTCCAATATACAATAAAAAGTTAAAAAAAAAAAAAAAAGCTGTGGTGCCTATTTACAAAGAAAAAAAATGACTACCACTGGTATAGTTTGGCCAAATTGCTTTGACTTTTGCGGACTGCTTGGTTGCATGTACATGTGATGAAACATCGAAATAAAGGCATGCACATGAATAAAATGAATTCTTATACCAAATACTATCAATACATATATTATCCATAACCAGTTATAAAAATACAGTATTTTTGTAATATTGTTTTTTTACGTTATCTGACTGGGCAACTCATGCAACAAGTATAATTATTATTATTATTATAGAGGATTTATATAGAGCCAACAGTTTGCGCAGCGATTTACAACATGAGGGCAGACAGTACACTTACAATACAAATCAATACAGGAGGGATCAGAGGGCCCTGCTCGTTAGAGCTTACAATCTAGAAGGGAGGGTCAAGTGGAACAAAAGGTAAACAGTTGTTAGGTATGGGTAGGATAGGTTTCTTTGAAGAGAAGGGTTTTCAGGGATCGTCTAAAAGCTAATAGAATAGGAGTCAATCGGACAGATTGGGGTAAGGCATTCGGCTGGATTCACACCTATGCCAATTTAGTGCTTTTTGCATTTTGCAGATTTTCACTACAGGTTTGCCTGTGATGTGTGAGTGCTCTGAATAATACTTGCCAATAGCTTAATATACTATGCCCAGGACCACTTAGAAAAGGTGTACCCTGGCACAGTTTACTTGTGGTCTGGTACGGTTCACTTCAGTGTGAGAGCGAAAATCTGAGCACAGAACTCTCCATAGATGACTGAGCATGTAAACAGGGTTCACTGGTCTGGTTGGCAGAGGTGATGGTGAAAGTGAGCCAAGGAACACTTGCTTATAGCCCAATGTGAGTGCTGATCAGTGGGGGAGTGGAGACAACCAAACTCGGGCAAGGTTCGGTTCAACTGTGTCCAGCGTTAGTGCACCCTTAATCAAACTTTGAACAAAACAGTAATAGAGCTTTTTGGGTGAGCCTGGCACTCAATCATGCAATACCCTTGATTTGCTAACCTGCTTTGGGAAAAATAACCCTTTAATCTGAGAGCGATTCAAATTTCCTTGTTTAAGTGCGAACAGACAGTTGTGCACGTTGTTTTTGGATGTAAACACAGTTTTTGCCTTGTGGAAGTTTTATTGACCTTGTAATTTGCAGCTCCTGAACTTTTCTAAAGATATGGTATATTCGGGAAAGCTGATGATTATTGCACTTACGTTGTGCTGCTCAGCCCTGTTGTGCATTTTAATTTCTAACAAAGCATGAATTATTCTCTGGAGCATTTTAAAGATCCCTCTGGAATTAATTTATTCCAGGCTCCTTCCCCAAGCACCAAAGACCTTGTCTTACCGTAACAAACACCAATGTGAAAAATGCACACTGATACACACAAAACTGAGGGCAAGTCTATATATAGAAAGATAAACAGGGTCATTGGGGAAAATATATTCTTGGGGAGATGAAGATGAAAGTAGTTATTTTTAGGAAAGAAATTGCCAAGTTTCTAAATCTCTGTTTCATGCAACCTTTGCATAGCTCCATCTGCGTGTTCTGTCAATGCTGTCAGCAGAAACATATATGTTATATTGGAAATTATGTTATCTCACTCTTGTAAGCATGTATAATGCAATATATCACAAATGTTATTAGGCCTGGTTCACACCAATGCAGTTGGCTTTTAAACCATTTATACAGTGGTTTTTGCAGTGTGTTTTGTGTTTTTTATGCTTTTTTGGGGCCAATTTGTTGTTGGGCAGATCAAAAAACGTAAATCACGGCATTAAAGTACTACGTATATTGAACCAAAAAAGCACCGTTTTGCGTTTAAAAAAGTCCCTGACCCTTCCAAAAACACAGCAGCTGAAAAAAGCATAGATGTGACCGTGTCCCATAGGAAACCATGTTAAATGGACAGCAAAAAACAAAAAGCACTAAAAGACGCATAGGTGTGAACCAGGCCTGAGATTGGGTTCACACTAGCTGCGGCCGCGACTCACAGCAGGGTTCCAGTGCATCCCTGTTAGCCGTTTCAGGTGCGAATGAGGTCTGAATTTTTGGCCGAATTTGCAACTGAAACAGAGCCAAAGACGCACAGGACCCTTTTCCAGAGCGCTCCGCGGGCCGCCCTGGAGCTGTGTGAACCAGCTCCATTGAGAACTGGTCACAGTCTACTGTCATGCGAACTGGATGACCACATCCAACTCGCATCAGTGTGAATTCAGCCTTAATATGGTGGAAGATAATTGTAGATTGGTTTATTAACAATTAGATGTTCAGATTAACATGAGCTGAGTATGTACATTGATTTGCTAAGGCTGTGGCTGGTATTAGATGGCAACTTTCAGCAACAAAATGTAGCGCTTACCTCCAGAGGAGCCGCTTGGTATAACGTCTCAGAGTGCACTCTGTCTATATGTATTGCTAGGTAAATATAAATAACCCAGGAGAGGTACCTCTGACTATTAGGTAACTCAGTTTAGAGTCCCTGGGGAGCAGTTGGTAAGTATACGGCTCCTGAATTGCAGTCTTCAGATGGCTAATCAGTGGGGCCTTTAAAGCTCTGGATGTAGATGCAGAAGTCTAGGCAACTAGATGGATGGTCACTCCCTTTCTTACTCTCCCTTTCTAAAGCCTCGTACACACGATCGGAGTGTTGGCCAAAAAAAACGTAGACTTTTGTCCGAGGGGCGTTGGCCCAAACTTGTCTTGCATACACACGGCACACAATTGTTGGCCAACAAATACAAACGTAGTGACGTACTATGTTGTTTTTCAGCTCTTTAGCACCACTCTTTGGGCTCCTTCTGCTAATTTCATGTTAGTAGAAGTTTGGTGAGTGTTGATTCGCACTTCTCATTTTGCGCTTTTCATTTCGCACATTTCATTTTGTGCTTTTCAGCTCGTTTCTGAACGGCCGTTCGTCAACCAGCCATGTTGTGGAATCGGAGGAGATAACGTGTTATTTATTATTGGCCTTGGAGTTATTGCTTTGACCCAAGTCCAGGAACAGGAGGAGGAGGAGTTCTTGGACCAAAAATTGTTTGCTTTATTAATGGTGACCAAGTATGTCATATGTCTTTGCTGCGTGAGCTCCAGAAGAATAATCCGGATGATTTTCGGAATTATCACCGGATGACGGACCCCTGCTTTCACCAACTCTTGGCATTGTTAACCCCCTATATTAAGAAGCAGGATACATGCATGAGGCTTTTATTTTATTTTTTGTTTGAATAATGATTTGATTTGGTATATTTTCTATATTTTTGGGTGCATAGAATGCATTTTTTGGTTAAGTTCTATTGGCAGATAACATGTCTAATTTTATTTGTTTTCTTTTTTTAATGCAATATATTTTAAAAAATACAATGTGTAATTGACAAGGGACACCAACATAGTTGTATCTCTGATCTTAAAAAATACGGGATAATGGTGATGTGATAACTTGCCCAAAAAAAGCATAATAATATTATTCTTGATATCACTAGAAAAAAAAAGCCTTTGAAAATTAATTTGCAATAACTCCATCAGTATCACCAGCAAAGCAGCTTCATTATTATCCCATTAAAGAAGAAGAGAATTGTGCTCTGCATTTCAAGATTTCATAATTTGCCATGTTACGAATGTTAATTCTCCATTACGAACGCTAGTTTACAAGACCGACCACTTCCTGCTCGTCCTTGCTTCCGAGCATGCGTGTTTGTACTTCGGACTTGTGTACACACGCTCGAAAAATCCGACAACAGACATTTGTCCGCGAAAAATTTTAAAACCTGCCATCCAACATTCGACCGTGGAAAATCCGACAACAATTGTCCGATGGAGCATACAAACAAACAGTCGGATTTTCCACCAACAGCCTGTCATCACACATTTCCCGTCAGAAAATCCAATCGTGTGTACGAGGATTGAGTCTGCTAGCAGAGGTAAAGTCAAACAATGCAAGTTTACACTCACTAGTCCCAAGCACACAATGAACTCTGATCTGAACCCTTGGCTGTCGGCAATCCTTATGGCTCTGCACTCAATGTGCCTGGTGCTTAGTGCTCTAGTCCTTAGTCTACAGATGATGAGTACACGCAGCAGCGCAGATGTACACTCTGCAGTCCCCTCCAGCAAGAGAAAGATCTCTCCTCTACAGCCCAGGAAAGTTGCTCCTTTACCCTCCTATTTTTGCATCTAACCATGGGAGTTGTAGTTCATTACCCTATTCACTGTCATAGCAGAGTCCTTTCTCCGAACTGCATCTCCCATTGTTCAGTGCAACCTGCACCAAGGTCTTTTTAACCCCTCCTACTGTTAGTTCCCTTTGCTGGGTAGAGGGGGACAGTCCAATGAGAGCACACAGAGCAACTGCAGCACAATGCACTAGGTTGCTCCTGTTACTTAGCCAAGCACCTGACTACAAAAAGTAAAGCCTAGTACAAATAGGCTGAATGTCGGGCAGCATCAGCCGGTTCAATAGAAACCGACTGGCATTCGGCATGTGTGTACGTCAGCTAGTCCGACAGGGTCATGACCAAAAAAGGTCTGCTGACTGGCACCCAATGGCTGACACCGCTGACTGGAGTGTTCTGGCAGGGGGGCTGCTCCCCTGTCAGAACACAATAGCACAGAAGGTGAGATAGCTGTACTAACATCAGATTGTTAGTACAGCGGCTCCAACTTGAGCTGTTAGCTTTTTTTCTGGGTTGAACGAAAAACAAAAACAGTAGTGTGTTTAGGCTTAAAAGATGCTTCCAAATAACGTAACAGCTTGTTGGCAGGAAATAAAACTCAAAGTAGGTTTACTGTGTCCTTGGTCACCTTGCCAGGTACTGCTACCACATTTAATTTAGATACTGGTATAAACTGATCCAAACAATTAATGCAACTAGTGTTACTGAAACTAACACTAGTTGCCAGTTGCTGCCAGATTGATTCTGCCACATATAAAGTTAAGGCAACATTGAGCAATTCCTTTCCATGCTCATTCTTTTTGCTCTGGCTAGACACATTACCATATGACAGGGGGGTCAGAGGTTGAAGTGCAAATAGTGTTCTAGACCTGTAGCCTAAAGTACATCTAACTGTTTAAAGCACCAAAACCTAAGCCCTGACCTTCCCGAGTTAGTAGCAACTTCCCATTGGAAAAATTGATGCCATCTCTTATAAAATTTAACTAATGTTGATCACTTCTTTTGTCCAACATCTTATTTGGCTTCTCCATTATTTTTCTGGCTAGACCCATTACTTTGTACCTTGGAGTTCACAGGCTAAGCCCAATCAGAACCCTCTAGTTTCTGTCCCATTGGGTTGGGTTGGTCTGTGGTGTCAGCACACTATTGAGAGGAGTTTTGTGGCAAAGCCATCCGGTGACCTGAATGGCTGCAATGATTGCAGGGAGATCAGGTGGTGGAGTGAATGCACAAGTGCTATTACATAACAAGTTCTGTTTATATGAATAATATTTTAAGGTGAAAAAAACATATTTTCAATGAACATATGATGTTCTCTGGTTGGCTAAGGGGTAGATTGTGATGTCATCTGACCCTCCTCTCTCTCTCTCTCTCTGCCTTTGCCAGAGTGTACTTTATATTTACTGAAAAAAATACAAGGCTTCTTCTGTAAGGCTTCTTCTGAATGGCAAAGGTTGCGGGAGTGAGCGGCTGTTGTTAGTCGCAGAAGAGGATGTTGTTTACTGTATGTTACATAGACTACAATAGTGAATGACAGCTTCATCACACAGAGGTGGCATATGGATTTATTGTTTGAGCCAAGGTGGCCCATAGTAAGTGTTTAAACTAATCTCATTCCTGAAGTTCTCCTTTAAAGTCTAGGTTGTTGTAATAATAGGATTTTTATAACAGCTTACCTGTAAAATCCTTTTCTTTGAAGTACATCATGGGACACAGAGCCATAGTAGTTACTATGTGTGTTATAGGCCACCTTCAGGTGATGGACAATGGCACGCCCTAAATTAAAAAGAGCACTCCCTATATAACCCCTCCCACTGGTGGAAGTACCTCAGTTTTGTAGCAAAGCGATACACAAGTATACCAAGAAGGGAGGGACCTCTGTGTCCCGTGATGTACTTCAAAGAAAAGGATTTTACAGGTAAGCTGTTATAAGAATCCTATTTTCTTACCGTACATCACGGGACACAGAGCCATAGTAGTTACTATGTGGGATGTCCCACAGCAATGCTAACTGAAGGGAGGGAGACACAATAAAAGTAGGGCACCAAGAGACTAGAGGACTCATACTGCAACTTGCAGTACACTGCGCCCAAAGGCAATGTCCTCATGCCTTTTACAACTACTTGATAGAATATGGTAAATGTATGGACTGAAGACCAAGTTGCGGACTTGCAGATTTAAGCCATGGAGGCTTGGTGATGCACTGCCCAAGAGGCACTAACAGCCCTGGTGGAGTGTGCTTTAATATGAAAAGGAGGAACTTTCCTTTAAAAATCATAAGTTTGAACAATCACTTGACAAATCCATTTAGAAACAGTAGATTTTGATGCTGCTTGTCCTCTTTTAGGACCATCTGGCAACACAAACAAAAACCTTTGTTTATGAATCTGAGCGGTCACTTTCAATAGACCCTGACCGCTCTCACCACATCAAGAAAATGTAGTGACCCTTCTTCCACAGAAACGAAGTTCTGGAAAAAAATGAAGACAGAACAATATCCTGGTTTAAATGAAAACCCGATACCACCTTCGGTATGAATTCAGGATGAGGCCACAATACAGCTCCAATACGGCTCCTTACAAGAAAGAGCAGCCAAAATTGATACTCTTCATGCAGAAGATATGGCAACCAAGAAAATTATTTTTTCCCCGTCAAGAGGACCAAGGGAATATCTCATACTGGCTCCGAAAAAAAGGCTGCTTCTATAAGCCGACAGGACTAAAATGAAGTCCCAAGGGTTCGGGGGTGACCGAACTAGAGGATTAATCCGCATTACCTCCTGAATAAAGTTACGAACCAGAGAGAGAAGCAAGTGGTTGATGAAAAGAATGACCAATAAGGCTGACATCTGGCCATTGATAGTACTCAAGGCCAGCTTCAATTCTAATCCTATCTGTAGGAATTCAAGGATCCTACCTATGACATATTTCCTGGGGTGCCAACCCCTGGATTTATACCAGGAGCATATGCCTTCCAGATTCTTGACTCTGGAGGCCAGCTTCCTAGCATTTTCAAAGTAGAACTACTGAGGCTAATCGCCCACGATCTTTCAGAATGTGGGTCTCAATAGCAAAACCGCTAAATTTCACGTTTGTAAGGTAGGATGGCATACCGGACCTCGTGAGAGAAGGTCTGTCCATAGTGGTGGGATCTAAGAGTCCCCCACCGCCATCTTTATGATCTCGGCAAACCAAGATCTCCTGAGCCACACCGGGGCCACAAGAATCACCTCATTCTCTTCTTGCTTGATCCTGCAAAGAAGGCGCCGAAGCAGCAGAACAGGAGGGAACGCATAGATCAGTAAAAAAACCTGATCCCACGGAAAAAATCAAGGCATCTGTTTTGTATGCCATCGGATCCCTTGTCCTTGACACAAAGTTCCACATCCGGAACTCCTCATCTTCTGGTATATCAACAGAAACATGTCGGGGTGAAAGGACCATTCTCCCAAGAACAATTGTTGGTGACTCAAGTAGTCCACCTGTCAATTCCTATTCTTGGAATGAAAATTGTAAATAAGCAAGGAATATTGTTTTCTGCCAAGATAGAATATGATTTACCTCTTCCTGGGCCGCATGACTTCTCGTGCCCCCTTGGTGAATGATAAAAGCCACAGCTGTGGCACTGTCGGATTGGATCCTGATAGGACAATTCCGTGGTTTGGGCGTCCAGGCCTCGAGGACCAGGCGTACTGCACGAATCTTTAGAATATTGATGGACAAGGTCATCACTGATTTGGACCATTATTTTAGGACAGATGCTTCTTCCAGGACTGCTCCTCAGCCCAGAAGGCTGGCGTCTGTTGTTACCACCTTCCAGGTAACTGGTAGAAAGGATTCCTCTTTTTGAGCATTCTTGGATATCAACCACCAATTGGGGCTCTGACGCACATTGGGGGATAAACGCATTAGGAAGCCCAGAGCTTGGGCTTTCTTGTTCCCAGTTGACAGGACACTGTTTTGCAGCAGTCTTAAATGAAACTGCGCATAAGGAATGGCCTCAAAGAAGCCACCATCTTTTCCAACAAATTCATGCAAAGCCGAATAGAAGGATTCTTCTTTGACTTGAGTAACTTAAAGTGGAGTTCCACCCAAAAGTGGAACTTCCACTCATCAGATTCCTCCCCCCCTCCGGTGACACAGTTGGCACCTTTCAGGGGGGAGGGGAGTACAGATACCTGTATATTACAGGTATCTGTACTCACTTCCGGCATAGATAGCCGCAGAATCTGCGGTTATTTACGCCACTTCCTGCTCCCTCCCCGCTGCCTGCTGGGAAACACACAGGTCCCAGAGGCAGCAGGGACCATCCGTATTGCGCTGCGCGACTCGCGCATGCGCAGTAGGGAACCGGGAAGTGAAGCCGCACGGCTTCACTTCCTGATTCCCTTACCGAAGATGGAGGTGGCAGCACCCGAGGACGGAGAGACGGTTCGGCCTCGGGTGCTGACATCGCGGGCGCCCTGGACAGGTAAGTGTCCATGTTTTAAAAGTCAGCAGCTGCAGTATTTGTAGCTGCTGACTTTTAAAAAAAAAAAATTTTGGCGGCGCTCCGCTTTAATCAGTTCCCTTATGGAACTGACCCTTTCCTGGGGAAAAAAACATCTTCTTCTGAGATGTATCAATGATCAATCCCAATTACTGCAATCTCCTTGATGGATTTAAGGCGGATTTCTCTAGTTTGAGAATCCAACCTAGGTATTCCAGGTAGCTGCGGTGACCAAAGTTTGGATTAAGCGGGCTACCAAATTGATCTATGAAGAGAAGATCTAAATAGGCTAGTATTGTTATACCTTGAGCCATTACCCTGGCTAAAGGAGGAGCCAGGACCTTTGTAAACACTCGAGGTGGAGTAGCTAGTCCAAAAGGCAGAGCTACAAACTGAAAATGAAGATTTTCTACCTTAAATTTCTGGTGAGCGGGGAAAAAAATGGCACATGGAAAAAAACATCCTTGGCGTCGATTGACACCAGAAGTTCTCCCCCTTGTATGACGGAGACTACTGATCGGATTGACTCTATGGGGAACGAATGGATATTCAAACCCAGTCTAGATCTTTAAGATCTAAAATGGGTCTGACATCCCCATACGGTTTTGGAACTGGAAAAACCCTAATCCTTGCTCTACCAAGGGGACCCCCAATATCACTCTTTGAGACAAGAGATGATGATCCAAGCTAGAAAGGGAGAATTCTTTTCTCTGGATCTCTGGGAATGTTTTGATCTGAGAAAACGAGGAAACGGGAACTCTGACATTGTTCCTGCCAGACCCTTGAAAGCTGTAGAAGCCCCCCCACTCGAGCGAGTGGGGGCACCCTTTCATAAGGCTTTAGTATTTTGTTTTGTGGGTTACCTCCCCCAGGTCCTCTTTTGACCCTGGGACTGACTCTGAGGTTTACCTCTTGAATCCTAACAGTGGAGGCCGTCGTGACTGCCTGGAAGCAGATGCCCCAGACGCTGGAGAAGAAGCACATTTAAAAGAAAAATACTTAAACTTCTTAACCGGAAAAAAGGGAACTTTTCCCATTAGAAATCTTTGGATATACTTATCCAGATTGTCTCCAAATAACTGTTCACCATAAAAAGGGAAACTGGCCAAGAACTTTTTGTATGGCGCTTCGGCTGACCATCTTTCAACTATAAGATTCTATGCACATGTACCAGCCTTAGCATGAGCCATGAGGGCTGGAGAATAGAATCTTTCATAGCGTCAACTGTAAAACATAACGCTTCTGATATGCCGGCCAAACCCTGGGCCTGCTGATCATGAATAACCTTGGAGTACCTCTATAAACTAGTCCTATAAGCCTACGGCACATGGAATTCCCAGGCGGCCTCCCATGCAGGTACTAACCAGGCCTGTCCCTGCTTAGCCTGCAAGATCAGACAATCAGGGTGATGTGGACGTAGGCCTCTGAACGCCAGTGCAGGTTTGAATGACTGAACCTGCGGGCGAAGTATATATACCGTATTTATCGGCGTATAACACGCACTTTTTTCCCCTTAAAATCAGGGGAAAGTCGCAGGTGCGTGTTATACGCCGATCCCCTGCGATCCCGAGCTGTCAAAGTGTCAAAATCGCCGACCGCGATTTGAAAATGGCGCCGCCGGCGCCGAAATACACAGAGCCGGTCCTCGGCTCTTTCCGGCGGCTCTCATTTACTTTCGGCTCCACTCGTAGTCCCGAGCGGAGCTATCCGAACCTACTCGGATAGCTCCGCTCGGGACTACGAGTGGAACCGAAAGTGAACGAGAGCCGCCGGAAAGAGCCGAGGACCGGCTCTGTGTATTTCGGCGCCGGCGGCGCCATTTTCAAATCGCGGTCGGCGATTTTGAAGCCCACAAAGCAGGGACAGGGGATCGAAGCCTGCACTGGGGACAAGGCTGCACTGTGGAAGGCTGCACTGGGGCAAGGCTGCACTGGGGAAGGCTGCACTGGGGAAGGCTGCACTGACAAGGCTGCACTGGGGAAGGCTGCACTGACAAGGCTGCACTGGGGAAGGCTGCACTGACATGGCTGCACTGACATGGCTGCACTGACAAGGCTGCACTGGGGAAGGCTGCACTGACATGGCTGCACTGACAAGGCTGCACTGGGGAAGGCTGCACTGACATGGTTGCACTGACATGGCTGCACTGACATGGCTGCACTGGGGCAAGGCTGCACTGAGAAGGCTGCAATGATCGGCATTTAAATGTAAGTTTTTTTCCCTTCAACTTCCCTCCTAAAAGCTTTTTTTTCCTTAAAATTCCCTCCTAAATTGGGGTGCGTATTATACGCCGGTGCGTGTTATACGCCGATAAATACGGTATATATATATTTTTTTTAAAAGGAACTCCAACTTCTTATCTGTTGGACCCTTTAGCATATGTGCAATGTCTACTGGACAAGTCAGGTCTTTGTTTACAGAGGATATAGCAGCATTAATCGCTGGAACTCCCCATAAAACCCTTCCTCCATAGAATAAAGAATTGAGAACTTTTTCAGAGGAAAAAAAAAAGCTGTTTATCTGGGTGCTCTCACTCAGAATACATAAGCTTTTTTAGCCATAAATGGATAGAAAAAGCATGAATAGATTGGGGGGGTCTTTTAGTGAACCCAAAGCAGAAGCGGGCTCATCGACTGACTGCGTTGCTGGCAGTAAAAATGTGGAGCAGACCAATTCAGTGAGTGACTGAAAACAACCTTTCCTGCGAGTTTCATACTTTGCATCAGGTTCTACGAAAGAGGAAACATCAGCCTTTTCCTGGTCCTAGAGAGAAAATTTGCCATCTCTCGCTCCTTGTTCCTCAATGGGTCCTTACCAATGGACGGGGACCTGTTATGCTTAGTCCCACTCTGGGATGCGATTAAAGCATCAAACTTTTATTTTAAGCTTAAAATGGTTGAAGAAAAAACCTTCTTAGCAATATACACAGGGCCTGCAGTGTTTAAGAGCAGCTGCAACACTTGCCCCTCCTGACGGTTCACCGTGACCAGCCATATTACTCTCAGGGGAGGGTGCCATCTTACTGGGATGGATCTAGGCTTCCGTGTGACTAAATAAGTCTTTCTAGAGCCCTTTATTGAGGTTTTTTTTTACCCCCCCCTTCTACCATAGCCCGATGCACAAGCAGAGGTAGTACAAGAAGGAATGCATATCCTGCTTGAGCTATAGTTCAGCATAGTTGCTGCTATTAATGCCCAGCCTGATGCAGCAGTAAAAATGTGTCAAAGGAAATGCCTGTGTCACCAAACCTTTAACGCCACCTCTTTGCTCTTGTGTCCCTCCACAGCCTGCAGTAACACGCAATGTGCTTTTAAAAACTTGCCTCCTCGTGTTTGGGTGTTGGAGAATGCCGACGTCGCTAAGCCCTGCCCCCGAGTTGTCTACGGCACCTCTCACTTTTTTTAAAAGCAAGGGTTACAGGTCCTCTCAGCATGAGACAGCATGGCGCGGGGGGGTTTGCAAGTCACCAAGCGGTGCGTCGATCGCACTAGTTCCTGTCTTTTTTTTTTAAAAGACTCTAAGCGCTCCTTCCCCACAAAGGGGAGATTATCAGCACAGGGGGGTGATAAGCGGGGAGAAATCCCCCCCCCCCCAAGCTTACCGGAGGTCCTGCTGTCTGGCTGGAGGAGGAGGAAGCATTTTAGCTCTCTGACACAGCGCTGTTTCCAGCATGAGGCGTTGAGTGCTCAATACAGCCCCCCGGTGATGACACATAGGCATGACAACATTTTACAGACTCTTAAAGGAGACATTCATAAGAAAATTCAAAATAAATTTCTTAGAAAACTCCACTTACCTTTCCCGCCACAGGGTTTTCTGTGGTAAACCAACAGACCCAATCTTCACCCTTCACGGTGGGTTCCGTTAAACCTTCAGGAGCTGGGGATCATAGAGGAAACCCACAGTCCTGGACCTGCAATACCCTGCCAGTAAAACTTTATGGCTAACTACCAAAAGTACTAGATCCCAGGGTCCAGCTCTCTAAAAAGAGAAGCATTCACAGGCAAAAACCTTGTTTCTTCTGATACGAGGCCCAGGTACCATTCAATTTGGCCAAAAGAGACACTTTGAATGGATCTTGTCAGCATGGCTAGCCCCAGCAAAGATTGCTCCAGTGGAGCTCAGCACAGCACATCTTTACTCGTGACCAACACCTTAGACACTGGCGAAAAAACTGAGGTACTCCCAGTAGTGGGAGGGGTTATATAGGGAGTGCACTTTTTAATTTAGGGCGTGCCAGTGTCCATCACCTGAAGGTGGCCTATAACCCACATAGTAATTACTATGGCTCTGTGTGCTGTGAAGTACGATAAGAAAAATGTTCTACCTCTACCTCTCTCTTTCTGTATTTATTGCTACACAGCACTGCGTTACTGAGGATTGCACAGACGTGCAGCCCCAAATAATATGTTTTTATTTTCTTCCCACAAATAGAGCTTTCTTTTGGTGGTATTTGATCACCTGTGCACTTTTTATTTTTTGCGCTATATACAAAAAATTTTTGTGAAAAAAACAATATTTTTTTACTTTCTGCTATAAAACCTACCCAATAAAAAAAAAATAAAAATCGTATTTCTTCATCAATTCAGGCCAATATATATTGTGCTACATATTTTTGGTAAAAAAAATCAGAATAAGCGTATATTCATTGGTTTGCGCAAAAGTTATAGCGCCTACAAACTGAAAACTTTTTTTTCATTTTTTTTTTTTTACTAGTAATGTCGGCGACTGCGATATTGCGGAGGACAAATTGTACATCTAAACGGACACTTTTGACATTTTTTTGGGGACCAGTGACACCAATATAGTGATCAGTGCTAAAAAATATGCACTGACACTGTACTAATGATGCTGGCAGGGAAGGGGCGATCAAATGGTTAACTGTGTTCCCTGGGAGTGCTTTCTAATTGTGTGGGGGGTGGTTGTACTGTGGGAAGGCAGAAATCCATGTTTCTACTTAGCAGAAACACAAGATCACTGCCTTCCCTTGTCACAGAACGGCGGTCTGCCTTGTTTACATAGGCAGACCGCCTTTCTGCCTGTCTCCGAATGATCGGCGGGTCCCGGCGGACATCCCACTATGTCCAATCACAGTAGAAGTGGGTCACCAGCGGTGCATGTGCACGCTCCAGACACAGAACTGCCAGATTATGTACCTAAATCTGTGATCTGGCACAGAGCGGCCGCCCTGCCGCAGTATATCTATATCGGGAAGAGGTTAAAGGAAAATTTTTTTTTTCATTCTGAATAGAATAATAACAGGTTATTACCCCTGTTAGGTTTTTTTTGCAATCTGTGTCCCATTGGGGAGATTCAGTTTCTTTTTCATAGCCAAAACAGGAAGTGATATAAAATCAGCAGTACTAGTGTCCCAATGGGAAGGTTTCCCCTCTATTACTGTTCTGGGGAGGACCCAAAATGTTCTCACACTTTTGGTGATAACGGAAAACAGGACAAAAGAGGAGGGGGATCTTCTTAAAAGGGGCGCATATGGAGCACTAAAAACCTGATCAATGTTCTAAGCCTTCTCTATGAATTCAACTCACTAAACTTTTAAAGTGTTTGTTACCCCAGCATTTCATATTCCTAATATGTGCCTGCTGTACCATGTACTTGTATGGAAAAGTATCCTGTTCTATTTATATTGCTTCCTTAGTGTGGAATTTCTGATGTTTCTGTCAGTCCCTCTGATTTCCTATTAGAAACCGACCACACTAACCAGGAGAGCACACCGTGGTCAGTTCTCTAGCTATGCCAGGAACTCAGCCTGCTCTCCTCCAATGATCAGACTTGTCCTGCCCCCCCCCTCCTTACAGCCATTCATTGGATAGTTCAGTGTACTGTTGCTTCTCCTCCCCCATCTCTTATGCAGCTTTGAACAGAGATTATGTGATCACTTCTAAAAGTATATATCTATACACAAATATTTTACCTTTCATTTTAGTTTTAAACTGATGGGTTGTTTTACAAGGTGATCTTTTACAATCACTTAAAATCTCTACAAGCAATGCAGCTCCTTCAGTGCTCTATATAACATGGGCTAGCAGAACCGTTCCAACATTCTACAAGCGGAGAACTACAATCAGAAGACATGCTTGTCCCTTTAGGAAAAAAAGACAGTACATTCACCAAAGAAAGTGCTAAATGTTTATTTTGCTTTTATTTCTTGAAATTAGCCATAAATTTGTTTTTTTTAAACATGAAAATTATGGAGTACATAATCTGTAATTTGTATGAATCATGTAAAGGTTTAGTGGATAGATGCAGTTTGTAAATCAAGGATGTCATACTGCTGGAAATTAAATAGGTGAAATATATTGATTATTTTACTTTTGGCAAAAAAATAAAATATATATATATTGAGTGAGTGCCTTTTTTACTGCATCTTCAGTGCTAAGTGAGCAAATGCCCAGCAAATAGTACCAAGTTACATGAAAGCTGCTTGGGACATTTGGTATATTGTAACTAACTATATTAAAAATATATACCAATGTACATGTTTAATAAAACCTCATAAGAGACATGGTAATAAATTAGATTGCATATTAAGATTGTATTTATTGGTGCTTATTAAATGTGCAGTTACCTTGTCTACACTACACTAAAATTCCAGTTCTTTCAGTCATGTATCTACTCAAGCTAAAATGTACCTATTGCCAATGCACGCTGTTGTCAGCCATCTTATATGTTGATAAGGGGTGTTTCTGCCATGAGCTAAAATCCTCTTGACTCAGGTACCTGCACTGATAGCAGTGGGTTACTGACTTCACTTTTACCAGCTGATGCCTCCATACAAAGCAGAGAGGCAAAAGATAAAGTAAAAGATCAAGCTTCATGTAGCTGCCACTTTCCACCAGTATGCAGAGAATGTCTCCAATGATCTCAGCATATGCTAAAGTTAGCTATATGATCACATTAAGCACTTTGGACACAGGGCCATCCAGCTGCAGTGCGTCCCTCCAAGATCTTTATACCTGTATTCTGGAACCTCACCTAGGGCCCTAAACACCAGTACCACCCAGTACAGCATTCAACCCCATCCAGTCACAGTTTGCCATAGACTTTGATGGGCTTCCTATAGTGGGGCTGGATGCTGCATCTGTCCCTCCCGGCACTTTAGTGCACTGCAGCTGGATGGCCCCACGTGCTAGGGGTCCTTGAAGTAATCATACTTCTTTCACCACTTTCCCCAATGATTAGAGGAGTAGTCATTTTGGTAGAAATTTTAAATAAATGGTAAAGAAATCTTGGTTCATAAGGAACCGAAGCCAAGAATGAATAATAGGTTGACTCAGTATCTAAAACTATTATTTAGTAAGAAATCAACAGGTTGAGTTTGAACCCATTTTTTAAATTGGCTGACATGTGTATAAGCAACAGACACATTTACTATAAAGCCACTGGAGGCCTGCAGTTATTCTACACGAGCGCTTGTAGGGGGCAGCAGGGCAGTTTGAGGCCACACTGAATGCTAATTTCTGGGAAGCTAGGCATACTGTAGAACTTGATTAATTTCCTGAAAGCATTTTTCTCTAAAATCATGACCTTTCCTGGCAGCTTGGACAGAATGCTACCATCCTTCTGAAGTTCAAATTGCGGGACGATTTTATCAATTAATTTTTCTCTAGGATTATTATGAACAGGAACACTATTGCAGCTAAGAGATCGAGCAGTCTTTTTCTTATCATGAGTAGACCAGTATCGATACTTAAAGGACATTGGCCTATGTTTGCTAGCCACTGGAACACTCTCGGGGAAGCAGTCATCAAAGGGATCCAAGTCATCTTCAGCTATCTGCTCAACCCAGTCTTTAGGGTTAAAACCTCCATGTTTGGGCTGCACAGTGATTTCCTGGTCTTCTTCCATGGTTGTTTCTTTGTGTAACTGGTGGCAATCACTGGGGATGGCACTGTGATGTCGATTGGTGACATTTATTGCAGCTTCTCTAATAAGGATCCAGTCACGCTGAATGTCTTCTCTAGTGGTAAACTGAGAGGTGACAGTGAAGCGAATAATAAACTTGTCATTGATTGTGGCTGGTACAAGGAACATATTTCCTGATTTGGTAAGTTCTGCTAGTACTTGTTCTGTCAGAACATTTGGGCCCTGTATTACAGACAAAAAAATTAAGTTAATCCAGGCCTAATCATCATTGTCAAGTTCTCAGTAAAACACTGAAAGTACAGATTCCCTACCTTAAGGCGGAAGACAACCAGGCCGAGATGTCGGTTAGCAGGAACTTCAAACAGTTGGTCAGCTTTCACCAAAGATTCAAAGTATTTGGCCATTTCAGTTCCCTGAAATCATGAATACAAACAATTTATAAATCAAACTGGAAATTACACAAAAATGTAGTTGCCTATAGATGCCAGCTACATCTTTCAATAGTTTGCCAAGTTCCTTTTTTAAATTCGAACTCCAGGCACAAAAACATTAATTCAAATGTATTCCTCAATAGACAAATAGAAATTTCCTCAATTGGATTGTACCAAATGCCTTTTCAATTGTACTTATTACTTTGTAAAAATAGTAGTGACATCATCACTGTGCTGTATGTAACCTGTTCAGAGAGTCAGAGAGCAGAGCTATGGGAGGGACCCAGCAGCTCCACCTACCACAGGTTGCTTGCAGAAAACTACAGAAGGGGTGGAGACAAGACCAGTCACCCATTACAAGCAGAGAGGACAGCATTGATTGGTCTTTATTAAAGAAAATTTCTGCACAGAGGCAAAATGTGGCTGCTGCTTAATGCTTCAAAAGAGAACACGGAAGCACACACAGGCAGACCACTTGGTCAGATGGTATGACAGATTGGCTTCAGCTTGTCTCCTCCCAAGCCACCTTTGATGTGTTTAACCCACACACAGGGTGGGAGTGTCAGTATACCTCTGAGTTATATGCATCATCAGCCCTCAGACCAAATAGAACTCTGCTGGGTAAATTAGCAAACAAAAAAGAAAGATGAATGACCTCTCCTGACATACAACAAAGTGCTGTTCTGACAAATATATACTATGCTGATATTTTGGGGGTTGAGACTAAAAAAGGGGGGGGGGGATTGGAGTTCCATATGAAAGATAAATGTCTTGGGTGTCAAACTACAAAAATCGATAACAGATAGACAAGGTTCAACCAAAAGAGGGTAGGAGGAGGAAGAGGATAAAAAAAAGGATAGGAAAAGGGAGCAAAAAAGAAAAAATGAAAGAAGATATGTGCTATTTCACTCATAATAAGGAGTAATGTTCCATTCATGGCTAAGACCCCTCAGAATTCAGGTGTCAAGTCTGAAAATCCAGTATACTTCTCCTTTACAGAGAAGGGAAAACTGATCCCACCTTCTTTTGGGGCAGTATGTTTTCTTGATGATTTGGACTTTAAAAGACTGTAAATCAGAGGTGTGACACAGTACTAAATGTTTTGCTACATTGGTATCTTTGTGGGTATTTATGTTTGAAATGTGGTCTCGTATTCTGTCACATAGGCATCATGTTGTCCTACCAACATGTATGTTACATAGGGTACATGTAATAACATAGACCACATATCTGGTTTTACCAATGACACATTGTTAGAATTTCTGTTTGAACATTAGGTGATCACATGGGGATCTTCCATTTGACCACATGATAGGCTCTTGTAAAAAGCCCCCCTAATGTTCATACTGCATTGCGTGACATAAGGCTGGACTGTTCCTTTAAATGTATTATTTTGCTTAGCAGTAAGTAAATATATTGTTGTTTAAGAAGTAAGTTTGTGTTGAAATCAAATCTCGAATATGAGGAACTTGCATATGTCACCAGACAGTGTGTCTGGAACCATAGGGTTTTTTTCTGAGTGACATAATAAGTGACATAATAGTTCTGCTCAGATACAGAGATGTGAAGAATTCTAAATATATGTGTTATTAGAATTTGGTAAAGTGAGTAAGTAAAGGAAACATGTCATTTGAACATGTGCCCCTCATTGGTAGAAAATAATTAATAACGCCCATCTTTCCTGTGTATTTAAGATTCTGTACAAGCAGAGGCGTATCTAGTGAAAATGGCGCCTATGGCAAAGACTGAAACTGCGCCCCTGTCAAAACTTCTTTACCTTTAGAGCCTCCATTATCATCAGAGCCCCCCTTTACATTCAGAGCCCCCATTACCATCAGAGCCCCCCTTTACATTCAGAACCCCCATTATCATCAGAGCCCCCCTTTACATTCTGAGCCCCCATTACCATCAGAGCTCCCCTTTATATTCAGAGCCCCCTTACCATCCGAGCCCTTCTTTACCATCAGAGCCCCCATTACCATCAGAGCGCCCCTTACCATCAGAGCCCTTCTTTACATTCAGATCCCTCCCACTGCTGGAACTGTGGAACTGTGCATTCCCACTGATATCACCATGGCATAGGAGCCTGCACATTACAGGACAGCTGCATCCCCATCCCCGCCCAGGCGCCAACTCACATAGGCAGTAAGGAGAACACAGGCTCCTCCTACCTAGGGGATGTTCTATCAGACAGTGACCTCCACCACAGAGTAATGGCTAATGAAAGTTACTGCTAGGGGAGGGGGAGGAAATTCATCCCGATCTCTGTCTGCAGCCCTCAGAGCCCTAATGCGGCAAGCCGGCGGCGGCGCCCCGGGGCCGCCCCCTCATCCTAGTGCTTGTTAGTCACCGAGACTCAGGAGGGAAGAAGTGCTGCCCAGCCACTCACGAGCGCCCCTTCATATGTGGAGATGGCACTTGCCATATCTGCCATACCTTGGATACAAGCCAAAAATAAATGAACAGTGAGTAATCAATCTGAGTTGCTTCATGTTGTATATACTGTTACCTGCGCAGAATCTGTGGCTAATGGAGTGATGCCGGCAATAAGGAAGGTAATGTAATTAGATGATAATAATTGGGAGGATAGTCAGGGCTAGGAGTAATAAGTTAAAGGAGCATCCTAACAGCTTTGGTGTCAGAATTTAAAATACTCAGAAAATAGATAACATGTTTAAATAGTTCAAAAAGTAACACTGGTAGCTGGGCTCGTGGTAGATTTAATAGGGGCCTAGAGTATTTTTGTTGGGAGGGGGTACGGCCGCTGAGGGGTTGTTTAACTACTAAATTGCACCTGGGTTGCCCCCCCCCCAGTAGGACAGATGCCTCAAGAAGAAGTTGCTTACTGTTTGGTGTGGCAGCCCGGGGCTTCTATATTGTTGTGCCCAGGTTGGCCTTAAGCATTATGGTAACCCTGTAGAAAAAGTGTACACGCCCATTGGTAGCATTGGAGCTTGTGGGTAAAGTAAGGAGCCCAGGCAGGTAGGGATTTAGTCAGAAATAGGGACAAAAGTAAATTAGGAATCTCTCTTACTCACACCCAGATATCGTGAGAATGGTAAGTGTTTATGTATGTGTTTCTGTATGTACATTCGCATAATAGGGCTAGTTTTCCTTCCAGGATGAAGGAGGTCTCCCTTTACGAATGTATTTGTGTATAGAGTATAAGTGCTCATTATGCTTGCAAGTAGTAACTGTGTAATTGGTTAAGTACATGTTTTAATGTATTTTGATAACCCCTTAAGACATAGAATGGTCTGAAGGTTGCAAACGGAGGTGTTTTTGGGTGTGCAGGGGGTATGTGTAGAGAGGGAGTGTTTTGGAAATGAAAACACCCTACATTGTAGTCTGGTTGAAGTAAGTTGTTTAAAAAAAAAAAGAAAAACAGGAGATTCTTAATGAATGTAGTACAGTAAAGTGTTCAGAAGGATTCTAGATTTCATATTTGGGAAAATATTGCAAGTAGGAATTTTGAAAGTTAAATTCTAAATGTAAATCATAATGATGTTTATGGTGGAGGTGTAAAGTTCCACCTTAAGATAATGTTTTGTTCTTTCATGCTGGTTAAGTGAAATTTCAGAAGTTGGTTTGGCTGAGCTATTTTGAAACCACAAAATTTCACTAAGCGGCCTTAAATAATTTGAAATATTTCTATGTATATGTATATTTTAGGGAAAAGAAGGAATATGGTTATTGGTACAGTAGGGGCTAGTGAAATATTTGGGTTTCACAGCCATACTTCTTAAAAGTCTGATCTGCATTTGAGCCGCTAATAAAAATAATAATATTAATAATAATAATTTTTGTGGTAGTTGCCAGAGTTCACATGGCTGCTAGTCTTCGGGGCATTTTTGTGCATAAGCTGTTATACATATGAGTGCCAAAATCTGGATATACCCCTGTTACATACAGGGGGTCCCACTATTAGAGGCATGAAGTGTTTAAATTGTGGAGCATCTGGTGGCACCACACCTATAGACACCCGTGGTATGTAACCGTTTTTGCTTGTTTTTGTCAGGGAAAAAAACTTGGTGAAAGTATGATTCCTATGGTGCGTGCCTTTCTGGGCAAGAATTTAGTGCCTTGATTTAATAGCATTGTATACAGCATTGTATCTCAGATCTCCTTGTAAGATGGGTCATTACCTATTTATATTTCATTTCTGAGTATCTCAGAAAAACTACAGGTGTTTTATTGGTGTTATATTTTGGATGGTTGGAGATGTGGCTGCTATAGGGACAACTCTCCAAAAAGGTCTCCCTAGGGGTGTCTCTTGCTTTTAAACATGCCCTCCTCACTTCATAAACCTTAGTTCCATTAGTCTGGCCTAAACTGCCCTTTGCAAAAGGCACTAAGGACGTGAGGCGGATGACAACTTGTTGCATATAACAAGGAGTTTTTAAAGGTAGGTTTTCTGTAAGAACATACTGTAACAGTATAATTCTGGATTGACACTAACATTATATTTAAATGATTGATTTCTGACAACTACTCCCCCTTAAATTGAGGGAATTGTCATTCAAATACTTCAAGAATTAAGCTAAAGGTACTTCTATGCTAATGATAGAGGTGAGATTGTCAATCTAATGAAAAAAATAGACTATCTGACGTCTATATGGGTTGATGACACTGTATATGTATTGCTCCTCCCACCACCCTATGTACAAATTAGCATACATGGGGGCACATTTTACCCCATCAAGGCTCCCCGTTTTTGTACATACCATTTTTTATCGAAAAGAAATATATGTTACGTGTCTGGAAAGAAAAGCGACACTCTCCGGGATGAACCACTCGAGTTCATGGGAGAACTCTGTATACAGGTCCATGTGGTGTCGAAGTGCCTGTAGATCTAGATTGTGAGTTATACATGAGTCTAACATTTTGACAGCACATGTGAACCATTTCTGACAAATCTTTCATTTGAACCTCTCCAGTTTTGTAAAGTTTATTTTGTATCACGCAAATGTGAAGGTAGTCTCACAACTAGTGGTTGTAACAGAGTATCAATAAGATTCTCCAGCAGTTCACCTAAGGAACCAATGCTGGCAACTACTCGTCTTCCTTGAATGGGGGCCTCAAGTTTGTGAATTTTTGGGAGGTTGTAAAAAATAGGAGCAATCGGGTGAGGTGGTAGAAGTTTAATGACTTCTTCTTCCTTCATGACTCCTAAACTCACAGCCTCTTTAATGGTATATTCTAAAATAACTTTATACTCTGTGGTGGGATATAAGTTCAACAGGCTATAAGTTTCTGTATCAGAAAACTGTCTAAGAGCTTCCTTAAGGTAATTACTGTTATTCAGAATGACTGTGGCCCTTCCTTGCCCCTTGCTTCATGCACATATTGGAAGAAATACACAAAGAACATCAAGTTATATACAGTTGTGCTCATAAGTTTACATACCCTGTCAGAATTTATGATTTCTTGGACATTTTTTAGAGAATGTGAATGATAACACAAGAACATTTCTTTCACTCATGGTTAGGGTTTGGGTGAAGCCATTTATTATCAATCAGCCATGTTTACTCTTTATAAAATCATAATGGCAACAGAAACTACCCAAATGACCCTGATCAAAAGTTTACATACCCTGGTGATTTTGGCCTGATAACATACACACAAGTTGACACAAAGGGGTTTGAATGGCTATTAAAGGTAACCATCCTCACCTGTGATCTGTTTGCTTGTAATTAGTGTGTGTGTATAAAAGGTCAGTGAGTTTCTGGACCCCTGACAGACCCTTGCAGCTTTTATCCAGTGCTGCACTGACATTTCTGGATTCTGAGTCAAAAGGAAAGCAAAATACTTGTCAAAGGATCTGCAGGAAAAGGTAGTTGAACTGTATAAAACAGGAAATGGATATAAAAAGATATCCATGGAATTGAGAATGCCAATCAGCAGTGTTCAAACTCTAATCAAGAAGTGGAAAATGAAGGGTTCTGTTGAAACCAAACCACGGTCAGGTAGACCAACTAAAATTTCAGCCACAACTGCCAGGAAAAGTGTTCGGAATGCAAAGAAAAACCCACAAATGAAATACAGGACACTCTGAAAACATAAGGTGTGGCTGTTTCAAGATGCACAATAAGGAGGCACTTGAAGAGAGATGGGCTGCATGGTCGAGACGCCAGAAGAAAGCCATTACTATGCAAATGCCACAAAGTATCACGCTTACAATACGCCAAACAGAACAGAGACAAGCCTCAAACCTTCTGGCACAAAGTCATTTGGAGTGATGAGACCAAAATTGAGCTTTTTGGCCACAACCATAAACGCTACATTTGGAGAGGAGTCAACAAGGCATATGATGAAAGGTACGGAGGTGGATCGCTGATGTTTTGGGGATGTGTGAGTTATAAAGGCACAGGAAATTTGGTCAAAATTGTTGGCAAGATGAATGCAGTATGTTATCACAAAATACTGGAGGAACATTTGCATTCATTAGCCAGGAAGCTGCGCATGGGACGTATTTGAACATTCCAACATGACAATGATCCAAAACACAAGGCCAAGTCGACCTGTCATTGGCTACAGCAGAATAAAGTGAGGGTTCTGGAGTGGCCATCTCAGTCTCCTGACCTTAATGTCATTGAGCCATTCTGGGGAGATCTCAAACGTGCAGTTCATGCAAGACAGCTCAAGAATTTACAGGAACTGGAGGCTTTTTTGCCAAGAGGAATGGGCAGCTTTACCATCTGAGAAGATAAAGAGCCTCATCCACAAATACTACAAAAGACTTCGAGCTGTCATTGATGTTAAAGGGGGCAATACATGGTATTAAGAACTGGGGTGTGTAAACTTTTGATCAGGGTCACTTGGGTAGTTTCCGTTGCCATTATGATTTAAAAAGAGTAAACACAGTTGATTGATAATAAATGGCTTCAGCCAAACACTAACCGTGAGTGAAAGAAAAGTTTTTGTGTTATCATTCATATTCTCTGAAAAATGGCCAAGATGGCCAATGGCCAAGTCATAAATTCTGCCAGGGTATGTACACTTATGTGCACAACTGTATATATATATATATATATATATATATATATATATATATATACACACAATATATATGGGAGAGAGAGACATATGATGTATGTTACTGTATATAGTGCAAACAGGACGCAGTCCTGTGGAAATCCACCAACAAATTTCAGCTATACTGTAAATGCAAAATGTACAGCTGATAGAATATTTTTGTTTTAATCTGGCACCATCTTGTGGTGATTTGTGAAATTACAAAGGAATGAACACAATTAGCAACTTGTATTAGAGTCTGAGTTGACAGTTTGCTTGAAACGGTTTTGCAAACCCATGCAGGTCTATAGAAATGCAAAGCCTGCTTGAAGAGGATCAAACACAGGTCAGAAGGAGCTCAACTGCAAGCCAAATGCACCTGTCAATCAGTTCTGAATGATCTCATAAGTGTATCAAACCAATGTTATACTTACCTGCTCTATGCAATGGTTTTGCACAGAGCAGCCCAACCCCCCCCCCCTGACTAATGCCCCCATAGCAAGCCTCTTGATATGGAGAGAGGCATCGTGCTTGATCCTGAGCCTCACTGTCTGTATCTATTAATCCCCCCCACTCCCTCATCACTGGATATGATTGACAGCAGCGAAAGCCTATAGCTCCCACTGCTGTGTTGTGGCAAATGAGGAGGGAGAGAGCAGAGAGAGCCTCTGTTCTCATGCACATCGCTGAATCGAGATCGGGCTCAGGTAAATATAAGAGGGGGCTGAGGGAGGAACTACATGCAGAAGGTTTTTTCTTACTGTAGAGAATGCATTAAGGTAAAAAACCTTCTGCCTTTGGAACCACTTTAATCACTTGCCTACTGGGCACTTTTACCCCCTTCCTGCCCAGGCCAATTTGCAGCTTTCAGGGCTGTCACACTTTGAATGACAATTGCGCGGTCATGCAGCACTGTACCCATATGAAGGTTTTATCATTTTTTTGAGACAGATAGAGCTTTTCTATTGATTTCATCACCACTGTTTTTTTTATTTTTTGCTAAACAAATGAAAAAGACCAAAAATTAAAAAAAAAAAAAAAAAAGTTCTTCCTTTTTTTTTAGTTTAATTTTTCAAATATGTGCGCTAATGCACTGATGGCACTGATAGGCTGCATTGATGAGACAGCACTGATGGTCACATAGTGCAACCGATGCGCGCCGCAGGAGGTGCGCCGGGGGAGGGGTTTTGGGGGGACATCTATTGACGCTCTCCCAGAAATGGATGATTGCACTGTAGTCATCTTTCAGCTATATTGCAGTCGGAAAGTGCTTAATGCCATTGACTCAAGCCCAAAATCTATCCACATAGGCCCTCACAAATATTATTTATATAACTAGCGCCATCTCTCCCAGAACGTGGTTTGGCCTGTGTTTTTATTTCTCATGAAATGGCTTTTCTATGGGGGGGGACTCTAATGTTGTTTTTTTGCATTGTATTGGCTGATGAGTAGACTTATACAAGCACAGGTCAGTAGAATACTTATACTCACATGTCTGATGTGTGCCTGAAGATTCTTTATTCCAAAGGAACGAATCACAAACCAGAGCTTTAAGGAGCGGAAGCGTCGACTTAGAGGAATCTGCCAATGCTTCAGTGTCAAAGAATAAAAGAAGAATTGAGCTTTTTATTGATTTTTTTGAACAAAATATGTCAAAACAACTGAAATGTTGTTTGTTTGTTACTAATAGTGACTCATGCAAAGTGAAACTTTGATGTTGTCATAAAATAATATATAGCTGACAGTTTTCAAGCTTTCAAGCACCTCATTGGTTGCTGTGGGCTCTTTACTTTACAGTGCTTTGTCTAAACATGCCATAGTATGACTGATGTATCATTAACCGACAACATTATCTTTTTTTTTTTTTTTTTTAAATCCAGCTGACAAAGAATCTAGTACTCAAATCTAACACGTACAGTGACCATAACTAATACCAAATCATTTATTGCATTAAAATGAGACCTTACTTCCTCTGCCAATACAATCTTCACCTGTTTGGTACCAGGATTGAGAACTGCACATTTGCTTAGACTTACCACCCAACCAATCTGAGCACATACAGTATAGCAATTATAAGGTAATGCAATGATCAGCACTTGACAGCTAGCACTGAGTGAAATGAAAATCTGACACTGGTTTTAGAAATATACAATCAATTTTGGAAATCCGTATGCCTGATTAAGTACCCTTTTATTTTATTATTGTTATTGTTATTAATATACAGGATATAGTGCCAACAGTTTGTGCAGTGCTTTACAATATACAGGGAGACAGTACAGCTACAATACAATAAAATACAAGTGGGTTAGGAGGGCCCTGCTCATAGGAATGTACAATCTAATAGGGAAAAAAAGCTTACCATGAAATCAGTTGCAGCTCCACTATTGGCATGTCGGAGGTAGATGGGGTCAACGCTGAAAGTTTGCTGCAACTTATATTTATCTCTCACCCTGCCAGAATAAAGGAAATGTCAGCAGATGCCTGTCTAAGCAAAGAGTAAAAATTTGTGCCACCCTAAAGCCATTTAATCTTGCTTAAGAGGGCAGTTGAATGAGCATCCATCTACAATCAGTGCATTAAAGTGTTTGTTACCCTGAAACAAAATAAAAATAGATCCTGTTTCCTTAAAGCATGTTATACAGCACAGTGTTTGTGCTGTGTAATTTGGCCCCCTGTATACCCTAAAAATCCTGGCTGATCCTGGCTGATTCTGATCCTCCCCCCTGTAAACTGACCACTGTTTATCATGGCTGCTAAACCCTGACACTGTGGTCAGTTTGCATCTGTCATCCGCTGTGTTTCCTCTCTGCTCTTCTCTGTCCTCTCGCCCCTCCCCTGCCTGCCTGTCAGCTCCAGACACTGCCCCCCCCCCGCTATAAAAAAACAATACCATCGGTATACCATCCCATCTGTTATATAATACTATGTGTCCCAGTACCTGTGCTGTATAAAAAAATGCAGATTTCTACCTTATCTTAGAGCATCTACCAGCGCTCATGTGACTCCTCGGCTCTCTGCTCCTCTTCCCCCCTCCTCCCGGGTGAGAAGAGAGCCGAGGAGTCACGTGAGCGCCGGGAGATGCTCTAAGATAAGGTAGGAATATGCATTTTTTAATATACAGCACAGGCACTGGGACACATAGCATTATAGAACAGATGGGATGGTATACAGATGATATAGTGGCTTAACAACCACTTTAAGTCTGAAGAGCCATACTCAGCTGTCAAGTGTACATGACAGATAAAGGAAGTGGGGGGATTGCAAAGGATGAAACTGGTGCTGGCTTATCAGAGGGTACAAGAGCAATCATTTGCCCTCCTCAGCTGATCATAGCCAATCCAGTGACACTTTCCCTTCCCCCCTCCACAGCCACAAACACGCAAGTTCACCCAATGTGAACTCCTATGTATACTTTGTTGGTTCATATGTTTTGCCTATACAATAAAAGCAGTAGGACACAAAGATATTCCTCACTGCCATCTATGTCTATGCAGCAAAGTCTTGTATCTTGATTCCCCCCACGAATAGGCTTGCTAAGAATAAGTATGAATTTTCCCAAATATAATTGTGGCTAAGAGAGGTAAGTAGACCAAAAGTTAAGTGTAAACTAATGTTTTAAAATGTGGATTTTGGAGCATTGGTATCCTGTAATACTGACCACAGATTCTACTTTTTTACAGCCTGTCCAAAAATAAAGTAATCTGGTTGTTCAACCATTAACTATCAGACCCTCAGATAACATTCTTTCCACCCAACATGTACATACAATTAATTATGCTTGTGAACAATCTACCCTTGAGGAAATGTTTCTGTTCAGATCGGCATTAACAAAAAAGTTAATAGCCAATCAATCTGTCCAGTCACTAATGATGCCCATGGTCAATCAGTATGATCAATTATACTCTGTCCAAAGGGAAATAATCACACAGTACTGCTAAAAAAGCTCATATTCACCAATAAAATCTGTATGAGTGTGACAGGCATAGGACACCATGAGAACCTTACACTTCCATTTCACAGAATAACATTGTCTTCAACACAATTGGGGTTGATTCATGAAAACTAGTCACCAATCAGAATTCTTGTTAATTTTTTTTATAATATGCAAAGCCTTATTTGTTGCTGCTGGCTACTACTGTGCACTATTTAAGCTTCAGTTCCTTGAAAGGTATATTGAGAACATGATATGATGACATGATTCTTTACTTTTGTAGTACATGAAACTCACCAGAAAGCAGTGCAATCAAAATGAACCATCATCCACTTTGATGGATTGAATGTAAAAGAATCAGCGTAGTCCACTCCATTAAACAGTGACCTGAACTCAGGACAGAGAAAGGCAGTTCCGGCGTATGCAGCATCAATGTGAAGCCACAGTCCTTCCTTGGTACCTGGTCAGTAATATTATACAAGTGAGTTAGGGGTAAACAAAGGCACATATGCATTTGCTGTTTATGCTGTAGAAACATCAATAGTTAATTAATATTAACAGCAGAGTAACTTACAGACTGGCCCCAACTCTGCAAGGTTATCAAAAGCACACACACCGGTTGTACCCAACGTTGCACAAACCTGTAATGAAACAATTATAGGATGTAAGTTTTGCTTATTACGAAGATATTGTTTAGTTCAAATAAGATGATCTATCGTTTAGCACAGGATTTTCAACCGTTTTTGTAATATTCACAATGTCCATGCAATAGTTGACAGCCAACTGCAACAGTTTAGGCCAACCAGGTGCCAAGTCCCCATATCCCCGAGATCATAGGCACCATAATTAATTCATTAAACACAAATCAAGTGGCCAGATTTTAAATTGGCTTTGTTCTGCTTTCAAACAACATCAGAGGGAACTGAAAAATCAACCTACAATTCTATCGTAATTGGTGAAATAAACTTTTTTTTGTACTACTTGCTTGTGTGTAAAAATCTCTCTCAATTAATTTGGTAGGACATTAAAAAGTAGATAATCAAATTATATATTAAGTTCTGTTTTTGCATAAATGAGGGTAATGATAGAAATGATATTACTGCAGGTGACATCAATCTTCCTATTCCTGCATTTCTGCAGAATATTCAGTAACAGAGCAGCTCTTGCTTGGGACTTCATTATCACAGCATTCTGCTACATTGTTTTATACAGGTAAACTTCATGGACAAAAGAATATGCATTTCTATTAGCACAACTGATACGAAACATTCATACATTGCATCGGAAATTCGGAATGCATTACAAAATATCCTATTTGCTGCTTTTTTGGTGCACTGCCTCACATTCTGCCATTGAATGTACTTGAAAGGTATCCTGCAGAAATGTAATGATTTTGAAAATGCATTGTAACTGCATATATGTCCAACCACATCTAGTGGGAGTGAGCCCTTAATGTCATTGACCATTAGTGGATTGGAGAACATTTATAGGATCGAGGTCCTCCACGGTAATGTGGCCAGAAAAGCAGCTGATGGCCTAAATTTATAGCAATGTTTCATCTGTATTAACAGGATGTTGGATGTGATTGGTTGTGATCTGGACAAATGCAAATAAAGATCCAAATAACTTGCTTTGACTAAAAATGCTATGCATGGTAGATTTTACAATTTAGATGTCACGGTAACTCCTTTATACATTCAGTCACCTTAACAACTGAGAAACACCTACGTAGACCACTTTCTACAGAAGATATTAGAGAGACTCACAAAGACAGGAACAAGTCCACGTTTTCGATCTTCTTCCACTGCAGCCTGCAATGTCTCTCCACGAAGAGAGAAGTTTTCATCTACTGGCAGGAACCGGACTTTTACCAGAGAAATTAAGCCAGCTTTTTCCACTGAAGAATGAGCCTGAGAAAGCAAGTTATTTGGTGAAATCATAGCCGTACTGTTAAAGCTGAATTTAAGCCCAAAAAGTTTTATTTTAGGTTTTGGATATACCTGGGAAGAGATGGATCTTTTGTTGCTATTGCACCTTTCAAATAGGAGACAAAGTGTAAATGCTCTTGCACCACTACACACTATTCTATTAACCAAGCTAATATAAAAAGGGGTCAGACAGTCCTGGAGGATTTGAAATAGGCAGAAGCCTCACCATTTGTTTTGTACATCTATGGCCACCCTTAAGCCTGCCATGCACAGCTCAAGTTTAGGTTCAAGCTTGAACTTGAATTCAAGCCATGGTTGGACCTGTTAGCACCGCCTTTCTCAACAAAATCTATTTTTCAATCAACTTTTGTTGAAGGAGCCATGTGGAAAATTGTTGGCCAAACAGTGACTGCATGCAATCAAATGCAATCACTGTTTGGGTATTCTGACAGCCACATGTGTCAGCTGTCAGAATACAATAGCTGACAGGGGATATTCATCCATGTTACCCCACAAGCTGAAAAAGAGAATTCTAAAAGTCTATGGCTAGCCTTAGAATTGTGCAATATCTTTCTATTGCTAGTGTATGTGCGGGAAACCAGTTCTCACATTGATCAGATAAAAACTCTGGTGAGTGCTTAGGGATCATCCCCTTTATTTTTAGCATACAAATGTCCTGTAAATGCTATTCAGCCTTTCATATTAAATGTTAGAGTAGAGTTACAGCTGCACAGTGACCAACTGACATGCAGCCTCAGTGTGGCATACTGTCATTAGTACCCTGTACGATTGGATGTATTCTCTGTAATATCTGTGAAGGTTCACATTTTTTCAGGTCATGGTAGAGTTAGTACTAGTTAGCCAGTTTCAACTGGACTTGTTCTGTAAAGTTGAAGACTTTTTTTTATAGCTTACTAAGCCACTTCTTCCGCTCTAATAAAAGTTTGAGACATAGCCTAGCACTCATATCCACACAGGTAGCATAGTCCTCTTAATCCAAAAAACTTGGGTTGTGTCAAGATTGATGTTGATTGTCCAAGAACAGGATGGAAGGTGTGAAAAACGTTGACATCTCCCATAAACATCTGCTTTGACACATCCCATGGTGATTGGATTAAGGTTATTATGCTACCTATTTGAATATAAATGCTGGAGTATGTTCCTGACACTCACTAGACTTGAAGAAGCAGCTTGATAAGCCATAAAAACGTCTTCACATTACAGAACAAGTACAGTTGAATGTGACTAACTACTACAAGCTATTCTCTGTAATACTGGTTTAGGTGAATTATAGCTGCCTGTAATGCCGGCCATACACTGTTCGAATTTCGTAAGAATTTTCTTTCGAAAATCATATGAAAGAATTTTCGTATGAATTTCGCACCATTAGTGGGCTGCAACAACGGCCGATTTTCGTGCGGCAATCAAATTTGAGGAATCGGACATGTTGGAAATTTTTCGAAAAACTAACGATTTTCTAATCAATGATGGGAGAATCGTGCGAGAAATGTAATAAGAAAAGAAAATTTACGGAGAGAAAAGAAGATTCCCGGCCAAGAAAATTCTTTTCTGTAGCAACATGCGGTGAAATTGAAGGCTTGGTCAGCCAAATTTCGAAAATCAATGGTGGCATCATCAGATCACAAAAAAAAAAAAACTTTCTGATTTTGAAAAGAAAATTTGTTCGAAATTCGACCGTGTATGGCCTGCATAAGAGTGGTTAGGTGACAGGTACACTTTAAACACAAGTGAATATAGAGGTAGCTGTAGTCATCCTTGTTACTGACTGTTCCTTGACTGTGCTGACCTTTTTCTGCCATTCTGATAGACAACTTTGACAAAAGTTGGGAGAAATGCAATAACAAGTGACAAAGGAGCAGTAAACAAGTGAAAGTATGCAAAGTGCATTATCTAGTGTATTACAGTCAGGTGATTAAGAATATTTCTGATTGTTTGTTACTGCTTTTTTTTACTCAGACCAGCTGTATTGCAAAAGTCATGCCTGAATTACCTCACTGGTATAGATAGGTCTACATGGGGTAGTCTGAAAATTCAGAAACAATTGATCAGAGTCTTAAGCCTAGTACACATGGGCCAAATGTCGGATGACATCGGCCGGTTCAATAGAAACCAGCCGACATTTGGCCTGTGTGTACTGGAGTCAGTCGTACAGAAGCCGGCCGTTCAGCCATGACCGAAAAAAAGTCTGTCGATCAGCTCCCGATCAGCGATCTCAGTCAATGGCTGAGAGCGCTGACTGGAGTGCTCTGGTGGGGGATCTTCCCCCTGTCAGAACACAATAGAACAGCAGTGGAGATCGCTGTACCAACATCGGGTAGAGAGTACAGGAACTCCTCCTGAGCTATCAGGTTTTTTTTCGTTCAGCCCTGCTGGGTTGAATGAAAAAAGAAAATACTAGTGTGTACTAGGCTTTACTGTATATGAGATTTCACATGATATGTATATCTGGTATTCAGTACATATCCACTGATCTCCCATTTACAGTCCATGAGACAGATAAAATGAATGCAGGACTATGCCTATTCTTCTTTACTTTATCAACTGAGATAAAAAAAGGATAACTGGGCAAAATACTGCCCATTCTAACTAGTGACATGAAAAGAGGTCTCCTGCTGTCTGCTGATAGTTTTTGTTCTCCCTTCACAGTGAGGTTATCATCACACAATAACAAACTGTGCAATGAGCTCTATCTGTGTATGGTGGACTTTATGCCAGAGATACAGCGGGCTGTGTTGAGAACAAAACTATCTTGGCAAACTTTGTATTACCTGATTAGATGCATAAGCAATGAGCCGGGAGTTCAGGCTTGAGTCATCAGAATCGGGCTCAGAGATTTTCATTTGCATTATTTTATCCTTCCTGGCAGCCAATAAAGCTATCAGTGTTGATTCACTTACAGTGCTCTAAAAATGAGAAGAATTGTTTCAGTATAAAGGAAAACAGATGTGGCATAACAGAATAAGGAACACATTTAGGGACTGTGTTAAAGTTTTAAAGCGTAACTCCACTTTTGTTGAGTAAAAAACCTTCCCCTCTGGCTCTGGGTGATCAATGTACCTTGCAAGGATTTTAACAAACTTTGTTGCAGATTCCTACCTTTTGTTATTCTGAAGAAATCACTGTTTGTTCATCTGTGCCCCTGTGCTGAGTGAGTCTAATGGGAGTGGTTTCATAATTATCAAACAGCTGCTGCAGAATCGGGGATCTAATGAGGAAAATTGCAGGATCTCCATCCCTTTAGACATTATTTCCTATTGGGAGTATCTCACCAAAAAATACATTTTTGTTGCAGGGGGTGCCAAAAATCTGACTTGTATCTTAGTGTAGACTTCTGTGAAAATCAGTGAGCCAATCCCACAAGCAGGAAATTATGTTTTTGTGGGGGTGTTCTGTACACATTCTGTGTACAGAACACCTCCAGGTAGGCATATTACATCAAAATTTTCATAACAACAAGTTATTTCTCACATACAGCATATGCATACTTCCAAATACACTCTAAAATACATTCTGCTACTCCTCCCGAGTATGGTGATACCACATGTGTGAGACTTTTTCACAGCCTGGCCACATACAGAGGTCCAACATGCAGGGAGCACCATCAGGTGTTCTAGGAGCATAAATTACACATCTAATTTCCTAACGACCTATCACATTTTTGAAGGCCCTGGAGCACCAGGACAATGAAATTACCCACAAAATAACCCCATTTTGGAAAACAAACACCCCAACGTATATTCTATGAGGCATAATGAGTCTTTTGAATGGTTCATTTTTTTCCACAAGTCTTCAGAAAACGTGGAAAGAAAATGAAAACTTTTTTTTTTTTTTTACACAAAGTGGTAAATTTATAAGATGTTTCTAACACACAGCATGTACATAGCAAAAATTACACCCCAAAATACATTCTGCTACTCGTTCCGAGTATGGCGATACCACATGTGTCAGACTTTTACACAGCCTGGCCACATAGAGAGGTCCAACATGCAGGGAACACCATCAGGCATTCTAGGAGCATAAATTACACATAACATTTCCCAACAACTTATTACACTTTTGAAGGCCCTGGAGCATCAGGACAGTGGAATTACCCATAAAATGACCCCATTTTGGGTGACGTCAGCACGTATTGTCCCGCTCAGTTTTGCACGGGTGTGTGTTGTTCTTTTTCTGTTTCTTAAACTTGCTGGCCAGCTTTCACTGTGCGCTAGTCTATAGCGCTTTTTACTTGTATTGACTGACACTGATCAGTTTTTTTATATACCATTAAACCATCGGATTTTACCTTTGGCAGTACCCTCTTGTTTGTTTTCTATGGTCATTCATATGTGATTGGTTTTCCACCTTCACTACTTTCCATCTGCTGGACTGAGTGCCGCATGACCAACGAGTGAGTGTGTCAGCTGTTATTAACCCACTGTGATCACTGGATCTTCCAAGCTGGGACGCCAGGAGAACGCCAGGTCTGTGAATCATTCCTAAGTGGTCATTTACAGCAGCAGGAGATCTCCATTACCCAGGATTGGGTGACAAGCCTATCATATTGGCTATCTGGTAAGCCTGCGTTCCTTAAGGTGGTGGAATCACACAGTCTCAGTCACAAACTTTCTGTTTATCGTGTTTCTGCGCGTTTATTTTGAGCATTTAGCATCATAGACTTTGGGTTCTGAGGGTTTATTCACATTATGAGTATTTTGGTGTGATGCACATACATATACGTTTTATTTACTTTATAGCATTTCTTCGTTTGAATTATTTTTAGTTTTTATATCACAATTTTTTACATCAGTTTGGTGTTTATATCCCAATTTTTTGTTTTACTATAGCGCAGCTCCCTTTGTTCCATAATTTTTTCAATACAGTATAGTTGATCCGTTATTTAGAATAATTTTTAAAATAGTCCTCAAGTTTTTAACACTTAAAAAAAATAAATAAAAATAATGAACAATAATATATAAAAAAATATTTATAAAAATATAAAAATACATAAAAATAGATTTTATACTGTTTGCCAGCTCGTGTAGTTTTACATGTATATCTAAGGTCATATATATGTGTATTATTAATCATATGCCAGCGCTGTGTATGTATATAGAAACATACATCTACACTTATTTTATCCACTTATTTTATCTTCATATTTTGTGTATAATTTTATCCATATGAACTTGCATATTGTTGTTTATATTATTATTACTATTATTATATTGTAAAAAATTTTCAACATAGAGCACGAATACCGTAATGTCCACTTAAGCTCATCCTAACACTTAGCCTATATAAATCAGGCTTTCCCTAGTTGTTGGTACACTTGAGAAAAAGAGCGCGCATGCTCAGTACGAGCCCCACGCATGCCTGAAACGCGTTGTGTTCCTTGGGCCTTCTGCTCCCCGGTGGCGTCACATGCCATCTCCAGCACTTCATTCCACGCTGCTTCCCATCTACTATACCTGGAAAGGACACGGAGTCGGCTGACCCCCCTCTCTGCCACACCGTGGTTCCTGTTAAGCTGGACGGATGCGATACACCACGTCTACCTGGAGTGATACTGCCCAGATAAGCTTACCTATTATGTTTAAAATGTGAGTGTTTCATTTACTTTTTTGGCCAACTTCATACCTCATTAAATACTGCACTTAGAAGCATTTTTCTGTTTGTTTCTTATACTTCAGCCATATAGAAGTAAGACTCCACTCTTGAGAAGAGCTTGCCCTACGTACTACAGTATTATAGACTGATCCTTAATCTATCCCTTGGTCGATGACCTTACTATTCAGGACTAGTTCCTACAGTATTGTAAAGACTATTTGAATTAAGCCTCACCACCGGCACTGCATGGGTTATTTCTTTGTGCGCTTGCTTCATACACTGTATTGTTAAAGGACAACACTGTGGTTTATAAATGTATCATGCTTTTCTAACCACATCCCGACCGCCCGCCGGGTGGCAGAATGGCTCCCCTGCGCATATTGCCGTAGCTGTACGGCGGCCGCTTTAAGGGGTATAGGGGGGGCACCCCATTGTGTCACTGAGAAGTCGATGCACGGTGTCCACCGGGCACCCACGATTGCTTGTGACAAAGCAGGAACGTGGATCTGTGTGTGTAAACACACAAATCCATGTCCTGTCAGGGGAGAGCAGACCGATTGTGTGTTCCTAGTATATAAGAACACCGATCGGTCTCCTCCCTCAGTCAGTCCCATCCCCCCACAGTTAGAACAGACAGTGAGGGAACACATTTTACTCCTTGATTGCCCCCTAGTGTTAACCCCTTCCATTCCAGTGACATTTATACAGTAATCAGTGACTATTTATAGCACTGATCGCTGTATAAATGTCAATGGTTTCAAAAAAGTGTCAAAAGTTTCTGATCTGTCCGCTGCAATGTCGCAGTCCCTATAAAAGTCACAGATCGCTGCCATTACTAGTAAAAAGTAAATAATAAAAATGCCATAAATCAATAACCTATTTTATAGGCGCTATAACTTTTGCGCAAACCAATCAATATACGCTTATTACAATTTTTTTACCGGAAATATGTAGGAGATTACATATTGGCCTAAACTGAGGAAGAAATTTGTTATTTGTTTTTTTAAACTGGGATATTTATTATAGCAAAAAGTTAAAAAATATTGTTTTTTTTCAAAATTTTGCTCTTTTTTTGTTTATAGCGTAAAAAATAAATACTGCAGAGGTGATCAAATACCACCATTTGTGGGAAAAAAAGGACACAAATTTTGTTTGGGTACAACGTTCCACGACCGCGCAATTGTCAGTTAAAGAGACGCAGTGCCGTATCGCAAAAAATGGCCTGGTCAGGAAGGAGGTAAATTCTTCCGGGGCTGAAGTGGTTAAAGCAACAGTATATGTGCAGTAAAGACATATGACTGCTTTAAAAATTATTCCCTTAGATGTATTTACAATTGTGTAGCAATGACTTAGATAGCATTTACTAATTCAAACGGGACTTGTGTAAAGAGTATTTCATGCTAATTCTTAATTTTTACATTGTCTGTAAATCTGCTAGTGACCACAAGCTTGCAATTTGTATGATGGCCATTAATCTACCTATCAATACCCTAAGTTCTAATATATATCTGCTGTTTGCTGTATTCTAACATGCACTCACTGGCTAGAAAATATATAAAATATAGGAAATATAGGAAATATAAAAGATCTAGATCGAAGTAAACATGTTTGCATGATGCTGTCTGATCATGTAAAAGTACATTTATATGGAACTTACTTGCAGCACTCCTCCTCCTTTGCTCTCTGGATAATGGTGTAGAAAATAGCAAGGAAGTCCCAGCATTTTTGCCAACCAATCCATCACATTCATTTCTAATTCTGTACATGCTGGGCTGGATGCCTGATCATGGGGTATAGGAAAAAAAAATACATATCTCATTGTATTTATTTAATAGGAAATAGGAAAAAAAGCAAGTCATAAATTGTAATGATCCCACATTTATCTATAGTGAGTGTAATGCAGGAATGAAAGGGGAGCCAGATTGGAAAGTTTTTTTGTTCATTTACTTGTATAGATCTGGAAATATATTGATCTGAAATGATTGTGCTCTATGAGACTGAAACTAGTCAGCAGGCCTCCCTTTCCTGCCCCAATTAGTTTCACTTTGTATCATTGCTGGCTCTGAATAGTGGGCAAGATAGACTATGGGTTTGATTTAATAAAGACTGTTTATTTTGCAATTAAATTTTCCCAAGAGCTTAGTGATTGATGTAAAGCTCTGCTGACTTCCATTACCCAATCATGTGCAAGCAAAAAAAATAATATTTTTTTAATTTTCTTTACATGTGATTGGGAATTCTTTGCAACGTGAAATTTCACCACATTCACTAAGCTCTGGGGAAAATTCCCTTTGCCTTCAGTAAATCAACCCCTATGTAAGTACCTACCCCAGAAATAAGAGGATTATCACCCAATTGTGTTTGTAGACCCAAGCTACTTCTGCATCCCTGGTCAACCAATCTAAGGGCAGAACTGATGGTTGTGTTGAGCTTTTGTACAATCATTAATAAGCTGATCTAATTTGCATTTTCCCTTTACTTTTTTATAGTCACACCCATGCATGCTCAAGTGAACCAAGTGTTCATGTTTATGGAAAGATCTTCACAACAGAGAAATGTGGTAGTCAGATCCTGGCCGCACTGAGTGAAGCAGCAATTCTCTCTCATTTGTATGCTTTATGGTACATATGGGGCACCAAGTCACTGCCCTACAACTAACATATGCACATTTAAATGTACATTTACACTACAGTATGTCAGTAAATCACAAACCTGATATGTTTGTCTTTCACTAGCAGTTGTAGCAGTAACAAAAGTAGCATTGGTAGTCATAGTAGTAGTAGTTTGGACCCACAATCCACACAATAAAAAAACAGAACCCCAGGCAAAATTAGTGTACTGACATTCACTAAAGTTTTTTTTTTCAGAGATCATAAAAAAATAATAACTAATAGACATAGGCTGTAATAAAGCAAGCCAGCATAGTGTCAGGACAAGCATATTCATTGATATGAGTTGGTGTTGTGATGAAAAGTATACCGTAAGTACAACTTACCCATGTAAATCCTAAGCAGTTTATGGCATCTGCTAACATGTCTCCTAACAAGGAAGGCCAAGATGTTAGTGCTGGGAAATAAGCATGCATATGAGGACTCTGCCAATGGACAACCTACATGGACAAATAATGGAGGTTAATCAATAGATGGAACAATGGATGGGGCCAGTATACAAACAACAACCCACTGGGGTTGATTTACTAAAGGTTCAGTTTGCAAGGGAAGTTGAACTTTACAAGGAGAGTTTCCTCCTTAATGAGGTGAAGTTCTGCTGACTTCTATCAACAAATCATGTTCATGCACAAATGCTGTTTTTCATTTTTCTCACATGTGATTGAGTATTCTTTGCAAGATTTTACTGCATTTACTAAGGTCTAGGAAAATTCCCTTGCACTGTGCAACTTCCTTTTCAAGTGAACAGCCTTTTTGCCTTTAGTAAATCAACCTCAGTGTCTGCCTTTTTACTCAGAGAAAAGATGTACTGTATTTACCAGGCACATGCAGTGATAGACTATAAATCAGCCTAAATTTTACACTCATTCAACTTTTGGGAGATATTTGCATGGTTTATAACATTCTCTTTGAGACAAAACAAACTGTATTTTTCCAACTAATGAAAGGCTAAATAAAATATTTTACAAACCTTAGCAATATAAACTGAGCATATGATGAAGAATGTATAAGCAGAGGTAATCTTTAGTGAAAACTGCATGTCAAAATGATCACTAGATTTACAGATATAGGAAATCAAAGTTATGTAGAAATCATGATTATTCCTGTAATAAAACTTCAATATATAGAAACAAAATCACAAGTAACTATAGGCTAGTAAAATAGACATCATAGCAGGCATAGTTGGTTTGAGACTCTTGAAACCCAAGATTAAAGCCTAGTACACACTAGTCGTTTTTGTTTCTGTTTAACCCAGCAGGGCTGAACGAAAAAAAAACTGTCAGCTCAGGGGGAGCCACTGTACTAACCATGCAATGTTAATACAGCGACCTCCCCTGCTGTGCTATTGTGTTCTGACAGGGGCATGCCCCTGCCAGAACACTCCGGTCAGTGATTTCAGCCATTAGCTGAGAGCGCGGATTGGGAGCCGTTAGGTAAACATTTTTCAGTCATGCCCCTTCGACAGAAGCCAGCTGGTTTTGTCGGACCGAAAGCAGTACAATTGGGCTGAATGTTGGCCGGTTTTTACTGAACCGGCCGATGTCGTCCGACATTGATTTAGCCCCCCCTGTGCTTAAAGTGGTTGTTAAGCCACTCTAACATGTATGCACCATCAGCACTGCCTCCTATTGCAGTGTCCCCCTCTGTGTATGATTTATAAAAATAAATGCTGCAAATACCTCATTTCACAGTTGAGATTGCGATCACATGACCAGCCAACTTTCTCCTTTTCTCCTCTGACAGATGTAGCGGGTGGGGCCGAGATTCCCCTGCTGATGTCAGTCAGGGGGGAGGAGGAGAGAGCTGGCCAAGTCATGTGATCGCAATCTCCGCTGTGAAATGAGGTATTTGCAGCATTTATGGATAAGTGTGAAAGCTGCGCTTAGGTTAAGTTTAGGTATGCAGCCCCCCTAAAAGGAGCTTCCCTAAGGATTCTCCACAGAGTACTTGAATTGAAATTTAATAGGGTATGTCGCTTCCTGTAGGATTATATGGGATGGTGCAGTGGGGGAGGGGGGGTTTTATGTTAATATAGTCCCTAGCTTTCCTATTATAGGCTATACCAAGGGCACGCAAGCTACGTCACTTCCGGGTACGGACTTTGCTTGGAACGCAGGTGGAGTGCAAACATCTCCAACCAGTGGTACGCTGTCATTCCACACTGCTTCGTTTGCAGGCACGTACCTGTACCCTGTGATGATACACTATTGCTGGATTCGTTATTCTAGAATTTTATTTTTATTTTTTTTTTTTTATTTATTTTAAACATTTTGAGTATTTTTGTGGAGTTTTGTGAATAAAGATTTTTTTATCTACTACACCATGGGAGCCTTCTATTCCTTTTCTCTATGAGGGAGCCATTGTGATTACCATTCAACCAATAATACGGAGGTCACCCTGGATGCCATATATGATCGTGGTGGAGAGGAGATCGTGGTTGAGATATTTTATGCTGTTTGCCCCTTCTGGGGCTGTTGGATTCGGTGAGTGGGGACCCTTGAGGGGGAGCACAAAAGTCACAAAAACCACTTGAGAGCACTCCAGTCATGGTTTTTCTTGCAAAGAACAAATGTCTGAACACTGGTTTCTGAAGAGGCCTATCATTCTATGGACTATGATCACTAATTATTAATTGTTTTGTACTTGCACCAATTAGGCTGAGGTGCACTTTTATTGCTCATTGGACTTTTGATCACTATTTATATTTATATAATATTAATTAATTTGTATATATTTTGCACCATCTAGGTAGAGGAACACTTGTATGTTTATGGTATGGTTGTGATTGATGTCACTATCATCTGTGGTGGCTTCTGGGTATAGACCTATCACAGATGTAGGTGTTTAACATACACCCCTTTATATAGTGTGTTCATATATAAGGTTTTGATTTTGCACAACTTCATCACTGAAGACCGTTTTTTCTTTTTTCTTTTTTGTAATATATTAATTTTTGTTGGTAACAGGCACCACAAATAGGGGTACGATTGGGGGGATAAACCACTTTGGGAATATTACCTTTAGTCTAGCACTAAGTGCCCTTGGTATAGCCTATAATAGGAAAGTTAGGGACTATATTAACATAAACCCCCCCCCCCTCCCCCACTGCACCATCCCATATAATCCTACAGGAAGCGCCATACCCTATTTAATTTCAATTCAATTTGCAGCATTTATATTTATAAATCATACACAGAGGGGGACACTACAATAGGAGACAGTGCTGATGATGTATACAGGTTAATGTTATGCAAGCATCAGGAGGGGGAGGGGCGGCACTGTCATGAGCAGACAGACAGACAGGGGAGAGGGGAGGAGAACACAGGAGCAGAGAGGAGAGCAGATAGCAGGCTGCGAATGATGGAGGCATGTAAACTGACCATGATGTCAGGGCTCAACAGCCATGATATACCGTGGTCAGTTTACATAGAGGAGGGCAGAAACTGACAGGATCAGCCAGGTTTTTTAGGTGTTACAGGGGGCCAAATGACACAGGGCAAGCACTGTGTCAAATAACATGCTTTAAAGGAGCAGGATCCATTTTTTTGGGGGGGTTAACAAATGCTTTAAGCTGTTTGATAAGGCTTTAATCATTACTGTGATGACTCTGTAAACCATCAGACTTCTTTAAGCACAAGATTCAAATTTCAACAAGTTATTTTTCACACACAGCTTGGGAATTCTTACAAAGGCCACAGACAGAGCGAATTTCTTTCCTGCAACCACAGGTTGCAGGAAAGAAAATTGCTCGATTCTCCCATCAACACAGACAGCATTGACAGGGGAGTCCCTCACGCTGAGCCATTGTGTTCTCCCGGTGGGGGGTGGGGGAAGCTGTGCTTGCTGGGAGAAGACAGTGAACAGCTGCTTGCAATGATCGCATGTAAGATCCGGCAGGCTTATTGTATCTAAGTTGACCGATCGATTAATCAATCAACTTAGTACATTCAGCCTGCCCATACATGGTTTCGAACTGTCTATGACTGACTTTAGCACTACACATAGAAATGCACCCTACTACTCATACTACTCATCCTGAATATAGGGATGAATGAAATATAAGAATTCTGTGCAGTGTGTTACCTAATATTACCCAACCAAGGCAGCTAGCACATAAGTAGTATAGCCAACTTATAACATAGATAATATGAGTGTGTAGCACCCAAAAACAAACTCAAAATAGCAGATCATTCAGAACACAGATAAACAGCAATCACATAAGTGAAAGTCACTTGACTAGAAAAAATAATCCATAATAAATAGTTCATTAGAACAAAAGTAATCCATGATAGAGGCCACCATTCCAGTGAGAAAGATGTAAAGCAATCATGTCCAACCAAATGAACCGCCACCAACAGAAAGAATGCAAACTCACCAGACTTAATGGCTGCCGTTACAGCAACATGGGAACCTCAAACACATATGGAAATCCCTCTGGAGATATTGCAGTGGACCACTTCCGCCAAGGGTTCACATCAGGATCCAACTGGGAATAAATAAGCTCAGCAGCAACACATCAGTGCCAAGTATCCCGCCCAACGACGGACCCCTTGACAACGTCCCTTTGGACGAAACACATTGGGTGGGATACTTGGCACTGACATCTTGCTGCTGAGCAATTCCAGTTCGCCAGCAGCTGCCCATGTGAGTTTTTAATGGTTTTTATGTATTTGCTATGCATCTTTTATCTATGGAATAAACCTACCACACTATGAGACTTCTTCTGGGCTCTGGGTGAGATTATTTATTTCCACTTGAATCCTGATTTGAACCCTTGACGGAAGTGATCCACTGCGATATCTCCAGAGGGATTTCCATACGTGTTTGAGGTTCCCATGCTGCTGTAATGGCAGCCATTAAGTCCGGTGAGTTTCCAGTCTTTTTATTGGTGGCGGTTCATTTGGTTGGACATGATTGCTCTACATCTTTCTCACTGGAATGTGGCCTCTGCCATGTATTACTTTTGTTCTAATGAACTATTTTTTATGGACTATTTTTTCTAGTCAAGTGACTGTCACTTATGTGATTGCTATTTATTTGTGCTCTGAATGATCTGCTTTTTTGAGTTTGTTTTTGTTTTTGGGTGCTACACTCTCATATTATCTATTGAATATAGGGATAGCAGAAGTGTGAGACTTTTGAGCTGACTAAATGCAAAGGAATACCTTTGAGCGTTCAGGAGGCCTAAATTATGTATCTGTTTGCCAGACTTTTCTGTTTATCAGAATTTTTGGAAGGCCTGGAGTGCAAGGGCAGTACAAACACTCTGTGATGACCTCTTTTTGCAGGCAGGCACCACAAGGTATTTATTAAAAGCTATGATGAGCCTTTTGAAGATCTCGATTTTTGTGAAAAGTTTTCAGAGAATTATAAAAATAAATGAAAAAATGTTTTTTTCACAAGTTTCTCATTTTAACAAGTTATTTTTTACACACAGTATGGGCATATTCAGAATGACAACCCCAAAATGTACTTTGATACTTCTCTTATCTATGGGGATACCGCATACATGAGACTTTTTCTCAAATAGTGCTCTATACATCAAAGAAAGCGGGATGTTGATTGCCAAAATTAGTTGGGAAGGAGACAGACCTTCCTGAAAATTTGTAAAGGATATGTGAATTGATCATGGCCAATTGACATAAATGGATTGTTATATAGATCAAGAGCACATCACTGCCTTGATCTATGAGCTCCCGGGTAGGGCTTCCTCATCTGGTAATTTAAACACAAAGTACAAAAGGCCAGCATTACCATGGATATGGGTGCAGATCAGTCTCTATATATGTTGTGTGATATCATATATACAGAAAAGGGTGTTCAGTTGATATCCTGCAAGATTGTGACTTTAATCATGTATGTGAATAAAAACTGGATTATTTTAAGGATGTATTGATTTCTTTTTGGTGCAACTCTTTTAAAGTCCCATGGGCAATGTATGTTTTTGAGAGACCTGGTAATTTAAATCTACCCTTTCTATTTACAGAATGTACTCTTGGTTGCAGTGAGGTTTTTTTTGTATCTCATCCTTTGTATCTTTAAATCTTAATGCCAGGGGTTCCTGGCTTCACAGACTTGCTAACTCTCCCCTTTCATATTCACAAAGGTTTGTGGGAAAAAAAAACTCTGATTTGGTTGCATTTTACCACAAGCCATAATATTTGTTTTCGAAACAAGTTTCTAAAAAAGTGGTACGCTTGAGTAAAAAGTTGTCAATATAGTTCAAAATTGGGGAATATCCATAAAGGATATTCAAAGCCATCCTGAACACTAGCATGGACTCTCTGGGACAGTGTTGGTCCACCACTTTGTGACTGGTGTTGCTGCCCCACACTGCTGGTGCTTTTCTTTTGCATTTTGCTTGGATGAACCACGCTGCTGCATCTTGGTAGCTTAGTATGTCCGAATGTTTTTGCAAGGATTGCTTCATCTTCAGAATCAGAGCTGACGGTTAACATATTACTGCTTTCTACTGGTTCACAGACATCAGAGACATATTTACTACTCTCATACATCATACTAAGGAGGTTATATGCCTCCTGTATTTTTTCACAATTGTGCAGGATAAAAAAATGGACAAATGTAAAACAAAACAAAAATCACTAGACCCTCAGGTCTGACACTAAAAAGTTATACTTGCCAGGTGCTCAAGTTTGATGTTAAAAAATAATACTTGCCAGGTAATCAAGCTTGACGCTAAAAAATTTTACTAAACAGATCTGATGGCAACATGGCTAAATAAAATGATTGTCATGCAGGGCCAACTATATGACTAAATCATTGTCACATCAGGCAAACAATTGTTACACATAGCAGATGATGACTGATTAGGAAAGGCACACTGATGATGGTTACCTGTCTACCAGTTAGGTCTGGTCAGGAAGGCACGTGGATAAACAAGACACGTAGAGAGCCACTGTAAAATCTATTTTAGCTTAGACTGATAATAGGTTGATGTTCTGATAAGTAATATACAGTATATACTAGTGGGAACTTTGTATTGTTCATATATTTTTATAACTTTAGGTGTGTTTGCTGTTACCCTCTCATATTTTCCATACTTGCATTTTAGCAAATTCCCTGCATTTAGTTGCATTCAACTGTTTAGAAATTTTCTTGTGTATTGGAAAGCAAAATCAGAATGGAAATTCAAAACATTTTTCAGCCAATCATACGTTTGATGATGTCAATGTTTTATTCAGTAAGGGTATGTAATGTAATTCTTCTAGGAGATATTTGAATATACTTGGTTCTTTATCAATCTACATTACCCCAGGCATGATGATTTCCTCAATGTCCCTGAAAATGTTGTCCCAGCTCTCTGACTCCACCGGGGCACTGTCGGGCAGCAGGGCTCTCATATAACCAGGCTGGACATCTGGGCTTACACGTCTTTCCCTCACAGTGCTGAGATAATGGCAGATGTAATCAACCAACTCTTTACCTAGGCACATGTATAAAATATAGACTTGAAGCAGCTTCCATGATTAATTTTTACTGACTGATAAACAGACATAGATCTTGTATGAGTGACATCTAGGGGAGGATTTACTAACGTTGGAGCGTGGAAAATCTGGTGCAGCTCTGCATAGAAACCAATTAGCTTCCAGGTTTTATTGTTAAAAACTGATTGACTACCATGCACAGCTGCCCAGATTCTGAGTGTTCCAGTTTTAGTAAATCTCTTCTGAGTGCTCCAGTTTTAGTAATTCTCCCCCCTCATATTATAACCACAAGGTCCATTAAGTTGGAAACTAAATAAAATTGTAAAATTTTGCATTTTACAGATAGATACACAAATCCACAGTATAATGTAAGATGAAATAAATGCAACCACTATTACAGTGTGGAGAATAATCCTGCTAATGTGGATTTATTTATAGAGTTGTGATGTTTTATTACAAGTTGTGTTAACACAGAGTGCTGCTACTTGTTTATATATTATTTTTGTGTGCATCATAAAATGTGCAAATGTTAAAATAAACCTTAAATAGGAGACAGACAATTGAATTTGTAAAGTGATTAACGATATGGTCACATGCATGAGGGTCTAAGAGACTTACCTCTCTTTCTGTATTCTTCTGATTCCATTGTGATTGTGTAACAAGACGTTAGAGCCCACTCTTCCCACAGCAGTCTTTCTGAACCTCCCTCTCATAGCTTAAGTTTTATACCCCTGTTATCTCTTAGTCATACGTCATTTACATTTATTTTTGTCTACATGCTGAGTTTATCTTATTCCATTTATTTCAGATGCTTCTCCATCAAGCTGATTGAAATAAAAGAAACTCTCAAGCTCTGTTTGCTTTCCCGGTTATCTTTGATGTCTTCACCTGTATCTACACAGCCTGTTCCATTCATAATCATTTCTTTCTTGGCTTGAGGACCAATTTTGACCTATTCTCTGCTGGAAACACATACAACCACCTGATAGATCTGTATCTGAGAGCAGAAATTATATTGCCATTGAAAGTGTAAAGGTGCCCATATTAGATGGTCAATTTTCTCCTGAATGAACCCCTTCATATCACTCTAGACATTCCCAGCTGATCGTTCACAAGCTGGTTATTCAGAGTATGCATGGACAATGGAAACATATGTCCATGCACATATCTAAAACGGAGAAGATCTTTAATATGTCCATCCATCCTTTTATGTATTTTGCCTGTTTTAAAGTGAAAACCAGAGTTATAGAAGTACTATCTATTACATATAAGCTGGCATTACATTAGTAAAAAAATTATGAAAAATATAGCCCCCCTTGCATAACTTATTATCCCTTAAACAAGATATCTGCTAAGTATTGTTTACATTTAACCTTAACGCATAACATTTCATGGTAGGGGCAGAGTTAGAGTTGGGAACCTTGTAGTAAAGGGTAGGCAGCATAAGTGCCTAGAGGTCCACAGAGTAGTGAGTGGGGCATACCATAGATAGTGAGGAAGTGCCAACCCTGCCAGTGTTGGATATCTTGGGTAGAGAGCATTGTATAAATAGTCTGGCAGGAATATGCCTGGAGAGTTACTCATGAGAAGTGCAAGAACTAAGGCATGCAAAGATGTCATATTTGAGTCTATAGCTTCTGGAACTTTCCCTTTAGAGAGAAAGCAAGGGAGGAGAGGTGCAGGACTAATGAGACTACTGAAGTCCCTTGTGCATGGGATGTAGGCAAAACCCGAAAGATATGGGTTGCTCCTTGACTTGGCTGTTACCTCTGCTGTTCTGTATCTATTTGTAGCTAACGGATTTGCTTTCACCATTGGCTCGACTGAAAGAATGTATAATTGGAAATCAACTGTTTCAGTAAAGAGTTAAAAGACTTTTGTTGTGATGGGAACTAACAGCTGTTTAGTGAGACTGCTATTGGGGTCCTTTGCTGTAAGGCTTGAGAAAGGTATGGAATGGGCTACTGTATGGTGCAGGTTAGGCCAGGCCGGGGGCCTCCCCAGGGTTTTTCGGTACTGGCACTCGGGAGGATCCTTTGTGCAAAGCAAAGTCTAAAGAGACCAACCTTTTCCAGGCAGGATGTGATTAAAGGCCTTACCACATGGTTGTGCACATGACTATACCACAACACAACAATATAACCAATAATATACTCATATAGAAACTCTGGGTGTTAGGCATGGAATGTAAGAGGCTGGCATTTTAAAGCAGTAGTCAGGAAAGTATGGCATCCCCTGTATGTACAACGCACTGGACAAAATTCAATGGGCAGGCACAGAAGGTGTGTCTGCTAACAAAACTTGTCCCACTGACTATCAGAGTGACTTGGTATATTGTATGCAGGAAGCTGCAGGTCTGACAAAGCCTGCACAGTGCCGGTTGAACATCGCTCTGTAGGGACCAAGGAGTTAGAAGTGGCATGGGACCTGTGTAGCTTTTCTGTAAACACTGCTCTGAATACCCACCAAGTACCAACAGAGGCATACTGAACACCAATAAAGGGGACACAAACACCCCTGAGGAGGGCACACTAAGCAGCGAAGATGGAACACTGAGTAGGAAATGAGAAGAGCACACTAAGCACCAATGTAAGGGGATGCTTAGACCTGACTACTGCACTTTGCAAGCTATGATATACAAATACATAGTTCTGATCCTTGCACTTTGATGACTGCACTCCATGCGCTATGTTGTACATTACGTAGTCCTGACTGCTGCACTGAATACACTATATCGTATGTTGCATAGTCCTAATTACTGCACTATGAACACTACATAGTCCTGATCCCTGCACTCTATACACTATACTGTATGTACAGTGCCTTATTAAAAGTATATTTATACCCCTTGAAATATTCCACATTTCGTCATGTTACAATCAAATACATAAATGTATTTTATTGGGATTTTCTGTGATAGACCAACACAAAGTGGCACATAATTGTGAAGTGGAAGGAAAATGATAAATGGTTTTCAAAATCTTTTACAAATAAATATGTGAAAAGTGTGGCATGCATTTGTATTCAGCCCCCTTTACTCTGATACCCCTAACTAAAATTTAGTGCAACCAATTGCCTTCAGAAGTCACCTAATTAGTAAAAAGAGTCCACCTGTTTGTAATTTAATCTCAATATAAATATAGCTGTTCTGTGAAGCCCTCACGGAGCACTGATCAATCCATCACGAAAATGGAAAGAGTATGGCACAACTGCAAAACCTACCAAGACATGGCCTTCCACCTAAACTGACAGGCCGGGCAAGGATAGCATTAATCAGAGAAGCAGCCAAGAGGCCCATGGCAACTCTGAAGGAGCTGCAGAGATCCAAAGCTCAGGTGGAAGAATCTATCCACAGGACAACTATTAATTGTGCACTCCACAAAGCTGACCTTTATGGAAGAGTGGTAAGAAAAAAGCCATTGTTGCAAGTAAGCCATAAGAAGTCCCGTTTTCAGTTTGCGAGAAGACATGTGGGGGGCACAGCAAACGTAGAAGAAGGTGCTCTGGTCAGATGAGACTTGTTGGCCTAAAAGAAAAACGCTATGTGTGGCGGATAACTAACACTGCACATCACCCTGAACACACCAGCCCCACCGTAAAACATGGTGGTGGCTGAATCATGTTGTGGGGATGCTTTGCTTCAGCAAGGACAGGGAAGATGGTCACAGTTGATGGGAAGATGGATGGAGCAAAATACAGGGCAATCTTATGCCGTCTACACACGATCTGATTTTTGGACAACAAAACCGTGTTTTTTTTTCCGAAGGATGTTGGCTCAAACTTGTCTTGCATACACACGGTCACACAAATGTTGGACAAAAATTCCTAACGTGAGAACGCGGTGACGTACAACACGTACGACAAGCCGAGAAAAAGGAAGTTCAATAACCAGTACGGCTCCTTCTGCTTGATTAAGAGCATGCGTGAACTTTTGTGCGACTGACTTGTGTACACACGATCGGACTTTCCGACAACAAGTTTTGTTGTCGGAAAATTTGAGAACCTGCTCTCACACATTTGTGGGCGGAAATTCCGACAGCAAATGTTCGATGGAGCACACACACGGTCGGACTTTCCGACAACAAGCTCACATCAAACATTTCCCGTCGGAAAGTCCGACCGTGTGTACGCGGCATTAGAAGAAAACCTGTTAGAGTCTGCAAAAGACTTGAGAATGGGGCAGAGGTTCACCTTCCAGCAGGACAACAACCCTAAACATACAGCCAGAGCTACAATGGAATGGTTTAGATCTGGGGTAGGCAACTTTAAAGAGGTGGAGATCTACCTGAACAACATGGGAGAAGTCAAAGATCACCAGGCACAGTGTCGCCTCCTCAGACCTGATTTAAACCTCTAATTGCCATACTACCATGTCACAATTGCATGCATTGCACGGCAATCATGGGTTTAAATCAGGTGGTGAGGAGGCAACATATCGCATCCTCACCACCTGTCAAATACACTGGGATCACTTTTTTAGAGCAGCAGTGAATGAACCCTTATGCCGCGTACACACAGGTGGACTTTTCGACCGGACTGGTCCGACAAACTTTCCAGCGGACTTTCGACTGACTTTTAACGGACTTCCAATGGACTTTCTAACGAACGGACTTGCCTACACACGATCACACCAAAGTTCGATGGATTAATACGTGATTACATACACCGGACTAAAATAAGGAAGTTGGCCAGTAGCCAATAGCTGCCCTAGCGTCAGTTTTTATCCGTCGGACTAGCATACAGATGAGCGGATTTCTGGGTCCAGTGGAGTTACGACGTAAAGATTTGAAGCCTGTTCCAAATCTAAAGTCCCTCAGATTTGCGACTGGAAAAGTCCGCTGAAGGTCCGGTGAAGCCCACACACGATCGGATTGTCCACCGTATTTGGTCCGTCGGCGTCCGTCAGACCAGTCTGGTCGAAAAGTCTGATGGTGTGTATGCCCCATTAGTTGATTTCGGCAGCAGCGCTCGTAGTGCTCATTCACCAATGCAGCAACCACCTGCCAATCACAACTCATTCAAAGTAAATGGTGCTACTCTGCATGCTTCTGTGGGGTCCAAGGGGTTAAAGCAGGTGGTGAAAAAGCAACACAATGCTGTAACTGCACAAGGTTGCAGCTCATTTGCAGAGTGGCCTCATTCACTTGAATGGGTCATGTTTGGCAGGTGCTACACCCACCAACCAAGACAGGACATACAACTCCTGCTACGGCTGCAACATGTGTACACCCCTGGCCACTGCATCTAAATGGGGTGCAGAGGGGGGTGATAAGTACACATCTTAACTACGGGGTTTTACCACCCCCCAAACTGCAAACGTAAATGGACCCTAACTGTTCTGAGCCCCCTATAAGGCTGCTTTCACACTGATGTGCTGTGGTTTACCTGCTCCATGGGTCTAGTGCAGTGCATCTGCAACTTTCCTGGGCTAGCTGCACTTTGCCATAGACTTCTGTAATATCCTGCAGGAGTGGTGCACTTTCTGAAAGTGCATCAAAACTCCTGCTTTCAGAAAGCGCACCAAACCCACAGCATATAATAGAAGTCTATGGCTAAGGGCAGCAAACCTGCAGAAGAGTTGCAGGTACTTTATACACACGCGGTGTGGGTAAACCACAGCATATCAGTGTGAAAGCAGCCCTGTATTGTTATGCCAAGTGTATTGCTTCATATTGACCTGAAGATCTTCTTTCTTGCTGCTGGCACCACTCTGGGGACTGCTAGTTAGGATAAGAGATGATATCACTCCACATGGGACAGGAGCCAGCACTACAGAGAAGGCATCGGCTTATGTGGCTCTTGCTCCCTACTACAGTTCCAAGTTTACAAGTAGTCTCTCTGCATTGAACTCTGTTTGATGTTCTGGGATGGTGGGTGAGCAAGCCCAGACCGTGATCTACCAGTCACCTGTCCATGATCAACTGGTAGATCACAATCTACTGGTTGCTGACCCCCGGTTTAAATCAAAGCATATTCATGTGTTAGAATGTCCCAGTCAAAGTCCAGACCTAAATACAATTGAGAATCTGTGGCAAGACTTGAAAATTGCTGTTCACAGACGTTCTCCATCCAATCTGACAGAGCTTGAGCTATTTTGTAAAGAAGAAAGGGCAAAAATGTCACTCTCTAGATGTGCAAAGCTGGTAGAGAATTCCCCAAAAAGACTTGTAGCTGTAATTGCAGTGAAAGGTGGTTCTATAAAGTATTGACTCAGGGGGGCTGAATACAAATGCACCCCACACTTTTCACATATTTATTTGTAAAAAATTTTGAAAACCATTTTTCATTTTCCTTCCACTTCACAATTATCTGTCACTTTGTGTTGGTCTATCACATAAAATCCTAAAAAAATACATTTACATTTTTTGGTTGTAACATGACAAAATGTGGAAAATTTCAAGGGGTATGAATAATTTTTCAAGGCACTGTATGACGCTACCAGATTCAGAATTGTATTTTTAGCCATTATTGCAAATAGGGACTTTTACTTTCTTGCCTCAGTTAGTGCTTAGATTGCAGTGTGAGGACTGTGGGAGCTGAGTGGGTTTTTGATTTTAAAGTGTACAGGGAATGTTGTGCAGCTGACTCCTATCTATGCAAAAATTATGCAAAATTACTAAATTATGCAAAACAGTTTAATTTGCATATTTATAGCTCTTGAAAAAGCAAGAAAATTGTTAACAGGTTTACAGAGTAAAACTACTGCAATTGTAAATATGTAATATTTTTTATTAAGCCGTAGACATTTAATAATGTTTTCACCATTAGCATTTAATAATACTAATTATACTAATAATAATAATTTATTCAATACTACTGCGGTTGCACTTTATGTTAATATTTAAATTTGAGTACCTTAGAATATACAGCCCTATTTTAAGGGCTGATGATCCCCAAATTGATTTTTTACAAAATTCATAAGCAACCAGCTGAATTGAGTCAGCGACAGAATTCTCAAATTGAACAGTAAGCTGGGACACAAAGCAGGCAATCATAAATTCTGTTTAGTTGGGATCTGTAAGCCCTATGGTAAAATAGTCATTAAACATTCCTTGTTCTAATTGGATATTGTTAAATTCATTAAAGATATTTGACAAGCCAGAGTGCTCATAAACAGAACCTTAGCTGGTCATAAAAAGCTAATATCCGTCCTAACAGCACTTAGAGGTGGCTTGAAAACCAGACACTTTTATATAACTGTCATAAAATAATTTAGGAGGGGGGGCGTGGCTTGGACATGAGACGGTGAGGACGCTTCTCGTGTGAGCTCCGGCGCCGACACCCTTTATATCAGCCTCTAACAGCATTATCGAACACTCACAAACGGATGGCAAGTATGGGGAAGAGAACGGGCAAAGCTCAGCCCAAAAAGGGGACCCCCAAAAACACAATTAAACGATTCCTCGCTACGGAATCAGAGGATCCCGCGGAAGCAGATGGCCTAGGCCGCTCGCCACATGGATTGGGGTAAGCTCCGCCTCCCGCCACAGGCCGGGATCCAAGCGCCGCTCTCCAGTATCCTCAGGAGGCTCGGATGAGGAGGGGAGCCCGATCAGACACACGGGAGTAGCGGAATTAATGAGCGGTCTCCCCACGAAGTCTGACCTAGCTTCTATGCTGCACGGACTGGAGAGGGTGATTAAAAAAGAGCTATCAGGGGTGAGAGCGGACCTAGCTCAAGTTTTGGAGCGTGTAGAGGAGACTGAACAGCGCCTCGATAGACACGCAGCAGCCATTAGGGACTTACAAACATCCACCCGCAATCTTAACCTGGCACACAGAATGGCTTTATACAAGATCGAGGATCAAGAGAATCGGAACAGGAGAAACAATATCCGCATCAGGGGGTTGCCGGAGGCAACAAGAGATGATGACTTAACAGCCTCAGTTAGAGGTATCTTTAACAGCCTCCTGGGAAACCCTGCAGATCACCCCTTAAAGCTAGACAGGGTCCACAGAGCACTCCGGCCTCGTAATCTGGCTTCTGATACCCCTAGAGATATCATCTGCAGAGTGCACTATTATGAGGAAAAGGAACTCATAATGCGCAAAGCAAGAGAAGCAGCTACACTGGAGTTCGATGGAGTTACCCTGTCCTTTTTCCCGGATCTCGCCAGAGAAACATTGGAAAGACGTAGAGCACTCAAACCCCTCGCAGAAAAATTGAGGGTAGCTTCAATTAACTACCGTTGGGGATTTCCGGCCGCGCTTATAGGTCACAGGGATGGTAAAACTGCTATCCTCCGATTCCCTGAAGATTTGGATGCATTTTGCATGGATCTCAACATAGAACCTCCAGAACTCCCCGGATGGCAAGATGTCATTCCCGCTTTACCTGCATCTTCGGAAGTGAAGTGGCAGAAGGTCTCCAGAAACAGACGATCTACCTCATCGGGTGCCTCGCCTCCACTGGGCTGAACACGCTTTTATGAGATTCAATACTCAGCCTACTGACCGGTATAGTTGACAAACTTGCTTGAGTTCCAATAACCGGATACCCAATAATTGTGTTCCTACCCTTTTTCTTTTTGGGGTTTTTTTTTTTTTTTTTTTTTTTTTTTATTTTGGGCTTATCCGAGGATTGTTATGTTTGATTTTCACCTTTCATAGGCTGGTTAAACATGAAAGAGATATCAGGCAAACTGCTCAATCTCACCCAGATTGGGATTAAGTTCCAGTTTACAGCAAAGTTATGGTTCACACTGTTAAATTTATTTGCTATTTCATGTGTCGGCGCCGGACCATGCAGATGACGTTTTTCGATTTTTGACATGCGGGGTCTGGGTCCTGCGTTGGCTTCGCCTCCCATTGCGGGGGGGCGGGGATCCTGGTGTCCCACGGCGTCTCCTCCTCTAAGGGGTGGATGCTCTGGGTTGCCGGGCTCCTCGTCTTTCCGTCTGTTGCACCGCAAGGCTTTGCGTGCACAAAAGAAATGTGTACATAGATGTTCCTCTTGTACTTTTCTTCTTGGTTTCCTTTTCCTTTTTCTCTCCCCTTCCTGCTGTTATCCCTCTCTTCTTTACCAGTCTGGCAGAATAAATATAGAAATGAAGGGTCCTACAAGAATCCAGTGGCCACGATTAAATTAATCTCCCTTAATGTACGCGGGCTACATGCCCCTGGCAAAAGGCACTCATTATATAGAGAACTCGATAGCTTACATGGAGACATTATATTTCTCCAGGAAACCCATCTCACGCACACAACCTTGGTGAAGCTATACGCCCACCATTATCCAACATGGCATTATAGCCTCTCTGATGTCACGAAAGCAAAAGGAGTGGCCATTGGGTTCCGGACGGGATCCTCTTTTACTCTTGAAGATACCCTCGCAGATCCACTAGGTAGATATCTGTTCTTGAGGGGCAGTCTGGGTAACTTGCCATGTACTTTAGCCACAGTTTATGCCCCGAATCAGGGACAAGCCAGCTTCTTGGCTTCCACTCTAACAAAACTAAGAGATTTTTCACACGGATGCATTATACTAGCCGGAGATTTTAATGCTCCCTTGGAACCATCTCTAGATACCTCCCAAGGTAGATCTTGTATTTCTCATAAACGCCTTACATTTCTACGAAAACAACTACACGAATCACAACTTATAGATGTGTGGAGGATAATGCACCCGCGAGAAAAAGATTATACGCACTACTCGCACCTACACAACTCTCATTCAAGAATAGACTATTTTCTTATAAACCATCATCATCTAGAGTCACTCACTAATTCTCGTATTGAAACTACAACGATCTCTGACCATGCACCAATTAGTATGCAACTACAGATTAGGTCCCTACCAAATAAAACCACAAATTGGAGATTGAATGATTCACTCATCTCTGAAGAAGTGGATAGAGCAGAGGTGGAGAGAGGCATATCTGAATATTTCCGTGAGAACACATCCCCAGAGATCTCCCCGGGAGTTCTTTGGGAGGCCCATAAGGCCTACATTAGGGGAAAATTAATTGAATTAGGCTCTAGGAAAAAAAAAGAAAGGACACATGCGCAATCTCAACTTATCAAAGACATAAGTTCCCTCGAGAAACACCATAAACTTTCTAATTCCCCACAAATCTTACACTCCCTCACCCAGAAAAGAGGAACTAAAAGCACTATTTCACACAGAAAATACAGCCAGAATGCGTATAATATCACAGCATTTCTACGAATGGGGTAACAGACCTAGTCACTTACTAGCCCGCTTGATTCAACAAAAAAAATCAGCTTCCTATATATCTAAAATAAAAACGTCAGCAGATGTTTTGCTACACAAAACAAGCGATATTGCGAAAGAATTTCGCTCCTTTTATCAAAAACTTTATAATGTTGGTAAAGGCATAACTGAAGGTACATCTAGAGACACACTTATCAAACAAATATCTCACGCAGGCCAAATTACCCAGTCTTCCTACTCAGGCACTCGAGGCTTTGGAGGAGGGGTTTTCCTCTGCGGAACTTGGGAAAGCATTGAAATCTATGGCTAATGGTAAAGCCCCGGGCCCAGATGGCTTCACGGTAGCATACTACCGTGCATTTTCAGGGACTTTGCTCCCACATCTGACGACATATGCTGACTCGATTTCCTCGGGGGGGGGCACTCCGTCCGGAGACTCTCCACGCCCACATCACAGTTCTCCCCAAACCAGGGAAAGACCCGAGCCTTTGTGGCAGTTACAGGCCAATTTCCCTGCTGAACTTAGATGCTAAAATATATGCAAAAGCAATTGCACTTCGTCTGTTGCCCCTACTCCCTCAATGGTTATCGAGGGATCAAACGGGATTTATCCCCGGGAGGGAGGCTAGGGATAACTCCCTTAGAACACTTTCCCTGATTTCATATGTGCGACGGTGCTCCCAGCCCACCCTCCTCTTGTCAACTGATGCTGAAAAAGCGTTTGATAGGGTGGACTGGGAGTTCCTGATGTCTACATTATCGCACCTGGGATTGGGACCACACATGTTGGCCAGAATTTCGGCGTTATACCAGTCCCCCTCTGCGCAACTACGAATCAATGGTACATTGAGTGAATCCTTTCTCCTACACAATGGCACCCGTCAGGGCTGTCCCCTCTCACCGATACTATTCGCACTTTCCCTAGAACCGTTTTTAGCTACGATTCGTAACGACCCCAATATTCATGGTATCAACATAGGATCAACGGAGCATAAATATGCAGCATATGCAGACGATATTTTATTTTACGCTCAACAGCCCCTTATTACGCTCCCAAATCTTATGGAAGCTTTTCACAAATTTGGAACCCTGGCTAACTTTAAAATTAACACATCCAAATCAGAGATCTTAAATGTGTCCATCCCTCATAATACGACTACAACACTGAAACAATCATTCCCTTTTAGTTGGCAGCCCCACTCACTAAAATATTTAGGAATACAATTGACAGCTAATCCCTCCTCGCTATTTCGTAGAAATTATATACCCCTATTGAATTCTATTAAATCAGACTTACAGAGGTGGACCCAATTAGCTCATACATGGTTAGGTCGAATTAGCATAGTGAGGATGAATGTGTTGCCCAGATTGCTCTTCATGTTTCAGATGTTACCGTATAAGATTCCACCTGGGTTTTTTAGACTAGTACAATCTATGGTCTGTAAGTATGTTTGGAATCGCAGATGTCCCAGACTCGCTTATAAATTTCTCATTAAACATAAGCGTGAGGGAGGTTTGGCGATCCCGGACTTTAAGAGTTACTATCTCGCAATTCTATTAAACCGGATATCAGACTGGAAATACCATAGGAACTCAAAAATTTGGGTACAATTAGAAATGGAATTATGTGGTACGATGCCGTTTTCTTTAATCTGGATACCAAACAAATTTCGTAAGCTTGCATATACAACCTCCCCACTCACGAAATCAACCCTAGCAGCCTGGGACTCGATGTGCAAATCACAAAAATGGAGTTACAACTCTCCATTAATGCCACTCTCTGGTCACGATTATTTCCCCCCCGGAAATATGGATTCAAGGTTTAGCAACTGGATATCGGAATCTCCGCTTTCATTACACCAAGTAACCACAGATACAGGAATCCTCCCCATTGACAGTCTGATACCAACAACTCCAATTTCATTCATGGACTACTGGAAGTATCATCAACTTTCACTATTTGTCAAATCCCTCCCGCTGCCTTTACGATCTGAAACAGAGCTGAACCCAATTGAGTGTTTATTAGCAGGGGAACAATCACCAGAAAAAGCTATCTCACTCTTTTATAAAGCTATAATGTCCCTATCTCCGCTGACACAACTGCCATTTCTCCACAAATTGGAACAAGATCTCCACAGCCCAATAACGGACATTCAACGCACCACTATCCTACAGCTTTCATATACTTCCTCAATATCTTCAAGAGCAGCGGAAGCAAATTATAAACTCTTGACAAGATGGCACTACTCTCCGGTAGTGCTCCACGGAATGTTCCCAGCCAAATCAGATCTCTGTTGGAGAGGTTGTGGGGAAAAAGGGACTCATGCCCATATCTGGTGGGGATGCCCCCTAATCAAACCATATTGGTCCAACATTTTATTCTGGATAAAAAAAATACAGGGGTGTGAAGTTGTCAATGACCCATGGGTAATACTATTTCATTGCACAAATGAACCAACAAGAGCATATAAAAAATCTATTACACCCCATCTTTTAAACGCGGCCAAAATGCTAATACCAAAATATTGGAAACTACAAATTATCCCCACGATGCGTCAATGGCTAAATGAGGTTGATCATATCTATCACATGAAAAGCAGCACGCTCACATTACGCAATAAATCTGATCTGGCTACTAAGATATGGTCCTGTTGGTTCGCATTTAAGTTCTCAGTAGAGTATGTAGAAATAATGTCTCAATAGAGTATGTAGTTGAATTTACCTGCATTGTCTGAAAGAATTCTGCTAAGACTGGAAACTTTCCCCCTTTGTGTCTTCCCTTCCCTTTCTACCCCCCCCCCCCCCCCCCCATACTTTTTTTTTTTTCTCTACTCTCTCTTCTCTCCATTTCCTGTTTTACTGTCAACTAAATTTTGAGTACAGGGGGTGGTAAGAGAAATATTTTAAGTTGGAATAGGTATCATGGATACCTAGCTCTAAATATTAGGAAGGATGATATCCCTAATTTGAAGACTACGCAGAAGTTAGAAGTAATGATCGGCCCTCTGTTGTGGGTTATGTTATAAATCAGACAACACTTTCTTGATAGTGGTTTATTTGTCTATGGGGGTCCATGTACCTTACCACTGTATATGTATACCAATACTGTACACTGTTTAAATAATTTTCAATCAAAACTTATTGAACAAAATAATTTAGGAGAACTACACAAATAAATCTGTCTCACTTGACCCAGAAAAAGCTCTCTCTCTCAAACCCCCAGTTCTCAAAATCCATTCATAAGCGATAAATCCTGACAATAAAAATATGTTAATAAAAAGCATCCACCTGAATGTTTAAAAGAATCATTAAGACCAAAAAACCCTTGGAGGTGAAGGAGGCCAAGTAAACGCATTCCATCTCCTAGGAAGAACTTGTACCAAATCTACACCATATTTAGTCTCTATCAATTGGTGATTTAGTTCTGTGCAACAAAATGTTGGTTATCAGACGGTAACATGTACTCCACCTCTTCCACCTATTTTGCACCGTTCCCGTACGGTATTCATGTGTAACATAGGTAAAAAATGAACTTCCACCTCTGTGCACCTTCCGGTGCTCTCAGAACTCTCACCTCAGGTAAAATATAAAAAAAGCTTTTGAATAATATATTCAATGAACTGGTATAATCAACTGGTATAATGCTTCAACGCTCTCCTCCTCCAATAGGTGCAATTCCCAGGATGATTCAGGTAATGGTCCCTTTAAGACACCTGCGTGCACTTTTAAGTCTCCAATGTATCTTCTTAGCCACCAATGTAGAAATATGGCCAATACAATGTTTTCACCTCCTTTCCTGGCTTTGAAATCCCGAATACATTGGAGCCTTAAAAGGACTGCAGGTGTCTTAAAGGGACAATTACCTGAATTATCCTGGGAATTGCACCTATTGGAGGAGGAGAGCGTTGAAGCATTATACCAGTTGATTGAATATATTATTCACAGTGCACAGAGGTGGAAGTTCACTATTTTTTATCTATGTTACACATGAATACCATCTGAGCAGAAGAAGGTGCTTGACATACAGCACGCTGGGAGCATGGACTTTATTTCAACCCATATATGATTTCACTATAGTCACTATTAGCACTTTCACCGCATGCAATTCACATGACAGGAGACTGTGACCGGCTCTCAATGGCACCGCTTCACACATCTTTGTGGCAGCCACGGAGCGGATTGCACAGGTCATTTTCAGGTCTGTATTCAGACAAAAATTTGGGCCTAATTTGTCCCTGAAACAAGAGAACAGGGACACACCGGACCCCTGCTGTGAGCTGCCTCCACACTAAGTGTGAACCCAACCTTAAACTCAGGCAAGTTTATATTTAACAGATATGGTCACACATGCAAGTAACCTAAACTTTGGTTGGGACTGGGACATCCAGCGCTTCTGAGGAGACCAGTCATGTGATTCAATATGCAGATACAGGCACATTTTTGCAGTGCTATGGGATAGTGATTTTTATAGACGTGGGGGCCCAACCCAACCCCTCTGAGTGCATACTACTAGGACAAATACCTTCATCGCCAGTCCAGAAATCTTCGGTGGATCTGCACAGCCTTTCTCGTGAAAATGGCCATTTGTACTGTGTTGTGACCCCATTCATTGCTTGGAGTACAGTTTTCCCATAATAAAGAAGGTGGTTATGGTACGCATGCACAGTACAAAGTGGCCAATTTTAGCAGAAAGGCTGTGCTACACGAGGTGGTGAAAATCGCTGGGTGGCAGTTGTCCTTAATATAAATATGTCTAAAATACATGGATTATATAAAGAATTATATTAAATATTATGTGTCCATTGTTTAGTTTAACCCCTTTGTTGCAGGAAATAGTGTCCTATTTTGCACCTTGAATGGTCAAAACTGTATTTCTATTTTTAACATCAAGGTTACAACTTTGAAAAAAGATCCTCCCAAACCATATATTTTCTGAAAGCACAGGATTTATAGATAGAATAAAAAAAACTATTAATTATTATTCTATTCGTTTGGAATGAGTAGTGCAATCCCATAGTCCATTGTCCCTAGTCCCTCTTAGGAGCAAGCATAGATTTTTTTTTTTTAAAGCAGATTTTGGTGTCACTTTAAAATAATATTGTTGATAAAACACATTTTAAAAAAATATATAATACATCCAAAGTTTCAAGGAGATTGGCAAACATAAGATTCATGTTCACTGATCTCCCCCTCACCATTGTTAATTTACTAGATGCCAAGGAGACCAGCGATACATGCAGCTGGATGTGGTGCCAGAGCTGTTATGAGTTGGGGTGCCTATTTTGAAAGTGATCAGGTAGCTTTGAGCTTGTTTTAACTCTTTCATTATCATTGCATGTAGCATTAGTCACTGGCTATGTATGTAGTACCTACTTGGCGGTCAAAGGGACTGAAACAACTGTAACAGGGACTGTAAACGTTTGATTTTCATTTTTTAAGAATAATAACTATGTTATGTCATACATACACATATCATACTTACCTGCTCTGTGCAATGGTTTTGCACAGAGCAGGTAAGTATGCTCTAGACTACTGTCGGAGATCTTTGGCTCCATTTTCCATTTAAAAATAACAAACATGTTATACTTACCTGCTCTGTGTAGTGGTTTTGCACAGAGCAGCCTGGATCCTCCTCTTCTCAAGTCCCTCGCCGGTACTCCTGGCTCCTCCCTCCTGTCCAGTGCCCCCACAGCAGGCAGCTTGCTATGGGGGCACCCAAGCAGGCGCGCTACCAAGCCGCTGCCCTGTGTGTCCATTCAAACATGGAGCCGATGCTTGGCCCCACCCCCTCTCTCTCCTCATTGGCTCACTGACTTTTACTGACAGCAGCGGGTGCCAGTGGCGTTCGCTGCTGTCTCAGCCAATGAGCCAATTAATTTACGATAGCAGAATATGTCTATGAGTATTAGAACCACTTGAAAGTGGACCTTCAGTAATTTTTTCAACTTTTCATCTATTAAATCTTCTGCCTTTGTTGTTTTAACTTTGGATAGTAAAACATTTTTTTCTGCCAGGAAATACCTTATACAGCCCACTTCCTGTTTCTTGTCTGGTAAAAAGCCTAGGCTTATGACATCATCCACAGCTCTCACTCTTGTGAGAGTTTGCCAGGAAGGGGGGTTGAATCATAAGAGGGCCAATGAGAGCTGCAGGGCTGGAGGTGTGCCTGTGTGTGTCTGTGTAAATCCAGGAAGTGAACAGGCAGCAGCTTCAGCTGCCCACAGTTAAAATGGCTGCAGCCAAACTCAGTAGATGGAGATTTCTGCAGCATATTTGGCAAGCACAGAATCACAGTATATATAAAATAATATGCAAAGTGGTTTTTATTACAAATTATGTGAGCAGACTACAGTTCCTGAACCTTCAGCCTTTAGAACCACTTTAAAGGGTCAATACACCAAAACTTCAGTTTTTACTAGATGATATAGACTTATAACTCTAAAGAGATTTTTTTTATCTTGGACGATCTCCAATTCATAAAATAAATCTTTTGTTTTGGTGAAGTATTCTTTTGGAAGACCTGGTAGTTTTAATGGTCAGTTGAAAGAAAATGAATCAAATTGTTAAAGAAAACAACAAAAACAACAGTGTTTGCATCTGGCAATTTGCATTATTCTTTTTAATCCAGTTATTTGCAATGTTTATAATGTTATAAAAGTTATTTAAACTGTTGAAAAGAACATTAACATTTGTTCACAAAACACATCAAAAGAAATAAAAGCATACTTAAAATGTTGAGTGGACTGGGTTAGATCCAGTGACATTTAGAAAGCATACTACAATTTAAAGTGAATACAGTTTACTTAAGCTTAGTGTTTACACAAAAAGCATGAATCTGTTTTGTTTTTTTTTTGTCGTAGCATGGACATTTAGGTTGGTCATGGGAAAAAATCCAGATGACTTGGTATGTAATGAGCAGATAATGAAATCAAACAAAATATAGCGTTTCTGCGAAATGGAAGTGTTTAAACATGTGTCACTTTGTAAACAAAATAATATAAATTAGGTTTATGATCAGTCTCTGACAAGAAACATTGAAAATAAATGTCAAGCAAGTGTTTCTCTTGATTTGACGCCATCATCATCTTTTCATGACATTGGTCCCTGATCAGCCTGGGGAGGACAATGGGAGCCATTTATTTCTTACTAGACCTTGACTAGAGAACCTAATTACTTGATATGACAGTCTCTTTCTCTTGTCCCATCTTCCTTCTTTCCCTTTCATTGCACCTTTTCTTTCATGTGTAATCTGAACGTATTCAAGTCCTCAAGTTCTTCCGGCTTTCATACAATTTAGATACATCATATTCCTAAATCAAAAGCCATGCTACTGCCTAATATGTTTCCACCTAACATGGTATGAAACAACAAAGAAGTACTGATTCACAAAGCTGCCTTGATTACTTAAAAGTTTGTAACCCCCCAAAAAAAGATCCTGTTCCTTTAACCACTTCAGCCCTGGAAGAATTTACCCCCTTAGGCCCCTTTCACAGGATCGGACCGTTCAGGTCCGCCTGTCAGTTTTAACGGCGGACCTGAACGGGCGCTCCATGTTAGCCTATGGAGCAACGGATGTCAGCGGAGACATGTCCGCTGACATCCGACCCCATCCGATCCGCTAAAAGCAGACAGATGGCCCTACGTCCAGGTCCGTTGCTGGCGGATCGGATGAGATCTCATGAAAACGGACATGCTGTCCGTTTTCGTCTGATCTCTCCATAGGCGGCAGCAGCGCCTGACAAGCTCCTTCCCGCTCAGTGAGCAGAGAGGGACCTGTCATCCGCCAGCTCAGCGCAGATCAACGGACTGAACTCCTGCTAAGCCGGTGGACTGAGGCGGGCTCCGTGGAAACGGAGTCCGCCTTGTGTGAAAGGGGCCTTAATGACCAGCCCACTTTTTGCTATATGGCACTGCGTTACTTTAACTGACAATTGCACAGTCGTGCGACATTGTACCCAAACAAAATTGATGTCCTTTTTTTCCCACAAATAGAGCTTTCTTTTGGTGGTATTTGATCACCTCTGCGGTTTTTATTTTTTGCGCTATAAACAAAAAAAGATTATTTTGAAAAGAAAAAACAATATTTTTTACTTTTTGCTTTAATACATATCCAATAAAAAAAAATGTAAAAAAAGAAATTTCTTCATCAGTTTAGGCCAATATGTATTCTTCTACAAATTTTTGGTTAAAAAAAATGCAATAAGTGTATATCAGCGGTGATCAGTGATTTTTAGCGGGACTCCAACATTGCGGCGAACAGATCGGACACTTTTTGGGGATCAGTGACATTATTACAGTGATCGGAGCTAAAAATATCCACTGATCATTGTATAAATGACACTGGCAGGGAAGGGGTTAACACTAGGGGGCGATCAAGGGGTTATGTGTTTTTAACTGTGGGGGGGAGGGGACTGACTGGGAGTACAGAGAGGTCGCTGTTCCTGATCACTAGGAACAGACAATTTCATTGTACTCTCCTGTCAGAACTGGAATCTGCTTTGTTTACATTCAGATCCCCAGATTGCCTCTCTGAGGAGCGATCGCGGGTGGCCGGCAGACCCGCGCATCGGCTGCCACTCTGTGCAGCGGGCACGCGCGCCCGCAGTGTCTCGTGCACGAAACAATGTACGGGTACGTCGTTTTGCCGCCCTACCACAGTATATATGCGGTGGGCAAAGCATGTTATACAGCACAGTGCTTGTGCTGTGTAATTTGGCCCTGTGTATCACCTGAAATACCTGGCTGATCCTGCCTGATTCTGCCCTCCCCAATGTGAAAATGACCACGGTATATCATGATGGCTGCTGAGCGCTGACACCGCGGTCAGTTTACGTGCCTCCATCATCCACAGCTCTCCTGTGTCCTCTACTCTGTCCTCTCCACTCTCTCCTCTCCCCTCCCTGCCTGTCAGCTCCGTTTGCTGCCTGATCCACCCCTCCTACTGCTTTCATAACAGTTTAATGTTACTACAATCAGCTCTGTTAAGTAACAATATGTACCCCACTGTATATCCTTTATTTAAAAAAAAGCCGATATCTACCTTATTTTAGAGTGCCTCCCGGTGCTCACGTGACCAGCCGCCTCTCTCCTCCTCTCATCCCGGCTGACGTCAGCGGGAGTTTTTGGCCCCTCCCTCTGCAGCTGTCAGACGGGGAGAGGAAAGAAATGGCCGGTCACTTGAGCGCCGGGAGATGCTCCGAAATAAGGTAGATATCAGCTTTTTTAACCACTTCCCGCCCGGCCTATAGCAGATTGACAGCCAGATAGTGGTTCTGTTATCCTGACTGGGCGTCATATGATGTCCAGCAGCAGCGAGGCGATCGCGAGTGCGGCGTGTCAGTCTGACACGCTGCATCTCCGATCATGGTAAGGAGCCTCTGGCAGAGGCTTCTTACCACGTGATCAGCTTTGACCAATCACAGCTGATCATCGTGTGAACCAGGAAGTGCCAGTAAACGGCATTCCTCGGTTCGCGCTGACAGGAAGAGCCGATCGGCGGCTCTCCCTGTCAGAGGGGGGTCTGTACTGATATTCAGCACATTGATTATCAGCACAGCCCCCCATCAGATGTGCCCATCACCTGCCAATCAGTGCCCAGCAGCTGGCGGTCAGTGCCCCCTCAATTAAATCTCTCAGAGCCCACCACAAAGCCAATCAGTGCCCATCACATTGCCAATCAGTGCCCAGCAGTAACACCTGTCAGTACCTCATCATCAGTGCTGCCCATCAATGCTATCTATTAGTGTCCATCAGTGCCATCTGTCAGTGCCAATCAGTGCCGCCTATCAGTGCCACCTATTAGTGCCACCTATCAGTGCCAATCAGTTCCACCTTTCAGTGCCCATCAGTTCTGCCTGTCAGTGCCGCCTATCAATGCACATCAATTCTACATATCAGTGCCTCCACATCAGTGCCCATCAGTGCCACCTCATCAGTGCCAACTCATCAGTGCCCATCAGTGCCACCTCATCAGCGTATGTCAGTGAAGGAGAAAACAAAATTTTATGACAGAAACTAAGAAAAACTTTTTTTTTTCAAAAATGTTGGTCTTTTTTAGTTTGTTTAGCAAAAAATAAAAACCTCAGAGGAAATCAAATACCACCACTCTATTTGTGGGAAGAAAATGATCAAAATTTAGTTTGGGTACAGTGTTACATGACCACGCAATTGTCATTCAAAGTCCGACAGCGCTTAAAGCTGAAAATTGTCCTGGGCAGGAAGGGGCGAAAGTGCCTGGCATTGAAGTGGTTAAATAAAGGACATACAGTGGGGCACATATTGATACCTAATAGAGCGGATTGAAGTAACATTACAAGTGGCTTTACAACCACTTTAAAGTGGACCTATTGGCACAATAATAATTTAAAAAAAAGTATATGCTGCAGTCAATCGCTAGCATTTTTGTTTTTCTCCTTGTATGATAATTCTACTACCTGTTGATCCTGTTAGTAGAGCTTGTATTTTTTCAGCTCCTTTAAAGTGATATTAAAGTCTTGTTTTGTTTTTTTTTTTTATATATAACAAACATATTATACTTACCTGCTCTGTGTAATGGTTTTGCACAGAGCAGCCCAGATCCTCCTCTTTTCGGGTCCCTCGCCAATTCTCCTGGCCCCTCCCTCCTGTTGAGTGCCCACACAGCAAGCAGCTGGTAATGATTAAGCGGACCTGAAGTGTATGAAACTAGTCTACCTGGCATTCTGTTCCTGTGGTGTCCCAGACAGCCAAAGCTTTCGTGCAATATCGATGGATGGAGATGGGGCTCAGGTAAGGCTGAGGGGGGAGCTGCACACAGAAGGTTTTTTTGTCGTAATGCATAGAATGCATTAAGATAAAATACCTTCTGCCTTTAGAACCACTTTAAAGCTGATTTCTGGGTAACATCCAAAGTTGCCCTTGCAGTGGAACTCCACCCCACTGCAATGGTTAAATGCTAATTTTTGTCCAGGGCAGGGCTCTATAAACTACAACCCACTGCAAGATTTTGCCTGGACAAATAACAAATGAATTGGTGCTGCGCTGCTTATTACAATGCATAATGAGATCCTAGCAACGAACACCCTACATACTGTAGGTGATAACCCCTGAGGGCATCAGCAATCTGTTATCACAAATGTGCTTGGATGAGTTTAACAGAGACAAATACCGTATTTATCAGTGCATAACATGCACTTTTTTCCCCTGAAAATCGGGGGCAAATCAGGGGTGCGTGTTATATGCCGATAGCGTACCTCGGAGGGGGACGAGTGCCACCAGAATTCACTGAGCTGTTATCTCCTCTCCACTCGGCTCGTCACACACACAGTCCCTCCTCCGCCACCGGCATTGGACCAGTGTTCTGCCTATCACAGGAGCTGGTCCAATGCCAATGGCGGAAGCGTGACTGTGTGTGTGACGTGAAGGCCGGGTGGAGAGGAGATGACGGCTCTGTGATTTCCTGATTCAGGCTGCTTGTATGAGAGATGGTGAGGCTGCATTGAGGACATTAATCAGGCTGCATTGAGGACATTAATCAGGTAGACATTGATGGGAACAGTCATTTAATTTGTTTCAAAGTTGTTTATTTAAAAAAAAATGTGTTTTTCTCGAAACTTCCCTCTTAAAATTAGGGTGCGTGTTATACGCCGATAAATACGGTAATTCATAAACCACAATAGTCAGTGCATAGATAAATAATATACAATAAAGCAAAAGCCCTCCAGGAGGTTAACCCCACCAAATATAAATGCAGCAAAAAATAGAATAATCAAAAAGTTCATATAAATATATAGCAGCAAAAGGAAAAATAAACACCCTCCAGGGGTGCATTCACCAAAGGTGTGGGATCACTACTGTGGTGTCTGCAGCAGCTTTTTCTTTTTGTTTCCTTTGGTGTTGGCAGCATGTGCGTTTTTTTTTTCTCTGTCTTAAGATTTTATCTGGCCCTCTGATATAAGAGGGGTCTTTACTGGGGACCCTGATGTAAGGGGGGTCTGATTGGAATCCTGATATAAGGGGGAACTCTAATGAGGACCTGGATGTAAGGGGGGACTCTGATGAAGACCCGGATGTAAAGGGGGACTTTGATGAAGACCCGCATGTAAAGGGGGGACTTTGATGAAGACCCAGATGTAAGGGGGGACTCTGATGAAGACCCGGATGTAAGGGGGGACTCTGTTGAAGACCCCTGATGTAAGGGGGGGCGCTGATGAAGACCCGGATGTAAGGGGGGACTCTGATGAAGACCCAGATGTAAGGGGGGGTGCTGATGAAGACCCGGATGTAAGGGGGACTGTGATGAAGACCCGGATGTATTGGGGGACTCTGATGAAGACCTGGATGTAAGAGGGGACTCTGATGAAGACCCAGATGTAAGGGTGGACTCTGATGAAGACTCAGATGTAAGGGGGGACTCTGATGAGGACCCAGATGTAAGTGGGGACTCTGATGAGGACCCAGATGTAAGGGGGGACTCTGATGAGGACCCAGATGTAAGGGGGGACTCTGATGAGGACCCAGATGTAAGGGGGGACTCTGATGAGGACCCAGATGTAAGGGGGGACTCTGATGAAGACCCGGATGTAAGGGGGGACTCTGATTAGGAAACAGATGTAAGAGGGGACTCTGATGAGGATCCAGATGTAAGGGGGGACTCTGGAGAGGACCCGGATGTAAATGGGAATCTGATATAAGAGTCTTTGATGGGGTACTCTAATATAAAAGTGGGGACTTTAATCAAGTTTATTTGGAATTTTTAGAAGTTTTTTCTTTCTTGTTCCATATCATATCATATCATATCATATCTTACTGATTACAAAAAAAACTTGAAGAAAAACGTATTCATTCCTTTAAATTTGATTTGTTATTTAGCCTGTGATTATTTGCAAAATTTTCAATGTAGGCCTCATATTGAAAATTTTGAAAACCCTGTTCTAGGAGAACAGTAAAAAGCAGTTTGTACTTATCTTATTCCTTAATCTCCTGGCAGCCAGTGCTCTCCTCTTCCCGAAACTCTGGGTTCTGGTCAGACTTTCAGTGTCATTAATTACAACGCAGGAATGCTGGTCCTGCATTGTACATGAAGACATCAGAGTGCCTGGTAGTGATGGAGTTGTGGGGGGAAGCAGGTGTAGGGGGTTGGTAGTGCCCGGAAGAAAGCCTGTGGGAAAAAGAGATAAGGTAAGTCCCCTAAACAAAAACGAGCAATTAACTGTGGATTTTACCTGGAGTTCAGCTTTAACAGAATGACAATCCTGTTTGTTCTGTAGTGAACTCACTGTGGCATTGTCAGTATAGTCTTAGATTGTACATGTATTTTGAAAGGGAATGTAACCACTTGAGTCCCAGGGCATTTTTTCCCCTTTACTTTCCTGTACTTCTCAACGCAATGGGGCTTATTTACGAAAGGCAAATCCACTTTGCACTACAAGTGCACTGTAAGTGCAGTCGCTGTAAATCTGAGTGGAAGATCTGAAATGAGGGGAAGCTCTGCTAATTTTATCATTCAATCATGTGCAAGCTAAAATGCTGTTTTTGATGTTCCTTGCATGTGCCTCTCGGATTTACAGTGACTGCACTTCCAAGTGCACTTGCAATGCAAAGTGGATTCGCCTTTCGTAAATAACCCCCAATGTTATGTAATTTGTATATCCCAAGATATTTACCCCAAGATATAACTGACAAAGTCTGCTAATTAATAGGATATAACAAAAGTGTAATTTTCATGTAACGTCATTAGCAACCCGCGTTTCCTACCCACTTGCTGGCTGGGTCCCACAGGAACTGCTGAGTCCCGTTGGGACAAATAGCCCCTGTCCCGGATATTAATTAAGCAACAGGTTTTTTTTATTTTGGAAAAAAGGTATAATTCACTGTTGTAAGTAACACCCACATGGAGGAACTGGGTTCTCTCCTCCATATCTTCTGGTCCATCGCATTGTACAGAAATTCACAGATCGAGAGTTGCCTTCGGCCCGTGCGTTCTTTCTTCTGCACCACCACGAGATTCCGAGTAAGATCAGAGAAGAGCTGCATCCCCCTGCTCTGTAGGCAGACACAGCCATCAGCGATAGCTGTCTGGTTAAAAAGAGTAGCCGAAATCAGTACAATGGAGGACTTGGTGGCCACGGAGAGGGGCCTCCGGGAGAAATACCTCAAAAAGTGGTTCTATTGGCACCAATTCCTATACCCGGAGGAGCATGTTGGGCTGGTGACTGGACTTCCTAAGGAGTGAAGATGAACTGATGGGCTCCCCAGGGTGGACTGGGGGTAGTGGATGGTAGCTGACCCCCTCCCCCCCCTTTTTTTTCCTCTTTCACCCCCCCTCCACCCAGTCTTTCTTTCCCCTTTCCTAGCTTCTATTCCCCTTAGTAGCCTGACCTCTAGGGTCATATCTACTCGGTACACAATCCGTACTAACAGGGTGGTAACCGTCAAAAAATGTGTGGGATGCGGAGACACCCCAGATCATGAAGCTCAATGTATGGATAGTTATACATACGTTTATAATAGTGTGGACAATGTAATGTCCACGCATATGGTCTTCTATGTTGAAGTGTTCCAGTGGATGTTTACTAATATTATGGTCTCTGTATTGCAGTATGTCTTAAATAAAGAATTGATAAAAAAAGAAATCTAAAATAAAAAATGTGACTGCAATATGGAAATCAATATACATTTAAAGAATCCATAAATATGTGAAAAAAACAAAGAAAATAAATATATAATACATTCAATATGCAAAAAAGCACAATGTTCCAAAATTTAAACATATTGGTGAGCACCTGCTATCGGAAGTCATAGTTGGTGACTTATTTGTGTTTTAAGGAGAGAAGAGTGTATAAAGATTGGAGAGGATTTGGGTTGTTTTAAAAAGAATAACGTCTGATGGATTTAAAGTCTGTTGAGCAGCTAGAAGGTGAAGAGTGCAGAAGAGTCCTGAAGACAATATTTCTGGATGTACTGCATAACTTTTGCATGGGACACTTTATAAATTTGTATCATGAATTTGGACACCAGTGGATGAATTTTAAGCATAGATTATTTGCACTTAATAATGGATTGCACAGGACACTTTTTATGTTTTTTAAATTTTGGAAGATTGTGCTTTTTTTTTGCATATTGAATGTAATATATATATATATATATATATATATATATATATATTTGTATTCACATGTTTATGGATTAAGTGTATATTTATTGCCATAGTGCAGTCACATTTTCTATTTTAGATGTGTCACATTGCCCTAGCAAAGAAAACCTGAGATTTTCTAACATCTGTGTGCCCATTTGGAAGAATTAAAAGGAGGATCATAGCCAAAGCTCTTTTGACTATACTTCTCCTGTGGGTTACATAAATGCACTAAGGCTGGGTTCACATATATGCGGCTGTGGTTTGCAGTCCAGAGTCCGGTGCGTTTCTGTTCACTGGTTCAGGTGTGATTTAGGGGCAAATTTTTCCCTGAAATTGCACCTGAACCGGTCCCAAAAACATACAGGAACCTTTTTTAAACCACACCGCAGCCGCCCCCGACATGTTATGTGCATCCAGTTCGCATATATGTGAACCCAGCCTTAGTTTTGTACTTCTGTGACCCAGATTCAACCGACAGCAGGTTAAAGTTTGCTGTCAACTGACATCACAGAGCTGGCTCAGGCTCTGGAATGATCGGGATCGACCCACATGCTTGACTGGCAGCCAGCTCAGCCTCTCAATGCACTGCTGAAAGCCTAAACCAGCCGCTCCCACCCCCTGCACAGCCCAGCGCTCCAGTGAGTGCTGAAGCGGAAAAGCACAGAGCCAGTGACTGACAGTCACCGCTCTGTGCTCAGAGCAGACCAGAGAACTGAGCGTTCAGCGGGTTTTGATTGCTCAGTTCTCAGTGTAGAGCCGGCATGGGACAGATGCAGCTTGAATAGGTGCTGCAGCTACTTAGGTGAGTACGTAGGTTTGTTTTTTAGTATCTTGCACTTCACTGTTTAATGTTTTTCCTAGATCTACCCTTGATTCTCTCCTGTTGACAATGATTTACCAGGCAGCAAGTGAGGGTAACTCTCCAATAGCAACACAGACAAGACATGAATATGCTTTTCTTTAGTAGAGTAAGAAAAGGCTAGAACCCTTGATAGATTTTTATATATGTCTGTGTCCCTGTTGCAGATTTTCCCTCACTTCCTGTCTAGTGAAATTGTTGCAGCAGGACAGGAAAAAAAAATTTGGCTCGGCACTTAAAACAGAAAATTACATTTACCAATGGAAATTGCTAGATTATACACCTATGTCAGAGGAATGTCATTCTCCCACTATGTTAAATGACATACCACATGGAAAAACAGAGAGACAGTTGTATATGCCAATTATAAGGGTGTATAAAAAAAAGGGGTCAAATTTAGAATATGGGGTCTAGTTTCGAAAACCAGTTTGTAAAAAAGGACATTGGATGATTTGGAAAGGGTTCAGACGTGGGCAACTAAATTAATTAAAGGAATCAAAAATCTTAATTATGCTGAATGGTTAGACACAATTTACATTGGTTATTACTCAGTGGAAAGTGAGAAGTGGTGACATCATTATATCTTCAGATGGTGATTTAGGACATTGATATGGTTTACTTGGGGGTTACAAGCTTTAACACGCCTGGTTGAACTTCTAATTTAGCCCACTAAATTATGAGAGATGCCATTGCATCATAATTGCAACAGCTAGGACAGCTACTTGTGGGGTAAATAGCAGCATGGCCAAAAAGTTGTTCATTCTTCTAGATTTTTGAGAAATGAAAAAAACCTACATACAAAATGAATATACTTTTTTTTAGCTTTTGACAATGATGAATATGTACGCCTCCAGACACATATAAGAAACACAAATGAATACACTATGTAATCATTAATAAATGATTGCATGCAGTGTAAGTACCAGAATTGAACTTGGTATTAGCCTTTTGCAGAGTTCTGACTTAGAGAGGGACTATTTTTTTACTATCTATGTCCCATTGTGGAGATTCCTGTCCCATAGCCATTTCAGCAAATCTCTCCGATGTGAGAAAACTTTAAACAGTTGTCACTAGAACAGTTCCCATTGGAAGATTTTCCCTTATTCCTGTTCTGATGGCAACTACATTTTTTTTCACTTTTACAACAATAAAGAAATAGGATGGGATAATCTAATCTTTAGTGTGTTGCCTACTCCTGTCCCTGCTCATTACTTATGGATTTTGCAGTGAAGAGTGTCTTGCTTTGTGTGGGGATCTGTCAAACCCAGATTTCTTAAACTAACTCTGATGGGTTTGAAACTGCACTGGGGCCTGGGGTTGCCAAATTTGCAGCAGTACTACCATGCAGCACAGTTTTCTCAGCTGACTGCATTTCATGCAGAACAGGAGATATCTTTGTGGATCAGATTAGAGACTGCGGATTGTGACCCCATCACCCTTGATAACTATAAAATGAAGAAAAAGTGCACTAAAATAGCCACGTCCAAAATGTTCTGGGGACAAAAACAGGGGTAGTACTGAGTATTACCAAAAAAGGCGGACTTTATAGGCTATGAAAACAATGGAGAGGGAAAGTAATACAACTGAAATAGTTTATTGAAGTTTACATAACAAAGAGTAATCAAAATGAATTAAAAAGCATTGCATAAATGCATCTGTGTTTAGGTGATGTGAGCCCTTGTATGTCTACGCGTTTCCCCATTAGGCTTCTTCAGGACACGGCCAAGGTTCAAACACAAAACAGATAAGAGAAATGTTTCTCTATCTTAGTTTGGATTATATTTTAAAATGTACCCAGAGTTAGATGGGCAATGAGTTTTTTTGGAAGTACAAGTCAAAAACGGTTTATTTGGCTAAGTCTGTGCACAGGGGCAGAGAAAGCTTATATTCCTGGTCAGAAAAGAGGCCAACAAGGGTAGAGTGGCATCCGCAATACATGAGACATATGTGCTTAGTTAGGCTTCAGCAATGCTAGTAGCCAAATAAAGCTTAACAGCCGGTCGCTGTATGTCAGCAGTTCATATGAAAAGCATGCCCCTGGGAGACAAACAAATCCTGCACTTGCTTTTCATGCTCTCCTCTAGACTGCAGAGTTTGAAGGTTCTTCTTTGCACATCCACATAACTGCCTGGCATGGACGATTCCCACTGGACCCATATGCAGGGTCTTCACAAGACTTCATAGGCAGTATGGGGACATCAAGAAAAAGGGTGGCAACAAGATTGGCTGCATCAGGCACAGACTGCAGCAATGAATTAACACATTGTATTGGTGTACGCCGGTTTTAAAATGGATCATGTCGTATTTTAATGGAGTACAATGCACAGGCAATACATGTGGAGGAAAGAAAATTAATGTATGTCGACTCCTGCTAAGAAAATAAAACTCTACACATCGCTGGAAAAATTCACATCACTGCAAAATAATGTGTTAAAAGATGTTAACACACATCAACTCAAGTGCACTTAGTGCATGCTAAATGCAACAAAAGTGGTGCAATCCATACTCATGCTCGGAATGCATTAGTTGTAATGCACCTCATCTGAATCTGTTGAAGACTTGTACAACACTGCATCACAGAAAATCCAGTATTCCCAATTGCTGTATCAGCAGTGGTAGTAGTAATAGAAAAAATTCCATGACATTTATTAAAAGTGATACTAAAAAAAAAAAAAAAAAAAAGTATACTTACCTGCTCTGTTCTAATGGCTCCCGCTACTGTATCTGAGCAAATAAGGAGGAAGAAAGCAGGGAGAGCTGCTGCTCTCATGCACATCGCTGCATCGAGATTGGGCTCAGTATTAGTGGGGGTGATGCCCACAGAAGGTAAAAACCTTCAGCCTCTAGAGCCACTTTAATACTTGATTCACACTGATTCGAATTGGATGCGTGTTTCCCTGCATCCAATTCGCATGACAGGAGAGTGTGACTGGCTCTCAATGAAGCTGGTTCAGACATCTCTGGGGCGTCCACAGAGCGCATTGCACAAGGGTCTTTGACTCAGTTTTAGGTCCGAATTCAGGCAAAAATTTGGGCCCAATTCATCCCTGAAACTGAGAACAGGGACACACCGGATCCCCCTGCTGTGAGCCGGGTCCGCACACAGTGTGAACCCAGCCTAAAGCGGTAATAAACCCCTAAACAAAAGTCACTGTCAGTAATAAATGGTTTGTTGCAACCCTGTAACTGCTACATTTGCACAACAGACTTACCGGGCAGATCACCAAGTAAAATTAAATAAAAAAAACCCCAAATGCAGCCATCAATGTTTTGCTTTTGTGTTTATTATCACATTAGATAGTAGACAGAAGCTTCCTGAGGGTCTTATGGTTTGAAGCCAAGTAATCAGATTAACCTGTCTGTGAGACTGCAAACACTTTAACCACTTCAATACCGGGCACTTTCCCCCTTCCTGCCCAGGCCAATTTCCAGGTTTCAGTGCTGTTGCATTTTAAATGACAATTGCACAGTCATGCAACACAGTAAGCAGCTCTGTATGTCAGTACACCATTCTGACTTTGCACTAAAAGAGCAGTAAAGTCTTTTTTTTTATACTGTGAATTTAAATGTTTGCTTGAAGTTCTGTTTAAGGTTTTAAACTCTTTCCTGGAGAATCACTATACCCTGAGTATTGAAACTTCGCATTACTGTGTATCTAAACTCAGGGATAAAATGTTTTATATTGCAGTTTAACAGTACTTAGATATGCCTGCATTTGTATTTTTTCCAGACTTGCCACTGTTCCCTGTCTTGATTTTGCAATGCTCACTCACAACAAACAGCATTATCATCCTCGGAGTATTTCAAACCTTCCCCTCTTGTCCTCTCCTTAATATAGGGGATGTTCTCTAATTCACATAAGTTAGCTGAGCAGGTCTGATGTAGTGTACACTGCAGTGTACAAAGGAACTTCAGGCTCACATTCTACAAGTTTTTTTTTCATCAATTAGATCTAGATTACACGTTGAATGGCAAATTTAAGAGACCAAAAAAAAGTAATTGTTAGGATTTATATATACACATCAAAGCATATCTAAGCAAAAACGCTAATTTAATATACAGTATTACATTCAAAAGTAGGCTACCATCAGGCCCATGACATTTAGGCAAAACCAGAGTTGGATGGCTTCTGGTCTGGTGGACTTGAACCTGAGACCACACAGTTTGATATGTGGAAGAAGCACTCTGGTCTGAGCTGTATCAAGGACTAGACCAATTTAGTCAAAGCAAGGTGTGGGTTCCAGTGATCTGTGAAGATTCAGGATTCCCCCCAAACAACTGTACCATCTGGACAGTCAGGGACCTGTTGTTGAGATCCAAGTGGCCTCACCAACTGTTGGCTATAACTGGTTGTCCAGGTATCGCACAATGGGGGTACCGCAAAAGTGCAGCAGGGGCAAGACTGGAGCCAGCACCTTGGTGAATATTTAAGGTACAGATGAGAGGCTGAAGGGCAGAGCAAAGAACTAGTAACTAATACAATTAAGCATATGAATCATTGATGCATTGAAATGATGGGGGTATGTAGGCAAGCATCTTTTATATCAGGGATATGCAATTAGCGGACCTCCAGCTGTTGCAGAACTACAAGTCCCATGAGGCATAGCAAGACTCTGATAGCCACGAGCATGACACCCAGAGGCAGAGGAATGATGGGACTTGTAGTTTTGCAACAGTTGGAGGTCCGTCAATTGCATATAAATAAATAAGGAACCGCGCTACGTGCATAAATGTGAAGATGTGAAAAATAAATGAATCGTAAGTGACAAAGATTGAGTAAAATCCTGCTGCTAAACACTATAACCTCGATATAAGGCAAAGATCAAATATACAGCAATCAGTGTAGCGCTGGACATAAGAGTGTAACTGGTGATTAGAAATTGGTGCACAATCTCTGATAATGCTAGGGTGTAATGCCGAATAAACAATGTAAATACACCAAAAATAATCATCTAAAGCTTATATCTATACAATACATAGTGATATTCCTTTTAAATATGGGACCATGCCAGAAATAGGTATGTGTGAAAAGAATAATAAAAGTGAAAAATAAAATAAAAAGTTCAAAAAAGTGTCCCAAATAACAATGTGTAAAATCCAAAAGAGATCCGGAGGAAGATATATTGCAGGATTCGGGAATATTCGATCCACCTCCCGTGCAGCCCACCACCAAATGGTAAAGATGAAGGCTTACCAGAAAGCCTGCGACCGCCCTTACTCAGGGGGGTCAGAACAAGCTTAGTTGTGGAAATGTCCAGGGATGATGGAGCCTCTGAGTCCTCTCTCACTACATCGGGCAGGCAGCCCACAGCAACGGGAACCCCGAAGAAGAAGTTCACAAGAATTCCCTCAATGTTTCTTCTCGGAAAAGGTCAGATATAAATGAGCAAAGATATGAACATGACTGGATGTCCAGACCGACAGGTAATGGCTCAGTAGTGCAAACCACATGGGTCTCAGCCCAGTGGAGTCCATGCAGTCAACCCATGCTGGATTTGCTTTCTCCTTGATAGTCATTGATCTTCTTCTGGATTCTGGGTTGGGCTGAGACCCATGTGGTTTGCACTACTGAGCCATTACCTGTCGGTCTGGACATCCAGTCATGTTCATATCTTTGCTCATTTATATCTGACCTTTTCCGAGAAGAAACATTGAGGGAATTCTTGTGAACTTCTTCTTCGGGGTTCCCGTTGCTGTGGGCTGCCTGCCCGATGTAGTGAGAGAGGACTCGGAGGCTCCATCATCCCTGGACATTTCCACAACTAAGCTTGTTCTGACCCCCCTGAGTAAGGGCGGTCGCAGGCTTTCTGGTAAGCCTTCATCTTTACCATTTGGTGGTGGGCTGCACGGGAGGTGGATCGAATATTCCCGAATCCTGCAATATATCTTCCTCCGGATCTCTTTTGGATTTTACACATTGTTATTTGGGACACTTTTTTGAACTTTTTATTTTATTTTTCACTTTTATTATTCTTTTCACACATACCTATTTCTGGCATGGTCCCATATTTAAAAGGAATATCACTATGTATTGTATAGATATAAGCTTTAGATGATTATTTTTGGTGTATTTACATTGTTTATTCGGCATTACACCCTAGCATTATCAGAGATTGTGCACCAATTTCTAATCACCAGTTACACTCTTATGTCCAGCGCTACACTGATTGCTGTATACCGTCAATTGCATATCCCTGTTTTATATCCACAGAAGCCAAAAAGTCTCACTGGTGATGGTTGGTGACAAATTTGGGAGATTCAATTGGGAATTTTAGACCCAAATGAAGACATTTAAAAGCCTTGATATCCAAGATATTGTGAATGCGCCATTGCTTTTAGTAACAGTGAACAGGTTGACTAAAGACTCCCGAAACCATTTTACTGTTTTTACAGACGCTGTGTCCCAATAGACCTGAATGGAAGTGACTGCATGAAGAAGCACATAACACCTGTACATCCCGCTTGCACACGGATGTATGGAACTCCTGTGCATCTTGCTTGGGCAAAGATGGGCCTTCGCAAAGATGTACACTCGTGTGAATGAGGCCTAATAAATTGGTGTATATAAAATGAACCTCCGATTTATTTTAGGCTGGCTCTCAAACACAGCAGGCTGAACAAAAGTTAGCTTTTTAAGGAGGAAAAAAAAAACAACTAAGACCCTAGCACAGTGGTCATCAACCCTGTCCTCAGGGCCCACTAACAGGCCGGGTTTGCAAGATAACTGAAATGCATCACAGGTGATAGAATACTGCAATCACTGAGCAGCAAATGATAAGTCTGCACCTCCCCAAGGTAAAACATAAAACCTGGCCTGTTAGTGGTCCCGGAGGACAGGGTTGATGACCACTGCCCTAACATACTGAAGGGCTGATTATTTTAGGGGGTAAGAAGAGGAAAAAAACAAAAAACAAATCTTTAGATCTTTATTCACCACAGCAACCACAGTGCTGTTTCGATCATAGATCTTATTTAAAGTTCAAGTTGTATTCAGCTAGTGGCTGTACACATCTCTAGCCTAAAGAGTGTAACAGACGCATGTTCTTTATGCTAACTTTAGCAATCAAAGGGGTTGTAAACTTACGTTTTTTCACCTTAATGCATCCTATGCATTAAGGTGAAAAAACACCTGGCAGTCACCGGCCCCCCAGCTCCCTCGTTTTACTTACCTGAGCCCCTTCATCTCTTCGGCTGGGACACGCTGTCCCTCTCTCCATGGGGTACCGGCTCTTGATTGGATAGATTGGTAGCAGCGCAGCCATTGGCTCCCGCTGCTGTCGATCAAATCCAATGACGCGGGCGCCGGGGCCAAGTCTAGCATTCTTGTCTGTGGACGCAAATGCTGGACTCGGAAACGCACCCACAAGGTAACCCCCTCGGGAGAGTGCCTCTCTTAGGGTGTTATCTGATGTGGGGAGGAGCCGCGAGAGCCGCCTGGGGACCCTAGAAGACGATGTTTGGGGCCACTCTGTGCAAATTGAGCTGCACAGTGGAGGTAAGTATGACATGTTTGTTATTTAAAAAAAATAAAAAATGGATCTTTACAATCACTTTAAATATCTGGATTCCCATATCTCACAGACTCAATGGGTAAAATGTACACAGAATTCCTTAGCTCTCAAATAATCAATGCATAGCAAAGCAACTGGACCACATAAATACCACACTCCCCAGTTGTGCTTAGGTGGTCAACTCTTTCTAGAGAGGCCAAAAATGTGACTTGGATATCAGCATGCGATAGGGACCCTTTAAAGGTCCCCATAAGATAGTGTTGGGTGCCTGGGCATTCACCAGCACTAAAATGCTTTACCCGCATAGTCATTTCTTTTCACTCATAACTGCTGAACAGAGCAGTGGAGGAACAAAAGGTAAAGGAAAATAAAATGCTGCTAGGGAAGGTGGTATCAAAGTTAAAGCAGAGTTCCACCTAAAAAAAATAAATAAATAAAAGTCAGCAGCTACAAATACTGCAGCTGCTGACTTTTAAAATAAGGACACTTACCTGTCCAGGGCGCCGTGATGTCCTCACCCGAAGCCGACCCGTCCCTCGGCTCTGGGTGGAGGCGCCGGCATTGCTAATAAGGGAATCACAGCCTGGTTGCCTAATGCGCATGCGTGAGTCGCGCTGAGTGTTCTGAGTGGTCCCTCCTGTCTTCTGGGACCTGTGTGTCTCCCAGAAGACAGCATGGGGGACGGAGGAGGGGCCAGACGTGGCATACACGCCACGGATACTGCAGCGATCTTTTGCCAGAAGTGGGATGAAATACCTGTATTAGACAGGTATCTGCTCCCCCCTCCCCCCTGAAAGGTGCCAAATGTGACACCAGAGGAGGAGGGGGACGGGGGAAATCCGGACAGCAAAAGTTCCATTTTTTGGTAGAACTCTTTAACATGTTACCTTACCCTGGATGGGTATAGCACGGGTTAATTTTTTGCAGTCATATTTTCTGAATTTTGCAAAATACACTGCCTTTAGGATTTTTCTCTTACAAAAGCCAGTAGAAGGAAAGTTATACATCACTATTCCATGAGTATTCTGCACTAGGGTAAACTGATCCCACACAAAAGTCAACTTGTGTATGAGTATATTCTTATATAGTATTACATTAACAGAAGGATCAATTCTGCATCTGTAAACGATTCCACACATTCAGCTTCCTTTATAGTTTAGTGTTACTAAACCTAGAACAGTAAAATCAGTCTGTATATGCAGTAAAGCATGCTTGTTATACTCACTATGGAACCTAAGGGGTTATTCCTCTGCATTGTGTAAAAAGGCCGGTCTTCTCTCATCCTCCCCTTCTTCAACTGCGCCCAATCCATCTAACAGAACAGAGCCTTGGGGGCAAGATGCATATGCTCAGTGTGTACTGCTAGAGGTTTTTTTTAATTCTTCTTGGGAGGGTGCATGTGATCAGCACATGGCCAATCAGCACTGTCCAGACAGAGGGTCAGGGGTCCTGCAGCCTTATAGGACAATCAGGGGAGAATGAAAATTCCTCCTAGCTTTAACCAGACACTGATAAAAGTTACAAGACTGCTATATACTGCTGATGAGAAAAGCTATTTAGCAGTTTATACCTACTAAAGTAATTGTATTTCCATTTTCTGTGTACTGTAGGAGACCAGATATAGTAAATGCAGGGTCCTGGATTTAGTAACACTTTGACCCCTTTCACACTGGAGGCGTTTTTCAGGCGCTTTAGTGCTAAAAATAGTGCCTGTAAAATTCCTCATCTGCAGTCCCAGTGTGAAAGCCCGAATGCTTTCACACTGAGGCGCTGCGCTGGCAGGAAGTCAAAAAAAGTCCTGCAATCAGCTTCTTTGAGGCGCTTTAGGAGTGGTGTATACACCGCTCCTAAAGCACCCCAGCCCATTGAACCCTTTATCTGGCCCCTAGAGGGGGTTAAAAGCGCCCCGCTAGTGGCTAAAAGGCACCTCTAAAATGACAGTAAAGCACCGCTAAAACTAGCGGCACTTTACTGCTGACGCCCCCCCTGCACTGTCGGTGTGAAAGGGGTCTTTAAGTTTACTTGCCTGGCAATTCTTGCTAGTCAAAGACTAGCACATTCATCAGGCTTCAGGGTTTTCAATAGGGTGCACAAAAAAATAAAATAAAAACCTTCTCCTATGTGTGTTCCACCTTAGCATAGCTGTTAGACACTGAATTTCCTTTTCTCTAGGATACAAATACATCATTGGACATAAGCTCCGGTAAGGTAGTGTGACAAACACTGGCGTCTATTTAACAGCCTCTTATCCTTTGGGTTCCCAATACGGAATGGCACGAGACAGGGATGCCCCCTCTCTCTCCTTCTTTTTGCCCAGGTTCTGGAACCTTTTCTTAGAACAGTTGGGGCAAGTGGCGAAATTAGAGGGTTAACAGTGGGAACCACTAAACACAAACTTTCAGCTTATGCTGATGATGTTCTTTTCCACCTCACGAATCCTCTTGTCTCACTGCCAAACCTTATGCGGGAACTCCAACTTTTCGGGCAAATACCAAACTTCAAAATCAATTACCCTAAATCTGAGGTATTGCCTATTACTTTGCCTGAAACGCTAGCTACTAATCTGCGGGAAGCTTTCCCATTTACTTGGGCTAAATCCTCCATCAAATATCTCAGGGTCCAGCTCACTGACCGTTTTGAAACGTTGTACTCTGCCAACTTTCCTACACTTTTGGGTATGGTGCATAGAAACTTGCAAAGCTGGACTAAGGCAACCTTCACATGGCTAGGTCGGGTTAATATACTTAAAATGAATATCCTCCCTAGGGTACTTTTCCTGATGCAGATGTTACTTATCCCTCTTCCCAAAAGCTTCTTCGCCCAACTTCAGAGTTTAATGATCGGGTTTACAGGGCACGATAAAAAAACAAGGTTGGCCGTGTCCCTACTTCAGAGATCTAAAGGGATGGGGGGTCTAGGCCTCCCGGACATACACCGCTACTACAGGGCCATAGTACTCCAACGTATTCTGGCGCTTTCACGCCCGTTCCAAAATGTGGGTCTCTGGAGAAGAGCCTGGAGGGCCGTAACTTATCGTATTTCCCCTGGCTGTCCTGGGAACACTCAGGGTTTCCCAGAGTCGGTCTCCCCGCAGACTACCCATGTCCTACGAGTCTGGGACCGCATTAATGCCTTGTATTCCCTGGCACCCTCTGACTCCCCGCTGACACCACTGGGAGGTTTCGTGTGGTTCCCTCCTGGGAGACAAGTGGCCTTTTTTGGGTCTTGGGTTGCTGACGGCTGGATCCGGCTGCATGGCTAGCCCCAGCAAGGATTGCTCCAGTGAAGCCTCAGCACAGCACATCTTTACTCGTGATCAACACCTTAGACACTGGCGAAAAAACTGAGGTACTTCCACCAGTGAGAGGGGTTATATAGGGAGTGCACTTTTTAATTTAGGGTGTGCCAGTGTCCATCACCTGAAGGTGGCCTTTAACCCAAATAGTAACTACTATGGCTCTGTATCCCGTGATGTACGATAAGAAAGCTAATTTTACTTTTTTTTTTTCAATGGATCAAAAACGTAAAAAAAAAAAAAAAAAAAAAAAAAAAAAAAAGTGGTGAGCCGCTTTGAGTGTTTCAGCGTTTGATGTTAGAGTGTTTTTACAGCTGAAAAACTCCTCTCAGAACCCACTAGTTTTGTTTTTTTTTTTTTAAAGCCAAAAAAATCGGAGTTACTTACCGGTAACGTCCTTTTCCAGGAGTCTTTCAGGACAGCACCATAGAGAGAGACCCTGGCTCCTCCCCTTCTGAGGAAACACCGCCTTCAACTTTTAGCTTTAAATCTCACCACTCCCCCCCGGCCCCTCAGTTCTTCAAGAGGACCTCCGGTTAGCTGGGGAGACACAAGAACACGTCATAATAACTCTGATCTTACCTGACGTTCTTCTGCGATGAAATCTTCACGAATGTCCCTAAAGTAGGGTGGGTAACTGTGCTGTCCTGAAAGACTCCTGGAAAAGGACGTTACCGGTAAGTAACTCCGATTTTCCCCATTTACGTCTTTCAGGACAGCACCATAGAGAGGATGAGCGAGCCCCTTACCTTAGGGTGGGACTACTGCCTGCAGAACCTTACGCCCAAAAGCCTGGTCTTTTGCTGACAGAAGGTCTAATCTGTAGTGTTTCACGAACGTGTCGAATCTGGACCAAGTTGCCGCTCTACAGATCTGTTCTGGAGACGCACCAGCCCACTCGGCCTGAGAGGTCGCCACTGCCCTAGTGGAGTGTGCCCTGATACCCCTAGGGGCTTCCATCCCGCTAATTATATAAGCCTGGCTGATGACTAACCTTAACCACCTAGATATGGTGCGCCTAGAGGCTCTGCCTCCCTTCCTGGTTCCTGAAAATAACACAAAAAAGGAATCAGATTTTCTAAATGGTTTTGTATCCTCCAAGTACTGCAGGACACACCTTCTTACATCTAGTTTATGAAACCTATGTTCCTGTTCCCTCACAGGATTCACACAAAAGGTGGGCAAAATAATCTCCTGGCCTCTATGAAAAACCGAGGCCACCTTAGGCAAAAAGGCCGGATCGGTTTTAAAAACTACTCGGTCCGGAAATATCTGAAAAAAAGGTGCCCTAATGGAAAGGGCCTCGAGTACACTTACTCTTCTAGCCGTAGTGATTGCCACCAAAAACACAGTTTTGAGGCTAATCCATTTTAGCGTACACGTCTCCAATGGCTCAAAGGGTTCCCCTGTAAGCGCTTGTAAGACCAAAGAAAGATCCCAAATCGGGAAGAGGGAGACCCTCAAAGGTCTCTGCCTACTCAATGCTTTAAAAAATCTAATGATCCAAGGATCGGAGGCTAGTTGTCTATCCAGAAACACACTCAAAGCGGAAACCTGTCCCTTCAGGGTGCCAAGGGCTAACCCCTTGTCTGCCCCTACTTGCAGGAACTCTAAGACTGCTATAGGACTGTGAACATTTAGGCTAGGTTTCCACTAGTGCGTCCCCAAAGTCGCGCGATTTTGCCGCGATTTTTTACCGCGATTTTACCGCGACTTTTTACCGCGATTTGAAGCAATGCCTGTATCTATAGACCTCAAGTCGCATCAAAGTGGGACCAAAGTAGTGCAGGGACTACTTTGAAGTCGCTGCGACTTGAAGTCGCACAGATATGAACGGTACTCATTGGAAATCATGGGAAACAATTTGTCATGCGACTTTTCAGTCCCAAGTCGCATGAAAAGTCGCACTAGTGGAAACAGAGCCTAAAGGCAGTTTCTGTGCACCAGCTATTAAAACGTTTCCACGTTTTTTGGTAGATAGCCTGGGTTTCTTTTTTCCTGCAATTTAGGAGGGTCTTCACTAAGCTATCTGAGAACCCCCTGCTCTTTAGCAATTCCTCCTCAGTAGCCAAGCCGCGAGGCTCCATCTCTCCACCTGGGGGACAACAGATTGGCCCCTGGGAAAGGAGATTCTCCTGAACTGGCAAAAGCCAGGGGGGTTCCGCTGCCAGACTTCTCAGGATGGAGAACCAAGGCCTCCTGGGCCAATGTGGCGCAATAAGAATGAGGGTCGTGTTTTCCAGCTGGAATTTTCTTAGGACGGCTGGGATTAGAACGGGTGGGGGGAAGGCATAACACCTGTCGAAAGCCCAACTCTGAGCCAGTGCGTCTACCCCTAGAGCTCCATCCCACCTGTTTAGAGAGAAGAAAAGATGCACCTTCCTGTTCTCTCTCGAGGCAAAGAGGTCTATGCATGGCCTTCCCCATTTCTGGGATATTGCCTCGAAAACCCCCTGGTTCAGGACCCAGTCGCCTTCTTTCAGCCGTTTCCTGCTGAGGAAATCTGCCATCAGATTTTGCTCCCCCTTCAGATGCACTGCCGAGAGGGATAGGACGTTCACTTCGGCCCATCTGAGAATGCTTTCTACCAGGGTCCACAAGGGTCTGCTTTTGGTACCCCCCTGCCTGTTTATGTAGGCTACCGCTGAAGAGTTGTCCGACCGGACTCTCACATGCTGTCCCTGCAGTTCCTTTTGAAAGGCTCTGAGTGCCAGGGCTACTGATCTCAGTTCCTTCCAGTTGGAGGATCTTGCGTCCTCCTTCCGCCAGACACCTTGAGCCACCCGGTCCTCCATATGCGCCCCCCAACCCATGCCACTCGCATCGGTCGTGACGCACCTGGACACCGGCAGAACCCACTCCAACCCCTGTGAGAGATTGGCCTCTTTTCGCCACCACCATAGGGATCTCTTGACCTGACCTGGTATAGTTATCAGGGAGTCCAAAGACCCCTGACTGTGGTCCCAAATACTCAGGATGAAGAGTTGTAAAGGGCGAAAGTGTAACCCTGCCCATTGAACTGCTGGGAGTGCAGCCGTCAGTAACCCCAAGGCTGACATAGCCTTTCTTACTGAAATTTGTTGGCTGCCCTGGAGTGACAACATTGTTTTGTCTACCTTCAGGATCTTCTCCCTTGGCAGAAAGACTTTCTGTTTTGTTGAATCCAACAGGTAACCTAAAAAGATTACCTTTTGCGATGGATTCAGATTGGACTTTTCCAGATTTAAGAGCCAACCTAGCCCCTCTAGAATGTTCCTTGTAAACTGCAGGTCCTGCGACAGTTGTTCCGGGGAAGAGGCAAAAAGTAGTAGATCGTCTAAATATGCGATCACTGAGATGCCCTTGACCCGTAGGAAAGCCAAGACTTCTACCATGACTTTGGTGAAGATGCGGGGGGAAGAGGATAGCCCGAAGGGAAGGGCCCTGAACTGCCAATGAACCGTCCCCTCTCTGGTATTTACTGCCAGTCTGAGGAACTTCTGACACTGATCTGCAACGGGAATGTGCAGGTAGGCATCCCTCAAGTCTATCGATGCCATGAAGCAGTTTGGAGGAAGGAGTGTTTTTACCGAATAGATCGAGTCCATACGGAACCTCCTGTAGGTGAGCGAGACGTTCAGAGGCTTCAGGTTCAGGATGAGCCTGAACTTCCCCGAGGGTTTGCGCACCACAAAAATGTGGGAGTAAAAGCCTCTGCCCGTCTCTCCCTCTGGAACCCGAACTACTACTTCCTGTTCCTCCAACTCCTGGAGGGAGGAAAGGAGAGGCGCTGACCTCTCTGCACATTTCGGTAGCGTGGTTACCAGGAGTCTGCATGGTGGAGGTTCTGCAAACTCTAACCTGTACCCTCTTCTTATGACTTCCAAAATAAAATGGTTGGAGGTGATTACCTCCCACTGTGGAAGGAAGGCCCCCAGTCTTCCTCCCACCGTTATTCTGTCACTTAGTTTTTCTGGGCTGTTCAGGAGGGCGAAAAATAGCCCCCCCACGCCCTTTCCCTTTTTGTCCCCACCCCTTTTTCTGTTGATCAGATTTTGGGGGGTCCAATTTCTTCCAGGGCCGAGACTTCCTTTTAGTCTCTGCCGGTTTCCTTTTAAAAGGAAATGCCTTTTTTCTGTCAGCCGTTCGATCCAACACGGCTTCCAGACCTGGTCCGAAAAGCAAGTCCCCCGTGAGAGGAATGCCGCAAAGTTTAACTTTGGATGCGGTATCTCCCTGCCACGTTTTAAGCCATAAGGCTCTTCTTGCCGAATTGGACAATGCGGCTGATCTTGTGGACATGCGCACCGATTCAGCCGAAGCATCTGCCAAATAAGCTATTCCTTTAAGAAGCATGGGAAAAGACGACAGGATTACTTCCTTAGGCGTTCCTGCCTCTATGTGTGCTTTAATCTGCGTCAGCCAGTACTCCATGTTTCGTGCCACCACTGTGGACGCCATGGCGGGTTTAAGGTTCCCTTGGGAGGAGTCCCAGGATTTTTTCAAGAGGGAATCTATCCTCTTATCCATGGGATCTGGGAGTGCCCCCATGTCCTCAAAGGCCAAGTCAGTGTGCCTGGAGACCTGCGAAAAGGCTGCGTCTAGCTTGGGGGACTTGTTCCATACCAGCGCCTCCTCTTCTGCAAAGGGGAACCTACGCTTAAGTGCTCTTGAAAGGAAAGGTTTCCTTTCAGGATCTTGCCACTCTTTTTTGATGGCGTCGACCAAGACCTCATGGACCGGGAACACCTTCCTTTTATGTTCCCCTAGTCCCTTGTACATCTGGCCATGGAGTGATAGCTTCTTCCTTTCCTCCTGGATTCCTAAGGTGGTATGAATAGCTCCTAGGAGCTCCTCCACCTCTTCCAGGGATAGTTTGTAGCGAGAGGATTTTGTGGATTCCCCTTCCACCTCCTCTCCCTCTGATTCCCCCTGGGGATCAGAAGACCCGCTATCAGGCTCTTCCTCAACCTCGAGTCTGGTCCCTCCTGGATTTTCTCCACTTCCCGAGGGAGCATCCATTAAGGCCTGAGGTACACTCTGCTGTGCTGGTGGGGAAACCACCTGCGGCTGTGGCAACTGAAGACTAGAAAAAAGTGCCTTAAAAGTCTGCACAGTATTAGAAAGCTCCTTAACGGAAGCTGCTAACTCTGAAGACTGCTCCCCAGACTGATCTCTTACTAACCCCTCTATACATTCCCTGCAGAGGGGCTTAGACCAAGATTCCCCCATCGTGATTCTGCATGAGGGGCATTTTCTCTTGGTACTGTGGGGAGACTTGCTTTTCTCTGAAGCTTTGCCCTGTAAAATAAGTTAAAGAGAGGGAGCAATCAGCAAACTAATCCACCAGCACTGCCACGGAGGGCCACCAGGGGTGCACTTCCCGGGACCGACCACCACCAGGGACCCAGTCACAACCCCTTCCCCCCCTCACCACCAAGGGGAGATCTACACCTGTGGAGCTTACAGGAAGCGGTAAGGGAACACCACCCCAGGGTTCCTCTTACCTTGGAGTGGCTGGTGCAGGATTCTCCTGGAGCGGTTCTTGAAGCCTCTGCTTCCGACATCTCCTTAGAGCGTAGTGGTGTTCCAAACTCCTGTATGCTGTCCCTACAGCAGGTCAGAGGCAGCACCAGCCGAACGCGCGGTCCGTTTTCATCACCGCGACCGGAACCGGAAGTCACGGGTCAGACGGAAACACTGACCTCTGTCGGAAATGACGTCACCCGCCCTCCGACCCAGCGCTCAGAGCTCCCACGCTGGCTGCAAGTGCAGGGCGGTCTCCTGTGCCTCCGCCTATGCCACTGCTAGGCACAAAGAAAACGGCCCCCTCCGGCTTACTGCTTCACTAAGAGAAGCTGGAGGAACGTGATGTGCAGTCTTCTAAGGTACCCAGCCACACTCGCCCTTTAGACTGCAGCCTTTAAAATAAAGTGAGCAGGAGAGAGACAGAGAGAGAGAGAGCCCGATCACCCCCCTCTGCTCAGCCTGCAATTAGCTTCAGCCTCCCTGGCTGTTTAGCCCTGGTCCCTTGCGATGTCTCCCCACCGGAGGAAACACCTGAACTGAGGGGCCGGGGGGGAGCGGTGAGATTTAAAGCTAAAAGTTGAAGGCGGTGTTTCCTCAGAAGGGGAGGAGCCAGGGTCTCTCTCTATGGTGCTGTCCTCTCTATGGTGCTGTCCTGAAAGACGTAAATGGGAAAACACCCCAGCCAAAAACTGCTGATAACAGCCTGTGTGTGCATGGACACATAGGATAACATGATGGGGGGTTTATTGACTGTAGAAAAAACCGTCTGAAACCAAAAACAGCTGCTGAAAAAACGTCCAGTGTGCATGAGGCCTAAAAGGGTGAAAAACCCCCAAAACATGGAGTTGTACAGCAGTAAAAAGCACTGTATTTATTTTTTTACTTATCTTGAAATGTTTTTTTAAAGGTAATCAGTAAAAAGAGAATATGTGGCCTGCCACTGCTAACCTTTGCTTCCAAAAAGACAAAATGCCCGACTGCCGTGCCAATCAATGGTTTCAGTACTATGAGTCTTCATTCTGACATAAAGATACATTATTCTATTGGTTTCACTTTCTGCACGCTTATTCATCATCTGTGACTGAAAGAACTGAAACCACAAATCGCCAGCCAACAAGCATTTTAAGAAAGAGGCCAGCTGAAATAAGCAGGTTTCCTTTATTGTAAAATGCACAGAAGATCATCAAATCTGCTCTTGTTATAACCATCTGCTTCATTTTTAAGGTATTGGTGTAAAAACAATAACAAGCACACAACTAGCAAATACATGAGAATCCCTTATACTGGAGTTCTTTAATAATTCTCTTAGACATAATGAAAACTGAGCTATAAACAATTGAATGGTGTATTTCTGTAAACAATTATATATAAAAACATCTTGATTATTTAATGCAAAATAGCGGCAGATCTCTGAATTTCCTGAGAGATTACCTTTCTTTTTACATATTTGGTCTATTTAAGCATACAACAGACACCCCGTACTCCATACATGAGTGTTCGCCTGCCCAAGAGACAGCCTGCTGCACCATGCAAGAAAGATCTGTTCCAGGTTTGCCCATCAGCAAAATGTATGGTTATGTTTTTCTGATGTTATGCAATCGCCAAAGCAAAATAAGAATAGTAGAACAATCCAGAATATTGGGAAATAAAAGCAATGATTCAATTTTTAGGTTTAACAGAAAGATAATTATATTGTACGGTTACAGTTTACTTTCTGTTAAACAATATATCAGTTATTCGATTTACCACTCCAGTTTCTTGGAATGAAGTCTTGAAAATTTTGAAGGCTTGATAAAATTTGGTTTGTAGTTTGTGCATAGAACAGATGTGCTAGTAAATGGGGGGAAAAAAATACTAAAGAATGTATGACTAAGCAAATAGCAAAGCAAAGGTCCATTTTTTCCAAGGACTCCATCTGTTATTCACAGAGTTAGGTATGGGAAAAAAGGAGTATGCCATCAACAGCAAAACCTATAGTGCTATTTTTCCCAAATATAGGTTATCTATGTAAAGAGAATCATACATTCTGAAAGAAACCAAAAAATTTGATATGTGCAAAGGTGGGAATGAAAAAAAAAAAAAAAAAAAAGGGAAAAGCCACATGCAGTATAATATGTACAAAAGTCTTTTAAAAAATATTTTAGCTTCATATACATGTAAGTCTACCTGCAGTTTCAAATTTTAACATATAAAACATTTTGCTTAGTAGAAAAAAAAAAGTTTAAAATAAAAGGCAAAAAAACAAAAGCTGTACAAACATTTCCACAAGGAAATGGTAACCTTAAAAAGGCCTCATTGATCTGTTTGTAGAAAGCAATGCAGATCTGAGTATTTGTAGGCAATGTATGATGAAGAAGGGGTGCACTCCATGGACCCCTTATCTTACATACATCTTGCCATATTTGCTCACAAAAGGAATCTCTGTATCCTTCCAGAAAAAAAAAAAAAAAAAAAAAAAAAAAAAAAAAAAAAAAAAAAATCAGATCAACTTCTTTGCGGTTAGGGGAAAAAAAAAAAAAAAAAAAAACTATATACAGTATTTCATTTAAATACTTTTCACAAGGATTGACCTTTTAAGACCAGCACTTGTATGATACAAGTCCTCGATGAAGATCAGTTCTCTTGCAGAACACTTATTTGAAGGTCCAATTGTGGCATGTTACAGTACACAGGTCTGCATTATCATTTTGGGGGCAAAAAAAAAAAAAAAAAAAGAAGTCTGCTCAACAATGACGTTTAAGCCACTTCTTTATTAGTCTGCAGCCTGGTCATAGCTTCCAGCTTTTGTCTGTATGCCTCTGCCTCCTGTTCTTTTCTAAGAAGCTGCTGGCGATATTTCTGGGCTTCTCGGTTGGCGTCATCAAGTTGCTTCTGAAGACATTCTCTTTCCTGCAAAGTAATAAAAAAAAAAAAAAAAAAATTAAATTAAAAAAAAAACAAAAAAAAGTATGGTTTTAAAGCAATACATCAAATGCTCAGCCCGAAATTTCCCAACAACTGCTAAAGTATTGGTAAAGTGGACCGGTCAACAGCACACAAAGCCCGAATAGGATATTTTATGTTAAAGAAGAAAAAAAATATATATATATGAATGACTATCAAAAATGAACCATTATAATGTACTCCACAAATAAATGCCCTTTACAATATATTTCCGATGCCAGCAACTGCAAGAAAATAAAGCGGTTGCACAGAACTTGTGTGTGAAAAGTCTTAGGTTAGTGTTTTGGATACAAAGACAACAGATCCACTTTCCAATAAAGAATAGTATGCACCTAATACACAGCACTGAGAGTTCTCTGGCAAATAGAAAAAAAAAAAGAAAAAAAAATGCAAAACAGGTAAAGAATAAATATGTAGAATTCTAGGAAATGCAATCAGAGTGTTTATTGGAAGTATCTGCATGTCCTCATGTCTCAGTTTACAGAAAGCACTGCTCCCCAATACTAAAAGAACAGCCAAACTAAAAACTTTTTAAAGTAGAACTATAGGAAAAAAAATAAATTCATTTTGGATAGAACAATGGATGGTCATAACCCGTCAGATATGTTTTCGCCATCTCACATTGTGGAGATTTGCCTTCGCTCATTGTCCCATATCCAAACAGGAAGGAAGAGGCTATCCCTGCTAATTAAGGGATTTCATTGGGGACCCCCAGGTCTTCATTGGAAGATTTCCCCTCTATTACTTTTCTGGGGACAACCCAAAATTTTGGACTTTCACTTTCAATGATAATGGTAAACAGGACAAATAGAGAGGGTGAATCTCCCTAGCGGGGCCAAGGGCAGCAATAAAAATTGACAGGCATTCAAATCCCTCTCCACTCTGCATGATGAGATTTCCATCTGTAGCTGCTGTGCACAAAACTAAAACTAAGCATGAAATGCAGCACACCAGGCAACCATTCCCTAGCCTACAGACAAAAATTGGAAGCTATGACCAGGCTGCAGACTAATAAAGATGTGATTTGAATGTCATTGTTGAACAGACATATAAATTTGCCCCAAAATGACATTTGGCTAAAAATTCACTGAAAAATATTTTGCAGCATAGTAAAATGTGGTCAAAAGACACCAGCTAATGACAGGTACTGGTCTGTGCGTTCAGTCATCTTACCACACAAAACAAACCTCAAAGAGTCACAAGATCCCTCTGATATCCTGAGAAGTCAGCGAGATCTTTTCTAAATTTAGCCACGTGTAAGAAAATAAAGTGAACATATTTATCATAAGTAGCACTATCATTGTTTACCAGTTTAGGAATTAGTAAAGAAAAGTTTGCAGCCCAAATTATGTAACAGCAGATACATCCACCAACAATAGGAATACAGTGATTAAAACATGGGGGGTCTGTTAACAGGCTGATTAAAATAAATAAAAACACCACACGATTTTCATGCATGAAAAAATGCCAGGCAGTAGCAAAACATGGTTGTTACCAATAGGAAAATAAAAAAAACAAAACCCACACAATGGAATAAAAACCATTATTTAGAGAGTCTCTCAGAAACCTATAAAAAAGTCTTAATATATAGCAATACCTGAGAGAACTCTTGAGTATTCACAATATAGATTTCTGAACCAGAAGTTTCTGGAATCTATCAGATCAAAGAGAAGTTAAAGAAACAAAAGCAGTGTTTATAATAAAAAAAAAAAAAAAAAAAAAAGAAAAGCCTATAGAGGAAAAAGCAGGTCGCCAGCATGAAAGTTAGATGAAAATGCCTTCATATTATTACAACTGTATTATTGATAGAATATTTGACAAAACACAAGCACTAGCATACAAGGCAAATGTCATCTGAGGCTAAAGTCTGCATTGAAGATTAGGACATGTTATTTGAGGCATATGCCAACACTAATCTGTAATGTGCTAAATAATCCAAAAGATTTAAAGACTATGCAGAGGTCACCTTGCAAATATGCAAAAAAAAAAAAGAAAAAAAAAAAAAAAAAAAGAAAAAAGGAATAACCTTAGTCCCTAAAAACCATTAAAAAGTTTAAACAACCCCTTTGTGTGCAAATGCCTTTATAATCTCACCAGATTTCAGTTTTGAATTTTGTATTTTTCGCATAATGAATAAAATAACTTGAGCTGGCCTTAAATATGTCCGTTATCAAGTGTGTTTTAGCGCCCAACTGTGGTGCTCCCTTGGGTCCTGGGCTGCATATGTGATCATAACTGCCATAAGAGAGATTACATGCCCCAGCCTAGAGTGATAGAAATGAAATACCGTATATACTCGAGTATAAGTCGAATTTTTCAGCCCTTTTTTTGGGGCTGAAAGTGTCTGCATGATCAGCGTGTCATACAGGCAGACGGTGGCCAGCGTGTGATGATAGTGTTCGGCGGCTATTCCAACATTCAAAAGCTGCGCCTCCTGCTCGTCTGTGATAGGCAGAACAGCTGTCAGTGTACAGCCTATCACGGACATTCTCTCATCCTCGTCCGTGGTATGAGAATGAGAGAATGTCCGTGATAGGCAGTCAGCGGTCAGCCTATCACAGACGAGGAGGAGGCGCGGCTTTTGAACTGTGGAATGGCTGCCGAACACTATCATCACACGCCAGCCGCCGTTTGAGGATGGAGATCGCCACAGGGAGGCTGCACATTCACACAGGACACATGCACACAGGGACACAGGACACACATGTACAGGACACACGACACATGCACAGGGTACAGGTAGGCTGCACAGGACACAGGGAGGCAGGCAGCTGCAGATGGGCATTGCTGACCCTCTGCATTTCTCACCCTCGTCTTATACTCGAGTCAATAAATTTTTCCCAGTTTTTTGTGGTAAATTAGGGGCCTCGACTTATACTCGGAACGACTTATACTCGAGTATATACGGTACTACAGTCTCTACTGCCCACTGACAGGTAATTTATAAGTGACGAGAATTAGCAATGGGGGTCTGGGTCTGGAGCTTAAATCTAAATTTAGGGTAACACTCGCATACAGCAAAGGTACAATGGGGCTTCTGATAAACGGATTTAGACACTAAAACTGGTACTTAAAAGGCAACACAAGGTCCCTGTACATCAGCACTGCTGCTACCTTAGGGACATTTAAAGTGTTACTAAACCTAAAAATGTTTACCCTAATGCATTGTTTGCATTAAGGTAAAAAATGTTTTTCAGTGTCCCTGTGCCATCCCCTTCCCTACCTTCTTTTCCTCTTTACACTGCATTCGAGCAGGAGCCATTGGCTCTTGCTGCTGTCAATCAAATGCATTGAAGAGGAAGTGGGGGGCGGGCCTAAGTCCCGCTGTGTAAGTCTATGGAGCGTGGCTCCGAAGGACACACAGGTAAGGAGCGCTGGGACTACCTCTCCCCATAGCCAGCGGCTGCCTATGGCAGTCCCAAGGAGAGAAAAGGAGGGGCCGAGATTGCCACCAGGGACTGGAGGAGGATCGGGGCCACTCTGTGCAATACCCACTGCAGAGAGCAGGTGAGTATAACATTTATTTTTTTTTTAAAAAAACAAACATTTGCCTTTAGTAACACTTTAATTTTAACGACTATGTTCAGAATTTTATTCAACTAGTACCGCTCTATTATAAAGCTTTGGCTATAAGGCATTATGCACATCACCTCCTAAACCAACCAACAAAAGAAACCGTAAGTAAATACCTGAACCACACTAAGGCCTCTTTCACACGGACGATCCGTATGTCCGTTTTTCATCCTTCCGTTTTCGGATGAAAAACGGACATACATTCATCCCTATGGAGCGTCGGATGTCAGCGGTGACATGTCCGCTGACATCCGACCCGCTCCGATCCGAAAAGTGTAACGGAGGAAAAACCTACTTTTCCATCCGTTTTCAGATCGGATCGGGTGACGACGGACACTACGGTCCGTCATCATCCGATCCCCCCATAGGGGAGAGGGGCGCTCTGACAGGTCCACCGCTGCACAGCGTGCAGCGATGGACCTGTCATCTTCCTGCTCAGCGGGGATCGGCGTAGTGATCCCCACTGAGCAAGCGGGTGTTCATGGGGCGGATCATGACTGATCTGCCCCATGTGAAAGAGCCCTTATGGTGTCAAAGGTTTCTGTAAATGCAAGACTGTTCTTTTTGGCATAGCTTCTTGAGTTAAGTTCCCCTTTGAAGCTTGTCAAGCCAAACAAAATGTTTTTTCTAGTTTTGCATAAAATGGAGAAGGGTTAGAACCCTTGTCAGATTTTTACTTCTATACTGGGCACCATTAGAGAGAGATTTACCCTAACTTCCTGTCCTACAAACAACGCTATACCAGACAGGTAGGAAGGTCGGCCATACACAAAATTAGGTAAAATGCTTACCCCAGTGTTGTCATACAATTTGTTTTTTTTTACCTATTCTACTACAACAGAAATCTGCCGTAAATATCAAACATTTGTAAAACACTGAAGTGTTTTTAGAGTGAACTCATTTCTGAGTAAACATTTTTTTAGAACACCATGCACTGACTCATGAACTATTGTCCCTCATTCTGTTGACAGAAGTAAATGTCCAATACATTTTCTCCACATTGTTGTGAAAGAGGGATGTTGTGATAGACCTGTCGCAACAAAGTGGGGTGGTATGTAGTCTAGTTTGAATGGGGTAGAAGAAAGCCAACACATAAATATCACCCAACATTGTGTAATCCACATTTTACTTGCTGGGTAGAGTCTAGCTTTGCTACAGCAGCTTCCAGCTGCCAAAAAAGAAGCTGTACAGTGATGCTGCCATGAATAATGTATTAGAAGATATATTATGCGATTGTATCAAAAGACCCAGTGTTTTCATGCAAGAGGTTGCAAAGGTGTTTTTAAGAAGGAAGAAGTAGTGTTCATTTTGGTATTCCGTGAAAAATAAAAAAAAAAATAAAAAATTGGCAGATAATGTATACGTCCGGGTATGTTCAAGATGTCATACAATATTTATGGTTATGGCACCTCAGGAACCAAAAAACTCTTCAGCACATTAATATGAAGAAAGACTGTAAAGGCATTAATGATGTGTCACTGACAGAGAACATCTAGGCCAGGGGTGCCCAACCGCATGTGGCTTGTGGCACCCTCTGATGTGGCCCACCACGTCCTGTTCTGGGATGGCGGGTCGGCAAGCCCAGATCACGGGTTCCCGACACACCATCCCCGAGCATCAGTGTGAAGAACAGAGCCGGCACTAGAAGAAGCAGAGCCGATGCTTCCTGTATAGTGCCGGCTCCTTCACAGGCGTGTGAAGGAGTAAAATGTACTCTGCCTGTGACAGGAAGCATCGGCATGCTCCTGTCACACTGATGCATAGGGATAGTGGGTTCGGGAACCCACGATCTAGGGCAGCAGTACCCACCAGCAGTACCAGTACCAGCCAGCAGAACCCGCCGGCAGTACCAGCCAACACTACCCATCGGCAGTACCCGCCCTGGAGGACAGCCAGCCTGCCATACTGCCTGGGGAACAGCAGCAGCCAGCGATACTTGCAGGAATCCTGAGGAAGTAAAGGTTGAGGTCAGTTGAGGTGCAGGTAAACCTCAGTGCATTAGTGTGAAAGCAGCCTTAGGCCCCTTTAACCCTTATGGTCCGATCGGGCTCAGCCTGTCTGTTTTTCAGATGGACCCAAACGGACTCTCCATTTACCTCCATAGAGCGGCAGATGTAAATGGACTTGTGTCCATTTACACCTGCCTATCTCCAAACCGATCAAAAAAAACAGAAGGGCCTCTCCTTCCGTCTGGGTGGATGGGAGGGCCCTTAGGGTAGAGCGGGCTGTGTCCGTGTCTGTTCTACATATGCAGAGTGGACACAGAACTGTCATCTGCCCGCTATGCTCATTGTGGCCTGCAACCGGTTACCAAGTCGCTAAAAGTGGCCCTCGCTCCTCAAAAGGTTAGGCACAATAATTTTCATCAACATGAAAAAAAAAATTATGGAAAAAAAAACATTAAACCCAGATTGATCCTCAAACATGTTTTTACCAATATACTAACACTAATGAATGCCTCTTAAGATATAATTCAGAATTACACAAAAATAAATCAAAAAAGTAGTGTAATATAGTAACTTCAAGGAAGGAATACCTGACGATTTCTACTGTAAAAAACGTTTATTTGTAATCAGATTTCGTGTCTTAAAAAATAAAAAAATAGAACATCTGTGCAACTTTATTTACAGCATTCTGTAAACACTGACTTATTGTGTGACTAATAAACATAAAATGAAGAGTCTATTCACATCATAGAAAAATAAACATATTTCAACATTTTTATAGACATAAATATCTTTAAGTATATCACCACTTTCACTCAATAAGGTTGAAATATCAGCACCCTCAGTGCAGAACCGCAAGTTATGAAGGTAAAATCATCCAGTATATATCCAGTATATATGCTTCTCCAATGGAACAGAACTCACATCCACATCACTCTATGAAAAACAAAATGAAAATACTAGTTTCACCACCTCTGCCCAAAGCTCTTCGTCATCTCAAGGTAGTCAGCAGCTTCTGACAAAGGATGATGAAATGAAGGGGAGGGAGATATCACTACACTACAGTCATTTGATTTATTTATGAATGCATGTTTTATAGTGGCAAGGGCAATTTCATCCATAGGGTGGTGACCAGCATTTTTCCACACTGTTAGAAGGCTAGCGACTGCTAGGACACACAGAAAACAATTGTTTTCTATGTGTCCTATTCACACTGCAATGAGGCCCAGAGCTGAGCTGTGGTGCAGTGGTCTGTGATAAAGTGCACCGCTATGCTGTACAGTGATACAAATTAAGTGTCACGTTTATGCACAGCAAATAATGTGGAGTAGAAAACAAAATTTGGGGGGGTGGGGGGGTGGGGGGGTGTTTTGGGAAAATTGGGGGAAAGTCTAATGCACTGACCAACATCACACCGCTGCCTACTGCTGGCTCGCCGCAGCCAAAACAGACAACTGACACCCAGTAAATCCCTGCAGTTTTCTGTGCGGCAGCTGTTCATTTATGTGTGGGCCCTAATAGTGTTTTCAGTTTCTGCACATGACTATGGGTTTTTTTTTTTTAACAAACATGTCATACTTACCCTGCCCTGTGCAGTGGTTTTGCACCCAGATCCTCCTCTTTTCATGTCCCCTGTTGGTGCTCCTGCCCCCCATAGCAAGCAGTTTGCTATGGGGGGCACCCAAGCAGGCTTGCTCCCAAACAGTTGCCCTATCTGCCTATTCAGACACAGAGCGTGGCTCTGCCTCACCTCACTGTCTGTGATTGACCGTAACGGGAACTAATGGCTTCCGTTGCCGTCTCAGCCAACGAGGGAGAGTCCTCGGTAAGCCGCTGCTCTCGTGCACATTGCTGGATCCTGATGGGGCTCAGGTAAGCATTTGGGGGGGGGGTCTGCTGCATGAAGGTAAAAAAACCTTGAGCCTGCACAACCACTCAAGGTATTTTCATGCAATCTTGGTAATGGTAGCAATATTTCTCTATCTTCATAACTAGGTTTTGTACTGAGGGTTACTCCCACCCTATATTTTATATTATAATATATATATATATATATATATATATATATATATATATATATATATATATATATATATATATATTTTAGGAGTACAGTACACTTGATTAAGAATAAAAGTACATTTAGATGACCTTGCTGAATGAACTACATACAAAAAAAAAAAAAGTTTACAGAATTGCACCATTTACTTTCAGAGTGGCATAGAGAAGTCCTCAAAACAAAACACTAGGAAGCGAGTGTTCTAGATTTATTTAAAACTGCAATAAATTAGCAGGCACTGCAGTAAAAAAAATGGGAAGACTAAGACAGGTAAACAGAACGATCCAATAAAAGTCGGTGGAAGTACTGGAAAGTGACACCCATAAGTGCTCTTAATTTGAAGGAACCGCACACCTTTGACAGCTGAAGACACTTTCACATCATGTATATGGTAAAATCAGAGATACTGTATATTCATAACGTATCTTCCTTCCATAGACTGCACAACAGAGAGGAACAAATTATCAAGCATTAAAACGGGTATCAAGAACATATAATGCACTAAACATGAGCATTCACTTACATGAAAGCCCACAAAATCCATTGAATGGCCAGACTAGTTTGCTCTACATACACACACATTCATTTTCGGGGGAAAAAAATGCTCCAGAGTTCACATAGTACAATTACCATATTTAGTGTATGCCAGACAAGTTTAATTTGGGCAGAGAAACAATTCCTCTGCATCTGGGGAGGAGGGGACAATGACAATAGGATAACTGTATATTTTGAATGTACTATGCCAATCAAGGATTTCCAATGCCATGACAAACTGCTCCACATTATTTTGCAGTAAGCAAAAAGGTGAAAAATGATCACTAGAAAAGGATCAATTGAAGAGGGTATGTTGTCAAACCAATATAGTGTACTTCTCTACATCAGGTCCTCTGTATTATATTTTCATAGACCCTATTACAAGTTCATAAATTAACATCTCAGCACAGCAAAAAGTTTTATGGTACTTTGCACATGTATCAGACTGCTAATAATACCTCTATCTCTGCAGAGTCCACACGATTTTCAATGATTTCGATGCACTGTCTTTTAGAAGGTGGCTCTTCACTAATCACAGTTTCTTCTGCAATATCAGTTGCTGGTACTGTCAACACTACAAAAGAATAATAATAAAAGGTTTACACTATTTGTACACCCGCCTTCACAGTTTTACAAATGTGCTCTTACCGTTGCAGAAGGTATCCAATATTCATATCATACATGTAGACAACTAAAATCTAATATATGGCTAGTTTCAAAAATCTAATGGAGAGTGTGTGTGTGTGTGTGTGTGTGTGTAATAGTAAATTGCTAGCCAATAATTTGTGGAGTTGGAACCTGCACTCACTACATTTATGTTAACTTACAAAATGATATGATGGGAATGTGATGTGGTGCGAAAACCACACTTACCATACTTATTTTCTCTTTGGGATGCTATAGGATGATAGAGTAAACATAGCTTTCATAAATACTATAGCAAAAGCACTCTATATAGATAACCTACCCTGTTGGCCATCTGGCATTGTGACAATAATTGGCTGATTTATGCCAGCGGAAGAAAGGCCAGACTGAAGATTACCAAGGTGGATGCCATCCGTCACTATCGTAATGACTTGCTGTCCGCCAGAGCTAACAACCTGCTGAATAGCACCATCCACAGACTCAGCAGTTACCACTTCTTCTGTAGCCACCACTATAAAGAAAAACACATGTAGTTTACAATAACCACTTTAGTAAGTGCCAACAATTTAAGTATTCCTATTTTTTTCCCCCTTTACTTAAGGTGGAAGTCCAATCAAAAATGATTTGCTTCCTATTAATAGTATGTTAAATATCATTATCTTTGATATTATTCATTTTCTGGCTAGCTGATTGTTTAGCTTAGAAAGTCTTCTCAAAGCCAGACAATCAGGTTCTTCCTGATTTTCACCAACACTAGCTCCCTTCATCTGTCTTAAGCTGTCTTTCACTTCCTGAAAACAGAGTTATTACCTGTTAAAGGGGTTGTAAACCCTCATGTTTTTTTTACCTTAATGCATGCCATCTTACCCGTTTTACTCACCTGAGCCCTTCGTTCCCTCAGCGGAGACGCACTCTAGCTCTCTGCCCGGGGTTTTCGGCTCTTGATTGGATAGATTGATAGCAGCGCAGCCATTGGCTCCAAATCCAATGACGCAGGCAGAGTCCGGCATTCTGTGTCTATAGACGCAAATGCTGGACTCGGGAGCGCGCTTGCAAAGTTTACGGATGCGAGGAGGAGCAGTGAGAGCCAGGGGACCCCAGAAGACGACGATCGGGGCCACACTGTGCAAAACGAACTGCACAGTGGGGGTAAGTATGATGTTTGGTATTTAAAAAAAAAAAAAAAACATAAAAAATGAGGGTTTACAAACCCTTTAACTCACTTTTTTCAGGAATCTGCCAGTACGGCTTACAGAAAGATAGGCTCCTTCCACCTAGCACAGGAAACACATGATCCACATTATAAAAGTGCAACCATAGGCAGTAGTCCCTCAGTATTAACAAATAACCGAAGGCTCAGAACAATCAATATTAAACACTTTCATTAGCGTAGCCTCATTTATGTCTACATAGTCCACATAAAATAGGGAGGGAACTCACGCCCTCCTGGAAGATTCCTGGAAAAAGTGAGTTAACAGGTAATAACACTGTTTTTCCGAGTCATCTTCCAAGACGGCTTACAGAGAGGACAAAATAGGACTACCTAGTCAGGGTGGGACAACAGCCTGCAGCACTTTTCTGCTAAAGGACTGGTCTTGACTGGCAAGCAGATCCAGCCTGTAATGTTTTACAACAGTCTGGAACCTGGACCAGGTTGCAGCCTTGCATATCTGGAGGGGAGACGCTCCGGCCTTTTCAGCCCAAGATGTGGATACCGCTCATGTGGAATGAGCATTTATTTTTGAAGGTGGTGTCAAGGATTCGGTTTTGTATGCTTCCGTGATGGCCGACTTCATCCACCTTGCGATGGTATTTTTAGATGCCTTTTTACCTTTGTTTGGACCTGCAAACAGGCTCGTGGAGGATCGCCATTTCTTTGTGTGCTCAATGTAAACGATCAAGCATCTCCACCCTATTAGATTGTAAGCTCTTCTGAGCAGGGCCCTCTTAATCCCCTTGTATTTTATTGTATTATAACTGTATTGTCTCCCTTTTATATTGTAAAGCGCTGCGTAAACTGTTGGCGCTATATAAATCCTGAATAATAATAATAATCTCCTGACATCTATTTTATTGAGTCCAGCCTCTATCATTTTTAGGGTCTCTGCAAAATGAAGGAAAGGATTACCATTTCTTCCGATCTATGGAAGTTAGAAGGTACTTTGGGGAGAAAGGCAGGGTCAGAGGGTAATTTTGTCTTGTGAAATGACGCAGAAGGGTTCAGCCATTGAGAGGGCCTGGATTTCTCCAACCCTTCTAGCAGAGACCAGTGCCACCAACAGGTTAATAGCTTTATGGGTAGATCCTCTAGTGGTTCGAACGGTACTTTACAAAGACTTTGCAACACCGTGGATAAGTCCCAGGAAGGGAACCACCTTGACTTGGGGGCCCTTTTACGACTTATGTAAGGATTCTCTTGATTAAAGGGCTCTTCTATTAGCATCCGATTTAGAAAGCTAGATAGTGCCAATACCTGTACCTTGAGGGTACTGACTGGTAGATCCAAGTCTGCTCCAGCTTGGAGGAAATCTAGGACTGCCAGGATGATAGCTCCTGAAACTCTGTTGAGCATGCGCCAGGCCCTGAACTTCTTCCAGATTTGATTGTATATAGCGTTAGTGGATGGTTTCCAGCTACTAAGAATAGTGTTGATTACACTTGCCGATAACCCTTTTTGTTCTAACAGTTCCCTCTCAGTAGCCAGGCTGCCAGAGAAAGTTCACCTCCGGATGATTCACCGCCCCTTGATGTATGAGGTCTGTCCCGTAGGGCAGTCGCCAAGGATCCGAGATGCTGAGTTTTAGTAGCCCTGAGAACCAAGACCTCCTTGGCTAGAAAGAAGCGATTAGGATATTAGAATTAGAACCTTCGCCCTCGAGGATTTTATCTTCCGAAGGATTTTCGGTCTGAGGGCAAACTGTGGAAATGCATACACCAGGTTTGCTTCCCAGGGTTGGGATAGGGCATCTAGGCCCAAACTGAGGTGGTCTCTGTGGAGGGCGAAAAATTGGTCCACTTGTCTGTTCTCTCTTGTAGCGAAGAGGTCTATCTGGGGGCCCCCCCCCCCCCCACTTCACGATCTGCTCTAACACTGTTCGATTTAAACACCATTCTGTTTGAGACAAGGTCTCCTTGCTTAGGGCATCCGCCAGAGAGTTTAATCCCCCTTTCAAATGAATCCAAGATAGGGATAGCAAATTTGCTTCTGCCCACTGTAGGATTTTTTCTGCTATACTCAGAAGTCCTGCCACTTTCGTACCTCCCAGTTTGTTGATATAGCTTACAGTGGTAACATTGTCCGAAAAGACTTGTACGCGTCTTCCCCTCAGAGCCGGGACAAAGGCTATTAGGGCCTTTTGAACTGCTTTCAGCTCTCTCGCATTGAAGGAAAGGCAGGCTACCTGATATTTCCAAACTCCCTAGGCTAAAAATATATATATGCTGCTAGCACATAAAAAACACCCGCACCACACCTCAGTGACTGAAGTAAATTAGTGCAATGAGAGCAGCTGCTGTTACACATAGTGAATAGTAAGGTGACAGACAGCACTGGATAAATTCTGTGATTAACAGCGCTTGCTAAATAAAACGACAACGTGCAGACAGTATGGAATACAATACATAATGGAATACAATACAACTAGCCTTGCCTCCTATGCACTAGCGTCATGATTGGATGCCCTGCTCAGTGCAATAACACGCCTGAGCATGGAGCAGATTCCCGCTTTCCATCTAGTTGGAGCTGGGACTTGCTGGGTTCCACGGCGGATTTGCATGCCGTTGACAGAGCCAAAGCTTGTCGCCATTTCCCGCCTCATTGGTGGAATCTCATGACGGTGAGGACCCGCCCCTTACTAGGGATAAAAGCTGCTCGGGCTGGCCAGCTGAGCATTTCACATGGGCCATTCACACAAGCGGGATTCCAGGCATGCATACGGCCATAGAATCATACACAAGGTAATTGAGTTTCACTCATAACTACACATAACACTTTTTGGGTTCACGAGTTTCACAATTCACCACCATATGGTGGGTTTGGTTTTGGATTCATCTGTTTGCGGGCATATGTATACACTTTTTCCCTGGCTTTAGTCCCCTTGGCCAGTTCACACCATATCACTGCAGTAATTACACACCATACATCACTTCCACTCATTCACAGGCAAAGGTTCATTCCATTAATAGTATATTCATTTCACATGGTTTCATCTCCATATCCTTGCAGAGCCGTGTGGACTGGTCTTCACCTGGCTGCTGTCTCTGGTCTGGACGGGATTCCTCACCTCACCCCCGGGGGAGATAGTCATCCCTGTCCCCTGTCTTCCCTTGAGTAGAGGCTGGGCGTCACTACTGGGCCGCATTGTAAGTTATAGACCTTTTTTTGAGAGTTTGCTCTCAGTTTAAAGGGTATCCTATATTTATAGAGATCACCGATTTACTTTCGGAGCATTTTACTCCTAATAATTCGCATGAGCCATGAAACGTGCATCGAGTATACATCAAACTGATGCCCAGACAAGTTTGGCTCACCATGAGCAATTGCTTATGTTTGTTGAACCATTATGAATGGATGAGTGTTTCTATGTAACTGTACTGCCAAACATGTTGTATTTTATTTTGTATAATAACTGTATATTCATACAAGTATATCATACTATATTGTGTCCTTTATCACAGATTGACACTTTCCAATACGTGATCTGTAATAAACAATTCAATAAATAATATGAATAAGGTATCCATACAGTGACATGCCTCACACAAAGACCCATTCCTTTTTCTTTTCTGTCGTTCAACATATATCAGGGATGGAGGTTTGCCACTGCTATAACCAGGTTGTGTCATTATAGTGGAAAAAACTGTTAAAAATAAATAAAATAAAAATATATAAATTCAAAACAATCCCTTATGCCTGATACAAACATTAAAGTTGAAACAAAATGATTGTAATATAGTCCATGTATCAAACAATGCAATCCGTACTCCTGTGTAGCTGATCTAACAGGTACAGCTGTAAACTTGACTGCATACACTTCTCAATATTCAAAAGTTGTGTGGCACATTTCTTCCCACAGGTAAAAGACAGACAGACGGGATATAGGTCCCTACTCACCAGACGTCGTTGGCCCTCTGTCTTACGACAGGAGTCAAAACGGGCTTGTATGGTCACCATGACCAATTATAGATTTCCAGCTGGGACTCCCGTCCACTCTAGCACTGTCGGACAGAGTGGACGGGAGTCCCGGCTGGAAATCTTTTTCCCATCGACCGATCTTTCTAGTACAGACTCTAAATCTTTACCGAAGAGCAAATTTCCTGAGAAGAGGAGGGAACAGAACTTGGTTTTTGACACTGTCTCCTCCCCAGGACTTCAGCCAGATAGCCCTCCTGGCCTCATTAATTAAGGCTGTAGACCTGGCCGAGAACCTTACTGATTCTTTGGAAGCATCAGCTATATAAGCCACCACCTTTGAGATGGTAGTGCCTCTAGAATCTCTTCTTTGGGAGTGTCTGACTCCAGAAGAGTGCGGAGCTGCTTTAGCCACAAATCAAGGGTACTAGCCACGCTAGTGGCTAGGGCTGGTTTAAACGGAGCAGGCTTGCCACGCTTTCTTTACGTATCCCTCAGCCTTCCTATCCATCAGCTCTTTTAGGGAACATGCATCTTCAAATGAAAGCTCTGATCTTTTTGAGACTTTTGAAAGGGAAGTGTCTAACCTGGGACACTTTTCCCACAGATTCGCATCTTCTTCCTTGAAGGGGAATCGTCTTGATTTTTTTTTTTTTTAGTAAAGAAGACTTTTTTTCTGGATCTTTCCAATCTTTGAGCACGGTTTCTTTAAAAAACGCATGAACCGGAAAGGTTCTGGTCTGTTTGGATTGAAGGCCTGTGTATAAAAAGGTCATGTACCGACAATTCTTTGTTTTCTGGCTCTTCTAGCTCTAGGGTATCTTATATAGCTTTCAATAATTCCTCTGTCTCCTCTGAAGGAAACAGAAATCTCTGGGTTTTGCTTGGCTTATGAGCCTTGAGCTCCCCTTCCCTCGGAATCTGAGGCTGACTCTGAGCTCTCTTCCAATTCCTCCAGTAGCCCCTGATCCTGTGTTACCAGTGCGTGAACAGGGGCTGTTGGCTTAGACTGTAAAGTCTGTTTCATTCCTCTTTTCATTGAATCCCGAAAGCTTTGAGAACAGGCCCCGTTTCCCTGTTGATGAGATTATCGATACAATCTTGGCATGCATTCTTCTTCCAACTGGAAGGCATTTTCTTGGTGCACACTGGGCACCTTTTTCTGGGTGCCTCTGCCTTGCTGTCTTTCGGCTCACGGACTTTGTCCTGAAATAAATCAGAGGACAGACCCCCCCACATTACTTCCACTGAAGCATGTACCATATATGCAACACCCGGTGGATAACATTCTATTTCTAGTCTAAGAATTTTAAGTATCCACCACCGGAGCCTATCCTGTAAAGTGAGACACTTGTCCACGAAGCAAAAAGAAAAGAAAAAAAAAAAAAAAAACACCACAGGCCCCTGCAAAACCCCCTGTGCCCCACCACAGGAGGTTAAGAAAAGAAACAGGAGCTTCCCCGTGCCCCCTATTTTCTTACCCTAGGGCCGGATTCTAGTGATGGCGCCTCCAGACCTGCTTTCCATGGCCCCTGGTTCCTCCATGCTGCCACATTCTGGAAGTCCTACCGGCACCATCTTCTTATTTTATTTAAGGTGGTGTGGAGGATCCGGGGCAGCGCTGTGGATCTGGCGCCGCCATCCAGGATAGAGTGTATGCATTCCCCTCCTGACTGCAGTCCTGATCTTCAAACAGCTCTCTTTCTCCCCCACATTTGGGTGTACCAAGATGGCTGTCGGAAATGCATTTCCAGCGGCGGCTGCATCATTTCCTGCCGCAAGCGCATTAGTCCGCAACACCTGCGCGGCCCACGAGCTTCACTGAATGAGGGAGAGGTTTCTCCCCCCTGCAGCCGTTTGAGGAGATGCGGGGTGAACAAGCCAGCTGATGCCACACTACCTTCCTGGACGGGCTCCACTGGGCCACCTCCACATCCCACAGGTACCTACACTGAGGCTACACAACACCAGGGAGAGGGAGTCCTTTACATTCATCCAGACAGCGGTCTTGCCTGGTCTACGTATGGCCCAAACTCCAGGAGTACTGCCCCTGTTGAAGGGATATGGCCGCCGGGAGGCCCCTGCCACCTAGAACGATGGGCCAGACAAAAATAACAAAATTTGTTTGAAGTTCCTGTCTGGCCGGAAGAAACATATACTGGAGGGGCTACTGCCTATGGTTGCGCTTTTAGAATGTGGATCAGAGACGAGAGAGGCGAGAGAGAGTTTTCTACAGTGTAGAACCAAATGGTTGTTTCCGCATGGCACTGTGATGGGGCACAGTGTGGCACACACCCAGCTGCTGTGAATGGCGGAGGGAGCTGGAGAAGAAATATGACAGAAATAAAAGTACAAAAGGTACATTTTTGAAAGTTTGGAAGGATACAGATTGATTTCTATTGCTCATTACATGTGAGTAAGGAGTTTAAGGCTCAGTTTCCATTAGTGCAACTTGTCATGCGACTTTGGACACAGTCGCCTCACAAGTTACAGCCCGTTGACTTCAATGGCAAACGTTCCCATCTAAGCGACTTTGAAAAAGGTGCCTGCACTACTTTGGTGCAACTGATCCAGTGTAAAGTTGGATCAAAGCTGCACTCTAAATTGCACAGCTTTGGAGTCGCATTAGTGGAAACGAAGCCTAAGGCTAGAGTGCGACTTTGGAGTGTGACTTTAATGTGACTGAGTGCAGCTTTGATCCAACTTTACACTCTCTGGATCAAAGTCACATCAAAAGTTGCAGCAAAGTAGTGCAGGTACCTTTTCAAATTTGCTGATTTTCAAAGTCGCATAGATGGGAACGGGTACCACTAAAATCAATGGGCTGTGACTTGTCACGCGACTTTGTGTGTCCAAAGTCTAGTGTACGTTTCCATTATTGCAACCCCAAAGTTGCGCAATTTAGAGTGTGACTTTGATCCAACATTAAACTCTCTGGATCAAAGTCGCATTAAAGCATTGCAGGTACCTTTTCAAAGTCGCTGATTTTCAAAGTCGCATAGATTGGAACGGGTGCCATTGAAATCAATGAGCTGTGACTTGTGAGGCGACTGTGTCCAAAGGCGCATGACAAGTCATACTAGTGGAAACAGCCTAGTGTGGTTGTCTGTACTGTTCTTTTAGTGTATAGTGATCATTGTAGACTGTGAGCCGAGACCCAGAGCACTTCCAGCTACACTGACAGTCCCCCCCCCTGTCCAGCTCCCTTCTCCTGTGGTAGTCTTTATTCAAAGCCCAGCAATACTGTATTTGTACACTGCACCTCCCAGCCCCCCGTGTCCTGTGTGGATGGGTCTTTTTTTATTTCTTAAATTTTCGTATGAATTGGAATTATACAATGCATCCTTACTGAGAGAACACTGGGCAGGAACCTATGATCAGCTCCTTCCATCCTGTATATGCCCACTGGCTACACAGGAACAGGGTCCCTCCCTGGAAGTGATGTCACTAGCTTTCAGTAACCACATCCACTGGCTACTTTTAGACTCAAAAGGAAGTAGAACTGAAGTAATGTACAGCACTGTATACTGCAAAATGAAGGTAGAAAAACTGGGATTTCTTTTTATTTTGAGGCATAAGGCTGAACTTGGCTCACATTAATGTTTGCAGGGGAGAAGTTAAGTATTAGGGTGGACTTTCACTTTCTTCTCTTTAAGCCCATTTGCACTAATTTTTAGGAGTTGAAAAACTCCTAAAAATGAAGCGGCCCAGCCCAGCCAATCAAAACGGTCAAAGATTGGAACCCAGAAAAAGGACTAGCTAAAGCTGTCAGCACCCGACGAGGATGATGGTGAATAGCACATCACTGAAGTTAGAGGAACTGCAGCCTGCTCACATAATTTGTCATAAAAAAATCTTTGCCATTCTGAAGCTTCCCTCCAACCACTTTGCATATTATTTTATATATACTGTGATTCTGTACTTGCCAAATATGCTGCAGAAATATCCCTCCACTGAGTCTGACTGCAACCATTTTAACTGTAGACAGCTGAAGCCGCTGCCTGCTTACTTCCTGGATATACACAGAGACACAGGGGCACACCTCCAGCCCTGCAGCTCTCATTGGCCCTCTTAGGACTCATCCCCCCTCCCTTCCTGGAAAATTTTCACAAGAGCGAGAGCTGTGCATGGCTTTATACCAAACAAGAAAGAGCAAGTGGGCTGTATAATGTATTACTGGCAGAAAAAAAAAATGTTTTACTATCCAAAAGTTAAAACAAGGGCAGAACATTTAATAGATGGAAAATTGAAAAAAAAATGACTGAAGGTCCGCTTTATGGAGAGTATAGAACCGTATTTTCGGTGTGGCGGGTGCGGGGACAAGCCTTATGATGGCATTCATCTTTAAACATACTTATAGGCACCAGCAAGGGAGACAGTGTTAGCTCACTCGTTCCGGCGTTTGGTTGGGGACCTGTTTTATACCTTTATTACTCCTTCTTAAGGCTGTTTTTTGGATACCCTCCTTCCACCCCCTGTAGTAACTACTGTAAAAAACTGCATGCATCAACTAAGACCAATATCTTGGAACACAGGGTTTCCCTATTTACTATACAACTCTAAGTTATGCACATACCTCCCCTCCTGAGTCCATTCAGTGACTGCACCCTTTCATCTTCCCCCATTTTTTTGTATTTTTAATTATTTTTGATTTTTCTTTAGATCAACCCCATATTTTATGTATATGATTTCAAGGGGCTTATTTAAAATCTAATAGGTTTTGGTCGCTTCAGATAGGCTTTATATTGCTGCCCACAGCCCACTTTGTCCTGATCTGGGGTGATTTGAAATGATCCCTACACACAATACTATGGTCATATTTGTGAGTAAGCAACCTCTGTATTTCAATGTTTTTTGACTATACGTAAATAGCCTGCTTACGTGCACATACATCATGTGCATAATCAACGTACTAACTGTAATTTATCCTTTTTATCAGGGTTTCCTGGATGAAGCAACGTAATGCATTGAGACCTATGATCATGGTCCTACAATTTGGCCACTTGCTATACGAGGTTATAATCTGGTCTATATTTGTATTTTCTAGTCTTTAGTGTTAAGGCCAAGCAGGGCTGGTGCTCCAGTTTAGGGATTATCAATAGGTCTCTTGATTTTAATATATATATATATATATATATATATATATATATATATATATATATATATATATATATATATATATATATATATATATATATATATATATATATATATATATATATATATATATATATATATATTTTTTTTTTTTTTTTAACTCGCAATGATGTAAATGAACTTTTGACATTTTATGGAGGTTGTGTGGCGACTCTTGTTTTGGAGTTATTTTTCTTTTGCTTTAAATGTTCTAATTGGATAAGGTGCTATTTTGAGCACACTATGTCCCCAATGTTATACTGAAGGCGAGTATAGTAACAAGCCTCCGTGCACAAGTAGAAAAAAGGACCTGCAAAGCTTTTTGGGCAACCCAGTGTACAGCTACGCACAGATGAGGTCCCTTTGTTTATACAGCACATGTAGGGGTGTTATTCTTAGAGTGGAATCTTTCAAGAAAAAAAAAAAAAGGTACACAGACACACACAGACACACACAGACACACACAGACACACACGTGTAGATGAAAAACCATTTGCATTTTAATTATTTTCAATAATAGAGAGTCCTTCAAGACTTGTCATTTTAACCCAAGGCATTCAAGATTAATTTCCAAGTCTGCCATGATCAAATGCCAATGATCTGGTTGTTTTTGGCTTTAATATTTTCAATGAGCCAGAACAAGCATGTAGAAGGTTTGTACATACTTGTTCTAGGTTAGCAACTGAAAGTACAAAAGCCAAAAAAAAAAAAACCCCACAAGAACCAGATAACTAACATTTTTATTATATAAAATTATATATATATTAAATATATTTATATATTTTTCAAAATTGTTGCTCTTTTTTGTTATTGTTGTTTATAGCGCAAAAAATAAAAACTGCAGAGGCGATCAAATACGACCAAAAGAAAGCTCTATTTGTGGGAAAAAAAAAAAAAAAAAAAAAAGAGACATACATATTATTTGGATACAGCGGCGCACATCTGTGCAACTGTCAGTTAAAGTAACCCACTGCCGTATCGCAAAAAAAGGCCTGGTCATTAAGGGGGTAAAACCTTCTACGGCTGCAGTGGTTAAATAAATATGAAAGTACCAGAACTATTTGGCCCACGAGAAAATATAAAAAAAACAAAAAACAAAAAAAAAAAAAAAACTTTAGACAAATACTTAGCTGTGTCTGTTACATCTAAATTTCAGAATGAAATACAGACAAGCAGTTTCTCCTGACTAACTGAAAGCCAACAGTCAAATTATGCTGCAATTATCTGCAACAAAGACTAGCTACTCAAACATCCACCGATGTTCTCTTTGATTTGGTTTATATTCCTAGCACAGCAAGAAGCTTTTCTGTTACAGAGTAAATCTGAAGCCTTTACTTTGACGTCACAGCTGGACTCTGAGATCAGATATATTCCTACTATGATTCAAGCTTTCATCTCTACAATTAATTGTGCCATTATGTTTCAAAGACCGTAATCCTTGCCATGAAGGGTCTTTCAATCTGCAAGCATGAAGCATAACTGCATTATATGCCAACTGTATGTACTGCACAAGTTCAAAATGTATTGGACTGAAACAATATGAAAAGTGTACTGCTTTTGGTCAGGCAATAAACATATTAACTCTTATTAGATTAACTGCAGGATGAGTCAATAAAATGAAAAAAAAAAAAAAAGTACATAGCAAAAATACACGAATTTCAAATAAAAAAAAATGCACAGATACACCAACACTGTATAAAAGAAGAAAGTAAACATATGGACACTGAAGGGGTATAGTGATCTATAGGTGGGCACAAATCCATATAGAATAATACTGACTGTAAAAAGAACAAAACTAGATTTCTAAAAAAGAAAGAAGATAAAAATCACTACCAGCTACCTGAATATTTACTCTTGCATGAAAAAAGAATTCTGCACAGCCTTCTTGAATTTAAACCCATTGCATTACATTTGTATCCTTTGTGATTATTATTCTGTCGCTAAAGGGATATACACAGTATGGGAGACCAATACAAATGGTAACGCACACACTTAGGCCTCATGCACACTGGTTTTCATTAAATGCGGTTTATTCTGACAGGAGATAATCAGCATTATAAACTCACCTAAGCTGGATTTTTTCTAAACAGTTTAGGTGAGTTTAACAGAGTTTGGAGTTTAGATATTTATGTAATTCATTAGGCAGAATTTGATTTATTCTGGCTACTGAAATAAACAAAAAACACTAAAGTGCTAAATGTGCCTAGAGTTTATGCGTGTTTTTTTGTGGTCAGAAGAACAGCTCTTGAACGCGATTTTAGGGTGCTCAGACAACAGCCCTGAAAACTCCCCTGCTGGTAAACTGCTAAAAATGTCCATGTGTGCATGGACACATAGGATAACAGAGGAGAGTTTAAAGGCAGTTAAAAAACCGCCCAAACTCACAAAAAAAACCTGAAAATTTCCTATCAAATACTTACCGTAATTTTTATTTCCTGATAGACTCCATGGCAGCAACACGTGGCTTAGCCCCGCCTCAATAACTACCCTATAGGACACCTCTCCCATAATTCTTTGCTCTAGGCTGCTATCCATGTTCCGTAACTAGCCTACTCCAGACATTTGGGAGGGAACTCCTGCTGCCATGGAGTCCATCAGGAAAGGAAAATTACAGTAAGTATTTGATAGGAAATTTTCTGTTTTCCTGACAGGCTCCATGGCAGCAACGTGTGGGAAATAACTCGCCATACACACCTAGGTGGGCAAAATGTTGAGCAAAGAAACCAAAAATTTATATAACATTGTCAACCGACAACACTTGTAAACCAAAACTAATAGATGACAAGGCAGCTGGTTCAACACAGTAGTGAGCAACAAATGTGTTAATAGAAGACCAGGAGGCCGCTCTAGAGATGATATTGGGAGCGACATGCCGAGAAGCTGCCAAGAAGGTCGAGATACTCCAAGTCTAATGAGCGGTCACCACCTCGGGAGGAGCCAAGCCCTTTGCTCTGTAAGCCCTTTGAATGGTCTGTACAATCCAAGCAGAGATGGTCCTAACCGAAGCCCGCATCCCTTTGTTTTTACCATGAAGGAAGATAAAAAGAAACTCTGATTGTCTGAAGGGAGCCATGAACTCTAGGTACTGCTTCAGAGTGTGGCCCACATCAAGAGGATGAACAACCTGATTTTCCGTTGACCTGAAAGTGGGAAGCACAATCTCTTGATTTTCATGGAAGACTGAGGTCACTTTAGGGTTTGACCCCAACATGGGAATTAACTCTGCTCTATTAGGAAAAAAAAGTTAGAAAAGGCTCCTCCGAACCTAAATTACTAATTTCAGAAACCCTTTTGGCTGAAGTCACAGCTACCAGGAAAGTAGTCTTGAGTGTGAGATCTTTTGCTGAAAGAGGTTTGTCAGGATCTGATCCGAGATTGGAGAGAAAATCCAGAACAAGAGGGAGATCCCATTTGGGAAACCTTGGCTTCCTCTGAGGCCTAATCCTGATAGCATCCTTGAAGAACTGCCGGACAAGGGAATGATTTGCCCATGAAACTCCTGTGAAGGCCAAGATGGCTGATACTTGCACCCGTAAGAAGCTTACTGCCAGAGACAGGTCAAGCCCTGTTTGCAGAAAACTCAGGATGTCTTGGACTGCTGGCGGGTCACAAGGATTTGATCTGGAAGACATGTGATCAGTAAACCTGGACCATATCCGTTCATATACTCTATTAGTGCTTTTTCTTCTGGCATTCAGAAGAATGGCTTCTTCCGGGCAGCCTAGGGCTTGGAGCTTTCCCCTCTCAAAAACCAAACCCTGAGGTGTAGGTAGGATGGACAAGGGTGTAGAGTTGTGCCTTGAGATAGTAGATCCGGTCTGAGAGGTAGGGGAATTGGGTCTCAATAACTGAGGAGTGTTAAAAGAGGGAACCAAGGCATGTTGGGCCAGAAAGGAATTACCGCTATGATCTCCACCTTCTCTGTTCCGAGCCTCAAGAGAAATTTAAGTATTACCGGTACCGGAGGGAAGGCATAGGCTTTTTTGAAACCTCCACTGGTCCGTGAGAGCATCTATCCCATACACCTGAGGGTCTCGAAACCTTGAATAGTATTTGGTCATCTTGTAATTGCATGGGGAAGCAAACAGGTCTACCTCTGGAGACAATCCCAGGGCCAGGAGCCATTCGAACACCTCTATGTTGAGAGACCACTCGTTCATTTGAACATGAGAAAGAAAGCCCGCCTGTACATTCTGAATACCCACAATGTAGACCGCAGAGATGTTGGAAAAGTTTTCTGAGCCCAGCTCATTATTGGCTCCACCTCCTGAAGCAGGGACCAGCTGCGAGTTCCGCCCTGCTTCCTTACATAGGCCACCGCAGTTGTATTGTCCAACCTTAGCATTACTGATGAGTTCATTATTAGATAGCGAAATGACAGGCATGCCTGAAAGGTGGCCCTCAGTTCGAGTATGTTGGAGACAATCCCCAGAGAAGGGGAATTCCATCTGCCCTGAGCCACTTCCGTCAGGCAATGTGCGCCCCAGCCCCGATTGCTGGCATCTGAGGTTATCGTGACCCATGTGATGGGGGTGATTGAATGGCAATTTTTCCCTTGAAGCCACCAAAGGAGAGATACTTTAATGGTTGGAGTAAGGTATATGCGCTGGTTTTTGCTGGAATAATTCCATTGATGTAGGAACCCTTTTTGGAAGGGCCGTGTGCCATTGTGCCCACTTCACCATGGGAATAGTGGCTGTCATTGTGTTGATCATTTTCAAACATTGGAGAGTGGAAAGGTGAGACGATTCTGTCTCGAATTACTCCAATCTTCTCTTCTGGAAGGGAGATCGTGCCTGCCAACGTATTGAAGTGAGCCCCTAGAAACACAAGTGATTGTGTTGGCTCTAGATGGCTCTTCTCCAGATTTAGGAGCCATCCGAATTCTTGAAGGGTGGAGATGACTAGGCTTCTGTGCTCTAAAATTTGATCTTTGTCTTGAGCTAGGAGAAGAAGGTCATCAGATAGTGGTGGAGAAGAACCCCTTTGACACGAAGAAGAGCAACAACAAATAGTAGAACTTTGGAAAAAGACACGAGGTGACGTTGTTAGATCGAAAGGGAGACATGTGAATTTAAGGTGCTGTTTGCCTACCGCAAAGCGGAGGAATTGCTGGAAGTCCACTGCCACTGGAACATGAAAGTACAGTAGGTGTCTTTTAGATCAACTGATACCAACCAATCTCCCGGATGCACTGACTGTTGGGTTGCAAGTAAAGATTCCATTTTGAACTTTTCTTTTCGGATAAAGAAATTGAGATGAGTCAAATCTATGAATGGTCTCCATGTGCCATTTTTTTTCTAAATCATGAACAGAGGAAAATACATGCCGCTGCCTTGCTCGCCTTCTGGAACAGGGATGGCTGCACCTTGATCCAATAAATAGCTTACATAAGTTAACAGGACCTGCTTTTTCTCCTCTGAATCTGGAAGAGTCGTAGGAATGAATCTGAGTCTTGGGGTACTGTTGAAGACCCAGGTGTGACCAGAAGAGACCGTTTTGACGGTCCAGAAATCCTGGACTGAGGTCGCCCAGACATGCCGGAAGTGAAGAAGACGAGCCCCCGCCTTGCATGCCTGAGCGGGCTCAATCTCAAAAGGACTTAGTGGAATCCTGGTTGCCAGAGGAACCACCTTTTGTGGTTTTTTTTTAAGGCGGACTGCCTGGATTTCCAAGACCTTGAAAACTCCCGACCAAGCCTTTAACTGCGTGCTTCCCTGGTGAGATCAGAATTCTGTCTCCTTGGAAAGGAGCGTTTCTGGTTGTGTAAGCGCCGATCCTGAGGGAGGAAATCTGATTTACCACCTGTGGCCCGGGTTATGGCAATATCAAGCTTATTGCCGAAAAGAGAATTACCCTCAAAAGGGAATTCAGCACCAAGCTTGTTTGGAAGCCGGATCCGCCAACCATGAGCCATAAAGCACGACGTGCTGAAACAGCCGCCAACATAACCCGGGACATCAGGAAAACAACATCAATAGAAGCCTCCCCGAGAAAGGCGGACGGCAGCCTGATGATCTGGATAGGTGAACTTTTCGCCACTTCACTGGAGATACCTCTTATGCCCCGTACACACGGTCGGACTTTGTTCGGACATTCCGACAACAAAATCCATGGATTTTTTCCGACGGATGTTGGCTCAAACTTGTCTTGCATACACACAGTCACACAAAGTTGTCGGAAAATCCGATCGTTCTGAACGTGGTGACGTAAAACACGTACGTCGGGACTATAAATGGGACAGTGGCCAATAGCTTTCATCTCTTTATTTATTCTGAGCATGCGCGGCACTTTGTCTGTCGGATTTGTGTACACACCATCGGAATTTCCGACAATGGATTTTGTTGTCGGAAAATTTTATATCCTGCTCTCAAACTTTGTGTGTCGGAAAATCCGATGGAAAATGTGTGATGGAGCCTACACATGGTCAGAATTTCCGACAACAAGGTCCTATCACACATTTTCCGTCGGAAAATCCGACCGTGTGTACAGGGCATTAGGATCTCATCAACGCTGTCAGACCAGGTTTCCATGGCTTTGGATACTGCGGCTACAGCGAGTACTGGTTTGCAAGCCATTCCTGGTGTCAGGTAAATCCGTTTCAGATCAGAGTCGATCCGTATTTCCAAGGGATCTTTAAAAGAAGTCGTATCTTCCAAGGGAAGAGTTACATATCTCACTAAGTGCTGCATCCACCAATGGAGCTGATTCAAGGTGTTTAACATCTTCTTCCTTAAAAGGATACAACTTCAGAACTTTTGATTGCATGGAACTCTTCATCTTGCTCCTCTCATCAGAGAGGATGCCACCCAGTTCAGAGAGAAAGGGAAAATATTGACACTCCTTATTGAGCTATTTGAAAAATTTTCTCTGCTTTGGAGAAGTAACAGGGTCTTCCCAACTCAGTGCTTCTCTCACAGCTTTCACCAAAGGAGGAACCAAAGCATATTCAAAGCCCATTCCTGGATCTTCTAGATCCGATTCGCTGTCTGGGAGAGGAGCGGAAGGACGATTTGGCTGGGAGTAATCCCATGTCTCTTGGGCCAGATCTTCTCCTAATGTAGGGCGTAATGGCTCTGGTGGGGAATCGCAAGGCTGATGAGCCTACCTCTACTGTAGATTCAAGGTGCTGGGTCTGCGCCATCCTTCTCATCTGCAGCTTTAGAAAAGCAGTGATCACAGAGAGATTTGTCGGCCGGAACAGGAGCCCTACATCCCCAACATGATTTTTCTGGCCTCTGGCTAGAGCGAGATGAGGGGGGTGCGGAAGATCTCTACTATGCGGTTTGGATCTGAAAGGAGACCTATGATGGCTGGACCTGGAGGAAGATTGCCGGTGGTGCGACTTTGAAGACCCACTCCCTTCAGACCTAGAAGGGCTGTGAGAAAGAAAGCAGAAAAGAGAAGACCGGAATCAGCTGGTGCCCTAATACCCTACTCTCTCTCCCCCCCTTGAACAGGCAGAAATGTTTAAACTACAAACATACCTGTTACAAGAGGGCTGGCAACCAGGAGGCAGTGAGGGATCCATGGTATCAGCAGGAAACTGCAGGGATAAATAGGGGTCAGCTGCCAGGCAGGGAACCTACCCTCACCCAATGCCACACCAGAAGCCCAAGGAAGTCGCCGCAGAGCCCATGATCATTCCCAGGGCTCTGTAGGCTCTCACCAGGATTTAAAGGTGGCGCCGAGTGACGTCACCACGTCAGACATGAGACGCGCGAACCAAGCCTCGGCTTCGTTTCGGGTCCGTGCATGTGCAAAGCGCGCGCCGATACCCAGAAGAGAGAGGGCGGCAGCTGGAACGCAGGAAGAGCCAGCGCCATGCACAGGAAACACCAGCAGAGGAAAAGATAAGGAATGCAAGGTACATACAACATACAAACACTGCTGCCATGCATATGGATACAATCTTACCACTCCACCTATGATCACCTGGGCTGATGGAACAAATACACACACCAGACTTTATAGCAGATAATGGCCGCCTGATAACGATAGGCAAACAGGCCGTGCGCACTCTGATGATCAGGTATTAAAATCTTCAGCGTTACTCTGCATATCCACTCCATACCCTGCTTAACAGTCAGGGCCTATCAGAGGAACATAACCTGGCGCTCGGCCGATCCTGTTCGCAGGGGAGCCATCTTCAGGTAGAGAACCAACAACATGGTTATGGGAGAGGTGCCCTATAGGGTAGTTATGGAGGCGGGTCTAACCCACACATTGCTGCCATGGAGTCTGTCAGGAAATGTGAGTTTAACAGCAGCAGTGTGCATGAGGCCGTATGTTTCACATGGTAAATATTCAATGGCTACAGACTACAGCTTTGTGTGTGTAAGCGGTTTTTCAGGCAATAAAAAGGCAACTGGGATACACACCTGGTGTTTCTGAAGAATTAGATAATGGAGCAGATGCTTCTGCTAAAGCTGCCAATGTAGCCAGCACAGATGTTGATGAATTGCCAAACTGTACTGTAGAGGCTATTCCATTCTCATCTGGAAAAAACAAACAAAAAAAAGCATTCTGTAAGAAGAACAAGTTACAGGCATAAAGCAAGTTAACAGTTTTTAAAGTGGAGCTCCACCCAAAAGGGGAAGCTCCACTTGTTCGCTTCCTCCCCCTCCGCTGCCACATTTGGCACTTTTCTAGGGGTGGGGGTGTGGGCTGGACCTCCTCTTTAACCACTTAAGGACCGCCTAACGCCGATTTACGTCGGCAAAGCGGCACGGGCAGGCAAAATCACGTACATGTACGTGATTTGCCTTCCGCGGGTGGGGGGTCCGATCGGACCCCCCCCCGGTGCCCGAGGCGGTCCCGTTCTGTTCCCCGGCGATCCGAGATGAGGGGGAGGCCATCCGTTCGTGGCCCCCCCCTCGCGATCGCCGCCGGCCAATGGGAACATTCCTTTGCTGCTGTATGCTAAACAGCAGCAAAGGAAATTATGTCATCTCCCCTCGGCTCGGTATTCCGTTCCAGCGCCGAGGGGAGAAGACATCAATGTAAGTGCACAACACACTACACACACAGTAGAACATGCCAGGCACACAAAACACCCCGATCCCCCCCCCGATCGCCCCCCGATCCCCCCCCAATCACCCCCCCCCCCCCCTGTCACAAACTGACACCAGCAGGTTTTTTTTTTTTTTTTTTTTCTGATTACTGCATAGTGTCAGTTTGTGACAGTTACAGTGTTGGGACAGTTAGTATTACCCCCCTTTAGGTCTAGGGTACCCCCCTAACCCCCCCTAATAAAGTTTTAACCCCTTGATCACCCCCTGTCACCAGTGTTGCTAAGCGATCATTTTTCTGATCGCTGTATTAGTGTCACTGGTGACGCTAGTTAGTGAGGTAAATATTTAGGTTCGCCGTCAGCGTTTTATAGTGTCAGGGACCCCCATATACTATCTAATAAATGTTTTAACCCCTTGATTGCCCCCTAGTTAACCCTTTCACCACTGATCACCGTATAAACGTTACGGTTGACGCTGGTTAGTTCGTTTATTTTTTATAGTGTCAGGGCACCCGCCGCTTATTACCGAATAAAGGTTTAGCCCCCTGATCGCCCGGCGGTGATATGCGTCGCCCCAGGCAGCGTCAGATTAGCGCCAGTACCGCTAACACCCACGCACGCAGCATACGCCTCCCTTAGTGGTATAGTATCTGTACGGATCAATATCTGATCCGATCAGATCTATACTAGCGTCCCCAGCAGTTTAGGGTTCCCAAAAACGCAGTGTTAGCGGGATCAGCCCAGATACCCGCTAGCACCTGCGTTTTGCCCCTCCGCCCGGCCCACCCAAGTGCAGTATCGATCGATCGCTGTCACTTACAAAACACTAAACGCATAACTGCAGCGTTCGCAGAGTCAGGCCTGATCCCTGCGATCGCTAACAGTTTTTTTGGTAGCATTTTGGTGAACTGGCAAGCACCAGCCCCAGGCAGCGTCAGGTTAGCGCCAGTAGCGCTAACACCCACGCACGCACCGTACACCTCCCTTAGTGGTATAGTATCTGATCGGATCAATATCTGATCCGATCAGATCTATACTAGCGTCCCCAGCAGTTTAGGGTTCCCAAAAACGCAGTGTTAGCGGGATCAGCCCAGATACCTGCTAGCACCTGCGTTTTGCCCCTCCGCCCGGCCCGGCCCACCCAAGTGCAGTATCGATCGATCACTGTCCCTTACAAAACACTAAACGCATAACTGCAGCGTTCGCAGAGTCAGGCCTGATCCCTGCGATCGCTAACAGTTTTTTTGGTAGCGTTTTGGTGAACTGGCAAGCACCAGCCCCAGGCAGCGTCAGGTTAGCGCCAGTACCGCTAACACCCACGCATGCAGCATACACCTCCCTTAGTGGTATAGTATCTGAACGGATCAATATCTGATCCGATCAGATCTATACTAGCGTCCCCAGCAGTTTAGGGTTCCCAAAAACGCAGTGTTAGCGGGATCAGCCCAGATACCTGCTAGCACCTGCGTTTTGCCCCTCCGCCCGGCCCAGCCCAGCCCACCCAAGTGCAGTATCGATCGATCACTGACACTTACAAAACACTAAACGCATAACTGTAGCGTTTGCAGAGTCAGGCCTTGATCCCTGCGATCGCTAACAGTTTTTTTGGTAGCGTTTTGGTGAACTGGCAAGCACCAGCCCCAGGCAGCGTCAGGTTAGCGCCAGTACCGCTAACACCCACGCATGCAGCATACACCTCCCTTAGTGGTATAGTATCTGAACGGATCAATATCTGATCCGATCAGATCTATACTAGCGTCCCCAGCAGTTTAGGGTTCCCAAAAACGCAGTGTTAGCGGGATCAGCCCAGATACCTGCTAGCACCTGCGTTTTGCCCCTCCGCCCGGCCCAGCCCAGCCCACCCAAGTGCAGTATCGATCGATCACTGACACTTACAAAACACTAAACGCATAACTGCAGCGTTTGCAGAGTCAGGCCTTGATCCCTGCGATCGCTAACAGTTTTTTTGGTAGCGTTTTGGTGAACTGGCAAGCACCAGCGGCCTAGTACACCCCGGTCGTAGTCAAACCAGCACTGCAGCAACACTTGGTGACGTGGCGAGTCCCATAAGTGCAGTTCAAGCTGGTGAGGTGACAAGCACAAGTAGTGTCCCGCTGCCACCAAAAAGACAAACACAGGCCCGTCGTGCCCATAGTGCCCTTCCTGCTGCATTCGCCAATCCTAATTGGGAACCCACCGCTTCTGCAGCGCCCGTACTTCCCCCATTCACATCCCCAATCAAATGCAGTCGGCTGCATGAGAGGCATTTTCTTTATGTCCTCCCGAGTACCCCTACCCAACGAACCCCCAAAAAAGATGTTGTGTCTGCAGGAAGCGCGGATATAGGCGTGACACCCGCTATTATTGTCCCTCCTGTCCTGACAATCCTGGTCTTTGCATTGGTGAATGTTTTGAACGCTACCATGCACTAGTTGAGTATTAGCGTAGGGTACAGCATTGCACAGACTAGGCACACTTTCACAGGGTCTCCCAAGATGCCATCGCATTTTGTGAGACCCGAACCTGGAACCGGTTACAGTTACAAAAGTTAGTTACAAAAAAAGTGTCAAAAAAAAAATATATATATAAAATAAAAAAAAATAGTTGTCGTTTTATTGTTCTCTCTCTCTCTATTCTCTCTCTATTGTTCTGCTCTTTTTTACTGTATTCTATTCTGCAATGTTTTATTGTTATTATGTTTTATCATGTTTGCTTTTTCAGGTATGCAATTTTTTATACTTTACCGTTTACTGTGCTTTATTGTTAACCATTTTTTTGTCTTCAGGTACGCCATTCACGACTTTGAGTGGTTATACCAGAATGATGCCTGCAGATTTAGGTATCATCTTGGTATCATTCTTTTCAGCCAGCGGTCGGCTTTCATGTAAAAGCAATCCTAGCGGCTAATTAGCCTCTAGACTGCTTTTACAAGCCGTGGGAGGGAATGCCCCCCCCCCCCCCCCACCGTCTTCCGTGTTTTTCTCTGGCTCTCCTGTCTCAACAGGGAACCTGAGAATGCAGCCGGTGATTCAGCCAGCTGACCATAGAGCTGATCAGAGACCAGAGTGGCTCCAAACATCTCTATGGCCTAAGAAACCGGAAGCTACGAGCATTTTATGACTTAGATTTCGCCGGATGTAAATAGCGCCATTGGGAAATTGGGGAAGCATTTTATCACACCGATCTTGGTGTGGTCAGATGCTTTGAGGGCAGAGGAGAGATCTAGGGTCTAATAGACCCCAATTTTTTCAAAAAAGAGTACCTGTCACTACCTATTGCTATCATAGGGGATATTTACATTCCCCGAGATAACAATAAAAATGATTAAAAAAAAAAAATATGAAAGGAACAGTTTAAAAATAAGATAAAAAAAGCAGAAAAATAATAAAGAAAAAAAAAAAAAAAAAAAGCACCCCTGTCGCCCCCTGCTCTCGCGCTAAGGCGAACGCAATCGGCGGTCTGTCGTCAAACGTAAACAGCAATTGCACCATGCATGTGAGGTATCACCGCGAAGGTCAGATCGAGGGCAGTAATTTTTGCAGTAGACCTCATAGGTAGATCTAAAGTGGTAACCTGTAAAGGCTTTTAAATGCTTTTAAAAATGTATTTAATTTTGTTGCCACTGCACGTTTGTGCGCAATTTTAAAGCATGTCATGTTTGGTATCCATGTACTCGGCCTAAGATCATCTTTTTTATTTCATCAAACATTTGGGCAATATAGTGTGTTTTAGTGCATTAAAATTTAAAAAAGTGTGTTTTTTCCCCAAAAAATGCGTTTGAAAAATCGCTGCGCAAATACTGTGTGAAAAAAAAAAAATGAAACACCCACCATTTTAATCTGTAGGGCATTTGCTTTAAAAATATATAATGTTTGGGGGTTCAAAGTAATTTTTTTGCAAAAAAAAAAAATAACTTTTTCATGTAAACAATAAGTGTCAGAAAGGGCTTTGTCTTCAAGTGGTTAGAAGAGTGGGTGATGTGTGACATAAGCTTCTAAATGTTGTGCATAAAATGCCAGGACAGTTCAAACCCCCCCCAAATGACCCCATTTTGGAAAGTAGACACCCCAAGCTATTTGCTGAGAGGCATGTCGAGTCCATGGAATATTTTATATTGCGACACAAGTTGCGGGAAAGAGACATTTTTTTTTTTTTTTTTTGCACAAAGTTGTCACTAAATGATATATTGCTCAAACATGCCATGGGAATATGTGAAATTACACCCCAAAATACATTCTGCTGCTTCTCCTGAGTACAGGGATACCACATGTGTGAGACTTTTTGGGAGCCTAGCCACGTACGGGACCCCGAAAACCAAGCACCGCCTTCAGGCTTTCTAAGGGCTTGAATTTTTGATTTCACTCTTCACTGCCTATCACAGTTTCGGAGGCCATGGAAAGCCCAGGTGGCACAAACCCCCCCCCAAATGACCCCATTTTGGAAAGTAGACACCCCAAGCTATTTGCTGAGAGGTATAGTGAGTATTTTGCAGACCTCACTTTTTGTCACAAAGTTTTGAAAATTGAAAAAAGAAAAAAAAAAAAAAAATGTTTTTTCTTGTCTTTCTTCATTTTCAAAAACAAATGAGAGCTGCAAAATACTCACCATGCCTCTCAGCAAATAGCTTGGGGTGTCTACTTTCCAAAATGGGGTCATTTGGGGGGGTTTTGTGCCACCTGGGCATTCCATGGCCTCCGAAACTGTGATAGGCAGTGAAGAGTGAAATCAAAAATTTTCACCCTTAGAAATCCTGAAGGCGGTGATTGGATTTTGGGGCCCCGTACGCGGCTAGGCTCCCAAAAAGTCCCACACATGTGGTATCCCCATACTCAGGAGAAGCAGCTAAATGTATTTTGGGGTGCAATTCCACATATGCCCATGGCCTGTGTGAGCAATATATCATTTAGTGACAACTTTATGCAAAAAAAAAAAAAAAAAAAAAAAAAAGTGTCACTTTCCCACAACTTGTGTCAAAATATAAAATATTCCATGGACTCAATATGCCTCTCAGCAAATAGCTTGGGGTGTCTACTTTCCAAAATGGGGTCATTTTGGGGGGTTTTGTGCCACCTGGGCATTCCATGGCCTCCGAAACTGTGATAGGTAGTGAGGAGTAAAATCAAAAATTTACACCCTTAGAAATCCTGAAGGTGGTGATTGGTTTTCGGGGCCCCGTACGCGGCTAGGCTCCCAAAAAGTCCCACACATGTGGTATCCCCATACTCAGGAGAAGCAGCTGAATGTATTTTGGGGTGCAATTCCACATAGGCCCATGGCCTGTGTGAGCAATATATCATTTAGTGACAACTTTTTGTAAATATTTTTTTTTTTTTTTTGTCATTATTCAATCACTTGGGACAAAAAAAATAAATATTCAATGGGTTCAACATGCCTCTCAGCAATTTCCTTGGGGTGTCTACTTTCCAAAATGGGGTCACTTGGGGGGGTTTTGTACTGCCCTGCCATTTTAGCACCTCAAGAAATGACATAGGCAGTCATAAACTAAAAGCTGTGTAAATTACAGAAAATGTACCCTAGTTTGTAGACGCTATAACTTTTGCGTAAACCAAAAAAAATATACGCTTATTGACATTTTTTTTACCAAAGACATGTGGCCGAATACATTTTGGCCTAAATGTATGACTAAAATTTAGTTTATTGGATTTTTTTTATAACAAAAAGTAGAAAATATCATTTTTTTTCAAAATTTTCGGTCTTTTTCCGTTTATAGCGCAAAAAATAAAAACCGCAGAGGTGATCAAATACCATCAAAAGAAAGCTCTATTTGTGGGAAGAAAAGGACGCAAATTTCGTTTGGGTACAGCATTGCATGACCGCGCAATTAGCAGTTAAAGCGACGCAGTGCCAAATTGGAAAAAGACCTCTGGTCCTTAGGCAGCATAATGGTCCGGGGCTCAAGTGGTTAACTTCAAAATGATTTCCACAGTAAACCCCTGCAGAAATGCCAATGCAGTAACTGTCAAAACATTAGGAGCATCAACAAGACAAAAATATAGAAAGAGAGGCTTAAAGTGGAGGGCCACCCTGAAAAAAAAAAAAAAAAAGTTTAAACTTACCTAAACCCTTGTTGCTAGGCAGTCTTCCTAATCTGCCTCTTCCTATTCCGCAGCGTGTTCTTTCTGCTCCTCGGTGAGCGGTGAGCGGCCCCGTTTTCTTCTGTAAACTGTGCGTGTTCCCACGCGTGCGCAGTAGGAAACTGGCAGTGAAGCCGCAAGGCTCCACTGCCTGTTTCCCCTACTTAGGATGGCGGTGCCGGGACCCGAGAGATGGGTCGGCCTCGGGCGGCCGACATCGCGGGCACCCAGGACAGGTAAGTACTTATTTAAAGTCAGCAGCTACAGTGTTAGTAGCTGCTGACTTAATTTTTTTTTTTTCAGGGACGGAATCCCGCTTTAATCTATTAAAACAAGTAGGTCCTCAAACTGCAGTATTTTTGATAAATCTAAGGTAGATTGGATTGTTCAATTTTAACAGCTTAGAATAAGTTATTTTTAAACCATTTAATGGAATACCTGAGCATACACACTTGCCATACATTTTACTCTCAAAAGGCTATTCATTTATTTTACACACTGACAATGCACTAGAAGTGAAAAACATTAGGCTGTGTGAAGATATTAGGAAGACTAAACTATATAACTCAAGGCTTGACAAATTTGTTTTGAATCTAGGAGCCAGCTAAAGAAGTTAGGAGCCAGTTTTAACCACTTGCCTACTGGGCATTTTTCACCCCCTTCCTGCCCAGGCCAATTTTTAGGATGTGTTTACTCACAGTGTTCACCAATAACTCTTTTTGTCAGATCACATTCATATTGTGACCGATTTTCAATGAGGGTATTATTGTCAATATTCACACATATATACTTTTACTGTTCATTTACATTGATCATTGCTTTCATTAGCACATTTTTATTTTTTCATTTTTTTTATTTGAGCGCTACTATTTATTCCAATTATATCTAGAGGTTTAAATTTAGTCACGTATTTGTTACATATTAAGTGGCAGCTATAGTTTATTTAAATTATACTTTTTTCTCTTATTTAGAAGCGCAGTGGAGGTATCACAGGGTGTAGGGCGTTAGCTTGTGAACTATCAGGTGTGCACTGATTAGCAGTGTAAATGTCCCCTTTACACTGACGAATAGCCGGTTATTGGCTTTCCTTACGTTGTGACAACGCTGAAGAATGTTAATGACGATAACCGGCATTTGTTTACTTGTGATCAGCTGTGATTGGACACAGCTGATCATGTGGTAAAGGGCTGCTGTGATTGACCCTTTACCTCAATCTGTGAGAAGCTTTGATCCAAAGGAGGACCCCGAGGTGCGCAGGTGGTGTGGTGTTGTGGGGTTCTGGGAGGACGTCAATAGAACTGGATGAACACGATGTAGCTGTCTCTTGGCAATGGCGTGGTTGGCAAGTGGGAGATGGATGCGGACTACTGACAAAAGCCCAGGGGTCAGGACGCAATGTCTAGTTGCAATGGCAAACTGCCGCCTGGGATTTGTCGAGCCGTGACATAACTGAAACATCAATATTGATTAGGACTGGTCCTTTAACAGAAAAGTGCTTCAACTGCTGAGTTGCATTATCTTAGTGCAGGAATGGTAACAATGTTGCACATGTGATATGACCAGAAAAAGCCCCATGGACTTCCACAAAGAGGTTGTGCAGCAGTCAGTTCTTGGTTTATTAAAAAGGAAAAAAAAAAAAAAAAAAAAAAAAAAAAAAAAAGGAAAAAGGAAACACTGGCATGAGAATTCATTGTGGGACCCTTATCTCACATATACAAAAGGAATTCTGGTTGTCACTGCTGACCTACCTCATACTAATCCAGTGATCCAATGACAAGCATTCAGCTTTTGTGACCCAGGCCAAGCATGCAGTGAGTAAAGTCAAAGTGAAGTAAGAACTCAGAATTATTAAAGGGGTTGTAAAGTGTGTTTGTGTGTGTGTTTTAAATAAAAGGTTTATACTTGCTTGCTCTGTAGAGTGGCCCTGAACCTCCTCTTCTCGGATCTCTCTCCAGCCCTCTTAGCTCCACCCCTCCGGCAAGTACCCCAGAGCCTATTGACCCAGACAGCAGGACTCTGCCCCACCCCCACTGGCTTTGATTGACAGCAGCAGGAGCCAATGGCTCCCACTGCCTCAGCAATGCCAGTGAGACCAGGAAATGAGGGGAGATAAGAGCTGCAGACGTGCACAGTGCTGGATCAAATGACGGCTCAGGTAAACATTTAAGCAGCAAGTCAGTTGATTTTATGTTTTTACGGTATGATAGATGCTGTAGAACATTACTGGGTACAAATACTCCAGAGCCCGTTAGCAAAATGCTTACATATGGCTAAAGAACTGCTAGTAAGACACTACTAAATAACCTAGTACAGTCCGTTATACAGTGGGGACGGAAAGTATTCAGACCCCCTTAAATTTTTCACTCTTTGTTATATTGCAGCCATTTGCTAAAATCATTTAAGTTCATTTTTTTCCTCATTAATGTACACACAGCACCCCATATTGACAGAAAAACACAGAATTGTTGACATTTTTGCAGATTTTTAAAAAAAAGAAAAACTGAAATATCACATGGTCCAAAGTATTCAGACCCTTTGCTGTGACACTCATTTATTTAACTCAGGTGCTGTCCATTTCTTCTGATCATCCTTGAGATGGTTCTACACCTTCATTTGAGTCCAGCTGTGTTTGATTATACTGATTGGACTTGATTAGGAAAGACACACACCTGTCTATATAAGACCTTACAGCTTACAGTGCATGTCAGAGCAAATGAGAATCAAGAGGTCAAAAGGAACTGCCTGAAGAGCGCAGAGACAGAATTGTGGCAAGGCACAGATCTGGCCAAGGTAACAAAAAAATTTCTGCTGCACTTAAGGTTCCTAAGAGCACAGTGGCCTCCATAATCCTTAAATGGAAGAAGTTTGGGACGACCAGAACCCTTCCTAGAGCTGGCCGTCCGGCCAAACTGAGCTATCGGGAGAGAAGAGCCTTGGTGAGAGAAGTAAAGAAGAACCCAAAGATCACTGTGGCTGAGCACCAGAGATGCAGTCGGGAGATGGGAGAAAGTTGTAGAAAGTCAACCATCACTGCAGCCCTCCACCAGTCGGGGTTTTATGGCAGAGTGGCCCAACGGAAGCCTCTCCTCAGTGCAAGACACATGAAAGCCCGCATGGAGTTTGCTAAAAAAAACACCTGAACCACTCCAAGATGGTGAAAAATTCAAGTTAGACTTACCGGTAACTTGTTTTCCTTGAGTCTTTCAGGACAGCACTTGAGAGAGTGACTCCTCCCCTTGCAAACAGGAAACACCTCTTCCACCAAACTTTAAAAGGAGGCTCCTTTCCACACATTGTCAGTAGTAGTAGTAGTAGTAGTAGTAGAAAACGGTAAGTCTAACTTGAATTTTCCCTTATCGTCTTTCAGGACAGCACTTGAGAGGATAATAGAGACTTACCCCCCTAGGGAGGGACCATAGCCTGCAGAACCTTTCTGCCAAAAGCCTGATCCCCTGCTGATAGGAGATCCAGTCTGTAATAGCCGCCTTACAAATCTGATCTGGGGTGGCACCAGCTCTTTCTGCCCATGTAGTGGCCTGGGCTCTCGTTGAATGAGCCCTAATTCCCAGCGGGGAAGAAAAACCTATTTGAGAATAGGCTACAGAAATAGCTGTCTTAAGCCATCTAGCCAATGATGCTTTTGACGCTTGTTGGCCTTTTTTGTTTCCAGAAAAAAGAACAAATAATGAATCTGAAACTCTAAACCCTCCTGTTACTTCCAAATAATGTAACAGGATACGTCTTACGTCTAAATTGTGAAACTGCTCTTCCTTTGCACCCGAAGGGTTAGCACAAAAGGTTGGTAGAGTAATCTCCTGAGACCTGTTACTAAAGCTTTCCACTTTTGGCAAAAACCCCAGATCTACTTTAAGGACAACTCTATCAGGAAAAACTGACAAAAAAGGCTCTTTTACTGATAGAGCGTGCAGTTCACTAATCCTTCTTGAAGTAATTGCGACCAGAAAAAGAGTCTTCAAAGTTAAATTTTTTAGGGATATGGCCTGTAAAGGCTCAAATGGTTCTTTTGCCAGAGCTTGCAGAACCACCGAGAGATCCCAATTTGGGAAATGCCTCACCAGGACCGGTCTAGACCTGGAAAGTGCTTTGAAAAATCTCATGATCAGAGTTTCTGAAGATAAGGATCTCTCCAGATAAACTCCCAAGGCGGCCACCTGCACCTTAAAAGTGCTGACCGCCAGATTCTTGTCTGCACCTTTTTGCAAAAACTCCAGCACTGAAACTAGATCTTTAACCTTCCTATGTTCAGAATGACAGAAAGAAACATAGACTTTCCATACTTTGGCGTAAATATCCCTGGTTACCTTTTTCCTACTGGAAAGCAACGTAGAAGTTAAACGTTCTGAAAAGCCTTTGCTTCTCATTAACTGCTCCTCAGATACCAGGCAGTGAGATCCTGACTGAGCGGAAGATGCCAACATGGTTTGATTGCCAACTGAAGAATTGTGGAAAACCAAGCTCTCTTTGGCCAATATGGAGTAATCAAAATTATTGATACTCTCTCTCAGAATTTTTCTCAACACTAGAGGGATTAACCTGAATGGAGGAAAAGCATACCCTAGGTGAAAATCCCACGGATGTGCCAGAGCATCTATCCCCTGAGAGCAATTGTCTCTCTGAAGGGAGAAAAATTTTGGGAGCTGCGAGTTTTGTTTTGAAGCAAACAGGTCTACCTGCGGAAGGCCCCAAACACTGGTGATTAATGGAAACACCTTCCTGTTCAGACTCCACTCTGATTCCTGCACTTTCTGTCTGCTGAGATAATCCGCTACTTCGTTTAATGTGCTTTTTAGATGGACTGCGGATAGAGATAGTAAGTGGTTCTCCGCCCACTCCAGAATCTCTACTGAGAGTAAGTGAAGAGCCCTGCTTCTTGTGCCTCCCTGTTTGTTCAGGTAGGCTATGGTAGTGGCATTGTCCGACAAAATCTGGACATGGCAACCTATGAGGTTTTGAGAGAAGAAAGCTAATGCTAGAGCAACCGCCTTCAGCTCTCTCCAATTTGAGGATTTTTGGGCCTCGAACTGGGACCATGTTCCCTGCGCTAAGGTCTGACCCATGTGGGCCCCCCATCCCTGCAAACTGGCGTCTGTTGTGACCACTTTTCCGGTCGGAAAAGACCAAAGAAGACCTTTTTGCAGTACCACCTGACTTTTCCACCACCAAAGTGAACGTTTGACTCTGGTGGGGATCTTTATTTTTGTATCCAAACTCTCTGTCCTGTGGTTCCATGTCCTTAGAAGGAACCTCTGGAGAGTCCTGAAATGCAGCCTTGCCCATTGGATGGCTGGCATGGAAGAGGTTAATGTCCCCAGAGCCGACATAACCTTTCGGACTGAAATCAGTTGATTTGTTTGTAGTGCCGTTATTACCCTTTGAACCTTGATCTTTTTCTCTTCCGGGAAAAAAATCTTTTGCTCCACTGAATCTATCAAGTAACCCAGAAACAGTGCTTGCTGAGCTGGGATGAAATTTGATTTTTGAACATTCACTATCCACCCTAGTGACTCCAAATGACTCCGGGATCTGTTCAAATCCTCCTGCAACTTTTCCCTGGATGGGGCAAAAAAGAGGAGGTCGTCCAGATATGGAATTACCGCAATCCCCTGGAGTCAAAGAGGGGCGAGAGCTTCCGCCATTATCTTCGTAAAAATACGAGGAGCTGACGACAGGCCGAAGGGAAGGGCCCTGAACTGAAGATGTATAATCTCCTTGCCCATATTCACTACAAACCTCAGGAACTTCTGGGACTGAGGTGCTACAGGAATATGAAGATAAGCATCCCTCAGATCGATTGATGCCATAAAACAATCTTTTGTCAGAATGTTCCTGACAGTGAAAATTGAGTCCATACAAAACTTTTTGTATAGGACTGACTTGTTCAGGGGTTTTAGGTTGAGGATAAGACGGAAGTTTCTGGATGGTTTTCTTATCAGAAAGATGTGTGAATAGAAACCCTGACCCTGTTCTTCTGGGGATACTAGTATCACTACCCTCTGGTGCCTCAGATCCTTTAAAAGGTTCTTCATGGCCAGAGCCTTTGTTAGATCCCTTGGTAGGTTTGTTACAAAGAATCTTTCTGGCGGGCGATCCAAAACTCTATCCTGTAACCTTGGGACAGCATGTCCAAAATATATAGACTTTTTGTCACGCTGGTCCAAAGGGGAAGGAAACTTTGAAGCCTTCCCCCCCACTGGTACGCACAAGTCATTGTTCTTTACCGGAGGCTGCATGAGGATGGAAAAGGACATCTCCTTTGCCTTTACCCTTCTGCGATGCCCAATTTTTTCTTTTCTCCTGGGGTTTGGTTTGTTCTTGAGCCCCTTGGGAACGAAAAAAACGTTTAACTGGCTGCTTTTTCTTTTTGATGGAAAAAGACTTCTTTTTATCAGCTGTTCTATCTAGAACCGCATCTAAGTCAGGTCCAAAAAGCAAGTCACCCAGGAACGGTATCCCACACAGCTTGTTTTTGGATGCCGCGTCCCCCGGCCAATTTTTCAACCACAGAGACCTTCTGGCTGAGTTGGCTAGAGCAGCAGATCTAGCTGTCATTTTAATTGATTCCGCTGATGCATCAGATATAAATGCGACAGCGGCAGACAGAGTTGAGAATGAATCCAAAATTTCTTGTTTTGGTGAGTCTGCTGAGATATGGGCCTTAAGTTGCTCTAACCAGAACTCCATATTTCTGGATACCACCGTAGTTGCCATAGTAGGTTTAAGATTTCCCATGATGGATTGCCAAGCCCTTTTTAGTAGCTGGTCCATCCTTTTATCCATGGGATCTCTCAACATCCCCATGTCCTCGAATGCCAAATCTGTAGACCTCGAGACTTGGGAAAACGCGGCATCTAGTTTGGGGTTTTTGTTCCAAACCGCCGCTGGATCTTCATCAAAAGGAAAACGCCTTTTTAAGGCTTTGGGAAAGAAAAGCTTTCTCTCTGGCTCTGTCCACTCTTTCTTAATAGCTTCAGAAATAACAGAGTGTACTGGGAACTTGCGATTTTTGTGTTCGCTAAGCCCTGCATACATTTTATCATGCAGAGATAACTCCTTTCTTTCCTCCTCCAGACCCAGTGTGGTATAGATTGCTTTTAACAGGCCATCTACCTGTTCTAAAGACAATTTAAATTTTAAAGGTAAATTTTTTCCTTCCTCACCCTCATCAGAATCCTCAGATTGAGAGGGGGAATGTCCCTCTGGGGTAGGAGATGCCTCAGTCTCCACCGCCGGGACTATAAGTGAGCCTTGAAAGAACTGTGAGGTAGTAGGCTGACTCAGGGATGGGTTTGCTAGCGAAGAGCGAAATGATTGGATAGTCGCATCAAGTTCTTTTTTAACAGATGCAATCAAGTCGCTGCAAGCGGAAGAAGCTTCTTCTTTAACTAGCAAATCAATACAAGCTTGACATAACGTCTTCTTCCATCCTTCAGGTAGCTTGGATTTACATAAAGGGCATTTCCTTTTTGCCACTGGATCAGAGCTCTTGGCCTGCCATGAGACAAAAGAAGAAACCATCCCAGTGAGACAACCTGTCCTATTCCCAAGGATGCTCACCACAGGTGCACAGTAAGAACTAAACTGCCTTATGTGCCCAGGCAGGCCCCTGCCACCGGGGGGGGGGGGGGGGGGGGGGGGGGGGATAAGAGAGATAGAGAGAGAGACCCCCCACAGTACAAGGAGGACAGTATACAACTGCCCCTTACCTGGGCTTTGCTGGTGCCTGTCCCACTCGCTGCCGCCATCGATTCCATCGAGCAGCGCTTGCTGTGTTTGTGGCTAAAACGCTGGTTCCGGACTCCAATAGCGCCAGTGCGCCGGACCGGAACCGCTAAATAAGCACCAGCCCCATTCCTCCCCTTTCCCTCTGCGATTTCCGGCGGAAATGACGCCGCACGCCTGTTCCGTGGGCGCCGCCCCCTTTCCGGATGCCTCACTTCCGGCGGATGGAGCCCCGCTGCCATCCCCAAGATGGCGGCGGTGTAATAAGCAACGGGCGGTGGACCTGAGAAAAAAGCATAGTAAACGGCCACCGCCTGTCTTGCCGCCGCCTAGGAGCGATGCCCACGACAGTCAGACTCACCCTGAGCCCAGATGGAGAGGGAGCCCAGCCAGCAGCACCTAACCTCAGCTGTGGAATGGGAAGAACAGCTCTCATGAGGTAAAAAGCATTTGGTGAAAAACACAGGAAACCTGAGCTCCCAGGACAGCACCTGAGAGCCCTGACTTCCCCACGAAGTGTTCCCTCCGGATGAAACACAAACTGACAATGTGTGGAAAGGAGCCTCCTTTTAAAGTTTGGTGGAAGAGGTGTTTCCTGTTTGCAAGGGGAGGAGTCACTCTCTCAAGTGCTGTCCTGAAAGACGATAAGGGAAAATAAGATTCTTTGGTCTGATGAGACCAAGATAGAACTTTTTGGCCTTAATTCTAAGCGGTATGTGTGGAGAAAACCAGGCACTGCTCATCACCTGTCCAATACAGTCCCAACAGTGAAGCATGGTGGTGGCAGCATCATGCTGTGGGGGGTGTTTTTCAGCTGCAGGGACAAGACGACTGGGTGAAATCGAGGGAGAGATGAATGCGGCCAAGTACAGGGATATCCTGGACGAAAACCTTCTCCAGAGTGCTCAGAACCTCAGACTGGGCAGAAGGTTTACCTTCCAACAAGACAATGACCCTAAGCACACAGCTAAAATAACGAAGGAGTGGCTTCACAACAACTCCGTGACTGTTCTTGAATGGCCCAACCAGAGCCCTGACTTAAACCCAATTGAGCATCTCTGGGAGAGACCTAAAAATGGCTGTCCACCAACGTTTACCATCCAACCTGACAGAACTGGAGAGGATCTGCAAGGAGGAATGGCAGAGGATCCCCAAATCCAGGTGTGAAAAACTTGTTGCATCTTTCCCAAAAAGACTCATGACTGTATTAGATCAAAAGGGTGCTTCTACTAAATACTGAGCAAAGGGTCTGAATACTTAGGACTATGTGATATTTCAGTTTTCTTTTTTAATAAATCTGCAAAAATGTCAACAATTCTGTGTTTTTATGTCAATATGGGGTGCTATGTGTACATTAATGAGGAAAAAAAATGAACTGAAATTATTTGAGCAAATGGCTGCAATATAACAAAGTGAAAAATTTAAGGGGGTCTGAATACTTTCCGTCCCCACTGTATATGGATGGGAAAAAAAAAAAAAAAAAAAAAAAAAAAAAAAAAACACCCTATAAATTTTATATATTCCAAAAAAAAAAAACAGAAAGAAGAATGCACCTGTAAATTCAGGATTATGAAGCTTGCTGACACTGTATTCAAAAATCTGCAATTTGTAATATGCATTCTAAAATCAAGCAATTTTCTCACCGGTTAAATTTACCACACCTCCGGGTCCAATGAAAAACTGTGGTGTAGCCGTGTGTATCGTTACAGTTTCTGGGCTTTCAGGATTTGTGTTAATTTGGTTTTGCATTGCAATCTAAGTCAAAAAAGAAAATACAGACTTCTGTTAAAAAAAGAAAATATTTAAGGTAAAAGAACAGAAACATACTAAAAACTACTGAAAAATACCTGTAGTATTTCTGCGATATCCTCATTGCCATTGTCCGCAGAGATATCAAATGCTGTTTTACAGAACTTGCTCTGACTATGAACATCTGCTCCATATTTTACCAAAAGCTCTACAACTTCCTGATGATTGTGTTCCGTTGCCCAGTGAAGAGCTGTCATCTTCAGCATGTCTTTGGCATTGATGTCAGCACCGTGCTACAAATACAAAATCTGTTACTACAGAGGACACACTTTGGCTGCATGCAGAGATGCACATTACAGAGAACTACGAGCAAATTAAATTTAGTCGGCCCTACCAGATTATCTATTAAAACAAAAGTAAAACTTTAAATTCAAAAGCATACACTGCAGTGTGCACTTCAGCACAACCCTTTAGGGCCCTTTCACACAGGCAAACCGATCGGGTCCACCTGTCAGTTTTTCAGGTGGATCCAATCGCAGGATCCATTGCCCGCTATGGAGTGGCGGGTGTCACCACTGACATACGATCCAATCCTGTCTGCCATCTGTTCCCCGATCAAATAGTAGTTGGGTGTAAACAGACAGGTGGTCCGTTTACATCCGACCGCCTATAGAGGAAAGCAGGCTGTGGCTGCTTTGTGTAAGTGGAGTAGACACGGTCCAGCCACCCGCCTGATCAGCGGGGATCAGCAGACAGACTCAAGCGAAGCTTGCCCTGTGTGAAAGGGGCCTTAGTCTTCTTCAGTGATTTTAAACCATTAACTCTCTCGCTGCCAGCGCCATTTTTGCAGACATTACGAAAAAAAAAATTTTAGACTTGAAGAAAAAAAAAATATGTATACTAAAATAACATTTTAGGGCCCGCAAACAAAATATATTACACAATTATTGCATAAAGTACAATAGATGTGGTTGCGCCAAGTAAATAGATATTAAACATGTAAAGCCTTAAAACTGTGCGCACATGTGAAACAGCGTACAGTACTTTAATGCCCAAAATTTTCCATAGAGGTTTTGAAAGCTCCTAGACGGCATCAGTTTAGAGTGAACTGTGAATAATGGCCCTGGAATTATATCTCTTACTCCAGCATGCAGTGACATGTAACATGTGTAGCAAAATCTGCTTCTGTTTGAAGGCGTTCTCAATGTGTGTTTACATTCATAGAAATGGGGGGGGGGGGGGGGGGGGGAGTGGCAGGCAAGTAACACTTTAAATTTTTCACTTTAAATTTCAATCACCTGCTTTCCACTGAAGCCACTGTCTAGTAGCCGAGACAGTGTGTAAACCTACCTTGGTGGCAGCGAGAGGGTTAATGAGCATTTTTAATACTGTAATCAAACATTTATTTTCTGGACATCGGTGTATACTGTAGGTTTATGGATAAATGAATTAATAATACCATTAAAGTACAATTACTTATAAAGTCCTTTGTCACTACCCCCATACCCTACAGGAGTCCCTAAAGGCAATTGTTGCATAAGCTCAGGCACACAACCCACCTGAAAGACTTCAGGCCTGGAATATAGCGCTGGATCATGTGATAGTATCTCTTCTCCTAGAAGAATGTTGGGTATTCATGAAGCCTTTGGAATAACTGGTTCAGGAGTTTCTTACAACACATCCACAAATCACCATTCATTGCCACCTACCAGCACTTAGCTCATAATGATATTTTAATCAATTACATTTTCATTTTAAAATTTATTAAAAACAAAATAACCCTTGAGACTCACCTTGATTAATACCTCTACTATGTTTGCATGTCCTTCTGAAGCCGCCATATGCAAGGGAGTTCTGTCAACCTTAGTGCGTGCATCTCTGCTGACTCCTGCCCTAAGTAATACTTCTGTGGTGGAATAATGTCCATACTGAGCTGCAAGGTGGAGTGGAGATGTTCCCAGCTGTAAACCAAAAACAAACCATGAAGAAACAAAAAACAAATCAAAATAGCATGTAGGAGCCAATATATATTTCTTATTTCTGTTCGAAAGTAGGAAAAGTCCAGAAAGTTATGTCCTTTTACAGTGAGCGGTTGGTAATCTAGGACATTTTGTACCACAAACTGCCAGGTGTCTTGGCATGAACAATAGACTGAAAAGGACATTACTTAGGGAACAGATGAATGTTTAAGGTCCCTTTCAGACGGGTGTTCCGATCAGGTCCGCCAGTCAGTTTTTCAGGCAGACCTAATCAGAAGGACCATTCACACCTATAGGAAGCTGTCCACTTACACCTACCTACCTCTAGGTCCGATCAAACCCACAACCCCCCACCCCAAAAAAAACACAGGAGACTCCACCCTCTTCTGTTTTGGTGATCAAAAGGTAGCCAGGTGTAAAGAGACAGTGGAGTCTGAGCAGGAGCAGAGCAGATGCTGATCACTACAGAATTCACCCCGTGTGAAAGGGGCCTAATATGGATGTTCAAAAATCCAAATTCCACACAGTAGTCTTAGGTTTCATGCACACTAATAAATGCCTCTTTTTCTTCTGTGTTTTTTTTTTTTCAGCCTTTAAAAGCATCTCTGTGTTAGTGCCGGTTCACACAGGGGCGGCACGACTTGCAGGTCGCCTCAGCGAGGCGACCTGCAAACGACTTCCGAGGCGACTTGCAAAACGACTTCTGTATAGAAGTCTATGCAAGTCGCCTCAAGTCGCCCCCAAAGTAGTACAGGAACCTTTTTCTAAGTCGGAGCGACTTGCGTCGCTCCTATTAGAACGGTTCCGTAGCACAGAACGGGAGGAGACTTGTCAGGCGACTAGGTCGCCTGACAAGTCGCCCCTGTGTGAACCGAGCCTTAGGCGTTAACAAGCACAGAGGGAAAAAACAAACAAACACACACACACACACACACACACACACACACACACACACAAAGCACATTCAGGAGAGGAACTTTTAAGCAGAAAAAACCCCCCAAAAAAACACTTGACACTCCTAAAAAGCTAGATATGTTTAAGTGTTTAAGAGCGTCAATGTATTTCTAGGGTGAGAATAAATGAATATTCTGCCCAATATAAGCCAATAACACTCAAACACTTGACACACCTAAATGCTTGCGCAATGAGCTTGAGCAAATGCCCAGTGTGCAAAAGGCCATTTTAAGGAAGGTGGCTAGATCACATGTGACTGTAAAGGCTGGATTTAAACTGCAGAGATAGTGAAATGCTGTCTTTTAGTTTACAAGTAAACATTTTCTATTAAAAACACCCTTCACACTTTCTGCTGGATTTTACCGCATGTAGTAACATAAAATAAAATGCACCAGAATACAATACACGTTGAAATGCAACAGTTCAGTGTGAATCCAGCCAAAAGGAATGGTGGGATAATGAAGGGCTTAGTCAAAATTATTCGCTGATCAATTGGACTACTGCAAACTTTAACGGATATCTGAACAAATTAAGTTGCTGCTCTTAGGCTCGGTTCACACTGGGGCGACTTGGGATCCGACTTGTACGTCCTCAAGTCGCTCCAGAAATAGTTTCAATGGGAGTTAACGCTAACGTCTTAATAGACACTACTGAAGTCGCTCCGACTTCAGAGCGTACTCCCTGTACTACTTTGATCCGACTTTGATCCGACTTCAGCCTATTGATTATCATTGAAGTCGGATCAAAGTCGGATCGCCGTCTCGCATGATCCGACTTCGGCATGCGACTTGTGCTCAAATGATCTTGAGGGGAACTCCGCGCCAAATTTTAAATAAAAATCCGGCATGGGTTCCCCCTCCAGGGGCATACCAGGCCCTTGGGTCTGGTATGGACCTCGAGGAGAACCCCCTACGCCGAAAAAACGGCGTGGGGGGTCCCCCCCCAATCCATACCAGACCCTTATCCGAGCACGCAGCCCGGCCGGACAGGAATGGGGGTGGGGACGAGCGAGCGCCCCCACCCTCCTGAACCGTACCAGGCCGCATGCCCTCAACATGGGGGGTTTGGTGCCTTGGGGGAGGGGGGCGCGCTGCGGCCCCCCCCACCCCAAAGCACCTTGTCCCCATGTTGATGAGGACAAGGGCCTCTTCCCGACAACCCTGGCCGTTGGTTGTCGGGGTCTGCGGGCGGGGGGCTTATCGGAATCTGGGAGCCCCCTTTAATAAGGGGGCCCCCAGATCCCGGCCCCCCACCCTATGTGAATAGGTATGGGGTACATGGTACCCCTACCCATTCACCTAGGGAAAAAAGCGTCAATAAAAAAAACACAGTACACAGGTATTTAAAATAATTTATTAGGCAGCTCCGGGATCTTCTTCCGACTCCGGGGGGTCCCTCCGGCGTCTTCTCCCGGTGTCCGCATCTTCTGCCGGCTCCACCGCTATCTTCTGGCGCTCTTTTGCCAGCGGTGGTCCGGACCTCTGGATCATCTTCTTCCCTCTTCTCTTCCAGAGATGTTGACACGACGCTCTCCCCAGCCAGAATGGTTTCTGTGCGCTCTGCAAGGGACTTATATAGGCGGTGACCCCGCCCCCTTATGCAGTCACAGTCCCTGGGCATGCTGGGTCTGTGACGTTTTAGGAGGCGTGGTCACCGGGTGATGACCACGCCCCCTTATGACGGCACAGCCCCAGCATGCCCTGGGACAGTGACCTCATAAGGGGGCGGGGTCACCGCCTATATAAGTCCGTTGCGGAGCGTTCAGAGACCATTCCAGCTGGAGAGAGCGTCGTGTCAACATCTCTGGAAGAAAAGAAGAAGGCAGAAGTCCGGACCACCGCTAGCAATTGAGCTGCAGAAGATAGCGGAGGAGCCGGCAGAAGATGCGGACACCGGGAGGAGACGGCGGAGAGACCCCCGAAGTCGGAAGAGGACCCCCGAAGTCGGAAGAAGATCCCGGAGCTGCCTAATAAATTATTTTAAAAACCTGTGTACTGTTTGTTTTATTGACGCTTTTTTTCCCTAGGTGAATGGGTAGGGGTACCATGTACCCCATACTCATTCACATAGGGTGGGGGGCCGGGATCTGGGGGCCCCCTTATTAAAGGGGGCTCCCAGATTCCGATAAGCCCCCCGCCCGCAGACCCCGACAACCAACGGCCAGGGTTGTCGGGAAGAGGCCCTTGTCCTCATCAACATGGGGACAAGGTGCTTTGGGGGGGGGGGCGCACACTGCGCCCCCCATGCCCCAAAGCACCCCCCATGTTGAGGGCATGCGGCCTGGTACGGTGGAGGGGGCCGCCAGCGAAGTCGCCCGTCATGGAGGCGACTTGAAGTCGCCTCGTAATTTGCCGAAGTCGTGCCAAAGTCGCGCTGAAGCCGCGTTGAAGTCGCGGTACAAAGTCGTGTTAAAGTCGTGTTGCCCATGTGTGAACCGACCCTAAGAGGAGCAAATCAAATGATACCACATTTTTGTCTTAAAAATAGTTACACAGCATGTAAGCGTGGTCTCAATCAGGCATGGAGGCTTTACAATCGAGAGCTTGCGAGGAACTTGCTACCAATGTCTTAGGCTGGCCATAGACGGAGCAATTTTTTTTCCTGCAACCTGAAAAATCGCTCAATTCCTCCATCAAACACAGACAGTGATAATGTGGGAATCCCTCCTGCGGAGCCAATATGTTAAACACAGTGAATTTTGGTAATGGCTATAACAGCCACTAGCGGTAATGGCATGTAAAATCCGACAGGCTGGCTGTACCAAAGTTGAGCAATTGACCATCTTAGGTACATTCAGCCTGCCCATACATGGTTCAAATCTCGGCTGGTTCCTGCTGAACCGGCCAAAATTCGAACAGTCTATGGCCAGCTTTATGCTCCGCACAGCCCGTGGTACTAGTTATTGGATGCATGTTATTATGTACTGCTTTATGATGGCTTTGAAGAAGCAGAAGAATGGATTTTCTGTGTAGATTGGCTTGTGCTTGCCTATTGGTTGTACGACATATGTGTACTTTTGAAAAATGAAAATAAAGAATAAAAAAATAGTTACCCAGTCTGTGGTAAAAGGTGCCCCGTTTGCCATTAGAATACGAACTTCATCATCTTGACCAGCCCGAGCAGCTTCTAGAAGCTTCTTTCCTAAGTCTACCAAGGACATCTTAACAAAAAAGAAAAAAAAAAAAAAATGCATGTTTCTCAAGTACATCACGTAACCATCAAGTAAAGGGTTTTATATTTTGTCAAACGATATAGTGAGGAAGTACGGCAATATAAAATGTGTAAAACAGAATTTATTACCCTCTTGCTCTTTTAGAATTGAAGGCTTTAAAATTCAAATCAATGGTGATCACTTAGATAACCAGGAGACCCTGGGCATGATATCCAGAGTTCCACACAATAGCTTAGTTTTTTTTTTTAAACTTATTAAAATACCATTGCAACACATCCCAAAAAAAAAAAAAGAAGAAGAACCCGTTTGTGTAAATCACTGTAACGTTAGGCAGTAGTAAATAAAAGAATTCCTGCCTGGAGGTTAATGCCAGAATGTTCTAGTATGCACCACATAGTTGCACATTATGACTGACTTACAAAATGGAACCCTCCATCGGCATGCTGTCACCGCTGGAGGGGCATCCATCTTTAGCCAGTCTTCCTTCCAGGTTCGCATGTCCAGGCCGTGCTGGATTCATGGCACACTCAGTGTCTGCGCATGCAGAGATTTACTAAACAGCACATGTTACAGCTGTGTCAAATGTGCTACAAGTAATGCCGCGTACACACAACCGGACTTTACGGCATACTTTGCCCGGCGGACTTTGACGGACTTTCTGAATGAACGGACTTGCCTACACACGATCAACCAAAGTCAGACGGATTCGTACGCGATGACGTACGACCGGACTAAAACGAGGAAGTTCATAGCCAGTAGCCAATAGCTGCCCTAGCGTCGTTTTTTGTCCGTCGGACTAGCATACAGACGAGCGGACTTTTTGACCGGACTCGGGTCCGACGGATAGATTTGAAACAGGTTTCAAATCTAAGTCCGTCAAACTTTTGAGAAAAAGAAGTCAGCTGGAGCCCACACACGATCGAATTGTCTGACGAAATCCGGTACGCCGGACCAAGTATGCCCTAAAGTCCGATCGTGTGTACACGGCATAAGACTTTTGTAGGGATGTACCGAATGGGTTTTTGGTGCGGAAACTGATACCGAAAATAAATCTTCCTTGATCCCGAAACAACACCGATACCGAAAGTGACTGTTTTTAAAAATATTTTTATACAGGAGATGGTCAGCGACTGGGGACATGGTACAGGAGATGGTCAGAGACTGCAGAGATGGTACAGAAGATGGTCAGAGATTCCAATAGTGTGTCCCCAGTAGTGCAGCCTGTGACCCCCCCCCCCCCCATTGCAGCCAGTGAAGGGAGAGGAGAGCTGCCGCCGCCTGTTTGATTACAGTGCCAAGAACATCACAGCTTTCATTTCAATAGCTGTGTGTTCCCCTCTGCACGTCGTCACATACAGCCCCTCCCCCTTGTCCGGGCACTTTGATAGACAGATCACCCGTCCCATTGGATGGGTGATCTGTCTATCAAGGTGCCCGGACAAGGGGGAGGGGCTGTAGGTGACGGCGGGCAGCGGGGAACACACAGCTATTGAAATGAAAGCTGTGATATTCCCGGCGCTGTAATCAAACAGGCGGCAACTCTCCTCTCTTCTACGATATAGGAAGCCCCCCCAGGCCCCGCCCCATTCGGTATCGGCAAAAATTCTCTTTTGGCTTTTCGCCGAAAGGGCCATTTTCGGCCGATATGTTTCGGCGGCTGAAATTTCGGTGCATCCCTACTTTTTTGTGTCTTACTTGTAAGGTAAAGTCAGCTTTTTTTACTTTGCTACAGCTTTAAAATCAAGTCATGTTTACACAAATATTAGCACAATGGCAATATTTTACAGGTTTGCAATCATAGAAATCCTGAATGACATTGCACTTGCAAGCAAGGGTTCAATGCATTCAATGCATATAAAGGCAAATATGATCTAGAAAATGTGGTTTATTTGTCATGACCTAGAAAATACTGGCAAGAGGGTATTACTTTTCTAAAAGGATTAATTAAACTGAATTCAGCCACTTTTATTTATATTTTAAAAAAATGCAGGCACGCTATGAGTGAAGTCCAATTAAGTGCATGTCACCTCCTGAACGTCTCTGTATTATTTACACCTGACAGGTTTGTGGCTCTGCTGGAGACACCAGACACTTGAAGCTGTGTGAGAGGAGAGCAGATATGCCCGTCCCTCTCCTGTGCTGCCCATTCAGAGAAGCCTTTGTATTTTGTGAATGAGTTCACATAAAACAAAGGCTTCTGTGACTGGGCAGGAGGTGGTGAGGGGTGGGCATAGCAGCTGCATGTGACTCTACTGTTGAGGATGCAGAGACCAGAACCTGTCAGATATAAAGGGAAAGCACTGCATCAGCTCTACCCTAGACACCAAACCAAGAGGAAGGGAGGGTTGGGGTAGCACCAGTACCCCTGTACAACCACAAGCGATATGCAAAGTGGCAGCAAGGTGCCAGTTGTCTGAGCGCCCTCTACATTCCTGTACTGAAAGAAGTCCTAATGTCAGACATATGCAATCTCAGCCCAACAGATGAACTAAAGTCCTCGTTCAAAATGAATAGAGCTTGGTATGTTTATTTAGGAGAGTAAACAAACACTGTACATCAATGCTGGGGAGGTAAATTAAAATAACTGATATTGTTGTCCAGGTACTGACCACCAATGCTTGGATTGGGGGGGGGGGGGGCTACTATTGTACCATCCAGCTGACCACCAATGCTGATGGAGAGAGGGAATGTACTTTTTACAGTTACCACCACCAATTCTGGTAGGTTAAAACTACTACCATGGACCATTAATAAAAAAAGGTGTAATATTGCTGCCACCAATGCTGAGGGTTAGGCTACATTCTCACCAGCAATTTAGGCAGATGTCAATTATCTGCGGTGATCGCTGCTGGACACAGATCAGCGAATAGCTGCGGCTGCCGCGGACCTGTCATTATAGTGAACAGGGTCGGTGGCCACACCTAGACATACAGAGCTGCAGCAGGAATCGGATTCCTGCCACTACAATTCGCACCGGCCTATACCACTGGTGTGACTTTAGGCTTACTATTACTGCAAGTGACATCAATATTGGTTGTTTTAGTGTGGGAGTAAAATAAGTGCCATTTTACTGGCTGTGCCACACCTCCAGGTGTTTAATGGGTAACTGAAAAAAATAAGAGCTGGAGTCCATATGTAATCCACAGTGTTTATTCAAAAATCAAGTGGTCTAGTGTAAAGCAGAAATCTGTATATACTGTAGGTTTTCTGCTGTATACGACATAATTTAATTTTTAATAAACAAACTGCAGATTATGTTTAGAATCCAGCACTGTTTTTTTGGGGGTTTTTTCTTCTCTTTTTAAAGTACCAAGTCTATGGGGCTGACAGGTGCCCAGCTGGGAGACCAACACCTGCTGTATGATAACAGCCAGGGGGTAGAGCCAAGCTGCTTTGTTTGGCAAGACTGTTCAGCAGGTAACGCACATAGTGATCTGATATGGTTACCAGATATGCTAAGTACGCCGCTGCCTGTGGACCCAGTGCAGCATTAAATCTAAATCTGTTCTCCAATTTATTCCCCCTCTCCTCCCTCTACAATTGATTGGCAGTGGAAGAGAGAGGGATGGAGGTACATGCTGAAAATTATCCTATCAAATGTTTCACAGTACAATCACTGGTGCATTATGGGCCAAGTTTTCATTGTATATGGTTTGACCAAAGGGGTCCTGTCAATTAGGCTGTAAAAGGCCCCATTTTTTTTAATGTAAACCATGTTTCAATATAACATTTTACTATAGTACTATTTGAATCTGGTACTATGAATGCCAGGTGGTATATTAAATGAAACAATGGAAAAAAAAAAAAAAAAAAGCTACCTTTATCCAAACAGAGTATTCTTCACATAGTACTTGAACTTCTTTAAGAGTACAGGTGATAATTGAACATACATACGTCCTACATAAACATGCATGTTCAGATCTTACAAGCATATACACATGCATGAATTGCAGTAACTTTACAAATGTTTTCTCTAAAGGAGGAACCAGCCGACATTCGGACCACATGTACAGCTGTACCCTCCAAAAGATGCCAGTCTAAGGACCAGCTTTTGTAGAAGGGACATTCTGGAAAACCAGCACCTGATCAGCGCTCACAGTCCCCCTGTCAGGACACACAAACACAGTGCGAGAGATCACTGCACTAGTATTGCTTAGTTAGTACAGCGATCTCAGTTTTTTTGGCCCAGCCCACTGGGTTGAACGAAAAAGAAAACATTAATGTGTGTACCAGGCTTAAGGGTTCATGTTCAGGGATGTATGCTTTTAGATGCAGTACAGACAACACTTTTACATAGGATCTTGCTGCCAGCAAGCTTCTACACAATCTTTTTCATACTGCATATAAAAGCTTATGGACATACAGACAATAGGAGTCCTTATGAGCAGGGGCGGACTGACCACTAGGGGGCCCCATCAGGGTTGCCAGCCTCAGTAAAACCAGGGACAGTATGTAAAAATCTGTGTTTTTTTTACATCTGCCTCTGAAATGTCCCTTACCATCATCCTTTTGGTCTAAAAATCCCAAGATTATAGATGCCCCACCTCTCCAGTACCTTCCCAGCCAATAGAAACATGTCTGTGTATACTGTGTGTGTACGTGTACGTGTACGTGTGTGTGTGTGTACGTGTGTGTGTGTGTACGTGTGTGTGTCCCCATAATCTCCTACTGCCCGGGGGCCCCATGAGTTGTCAGTCCACCCCTGCTTATGAGCTGATGGTACATACAGTTTTTATACAGCACTGACAACGACTGCATGGCCCAAACAAAACTATTTTAATAGTATTCCTGGTGAAAAGTTGGCCATACATGGTGGAGCAAGGACTGGGTGAATTTCTATCCATATATGGGCAGGCTGGTTGTACAGAAGTCGATCTACCCAACCAGTACCACCAGCTATAGCTGGCAGCAATGATCAGTGTATTCTGACAGCGGGGAAATCTCCCTATTGTCAGAATATAATACCTCAGCAGGAACGATTCCTCACATTCAAAGTGCCTCAAGGTAGAGGGGAGAGAGAAGAGCTGACACACCTCCGCTCTCCTCCCCGCCTTGTTGCTGACCCTGGAAGCAACGTGTTTGACGTCATGTCCGGGTCAGCTTCTCGGTATTGTTTTCAATAAAGTATAATATTCTTCTTTACCCCCGGTGTGTCTCTATAGAAGGCTACTGTGAGGATCTGCTATCCTCAACTTTTTTTCTATATGCCTTTCCTTCAAAGAGACCACACCTGATGTAATCAGGTGTAGAAATTAAGGAGTGGGGATAGTTCCATGTATTTGCCTATCCTCCATTTCAATAAATGGCTATTGCAGTGGTGATTTTTATTCCTTTGTTTATTATACTCTCAGTATCCCCAAGCCAGCGTGGCCAGAAAAGAATGTATTGCAATGTGATGTGCATTGCATTACTTTACATTTAGAGCTTGCATGTCTCATTAAAGAGGACTGGTCACCAATAGATCATCACATAGGGAACCTTGCTCCCATGTGGTGAGAAAAAAAGAAAAAACATTTTTTTTTAATAGTAAACAAATTAAAGTTACACCCAAGCACAATATCCCCCACCCAATTTATAAATTTTTTTAATGAGGACCCCCACCTCCACAAATACTAACGTACGAACATAAAACGCACACGTCAGGCGCCTACACATGAAAACGACACTTGCGATACACGTTACATATCGCTGCGCATGCCGGACTGAGAGCAATAGTTCTAGCACCAGACCTCTGCCGTAACACTATACTGATGACCTATAGAGGGGCTTTTCAAGTTTCACCTATGGAAAATATAGGGTACTGAAGTTTGTCGCCATTTCATGGCAGCATGCAAATTTAAAGGGGTTGTAAACCCTTGTGTTATTTCACCTTAATGCATCCTATGCAATAAGGTGAAAAAACACCTGGCAGTCACCGGCCCCCCAGTTTTACTTACCTGAGCCCCTTCATCTGTTCGGGGGGGACGCGCTGTCCCTCTCTCCACAGGGTCCTGGCTCTTGATTGGATTGATAGCAGCGCAGCCATTGGCTCCCGCTGCTGTCAATCAAATCCAATGACGCGGCCGCTGGGGGGCGGGGCTGAGTCCATCATTCATGTCTGTGGACGCAAATGCTGGAATCGGGAGCGCGCACACAAGGTAACCCCCTTGGGAGAGCGCTTCTCCGAAGGTGTTATCTGATGCGGGGAAGAGCCACAAGAGCCACCGGGGGGCCCCAGAAGAGGATGTTCGGGCCACTCTGTGCATAACGAGCTGCACCGTGGAGGCAAGTATGACATGTTTTTTTTTTTTATATAACAAAGGATCCTATGCAATCAATTTAAGGTTTGACATGTTGGGTATCTATTTACTCGGTGCAACCTCATCTTTTACATTTTACCAAAAATATGATTGTGTGCCCTAAAATGTGCTGTTTTTCAACCTTTGTGGTAAGATTGTGAGACATAAAAAATTGTAACTACCACTATTTTATTCTCTAGGGCAGGCATTCTTAAATGGCGGACCATGGCCCAAGTCCAGCACGCATCACTGTCCCATCCAGCACGCCGCAGTCCCGCCATTTAGGAGCCGGTTTTTCACCTCAGCCACCGTCATAGCTGTGAGTATCACAGCAGAGAGGAGAGGCAGGCTAGATCACCAGGAGGCACTGCTGCTTAGGATGGAGGGAGGGTGCAGGAGGTGTCAAAGTTAACCAGTCGGTGATTGGTTGTTAGGATGCAGGGCGGTCCCAGCAACCAGTCACCTGGTGGTTAACTTGAAAAGTTAACTCCAACATCTGCTGATTCCGCCCTCCATCCAGAGCTGTCTTTACTCTGGCTCTCTGCTCCACACCTGAAGTAGGAGAGTGATGGGGCAGGAGCGGTAATGTAAATTGAGGGAACAGAGCTGGGAGGGTGGTAATGTCAATAGGGGGGGCAAAGCTGCAATGTAAATTGGGGCTACAGAGCTGGGGGGACAGTAATGTGAATGGGGGGGGGAAGCTGCAATGTAAATTGGGGGGCCAGAGCTAGGGGAGTGGTAATGTGGATAGGGTGGGGCAGAGGAGTAGGGGCTGCAATGTAAATTGGGGGGGGGGGCAGAGCTGCAGGGGCTACAATGTAAATTGGCGGGAAAGAGCTAGGGGGCAGTAATGTGAATAGGGGGGACAGGGGGCAGCAATGTAAATTGGGGGGACAGAGCTATTGGGGCGCGGTAATGGGGGGCAGGGTTAGCGTTCTGGGGTGAGCCATATACAGGGTGCAGCAGACGTGGTCAGTAGGACAGACAACGTGGTCAGTATAATGGAAGGGGTGGCAGTGGAGGGCAGTATGATGTGGGGGGCAGTGGAGGGCAGTATAATGGGAGGGGGTGCAGTATAATGTAAATGGGAGAGGTGGCAGTGGAGGGCAGTATAATGGGAGGGGGGGTAGTGGAGGGCAGTATGGGGGGGACTGTACAGCATGATTGATGGGGGGGGGGGGAAGTGTATGGGAGGGAGCAGAGTGATCATGAGCGTCCTCAGGGCACTGGAGGGAGCATTTCTCCTACCTTTCTTCCAGAGGCAGGAACAGCCTTCAGGGAAGCCCTGGAGTTGGGGGTGGAGCTTAGGCATGAGCAGGAGGAGGAGGAGGAATCCTCCTCCGGCTCGCTCAAAATACTGGGGCTCCGCTCTCCTCCTCGTCGTGATGTCACTGGTTGCTAGACGCCAGGCAGGCCGTGTCTAGCAACCAGTTGTTTGGGCAGTGATCCAGGCAGCGTCTGGGGGTGGAATATAAAGCGGGTCTCAGCCAGAAGTACAGTGGGCAGTGAGGGACAGCAGTGATGCAGTGGCATTTTTTAGGGGGCATCAGATCGGCCAAAGGGGAAATTCCGAGACATTGCATTGTCCCGGAATGTAGGTGCCCGGGACGCGACAGACCTCCCACGGTGGGACTTTCACAGGCCATCCGGGACGGTTGGGAGGTATGCAGTGAGGGGACAGTAATGTGAATGGGGAGGGGGGGGGGGCAGAATTGCAATATGAATAAGGAGACAGAGCACACTGCTGTGGGAAGGGGATGCTGTAAAGGAGGGCAGAGGATACCGACAAAAGGAGGGAATTGTGATATAAGAAAAGGGGGGCTGGGATGTGAAGGACCTGAGGTGTTGCACAAACTTGCAATTTGGACCTCTGCTTGCAGAATATTTTTCTGATCAGACCTTCATGAATTTTAATTCAATAACCCTTGTTCTAGGGTTTCAGAGTTCAGAAAATAGATAATGTTTGGGGGGTTTTATGTAATCTTCAGACCTATAATGATTTAAAGGAGGAACTGCAGTCTGCTCACATAATTTGTAATAAAAACATCTTTGCCATTCTGAAGCTTCCCTCCAACCACTTTGCATACATACTGTGATTCTGTACTTGCCAAATATGCTGCAGAAATCTCCCTCTACCAAGTTTGGCTGCAGCCATTTTAACTGTGGGCAGCTGAAGCTGCTGTCTGTTCCCTTCCTGGATACACACACACCTCCAGCTCTGCAGCTCTCATTGGCCCTCTTATGACTCATCCCCCCTCCCTGGCAAACTCTCTCTCTGTGAGAGAGCTGTGCATGAGAGAGCTGTGCATGATGTCATTAGCCTAGGCCAGTGTTTCTCAACTCCAGTCCTCAGGGCGCCTAAACAGGACATGTTTTCAGGATTTCCATTATTTTGCACAGGTGATTTGATCAGCTTCACTGCCTTAGTAATTACTACAGCTGTTTCATCTGAGGGAAATCCTGAAAACATGACCTGTTGGGGCGCCTTGAGGACTGGAGTTGAGAAACACTGGCCTAGGCTAATGACCAGACAAGTTGTTTGGGCTGTATAAGGCATTTACTGGCGAAAAAAAAAATGTTTTACTATCCAAAGTGAAAAACATGGGCAGAGGCTATAATAGATGGAAAGTTGAAAAAATGATTTAAAGCATGTGTGCAAAAAAAAAAAAAAAAAAAACCAACGGCTCCGACAGCGAAAGGGTTAAACCCCAATAGTATAGCTCTTAAACACAAGCTGTCCTGTAATTTGCCTGACCCTCTTCTCTTCTTGGCCAATACCCCATTCAATGTGAACTCATTCACAAAATAGAGGGGATAGGAGGGGTGACCAGGTTGGCTCATGTATAGGTGAGCTGCAAGTCTGCTGTCAGAGCACCGAAGCATAGCAAAAGTGAAACTGTGTTCAACGGAAGTGTAAATTGTAAATAACAGCTACTCAGGAGACGGCACACACCTCCACTAATTTAACAATTTGTAAACAGATTTTTTTAAACGTTTTTAGTAACATACCAAGGAGGAGGGGGCGTGTAATTGTAGACAAGGTACTGCCATGTACCTCTTTGTACAGAAGCATCCTTGAACTGATTGGCTTATGTATATTCTGTGCCTGTGCTACCAAGTCCTATTCCCCACTGGACAATCGTCACAAAGTAACCCTACAGGACTCCCCCCCCCCCCTCCCCCCCCAAAATGGTCTCCATTCTGTATCTGAGGAACTAAACGTTCCCGCAACATCTCTTCCCTTTGAACAGCTATTGGCATCTCCTTCCTATAAAGAAACATGAATCTACACAACTGGCAACTTCCCAGTCTCTGTAGATGGATAGTGGTGAATTTACTAGATGTAATTGGGTGTCATATTTTGTCCCTGATATTACCTGAGGGCTGCACATTTTAGTCAGTATATGTGACAGAGGACTTTCGGAAACTGCAAATTTACAAGAGATGGGAAAAAACTGCAGACATGCTATAGGCATGGTTGAAGAATTGGAACAAACTGCAGGAGACTGATTGTGATCCCTACAGCCATAGCTATTACTCCCCAAATAACTACTAAAAGTACAAAAAAAGAAATTGTGAAAAAACAAAATCAGATCAATTCCAGGAATTCAGCTCCTTTGTAAAAAAAAAAAAAAAAAAAAAAGCTAATGAGTTAAAACAGAAGTGTGAGATTAACAAAAAAAATACTCTTATACTCACCTAGATGGATGCAGCATCAATCTGATGCTGCATCTGTACCCCGCCGGCTCTGCACTGAGAACTGAGAGATCAATCACCGCTGATCACTCAGTTCTCCCCTCTGCTCTGAGCAGAGATCTGTGAACGTCAGTCACTGGCTCTGCCCCTCCAGTGCTCACTGGAGCACAGAACTGTGGAGGGGAGGGAGTGGCTCGCTCAGTCTCCCAGCACCCCTGCCAGTCCAAGCATCTGGGTGGATGCCGACTGTAAAGTCAGCATCTTTCCTGAACCTGGACCGGCTGAGTGAAGTTAGCTGACAGTTACCTTTAGCCTGCTGACATCTGAAAATGGGTCACAGGTCAGAACGAACTGCACTCCTGTAATCCATAGAAGTATAGCCCAAAATAGCTTAGCCAGTCCTGGAAGACAGCTATCGCTGTAGTTTTGGGAGAGCGACACTGATCTTTCTGAACTATGCATCTTGAACAGGAGAGTCACTGCAGCTGCTATGTCTGCTCCTCACCTTCTCTGCCAATTCACAGAAGCAATTGTATTATGTGAACACATTCACAAAATACAAAGGCTTCTCTAAATGAGCAGCAAATAGCAGGTGACACTGGCCCCTATGAGGTCAAGGGGGGGCGGTCTGACTGACATCATGGTCGGGGGTACCCAGTGACGGGGGAAGTGGAGTGGTCATGCAGGAAGTGACAAGACCATTGGTGTTCTGTTGGGGAGAGGGCTTTCGTGTGGGTCAATGTTCATCGTGATTGACTATGGATTTATTTTGGAGGACAGGTTTATTTTCTTTATTTTTTTTTTAATAAAAACAACTTATCAAAACCTTTTTTGTGTGTTTTTATTTACCTTTGACATTACCCCATACTCATTTAAATGAAGGGGGGGGGGCAGGGTTCAGATAAGGTATACCCCGGCGCCCCCACAGCCACCGAGCCAGGGTTGTGGGGAGAAGCCCCTTGTCCTCATCAACAGTTTCTATTTTTTCATGAATAGGACATGGAAACAAGACTAAAGGGACTCAACTATACACAAACATAGGAACCGGGCTGCAGAGAAATGGCAGCAGGTGCTTTGGACTGAGAAATGAAAAGGTAAAATGTTCGGCTGAAGCAAAAGGCAGTTTGTTAGCAAAGAGCTGGAGAGCAGTGCAATAGTGAAGCATGGTGAGGGTTCCTTGCAAGTTTGGGGCTGCATTTCTGCAAATGGAGATGGAGATTTAGTCAGGATCAATGGTGTCCTCACTGCTGAGAAATACAGGCACAAACTTATCCATCATGCCATACCATCAGGGAGGAGGTGTGCGATTGGCCCGAAATTTATTCTGCAGCAGGACAGCAGAATATCAAATGGCACTTCTGTCATCTGTCTGAAAATTGAAGTTAGTTAAAGTTAGTTCTGCAAGCCTGTGACCCATTTTCAACAGACAGTCGACTTAAGCCTGCTGTCAGCTGAGGTCTCAGACACGGTCCAGGCTCTAAAAAGATTCTGATCATTTGGTCAGGATCCGCCCAGAAACCTGGACCGGCAGCTGGATCAGGCTCTCAGCGAGCCACTGAGAGCCTGAGACAGCCGCTCCCGCCACATTCACATGCCAAACACTGCAGTGAGCACTAGAGGGGCAGAGCCATGATGGACAGTCACCAGCTTTCTGCAAACTTAGGACTGAAAGCTGAGCAATCAGCGGTGTTTAATCGCTCAGTTCTTAGTCTTAGAGGCAGCGAGGGACACCTGCAGCTGGGATAGGTTCCGCAGCCATCAAGGTGAGTATGTTTTTTGTTTTGTTTTTTGAGATTCCCATACTTCTCTTTTAAAATCACACCAAGATGTGTTGCATGGATTTGAAATGGGCAGTTCCCGTGAGGAAAATCACAAATATCTTGCAAATGAAGAAATTTTGCATAGAGCGACCAAAAACTTCAAAAGACTGATGTGAAGTTATACAAAATGCCTAAAGTGTCATTTCTGCTACAAACGAAAATTGTATTTCATGTATTGCCATTATCTGTATGAACTGCTTGAATGAAGAACTAACATTTGTCTGTTAAAAATGCTAAAAGCCAACAATTTCTATGGAGTTTCCTTGGTCACATGGCTGTAAAAACCATGCCCCACTTTTACTCAATCCAGACATGACCTTGTGTGTGATTTAAACAATTATTACTTTTCCAATCAAGCCCAGCTTTGTGGGGCACAAGGTGCCTGCACATACCTGTAACTTTCAGTATCTTCTGTTTCACCAGAATGATATAGTCGTTTCTCGTAGTGCCTAAGTTTGCCTGCCCGTCCTGACATGAATACATTTTTATTGGCCAGTGAGGCAGATCATCATAGTGCGATGGGTCAAAAGAAATGTGTTGTTTTCAGGTAAAGGGTATACAGAGAGCTGGGAAGCCTCAGAGCGCCTGCATTTCATACCTCTCATCAGTTTTGAGGATATTAGGGAGTGAATACTTAAGCAATCAAGACTTTTCTGCTTATTTGTAAATACATTTAGAAAAAAAGGTCAAATTTGTTTGCGTAGACCATTTTGGGTACATAAAAGTACTTTAATTTAATTTCTGAAAACACTACAAAGTGTAGATAAGTGCAACTGAGAATGTATGCAAAGTACTGCATATCACCGCGAGAATTTCCTCTAGGAAATCCTGTTGTACAAGAGCCCAATACATACTGCTCCAATTTTACAAGGAGCTGTAGAATCATCATGCCGCAATCACTTCCAACATATCCTGGTCAGAAAATCAATGTCCTCTTATGTATATTGCTCTATTCATGGCATTCAAATCACAGGCACACTTTTGTTTAACAGACTCTTTGGGGGAAAGAAACAGATTTAATGGGGAATATGACAGGCCATCCATCCAGGGGACACTACTACATTGTCTTTAAACATGCATTTCCTACATGAAAAAAAACACCAATTAACCACACAGCATGCGCGCGGGGGCCCTCGGCAGCAGGCACGGGGCCCTGAAGGTCCAGCATGGTATGCCGGACCCTCAGAGCGCATGCGCTGGTGACGTCACTGGCTGTATCCAGTGTGAATATATCATAAACACACCAAGTTTAGGAGATATTCACTGTACCTACAGGTAAGCCTTATCTGTAGGTACATGTTAAAAAATAAATAAATCACTTTACTACCACTTGCATGCCCCCCCCCAATCCCAATGGGGAATTTGTATTGACTGCATCACAACTGCAGGCTTTGGCTCATGGTTAAAGCTCAGTCTCATTGACCTTAATATGGGCGAGTTCAACCAGCAATGCTACATGTCAAACTCTTACCAGAGTATTTCTGGCTTATTTTAAAAAACAAATTAATACAAGTACACTTATATTATAGCCCTTTATTAGGGTCAACCCCACCCATTCATTTTCACTTAAGACCCAATCACACCATTACAGCCTGGTGCATTGCATCTGTCATGAATTAACATGTGTTGTGTTGAGGTAACCCATTCAGTTGAATGGGCTGCCTTTAAAACACCATACTGCACAAAAAGGTGTATGCAACATTTTTAGCAAGCAATGCAGAGCACAATGTACATGCGTTAGGATGCCATTCAGAATGAATGGCAGTGCACAAACCGCACATAACATGCATTACCTCAATGCAGTCATGTGCAATCCACCCTACTGCACACCCATATTTTATATATAATATATATATATATATATATATATATATATATATATATATATATAATCCCTAATTACCCCAACTACAAATGGGCCATAGTAACCCTATGGGTGCCGTCATTGCTCCAGGCTTTACCAGCCATTGTAAAGTGCTCTCTCTATTCCCCTGCAGCTGCCAAGGGGAAGGGTCATGTGAGCAGACTGCAGGGGCCTCAAAATAGATAGGTATACAGATCTTTTCTTACACAGGTCAGTCAAAATAGGGGAGGAGGGGTATTTTGAAGAGTAGTTGGGGTTTGACTGGAATTCGACTTTAATATTAGCAGACATTGATAAGCATCTCATTCACATATACTAAAGTTGCACCAATGCCGATACTAAGCATTTGCACAAGTATAGATCCTCGCACAAATGCTCCGATACCCGATACTTTCAGGCTTGGTTCTTTCAGCTGTCAGCGGGATTCCCTGTCTGACAACTGAAATGTAAGAAAAATAAATAAATAATAATCCAGCAATTACCGTTTACTAAGGAGCGGGGCTGCCATGTCCTTAACAACCGATAGTTTATTCAGCTGTCAGTTGGGTTCCACTGTTGATGGCTGTCAAGTGTAAAAGGAAGTCCCAGTAATTGGGAGTGGTCAAAAAAAAAAAAAAAGCAGCCTGGCAATGTTTATCAACAACATTGCTCAGTGGCTGAAACAGAAAGATAAAAAGAAACATTGTTTTCTTTTTGTTTATTCATCTATGTACAGAGCAAAGGGATGAATTTCGATCAGCAGATGAAGTCAGTTTAACCCCTTCCCAACCAGCCGCCGTTGTACGGCGGCAGGTTGCCCCCCCCCCCCTAGCAACAACAATAACTTACATCGCTTCGCCTTTGGCCACTAGAGGGGGCGCGCGCCCACGGCTCACCGCCGATGCGAGTGCCTGGCGGGCACCCGCGTTCGCTCGTGACAGAGCGAGAACCAGGATCTGTGTGTGTAAACACACAAATCCCGGTTCTCTCAGGGGAGAGGAGACAGAGCATGTGTTCATACTATGTATGAACACCGATCTATGTCTCCTAGTCAGTCCCATCCCCCCTCCAGTTAGAACACACACACTAGGGAACACAATTAACCCCTTGATTGCCCCCTAGTAGGGGTACAACGGATCGTCACCGATCCGTGATCCGAACGGGCCAGGCTGTTCGGATCGGCACACCCGCGATCCGCGGAGCGCTCCGCGGCCTGGGGTTTTAGGAAAGGCCGCGGCTTCGGCCTAGCTCCGGAGCCGCGGCCATCTTGGTACACCCGGCGGTGCTCAGCTGCGTGCTGACGTCATCACCCCGCCCTCAACTCGTGGGTCCGGCGGCTGGCTTGGCGGCGCCGGCTTCTCTTAACACTGTCAGACTAACAGCACTGTAATGTATACAGTGCGGGGGGACATGTGGCTGTATTACAGTGGAGGGGGGGGGGGGGGGGGTGTCGCGTGGCTGTATTACAGTGGAGGGGGGGGGGCGCGTGGCTGTATTACAATGGGGGGGACATGTGGATGTATTACAGTGGGGGGGGGGGGGGACATGTGGATGTATTACAGTGGGGGGGGGGGGACATGTGGATGTATTACAGTGGGGGGGGGGGACATGTGGATGTATTACAGTGGGGGGGGGGGACATGTGGATGTATTACAGTGGGGGGGGGGGGACATGTGGATGTATTACAGTGGGGGGGGGGGGGACATGTGGATGTATTACAGTGGGGGGGGGGGGGGGGACATGTGGATGTATTACAGTGGGGGGGGGGGGGACGTGTGGATGTATTACAGTGGGGGGGACGTGTGGATGTATTACAGTGGGGGGAGGACGTGTGGATGTATTACAGTGGGGGGAGGACGTGTGGATGTATTACAGTGGGGGGGGGGACATGTGGATGTATTACAGTGGGGGGGGGGGACATGTGGATGTATTACAGTGGGGGGGGGGACATGTGGATGTATTACAGTGGGGGGGGGGGGACATGTGGATGTATTACAGTGGGGGGGGGGGACATGTGGATGTATTACAGTGGGGGGGACATGTGGATGTATTACAGTGGGGGGGACATGTGGATGTATTACAGTGGGGGGGGACATGTGGATGTATTACAGTGGGGGGGGGGGGGGAACGTGTGGATGTATTACAGTGGGGGGGGGACATGTGGATGTATTACAGTGGGGGGGGGGGACATGTGGATGTATTACAGTGGGGGGGGGACATGTGGATGTATTACAGTGGGGGGGGGGACATGTGGATGTATTACAGTGGGGGGGGGGGACATGTGGATGTATTACAGTGGGGGGGGGGGACATGTGGATGTATTACAGTGGGGGGGGGGGGACATGTGGATGTATTACAGTGGGGGGGGGGGACGACATGTGGATGTATTACAGTGGGGGAGATGTGGATATATTACAGTGGGGGTGATGTGGAGATATTTTTTTTTTGTTGATCCGAAAATGATCCGATCCGTGACTCTGATCCGAGGAACGATCCGAACAGTGAGTTTTTTGATCCGTTGCACCCCTACCCCCTAGTGTTAACCCCTTCCCTGCCAGTGACATTTACATCATAATCAGTGCATTTTTATAGCACTGATCGCTGCAGAATTGTCACTGGTCCCAAATATGTGTCAAAAAGTGTCCGATGTGTCTGCCGCAATATCGCAGTCCCGATAAAAAACAAAACGCTGATCACCGCCATTACTAGTAAAAAAAAATTAAAATGCCATAAATCTACCCCCTATTTTGTAGACGCTATTAATTTTGCGCAAACCAATAAATCGTGGCAATGTACATACATCACCTAGAGCGGAATGTTTTATTTTCAACAAAAGTGGAGTTACTCTTTAAGGATTGGGATCCCTGGATTGCTCTCAAGTGAACATAAACAGGACTTTGCTTTCAGTCTGACTGTACCTGAAGACTCAATGATATTGTGACCTGGCTGAACCATGTGGGTGTGGGAGAGGCGCTCCCCCCCACCCCTTCTTTTGCTCCCAGGCAATTCTTTCCTGCTGCTCCTCCTGCACACTTTTCTCTCCATCAACTTCTCTCCATTTTTTCCCTCGAATTTGATTCCCTTACGAATATTTGCAGACTTCCTTCACCCCCCCCCCCCCCCCCCCCCATCCCCCATTTGGCTGGCCATACATTATACAATTTTCTTTTAAAATCTTTTAGGTTTTACCTCCTAATATATGTTTATAGTAAATCGAAAAACTTTCAACTCGTATGCAATCAGGCGGGCTCCTGCACTACACAGTTGAAGGTAAATCTAAAGAAAATGTATAAGAAAATTGTATAATGTATGGCCAGCCTGTCTCTTTACCACATATTAACAGATTTCTGCCCGGCGTATAGCATATGACGTCCTCCTGGATGGCGCCCCATGCACAGAAACGTGATCTGTCACCAGTTGCGTCCACTGGACACAGCTGATGACTGATCACTGTACCTGCCCGCTGCCAGTACCATGTGAACACTGTAACCAATCACAGCAGGTCACATGACAGTTTTATACAATGGGTGACTTCCTTTCAAGCCATCCATTGTATACAATTGTGTTGCTAACTCTGATTGATAAGTGAAATCACATGGTACAGACTGGGCCAATCACAACCCACCTGTACCGATGTGATTAGCTCTGACCAATCACAACAAAAGACTGAATGAATCAATTTCATTCAGTAAAATTCTTGCATATAGTAATGTAATGCACTGCTATACGCAAACATAATGCGTAAAAAAAAATATATATATATACTGATCACTTCCCAAGAGTAGTAAAATGTTACAATGGAAACATTATATTGCTCTGGTCAAAGCGTGTTAAAAAAAATAAATAAAATAGAATAGAATAAAAAGTGAAAAAAAAAAAGAAAAAAGTATTTATTTTTTCTCGTACTGTCACCAGTCAGTGTCCCTGATCACTGCCAGACCAGTTATATGGTAACAGTATGTTAAAAAATGTTTTTCTAAAAACCTATGCCAAAAAAAACAAACAAAAAAAAAAAAAAACACAACAACAACTTCAAAAAACTCACCATGCCTCTTCCTAAATACCTTGGTATGTCTACTTTCCAAAAAGGGGTAATTTTGGGGATATTTGTACTGTCCTGACATTTCTGGGCCTCAAGAAATCAGATAGTCAGTCATTACTTGAGGATTGATCAATTTTTTTATAATATGTATACATACACATATATATATATATATACATACATATACACATATACACATATATATATATATATATATATATATATATATATATATATATATATATATATATATATATATATATATATATATATATATATATATATATATATATATATATATATACATATACACACACATACATACATTCTTTAGCAGTGGAACTTAAGTATAAACATTGTAACAATAGTTCTATGTTCCTGGTCTCATCACAGGCCCCGTATCAAATTTCAACTTCTCGCCCTCCCAAAACATAGGGGTGGAGTGGGCCTCCCTGATCTGAAAGCCTACTACAGGGGGACACATCTCACTAGACTGGTGGATTGGCACTGCCACGAGGAGGTGAAACACTGGGTGGCCACGAAAATAGAAAACTCCAACGGCACAGCCAAGAGTTGGCCATGGATTACTCTATCTCTGCCCAGAACTCTTACAGATCCTTAGGCAGCACATTGTTGGTGGCTAGGGACGCCTTTAGACATTCCTCAGTGTCACCATTGCCCTCCCCTATGGTAGCAATTCTGGGCAATCCGGAATTTGAACCCAGCCTTCAGAACCCTCACTTCCAGCGACTGGCGGCGAGCGGCCATGTTCATTTCTGTGACTTCTTGGGTTCGAACGGCCAACTCTCTTCCTCTGCCAGGGTGTCTGCCGCAGATCACCCGTTGGATTTTTGGAGTGGTCGTCAGCTGCATACTTTTCTTCGCAGGTGTTCACGGGTCCCGGGCATCTCTCATCAGCTCGTGGAATTGGAAAACATTTGTCACAGGGGGGAGCCGGTCCGCCATAGTCTTTCGACAATGTACACCTTACTGATTTTTATCGGCGGAAGGTTTTGTCCCGTTATTCCTTTCCAGGTGGGAATCGGACCTGGATACCAATTTCTCCGACTCCCAGAAGATCCTGAATTTTGCCCAGAAGTCCTCCATAGCTACCAGAGTCCAAGAGACCCGTTACAAAATTCTGACTCGATGGTATAGAGTGCCCACCACCCTGCATCATTTCTACCCTCAAGTTCCTAATCTGTGTTGGCGATGTGGCAACGCAGAGGGAACGATGTTACACACTTTCTGGGACTGTCCCAGGCTCGGATCATTCCGGCGGGAGGTGACCGGCATGGTCAAACATCTGTCAAATGTTGATCTAGAGGGAAATCCCGCGGCTTGTCTGCTCCTCCTCTCGTGACCGATCAAGAAATACAAGGCCTCCCCTACAATTCAGTTACTGAATGCGGCAAAGGCATGCATCCCCCTCTGTTGGAGATCGGAGGCCCCGCCATCCAAAGCCCTATGGTTCTCTAAAGTAAACGAACTAAGATACACACCATAGTTTGTGGACTCTATAACTTTCCTACAGACTAAATCAATTTACACTGATTTGGGTTATTTCCACCAAAGAAATGTGGCAGAATACATTCTAGCCTATAATCATGAAGGACAATGATTTATTTGCAAAATGTTATAAAAGAAGCGATGATGAATTTTTTTGGTCTTTTTTTGTTTATTTAGCAAAAAAAAAAAAATTGATTAAATACCACCAAAAGAAAGCTCTATTTGTGTGAACAAAAAGATAAAAATTTAGTTTGGGTACAGTGTAGTATGACCGCGCAACTGTCATTCAAAATGCGACAGAGCTGAAAGTTGAAAATTGTCCTGGGCAGCAAGGGGGTGAAAATGCCCTGTATTAAAGTGGTTAAGGTGTTGGCCAATGGCAAAGAACATCCTTCATTGACTGTTGCACTGCAGTGTTCTCTTTGGTTCTTATCACCCTTGTGCATTCTTTGGTAACAATTTTCATCTATTCTTGTCGATATATTCAACTGAGACACTGCAGTCCCGATGGGATGTACCTTTCTAGCAACATTGTGCCCTTACTTGCTCTTTATTGTAAAAACAATAAAACTCTTTGTAAAACAAAGTATCACAGTGCAGCTGATCAATGCACCACAACTGATCATTTTCCACCCTGGCAGATCGACTGATAAAATCTGATCTAAACCAATCAGCGGGGAAATCACAGCTACTCTATTGTTTTGATCCAGTCCCACATGGATGGGAAGAAAGAAATCGAAATGTGTGTGGTCACCATATGAGCTTGTTCACATGAGCAGTGGTTGTGGGAAGTAGTTGAGCCGTGGTTTTGCAGCCCACCTAAAGGGCATGCAGCCACTTAGGGCTGTACACACGCCACTTTGTGGTAAAAATTAAACCACTACGTCACATTTGGCAGGCAGTACCACTGCTGAATGTGAGCCATGTAAGTGTATGGGGCTGTGCTGCAAGAGTTCATTTGTGCTTTTTTTTTTTAGGATTAAGGCTCGGTTCACACTAGTGCAGGATGTGCGGCCCGCGTTTGCTCGGGCACGGCAGCTGCTGCGCTACGTGAAATGTACCTTTTTAAAAACGCGGCCGCAGGGAAATCGCATGGACCAGTCTGCTGTCTTGGAGAGCAAGCCTATAAGCTATCCATAAGATGACTCTACAACCTCCTTTAGATATACCATCAAATATATAGTCCTGCTTGATTTTAAACATATTGAACAGATTGTGCAGGCTGTCCTCTCCTATTACATATTATTGATAAATCTAAGATTGATTTGTACAGACTGTATAAATGTATGGCCAGCCCTAAGAAGACTGTACAATCTGACTGCATAGTGTATGGCCACCATAAGGGCTCATGTACGCTACAGTTCCTGAACTCCACTTCATAAAGGCCTATGTGTCCATGCACATATAGGCTTAGAAGCTTCTGCGGTTAGGGGAGGTTCAACCTCCCTCGCCTCAATGCGGAAGAATTGCATTCTGGATAGGAACGTTTGACCACTGTCAACCTAGTCTGTGTGTACATGAGCCATAAGGCTTTTTATTAGAGCAGCAAATTTGCCACGTTCCTGAATCCATGTTCTGAATGGGTTGTGCTCTTTCGTGGTTCTGCCTGCTGATTGCGACAAGGAAGATCATTTTTGCCACCGCCACAAAGCAATGCACTGCATCATGCAAAAACACCCCCCCATCCTTTGCAGCCTAAAGCGGACCTTCAGTAATTTTTTCACCTTTCCATCTATTAAATTTTCTGCCCTTGTTGTTTTAACTTAGTAGTTAGGATAGCAAAAAAAATAAAATAAAAAATTCTGCCAGCAAATACCTTATACAGCCCACTTTCTGTTTCTTGTTTGGTAAAAAGCCTAGGCTTATGACATTATGCACAACTCGCTCTCTCTCTCCTGAGAGTTTGCCAGGAAGGGAGGGCCAATGAGAGCTGCAGAGCTGGAGGTGTGCCTCTGGGTAAATCCAGGAAGTGAACAGGCAGCAGCTTCAGCTGCCCACAGTTAAAGTGGCTGCAGCCAGACTCAGTGGAGGGAGATTTCTGCAGTATATATATTATAAAATATGCAAAGTTGTTGGACGGAAGCTTCAGAATGGCAAAGATGTTTTTATTACAAATTATGTGAGCAGACTGCAGTTCCTTTTTAAGGAGGAAATGGTAAAAATGTGGCTCAACCACGTGTTTTCATTGTTCCCCACAAGTGTAAAAGATCAACAAAGGATATTGTACAATCAGGCTGTATAGTTTATTGTCACCATAAAGCAGGTTGTATAGTGTATTGCCACCATAAGGCAACGTTTATATGAACAGCAAGTTTGCTGTGCCTCTAAAAAGTGACCTGCATTTGGACTGAGCTCGGCGCTGCGCTGCTTCCTGATTGGCACATGGGGGATCGTTTTTGCAGCTGACAGAAAGCATGACAGATGCAACATGTGCACCCCCCCCCCCCCCCACTGTCTTTGCAGATTACAGGGGCAATAAAAAAAAGTGAAGCTCAACCACATCTTTTTACCACCCCCCCACAAGCATACAAGGGCCGGTTCACACCATGCCCGCACATAAATCGCACAAACACACTGTGCGTTCCTGTGTGATTCACATGCAGTTCTCTGTGGTGCAATTTCAGCACATTCATTTTTATTAGGCTGCAATCTCACCGCATGCAGCACTGTAACCAGATCACAAAAGTACCATGCAACCTGGTGCAGGCAATGCACTGTTTACGCTATGCATTTGGGGTGTTTCTGTTGACACCCATCGCAAATGGAGTGCATTTTGCATGCGGTCTGAATCAGACAGCGCACTAATTTATGTGCGGGCGTGGTGTGAACCAACCTTAAAGGAGATTGTACAACCAGACTGTATAGTGCATGGCCACCGTAAGGCTATGTTTATATGTGCAGCAAGTTCACTGTGCCTCTGAAAAGTGACCTGTGTTTGGAATGGGTTGCGCTCAGCATACGTGACACTTCCTGCTGATTGGGGGAATAAACGCAGATGAACCATGTGATTTACTATCCTTGCAATGAGGAGATTGTACAATCACATTGTATTGACAATGACTAACATAAAAGAGATTGTATAATCACCATAAGGCTACATTTATTAATGCAGAAAGTTTGCTGCGCCACTGAAAAGTAATCTGTGTCCAGATTGGGTCACAATTTGCAGCTGCACCAACTGCTGATTGGCCCATCGCGAGCTCCGAGAGTCTGACCGCGACGATCTGACCCGCGATCGTCTCACAGAGAGGAAGAACGGGGAGATGCTGATGTAAACAAGCATCTCCCCGTTCTGCCTAGAGACACTAACACTGATAATAGCTCCTGGTAATCCGGAGTAAGGAGGAGCTCCGGCGTGTTCGCATGCTGCCTGTGCTGAGCCCGCCAGGAAGTCTGCACTGCACAGCGCTAATCACAGGCAGTGAGACATTTCCCGATCTCTGCAGCCGCACATCGGGAAAATGTCTCACTGCCTGTGATTAGTGCTGTGCAGTGCCAGGTTCCTGGCGGGCTCGGCGCGTGCAGCTTGCGAATCCTTAATCAGGAGCAGTGATCAGTTATGTGTCACACACAGCCCCTAACAATTAGAATCACTCCCCAGGACACAATTAACCCTTTCCTCGCCCCCTAATGGTTAACCCCTTCACTGCCATTGTCATTTTTACAGTAATCAGTGCAATTTAATCGCACTGATCGCTGTAAAAATGACAATGGTCCCAAAAATGTGTCAAAATTGTCCGATCTGTCCGCCATAATGTCGCAGTCACGATAAAAAAAAAAAAAAAAAAAAAAAAAAAAAAAAAAAAAAAATCGCAGATCGCCGCCATTACTAGTAAAAAAAAAAAAAAAAATAATAATAATAAAAATGCCATAAAACTATCCCCTATTTTGTAGACGCTATAACTTTTGCGTAAACCAATCAATAAACGCTTATTGCAATTTTTTGACCAAAAATATGTAGAAGAATATATATTGGCCTAAACTGAGGAATAAAAGGTTATATATTTTTTGGAGATATTTATTATAGCAAAAAGTAAAAAATATTGCTTTTTTCTTTTGTTTATAGCGCAAAAAATAAAAACTGCAGAGGTGATCAAATGCCAGCTTTGTTTGTGGCAAAAAAAAAAAAAATTTTGTTTGGGAGTCACGTCGCACGACTGCGCAATTGTCAGTTAAAGTGACGCAGTTCTGAATTGCAAAAAGTGCTCTGGTCTTTTGCCAGCCAAATGGTCCGGGGCTGAAGTGCCGGTTCACACTGACGCGAGTTCACAACGAATGTGATGCGTCAAAAACATTCTAAATTCGCATGTCATCCATAAAGTCATTGTTTTCAATGACCGTCGTTCACATACATGCATTGAGATTCCCCTACGAATGCGATACGATAAAAAAAAGGGTCTTGTGCGAGTTTACAGCGTTGCGAATTTAGCCTTCAATGACATCAATGTAAATCGTTCTGGAATCGCATTGTTGGTTCACATATGTGCGAATTCCACCACACTACTCTGCACAAAAAACAGGAAATACACAGGAAGTTAACACTTTTTTTTTTTTCATTATGATTCCATTAGCTAGAACATCAATCGCAGCTATGACCAACTCCTGAAATTCGCGTTAAAATTGGGGTAAATTTGCGGTAAAATCGCGGTAAAATCGCACCTCACACAGGACAAAAAAAATGGAACAAATTCACAGCGCAGCAGTGTGAACCGACACTAAGTGATTAATATATATGTGTGAAAATATTCAGTAACAAAGCAAACAAAAAAAAAAAAACCAAAAAAAAGTTTTATTTGTTTATAAAACTGATATGAATAAAAAAAAAAAAAAAAAAAAAAAAAAAAAAAAAAAAAAGCAGGAAAATAATTAAATGGAGGATAATGGGGAGTTATTAAGGCTGAATAGAGTAAATGAAGGGTTAATAAGGGGTTAAACAGAGGAACATTTCTTCATCCCCAATGACAGCTCCAAAAAACCGAGCCTGAAAGTATCGGTCTCAGGTCTCATTTGAATGAGTACCGATACTTGTGCAAATACTCGGTATCTGCGCAACGCTAATCACAGCCAATACATGAGAAAACCTCCATTCGCTGCTTTTGCAGCTTACCAGGGCAATAAAATTGCAGCTCAAATGTGTGTTTTATTACTCCTGCAAGTTAGCTCTAAGAAGACTGTACAATCAGATTGAATGGCCAGCATAAAGGAGACTGTATAGTGTATGACCACTGTACGGCTGGCTAGGTTTATATATATTCAGGAAAGCTTGCTGCAGTTCTGAAGAGCAATTGTGTTCAGAACGGCCTGCACTCGGCAGTGCCACTGTCTGTTGCCACACGGGGGGGCGGGGGAATCATTTTTGCAGCCACCAGAAAACATTTTGGCCGTGACATGTAAACACCCCGTCCAATGCATTCACAGCTAACAGGGGACAAAAATAAAAATCACAGCCCAACCACATACTTTTACTGCCCCTGCAAGAGTAAACAAGGTGTTAGCCTGGGTTAACGTGTGCGTGCGCATGCAATGGGTACAGCACAAGCTTCTATTAAAAATCCCCCACACCCCGCCATGCGGTCCACACATGTAGATGCTGATGTACTGGGGGGGGTCATGCCTTCATGTCACTGCTACAAAGAGATACATTTCTATGCAAGGTGGCTGCACATGTGGTTATGCACAGGTCTCCAACCAGCACATACATGTAATGTGCCAAAAGGAGATTGTACAATCAGATTGTATAATGTATGGTCACCATAAAGGAGATTGTACAATCAGACTGTATAATGTATAGCAGTGGTCCCCAAACTGCAGCCCTTTGCTACCTTTTACCTGGCCCTTGGGGGGGGGGGGGCTCTGTTTTATCCACTACAGGGATATGCAATTAGTGGACTTCCAGCTGTTGCAAAACTACAAGTCCCATCATGCCTCTTCCTCTGGGTGCCATGCTTGTGGCTGTCACAGTCTTGCTATGCCTCATGTGACTTGTAGTTCTGCAACAGCTGGAGGTCCTCTAATTGCATATCCCTGCACTAATAGCAACAATGAGGAATAATTCCCCCCCCCCCCCCCACCTCCACTAACCCCAATGATGGGACAATTCCTCCCACTGACACCAGAGATGAAGAATTGTCCCCTCCCCCGATGTTGGGATCTTTTCTCCCCCCTCTGACCACAATCCGGCCCTCCGAGAGTCTGAAGGACAGTAAACTGGCCCTTTGTTTATAAAGTCGGATTGTATGATCCCCTTTATGGTGACATCGGGGGGGGGGGGGGGGGGATTCTCCAAACTATATATACAAAGGGCCAGTTTACTGTCCTTCAGACTCTCGGAGGGCCGGATTGTGGTCAGAGGGGGGAGAAAAGATCCCAACATCGGGGGAGGGGACAATTCTTCGTCTTTGGTGTCAGTGGGAGGAATTGTGGGGGGGGGGGGGGGATTAGGTCTCATTGTTGGTATCAGTAGATAAAACAGAGCCCCCCAAGGACCAGGTAAAAGGAAGCAAAGGGCCACATCTGGCCCCCGGGCCGCAGTTTGGAGGTGAAGGAGATTGTAGAGTGAATGGCGATCATACAATCAGATTGTATGGTGGTGATCGGTGTGTGTCCTCCATGTATGATGGGGGGGGTCTGATCAGTTATAATGGAGTCCTATGGAGGACAGTGAAGACCCCCCCATTTCTACATTGTGGGGTACAATGGGCCCCTCCCCCATCCATACACCGGGGTACAATGCCCGGGAATACCCCCATGTGGTGCCCCTCCCCCCTGTACCCTCTGCCCGGTGGATTTCCCGCCTGGACGGCCTCCTCTCCCGCCCTCCGCCCTCCATAGCCGGGCCTCTTCCCCCGATTCCCCCCTCGCCTCGGCCGGGCCCCGGGTCCCCGGAAACCCGCAGACTTTAACGCAATAAACAGGAAATCGCTCGGATGATCCGGGTTCCGGGGGAAGTTGAATTATTTTTTACCACAGAAGAGATCAACTTCCACATCCGGTGAGGGCCCGACACCCAACACTGACCTGGAAAAGATTCGGTAACCTGGCAGAAATCACCGCACCTCCCCTCCGCTTACCGTGCCCCCGGAGTGCTGTGCCGCCCGTCCCCGCTCCTGACTCGCTCGGCTCTCCAGCTGACGGACTCCGCGCTCCGCCGACTCCGGTTTTACCTCAATGCCGTCTCATCGGCGCCGAAAATCCCCGAAGAAAAGTCCCCCCGCCGTGTGCGCGGATGTGTACAGCGCTGTGTGTGGAGGAGACGCATCACCGCCCGGCGCGCGGACCCATATACCGCATCACCCTCCGCACGAGGGGGGACTGCCGGCGCTTTATTCACTGATATGATATTCTATACACAAAAGGGGAGCTTTATATCAACTTTTATCACTGCCACAGGGGTTTATTTTTAAGTTTTGGCAATGCAAGAGGGCGGCGGAGGGATACCTGTTGTTGGTGATTGTGAGGAGATGGCTGTGGCGCATGCGCACAAAGACCCCTTCACACACACACAGGCGGAAGAGCTGAGATAGGGGGAGGGGAGGTCTGTGTGTGTGAGAGGATTGTCATGTCTGGGAGTCAGTTTGTGGTCTACCACAGAAAAAAAACACACAAAACTCCATACAGATATTAAAGCTCACCTTACTGGGAACATTAACCATTTGTCTACTGGTTTTCAGTTTTTCCCCACACATGTAAAAAATCTGCGTTTTTCCTCAGTTTAGGCCGATATGTATTCTTCTACATATTTTTGGTAAAAAATTGCAATAAGCAATTAAGCTTTGCGCAAAAGTTATAGCGTCTACAAAATAGGGGATAGATTTATGGCATTTTTATTATTAATTTTTTTTAATCAGTAATTGTGGCGATCTGCGATTTTTATCATGACTGCGACATTATGGCGGACACTTTTTTTGACACTATTTTGGGACCATTGTCATTTATACAGCAATCAGTGCTATAAAAATGCACTGATTACAGTGTAAATGACACTGGCAGTGAAGGGGTTAAGTGTGTCCTAGGGAGTGATTCTAACTGTGGGGGGATGGGCTTCCACTCACACGACAGCGATCACCGCTCCCGATGACAGGGAGCAGTGATCTCTGTCATGTCACAAGGCAGAACGGGAAAATGCTTTGTTTACATAGGCATCTCCCCGTTCTTTCGCTCCATGACACGATCGCGGGCACCCGGCAGATATTGAGTCCGCGGGACCCGTGGTCACGGAGCACGCGCGCCCACAATGCCGCATCTTAAAGGGGACGTACCTGTATGCCCATTTGCCCAGCCGTGCCATTGTGCCAATGTATATCGTCGTGCGCTGGTCGGCATGTGGTCAAACTCCCAGAATGTATAGTTTAGGAAAGCAGAGGTCCTGTGGAATAAAAAGATAGTGCTTGCAATTTTTTATGTTGCATGATATTTGTGTAACTGTTTATCAAACTTATATTTTCAGGGGAAAAAAATACAACAAAATGAGTTTGAGTGAACACAAATACGTTATAATACCCATTTGTTGGTAATATGTTAACCACTTGAAGACCAGGCTTTTTTTTTCTGGCACTTTTTGTTTAGCAGTAAAAATCAGTATTTTTTGCTAGAAAATGACGTATTATATAATTTTTAGCAGAGACCCTAGAGAATAAAATAGCAATCTTTGCAATTTTTTGTGTCACACGGTATTTGCACAGTAGTTTTGCAAATACAATTTTTTTTAGAAAATACATGTAAAAATCATAATTTGTTTGCTGGAAAATTACTCAGAACCCCAAACATTTATATATATATATATATATATATAATACATTTTTTTTTTTTTTTTTTTTTTTTTTTAGCAGAGACCCTAGGCAAAAAAAATGGTGGTCATTGCAACTTTTTATGTCACACGGTATTTGCACAGAGATTTTTCAAGCACCTTTTTTTTTTTTTTTTTTTTTTTTTTTTTTTTTTTTTTTTTGAAAAAAATTTTCATGAATAAAAAAAAAAAAAACACTAAAGTTATCCCAGTTTTTTTGTATAATGTGAAAGATGATGTTACGCTGAGTAAATAGATACCAAACATGTCACACTTTAAAATTGCGCACACTCGTGTAATGGCGACAAACTTTGGTACTTAAAAATGTCCATAGGTGACCCTTTAAACATTTTTACAGGTTACGTGTTTGTTTAGAATTACAGAGGAGGTCTTGTACTAGAATTATTGCTCTCACTCGAACGTTCGCGGCGATACCTCACATGTGTGGTTTGAACGCCGTTTACATATGTGGGCACAACGTGCCTATGCGTTCGCTTCTGCATGCGGGGACGGGGGCACTTTAAACTTTTATTTTATTGTTTATTTTTTTTTTACATTTTCTCTTTAATTTTTTTTTTTTTATCACTTTTATTCCTATTACAAAGAATGTAAACACCCCTTGTAATAGAAATAGGGCATGACAGGTCTTCTTTATGGACAGATGAGGGGTCTATAAGACCCCACATCATTCCTCTAGGCAGGAAAGGCTGAGATAAAAAAAAAAGTACACAGCATTTACAACTGCCAGGCCGGACGTGACATCATAACGTCACGCCCGGGCCCCTGAAGATCATAGAGACTGCTGGGGACCATGTGGTCACCGGTATTCTCTATGGTGAACTTCCGCCGCCGGTGGATTCCTTCTCCGGCTCACTGATCGCAGAGGCGAGCCAGTAGAAGAATGGGGGGGGGTGGGACGCCCCTCCCGCTGCCTGTAAGATTTATAATGCAGCTGAACTGCTGCTATGATTGTTCTTATGGTGCAGGGAATAGCTGGCTGAAAAAGATTATAGCTTATTGCAGGCATCATTCAGATATCCTCACTCAAAGTTCAGGACGCCATATGACGACCTTGGGCGGGAAGTGGTTAATGAATTAAAAATAAAACAATATTCCAATTTTTTCGTAAAATATGAAAGGTGTTGTTACGCCAAGTAAATAGATACCTAACATGTCACGCTTTAAAATTGCGCACACTCGTGGAATGGCAACAAACTTAAAATCTCCATAGGCGACGCTTTAGATGCCTTTACAGGTTACCTGTTTAGAGTTGCAGAGGAGGTCTAGCGCCAGAATTATCACTCTCGCTTTACTGTAAACGGGCAATACCTCACATGTGTGGTGCGAAAAAAACGTTTACATATGCGTGCGTGACTTGCGTATGCGTTCGCTTCTGTGCGTTAACACAGACCGATGGGGATGCTTTAAATTTTTGTTATTCTTATTTATTTTACTTTTTATTTTTACACTGTCCCTTATTAATTTTTTGTAATCACTTTTTTATTCCTATCTGTAAACATCCCATGTAATAGAAATAAGGATGACCGGCCCTTTTTATGGAGAGATCTGGGGTCAAAAAAGATCCCCAATCTCTTTACCTTAAAAGCAAAAGATCAAAACAAAATTTGTTTTTTTTGCTTTTAAAAAAAAAACAAAAAAAACAACTTGTTTACTTCCACCCTGAACCAGAAGTGGCATCATGATGTTGCTCCGGTCCTCCAAGGCCATAGAGGCGATCAAAGCAGATCTACTCTTTGATCGCCTGTGTGGCGGCACCTTTGGATCATTTCTCAGGTGAACCTGTGGAAACGGTAAGCCCAAGAAACACCGGTGGGAGAGGGGGAGGCGTCTCCTCCCGCCTCTTCAGACAGCGTTCCAGCAGATCCTGAGCCGCTCGGACTGCTTTCATGAGAAAGCCAGCCGCTGGCTGTAAAAAACAATACTGGGATTATGGCTGATAGCTTCAGCCATAATCCCGGTAAACCACTTACAAACCGCAACATATATATATACGTATTGCGGGCGCAAGTGGTAAAGATGAGGCTATGTAGACCAAATAGACAACAAAGATATCAAGTCCTAAAGATTATGTTACCCCAGCATTTCATACTCCTGATATGTGGCTGCTGTACCATGTACTTGTATGAGAAAGTCTCCTGTTCTCTTTCTATTGCTTCCCTTGTGTGAAATCCCTGTAAATAAGAACGTTTTCTTCTTCAATGATGGGCACCGATGAGGTGGCACTGACAGGCACTGATGATGGGCACTAATAGGCGGCACTGATGGACACTGATAGGTGGCACTGGTATGCAGCATTGATGGGCACTCATAGGCGGCACTGATGGGTACTTATGGGTGGCACTGATGGGTACTTATTGGTGGCACGGATGGGCACTGATAGGTGGCACAGATGGACACTGGTGGGTGGCACTGTTGACACTGATTGGCACTGATGACATTGATGGGTAGCATTGCTGGGCATCACTGATATATAATGGTGCCGGTCAGTGCCCATTTGTGGGCACTGATTGGCACAGATTGGGCATAATTTGCACATGTGGATATCCATGGGGTACATACCTGGCCATCCAAATGTTGCCTGCTTCCCTGGTGGTCCTGGCAGTTTCCCTTGTGATCTAGTGTGGGCATCCGAGGCGAGGCTGCGCTGATGAACAATCAGCGCAGACCCCCCCTGTCAGGAGAGCCGCAGATCAGCTCTCCTCTACTCGCGTCTGTCAGACGCGAGTGAGGAAAAGACGATCATAGGCTTTTCCTATTGACATTGTGATCAGCCGTGATTGGACACGGCTGATCATGTGGTAAAGAGCCTCCGCCAGAGACTGACACACCGCTCCACCGATCACCACGATGAGCGCCCCCACGGGCGCGCAGCGGCTGTTATCCTGAAGGATGTCATATAATGCCCAGTCAGGATAACTGAACCACCGCCCGGCCGTCATTCTGCTATAGGCTGGGCGGGAAGTGGTTAAAGACTTTACTATTCATCAGTTTAGAGGTTTATTGCTCTCAATGCGACATTTGCAGCAATACCTCACATGGGTGGTGCAATTGTGGTTTACATACAAGGGCACACCCTGTGCATGCTTTTGTGGGTGTGTGCAGGGCAGGGGAGGGTTATTTTTTTATTTAAAAAAAAAAACATTTTTTTTTAAAGACATTTGATATTTATTTATTAAAGTGATTGTAAATAAAAAAAAGGAATTTAAAAGAAAAAAATAACAAACGTATTATACTTATCTGCTGTGTGCAGTGGATCCTCCTCTTCTCGGGTCCAGAATGCATAAAGGCAAAAAACCTTCAGCCTTTTACAACCACTTTTAATTTACTTTTATTGCTACCAAAAAGGGTTAACAAACCCCCATGTAATAGCATTGGGCAGGGGACAGGTACTCTTTATGGATTCATTGGGGGTCTAATAGACCCTAGAGTCTCTCCTGCCTTCTAAAGCAGTATCATATCAGCCAGGGAATGACAACTCTGAAGACGACTAAATCATTGTCGCTCCCGGATTCATTTACTGCAGAGGAGATTGAAAAACGTATGTTCCTCAGTCTCCTCCCGCTCAGCCTTGTAGCACCCCAGTGCTACAAGACAGAAGTGCTATATCTGATTGTGTTACAGGGGGGGTTGGATAGGAAACATTTCTAAGGTTAAGGCCCGCCTTAAACAGCCACATAACACATGTACCTTGGTAAATGTATAGCACGATGTCTGACATCTGTCCACCAATCGGCATTACCAACTGCTGGCCATTTACAAGCAATACAATGCAACTGATGGTGTCTCCCAGATTGCTTCAGGGTATCTACATCTTGTAATCACTAAGCCCAACTAGGAAATGCTTCCTCTGTGCTCTTATCCTGCTAAAGATTTAGATAACACAAGGGAGGCTGCATAACAACATGAGTTGTGTATCATTACTCGTAAATGGTCAGCAGTTTCCATTGATGATTGCCAGACAACCGACTCATGGACAGATATCAGAATTTTCTTTTTCTCGGTGTCATAATCTTTTTTGTTACATTCCGACAAACGGTTGCCACCATCCATCATTGGTGACCAACATACCGAAGAGGCAACTGACCAGAATTAGACGCAACTGCACAGAAGATTATGATACTCAAGCAGAAGTAATTACCAACAGATTTTTGGGCAAAGGATATAATAAAAGACAGCTAGAGAAAGTCAAAAATGACATAGGGACTGTAAGTAAGAACAGACTATTGGAAAATCAAAGGAAAAATTCTACTGATAGTGGATCCGATTTCAGTCTGAAATTTATCACAGGATTTAGTAGGCAATATAAAAAAATAGAAGCTATAATTTAAAAGCATTGGCCCATACTGATGAAGGACCCCACCTTGAGAGAACTATTACCCACTGCACCAAAATTCATATATAGAAAAAAGTTTGTTAAAAATATACTGGATCCCCCTCGTATAACCATTATGTTTTTGGACAAAACAGGATTCTACAAATGCAGAAGATGTCTGGTATGCAGGACTAGCAAGGATCCCATCAGAAAAAGATTGGATTTCCTGTCAGGATCTACAGAACAAAAATATAACATCGAGACATCTATTACATGTCCTAGCGTAAGGGTCACCTACGTACTGGAGTGCCCTTGCGGACTCCGGTATGCGGGCAGGACCACCCAAGCACTATCCACCAGAGTGCAGGAACATATGAACAATATCGGAAAAGGACACCCAAAACGGGGGGGGGGGGGGGTTCTAATATCAAAGGAGAGAGCTCACAAAATGAGACGCAATGGATTTTTAAATTGGACACCCTCATCCTCCAAGAGTTAAATATTGATATTGACCTTAACTGTTTTTTGGTAGATTATTAGACATAATGCATCACAGGCACTAGACCCTTGGGTTACACCAGGGTATAGGGACCCAACCAGAAGTGTACAAAAATATATTTTGCAAAGATTGGAATTTTTCTGAATTTTTTTGGTAATTTTGGGGTATTTTTTTTTGCACATTCTGTAATATAACAGAAATCCTTCTTTATTTCTGTAATATGCCAACATGTTACTCCAAACTAGGTTTGTTATATGGCAACACACAGGTCCATATATGCACAGTGCTGTTATTATATTCAATACTTTCCCCTGTTCATTTCATTTTTTATTTAAAAGTATAATACCCCACTCACATATTGTATATTAGATTGTGTCTTGTCCAATAGCATGCAATTAGACAAGCATCCCCAAGTAACTTGTAGACATTAAATTGTTAGAATCATCCGCCGATAGTTTTAACTTAACGATACAATATCCCTATCACGCGGGTGGCGTGATCCACTATAGTGTTGAGACATAGTATATAACAGTGATGGCGAACCTTGGCACCCCAGATGTTTTCAAACTACATTTCCCATGATGCTCATGCTCTCAGCAGTGTAGTTGAGCATCATGGGAAATGTAGTTCCAAAACATCTGGAATGCCAAGGTTCTCCATCACTGGTATATAAGGATGGAAATGGAGGACGTGACCACGCCTTCTGACGTCTTGATGACGAAACTCGTAGGTGTGGGGTCTACGGTCACGCAGCACGTTGCTTCTGACCAGTGGAAGGCATGTTGGCTCTAGGTATTGTGGAGCAGCGGCATCTCTTGTATCGCATATTGGCTGATCATTCTCAGTGCCTGGGAAAGTCACCTTGCTTGTGAGTGCATTACCTCTTATTTTAATGTATTTTTAATAAACGTTATTGCACTATGATATTACTTGTGATTTCATTCCTCTTATAAGCTGGATCCATTACCTTGGGCTTTGACACGCCACCCAGAAGTCTCTTAGACCTGACTAGGTATACGCCTAGGGAGTCCATATTTGCAGGTGAGTGCGCACCCTGGTAGGGGCTGGCACAGGGGGTCACAGTGAATACCTGCACATTTGTGGAACACCTGTTTATGGGATTTCCTGATAAGGAAGTGTTTTGCACATCTTTCACTGGGAGCATACTTGGATTCACATATTGGACTTTTTGATAATCTGTGGAATCCACGGCAGTTACCATTCTTTTCAATCGCACAGCACTTTATGTATGTTTATAGTATTGGTTCATTTAAGTTTCATATATGCACTAGCACTTTTATATTAGCTAGAAGGGAGCGCAGTGTTCTTTTCTCCAACTAGTCATGGAAGATGCCAATTGGAAGATCCAGTTATCACAGTTCTGTAGAACAGCATTTCTAAACCTTTTCCCTGTCGCAAAAAGAGGCACCCTGGTTTAAAATGCTAAAAACAAATTGTACTGTCCAATGAGAAACTGGAGGATGGTACAATGCACGCACATGCCTTAATGAAGTTAACTTTACATCAGAAGCCCCCCCTTCACATCAGAGGTCCCCCATCATATCAGAGCCCTCCTTTACATCAGAGTCCCCCATCATATCAGGGCCCTCCTTTACATCAGAGTCCCCCCCCCTTTCACATCAGAGGTTCCCCATCATATCAGGGCCCTCCTTTACATCAGTGTCCCCCTTCACATCAGAGGTCCCTTGTCATATCAGACCCCTCCTTCACATCAGAGTCTACCCTTAATTTCAGAGGCATCACATCAGAATCCCCCCTTTACATCTGAGGCCCCTCTATACCTGAGAGCCCCCCATCACATTAGAGTCTTCGCATCATAGAGTCTCCATTCATAGAATGCCCCTATTACAGAGCCCCCTAATTACACAGTCCACTCTTCACATCAGAGCCTCCCAATTACACAGTTCTCTCTTCACACCAGAGCCTCTCAAATACACAGTCCCCACTTCACTTTAGATCCCCTCAATTACACAGCCCCCTCTTTACACCAGAGCATCTCAATTACACAGTCCCCTCTTCACTTTAGAGCCTCCCAATTACACAGTCCCCTCGTCATATCAGATCCCTCCTTCACATCAGAGTCTACCCTTTATTTTAGAGGCATCACATCGGAAACCCCCCTTTACATCTGAGGCCCCTCTATACCTGAGAGCCCCCCATCACATTAGAGTCTTTGCATCATAGAGTCTCCATTCATAGAATGCCCCAATTACAGAGCCCCCCAATTACATAGTCCCCTCTTCACATCAGAGCCCCCAAATTAAACAGTCAACTGTTCACTTTAGAGCCCCCCAATTACAGAGCCCCCTCTTCACATCAGAGCCCCCCAATTACACAGTCCCCTCTTCGCTTTAGAGCCCCCCGATTACATAGTCCCCTCTTTACATCAGAGCCTCCAAATTACACAGTCCCCTCTTCACATCAGATCCCCCCAATTACACAGTCCCATCTTCACTTTAGAGCCCCCCCAATTACATGTCTCATCTTCACATCAGATCCCCCCCAATTACACAGTCCCATATTCACTTTAGAGCCTCCCAATTACATACTTCCCTCTTCACATCAGAGCCCCCCAATTACACAGTCCCCTCTTCACTTTAGAGCCCCCCGATTACATAGTCCCCTCTTTACATCACAGCCTCCAAATTACACAGTCCCCTCTTCACATCAGATCCCCCCAATTACACAGTCCCATCTTCACTTTAGAGCCCCCCCCAATTACATAGTCCCATCTTCACATCAGATCCCCCCAATTACACAGTCCCATCTTCACTTTAGAGCCCCCCCCCAATTACATGTCCCATCTGCACGTCAGATCCCCCCCAATTACACAGTCCCATATTCACTTTAGAGCCTCCCAATTACATAGTTCCCTCTTCACATCAGAGCCCCTCAATTACACAGTCCTCTCTTCACTTTAGAGCCCCCCAATTACACAGTCCCCTCTTCACATCAGAGCCCTACCTGGCTCCAGTAGTACACATAGTACAGCAGAGGGGGGGGGGGGGATGGACTCCCATCCTCTTTTGAATGCTAAGGGCATGCCGCCTCCCCTGAATCACCATCATGTTTTGCCATGATGCGGCAGGCTGGCTGCCAACACCATAGCAAAGAATGATGCCATGCATCCTGCTCTAGATCACTACACCATGACAACTTGTGATACTCATCCAGGGAAAACTGAGTTTCCTGCTTGAGACACCCCAGTTGAGAAACACTGCTGTAGAATACTTGTGGCATGCACAATTTTATCAGCCTAATGTACTTGTCTGTAATGTGCTTACAACCATTTGGTAGTGAAGAGGGTTTTGGCAAGAGAAGATGAAAAAGCTGCATTTGTCCCCCAGAGCAGAGTAGGAAGTGGCAGCAAGGACTTGGCAGTATTCAAGCTTTTTAATGTAAAAAAAAGAACAGGTTCTGTAAGCTGTTAGAAATATAATTGCAGTCTCTGCAATCTTTAAAGTGGTTGTAAACCCTGTTACACCACGTGTACCTACAGGTAAGTCTATAATAAGGCTTACCTGTAGGTACTGTAAATATCTCCTAAACCTGCATGGTATACGCACCATATATGCTTGCGCCAACATCATTGGCGCATGCGCACTGAAGGAACGGCTCGCTCGTGTCGTTTCTCCAGCAGCGTGCCATGAATGGCGATGATGTCATCGCGGCTCCAACCAATCACAGCGCCGAAACCTGCGAACCTGGAAATAACTCTGGGAGACGTCACCAGTCACAGTGTTGTGCGGGGCCACTGCAACAGCTTCGATCTAAGGTGAGTATTTCATAATGAGCTAATATGCAATGCATATTAGCTCATTATGCCTTTGTCTTACAGGTTTTTTTTGGTTTTTTTTGGAGGGTTTACTACCACTTTAAAGAAAACTGAATAGGGGTGCCCCGCATTTAAATTTTTTCTCTATTCTCCTAGATTGTAAGCTCTAATGTGCAGGGCCCTCTGATCCCTCCTGTATTGAATTGTATTGTAAGTGTACTGTCTGCCCTCATGTTGTAAAGTGCTGCGCAAACTGTTGGCGCTATATAAATCCTGTATAGTAATAATGATATTCAGAAGGAGAAAGAGAGTACAGAGGTGGGTTTTACTGAGTGATTGTTATAAATGCTATCCCAATGATTGTGTGATTGAGAACCATTTCTCCCAGCTCCCAACCTTAGTACATAACTCCATGGATTTAAAACACCTGGTATTTGTGTATCATGTGGGTCATGTCACACTAGCAACTTTGTAGCAAAAATCATTAGCAGTTACAAATCTCTGTTTACTTACTCTGGGAAATTGCAGATAGCTACAGTTACTACTGGGTACAATGCTCATCTGGCAGCTACAAATCACTGAGAATTTCAGAGACATAGAGCCTTGAAGTAGAACTAAAGGCAAAACTTTTTTCAATTTGGATAAAGTCAGCCATAGATGGTTTGAATCTCACCTGGCTCAGCAGGGACTGGCCGAGATTCGAACTATATATGAGCAGGCTGCTTGTACCCAAATTGATCCAGCGATCGACCTGCGTGTTGGATTTTTCATGCGATTATTGCCAGCAGCTATGGGGACAGTTCCCCACAACCACAACCTCCTCCCCCTTGCCGGGAGCACACAATAGCTCAGAGGGGGTAATTCCCCCATTAACACTGACTGTATTGATGGGGGGAATCTAGCAATTTTCGAATTGCAGGAAACAAAATTTGTACCATCTATGCCCGGTTTCAGGGAGGGTTATAAACCTGTCAATTTTTTTTTTTTTTGCCATTTGGATCTCATTGTCTGATAGCCAAAACAGGAAGTAAGTGGATTGAGGAAATCACTTTTACTTTCACTCAACAGGAACACTGGGGAGGGTGGATCTCCCTAAGGCTGGATTCACACCTATGCAGTTTTAGTGCTTTTTGCATTTTGCAGATTTGCACTGCAGTCCATTTAACATGGTTTCCTATGGAGCACGTTCTGTAGTACAAATCTGCAAAATGCAAAAAGCACTAAAACTGCATAGGTGTAAATCCAGCCTTAGGCTGGCCATACATTATACAATTTTCTTTTACAACTTTATATAAGTATTTGGGTCTTTGATAAGGCCCTGTGGGAGGGGCAAAACGTGCCAACGTAGATTCCGGTTCCTTAGTGACGTCCTGCGAGCGGTGGAATGCACCACGTGAGGTTGTGAGAGAACCAAGCTAGTTCCTGGAGTGAGCGGGCTGCCCTATTTAGGTTCTTTGAAAAATGCGATCTTTACTCTGGAACATTGTAAGTGTTCCAGGAAGAAAAACGCCACTCCAGGTGAGCAATTACTACAGTCCGGATGTGCTGGGTGCAAGCCACAGCTCGCCACCGGTGATCAATGAAAAGAAAAAAAATGGCTGCACACCAAAGGAATGTTCCAACGTATTTATTCCAAAGTAGCAAATGACAGCCAACAAGACAGAGTGCCCGAATCCAGGAGGTGGCGTGTTTCACACTGAGCTCAATTTTGGAATAAATAAGTTGGAACGTTCCTTTGGTGTGCAGCCGTTTTTATCTTCACATTGTAAGTGTGTTTTTAATCTTTTATTGTAATAAACAAGACATACTACACTATATGGATTCTTTCTCCTTCATGCACGAATCACAAGCTTATAGGAAGGTATAAAGGAAGTGTCATCTCCCTGCTCACCAACCTAAGCCTGATAGTCCCACATGCAGTACTGCTAAGGGGTCCATACCATCTGGTGAGTTAAAGCACAAAGGGGTGTGTGGAGCACTGATCACCGTGTGATATCTTTGGAGCACTACAGCACTTTAGAATACTTTTTTGCACAGGAGCACTTTTGGAAGAAAACTGTGTTTGGGACTGGTTTAAAACATGCTCGCCAGTTCACATTTAAATGTTTTTATATATTTGATATTTTTTTTTATTGAATTATTTATATGCCTTTGAGATTCAAAGTTTATGGTGTATGCACATTATTTGCACTTTAGGAATTTGCACTTTAATTTGGTAATGTTTGCTCTGTGGTTTTTGGTTTAAAATCCTTCTTTTACAACTTGCCTTTAGCTTTACCAAAACAACATAATATGAGGTCAAACCTAAACACTTTCAATTGTATGCAATCAGGCAGGCCCTTGCACTACATTGTTGAAGGTAAATCTAAAGGAAATTCAATAGGAAAATTGTATAATGTACGCCCACCTTTACATGGACACAGTATCAGAAACCATGAATCAAACTGAGACAGAAGTACAGTTAAATCACACTTGTTTAATAATAATTAAAAAAGGTAAACAGAGTAAACGCAGTCAAAACATAGCTAGAGTTCAGGAACCGGAACAGATAGTCAGACAAGCCAAAACGTCAGGGAGCCAGAGATGAGTGTAGTAAAACAGCAAGCAGGATCTGGAGTCAGAAGAAATGTCAGCCAAGCAAGTCTTTAACAGGAACACAGTAGAGCATCTCTAGACATGTGACCAAGGCGAAAGCAGAGATCATCTGGACTGGACGGCTTAAGTAGGCAGGACTGATGAGCAGGATATCAACAGGTGAGTCACTTTGGAGACGAGAGATAGGAGCTGGCAATTAGTCGACAGCTGAGCGGACAGCTTTGAGAAGGAAGGGCTGAGCCCAGCCCTGACACACAGACAACAATAAAAACCTGACAGGTGTTCTAATCCCTCTCCACCCTTTCCAAAGCTAAAACTTTAAAGCTGAACTGAAGTTCTGCTGTAGCGAACAGTAAAACAGGCAAACTTTTATTGCAGAAGAGGCAGTGTCTCTTCTGCAATAAAATGCTCCTACCTGCCTGCTCACTTTTTGGTGCTGTAAAATGAGTTGCCAACATATGCGCATTTCAGATTACAGTGCTGGTCCGGAATGATGGTCACCTGCACATGCAGAGGAGTGCTGTCATCCCGCGCCAGCAAATGAAGACAGCAGAAAACAGGGACATAGAAGAAGATGTCAGTGAGAAACCAGTTGAAAGGTGAGTATTAACCTAAAAGACCCCCCTTCCCAAAAAAAGAAAATATTTAAACCTTCATAAGTACATTTAACATCTATCTGTGCCCTTTGTTTTTTATTAAAAATGCCTCCTCTAATAGAAAGTACCTGGTGATCCTGCCATTCCCTGGGTTCCCCCTTCCTGGTGGCAATTATTTACAGGATCATAGAACCTCTACAGCAGGGGTCTCCAAACCTGCTAAACAAAGGGCCAGTTTCCTGTCCTGATTTTAGAGGGAATAGAACATTTTTCTGGCTTCAGTGGGAGTAAACAGTGCCCTATCTTTGGTATCAGGGGGAGGAATAATGCCCCATTATTGGCGTAAGTGGCAAGAATCATGCCCCATTTTTGGTGTCAGAGGGCAGAATAGTGTATGAACATGAGATGAATGGTGCCCCAAGGGCCGGATAAGAGCAAACAAAGGGCCGCATCTGGCCCCCAGGCCACAGTTTAGAGAACAGGGGCAGCCCGTCCATTAAGGGCGCATGGGCGCCACCCCCCTCTGTCCATTTTTTTCAAACACCGATTAGAGCCAGAGGCTCTAATAGGCTTCAATATAGGGTGGGCTCGGGTCACAGATAGTGCGCTCCGAATCTGAAAGCCCCAATGTAGAAGAGGACATGGAGCCGCTGCACCGCGCTGCCTGCCACCCACCATGATGGGGTAAGTGCCTGACTGACAGGCAAACAGCGGGGGGGGGTTGTTTGCCCCCCCCAAAAAAAACACCAGCCACCACTGTTAGAGACCCCTGCTCTACAGTGTTGCCACCACTGTGTGCATTCTCCACATTTAGCCTAGTGAGTAAGTTGTGTATTGCTATACACGGCTTACTTGCTAGATCACGTGATAGCATGGCTCAGGCAGGGGTGGAGCTAAACCACATTGCGGCACGTATTATGTAGGCCATTCAGAGTGCAGTGCAGATCAGATGCCTGATGCACATAACATTTTGAATGGCCTGGAAGGGAGGGCATGTGATGGCTAAAGCGAGGTCACAAGACTTGTGACACACTGGCTTAGCTCCGCCCCCACAAGGGCTGTACTGTAATGATAATGGTGATAACTATTATGTGACCCAAGGTGAAGTATTAAAAAATTGTAGAAATGCCATCATTTTTAAACAATTTTTATATACACGTGTTGCTGTGGCTTTGCCCTAGCTATGAATGGGAAGATGTCTGGGTTTAGGGTTTAGTACCTCTTTAATTTATTGCAATTAAAAATGTTCCTAGTAACAAAAACGCTATCCTATATTCTCTACGAAATCACTAGTGTGATATTGGCTTTAGAAAGTTAGTAGGCTCCCATGATTCTGCTTCAATAAAATGCAAAGGAAAAGGAGAGAAGTTGCAATTTTAGTGCATGTATTCTGAACTTTGAAGATACATTTTTTCAGAATGCCTATAGCTACAGAGGTGAATGAGTACTTGTACCTTGTACCTTTACTGCTTGTACAGAATATGTGGAACTTATAGAGTGCATAGTCTGGGAACATGTTAATTTTAAAATGTCCTGTCCCTTTTTTCTGCATGTCGCAAATTGGTTGTCCATCTAAACCCCAGACAAAAACTTTATGGGCCGCGCGTTCACTTTGATGAATTTCTCCACAGTACCTACAGCTGCATAAGTAAACACAGGACTGTTTTAAAGCTCTTTTACAACTTTTCAAGAATATGTAAATACTTTAATACACAGGTGCACTTTAAGAATAGCGCAGAAAATGTGAACATTTGCTGGATCAACATGCAGTCTAGATATGTACAGCACATATGAAATATTCAATATTTACCTGAAAAAATACAAGTACATTTTTTTTATTTCATTTTTCAGATCTAAACATGATATAAAAAGAAAATGTATGAAAAACAAACGATATATCAACTTTCACTGACAGACTAATTTTTCGTACTCATGTAAAAATACACATTTTTGGTTTCCATTTCTACTGAAGAACCTGAATCAATTTTTTTTCTCAAAGCATAGAACCTTTGGAATAGAAATATGGTAGTTTTATGCACAGATGTTTATCAAACCTACATAATTAATAGAAGTATACACTGCGCTAAATTAAAAAAAAATTATATGGTGCGGAGCAGCTACATACAAGGTGACAATAACCAAAGAATCATGTAAAAGTAAAATGTAGCGCATAGATTGTGCAAAAAGTCTTCAATCAAGAAAACAACTGAAAAAACAAATGTCCATAGATGGTAAACATAACAGTGGTAAAACTTATAAGTCTCTCAATAGAGGTGAGTAAAATCCTGTGCGTGAATAGAGAACAAATAACATGGAATGTCCCACTGAAAACAATACGTGGATGTGAGATGGCAGATGTTATAACACGGGTAGTTCATCAGATCATCACCAGGCTGTATCTCACAACTGTATGCGACTTAATAAAGATGGTGTGTAAGAAACTCTTACCAGATACAATGGACTCCCTTGTCAGCGACAGGGAGTCACTCGAACGGGTTGCCTCTCAGGGCCTGTAAACGGACATCACAGCTCTGCGAACCTTCTGGGTCAAACTCTGCGTGGATCTCCCGGGGCCGCCAGGTGGGTCCTCCCAAAGGATGGCCAAGGTGCGGATCAGAGGGAACGGTGCGTCACGTAAAAAAACTGAAGTGAAGGCTGGTTGAATCTCTCAGTGGATATGTGGAGAAAAAATAAACAGGCTCCACATAGTGTAGATGAGCAAAGTGGGGTTTTTATTGCTAAAAAAGCCAGGTAACAATAAAATGTGATCACAGGGTATAAAAACAAAGATGGGCAACAAGGAGGATGCTGGAAGCGTCCGACGCGTTTCGATCAATGGATCGTCTACTGGGGCATGCAGCATCCCCTCCAAGTTGCCTTGTATTTATGAAAAACATTCCAAAAATACAATTTGCTTTTTGGAATGTTTTTCATAAATACAAGGCAACTTCCTTGTTGCCCATCTTTGTTTTTATACCCTGTGATCACATTTTATTGTTACCTGGCTTTTTTAGCAATAAAAACCCCACTTTGCTCATCTACACTATGTGGAGCCTGTTTATTTTTTCTCCACATATCCACTGAGAGATTCAACCAGCCTTCACTTCAGTTTTTTTACGTGACGCACCCTTCCCTCTGATCCGCACCTTGGCCATCCTTTGGGAGGACCCACCTGGTGGCCCCGGGAGATCCACGCAGAGTTTGACCCAGAAGGTTCGCAGAGCTGTGATGTCCGTTTACAGGCCCTGAGAGGCAACCCGCTCGAGTGAATCCCTGTCGCTGACAAGGGAGTCCATTGTATCTGGTAAGAGTTTCTTACACACCATCTTTATTAAGTCGCATACAGTTGTGAGATACAGCCTGGTGATGATCTGATGAACTACCCGTGTTATAACATCTGCCGTCTCACATCCACGTATTGTTTTCAGTGGGACATTCCATGTTATTTGTTCTCTATTCACACACAGGATTTTACTCACCTCTATTGAGAGACTTATAAGTTTTACCACTGTTATGTTTACCATCTATGGACATTTGTTTTTTTCAGTTGTTTTCTTGATTGAAGACTTTTTGCACAATCTATGCGCTACATTTTACTTTTACATAAACCTACATAATTGTCAGTAAAAAGTACACTGACATTAACTGTACTGCACAAACACACTATAATCTCCAAAACATTTGTAAAATATAAAAGATGAGAGTGTCACTTAAATAAATACAATATATATCAAGCCTAATTGCATGTGTACATGAAAAAGTACGACACCCAAATTTGTACATTGTCAACACATTAGGAACCTTTACAACTCATCAGTTTACAGGGGTAGGTAACCTTTTGAGAACAGTGTGCCGAAAAATGTTTTCAAAGAAATTGAGCATGCCGATTTTATAACAAAAAAATGTCAACTTCACACTCTCAATCACGAAAAGGATTTTTTATAAAGTAAATGCTGTAAACTACTTTAGTAGTGAGAAATTAAAATCCTGCACTCTCAGGCCTCAGATCAGCCCCAATTCCTGCACCTTCACACCTCTGCCTCCCATAGCTGCTTGCTATGGGAGTACTCACGCAGGCTCGATCCTGAGCTGTGCTGTGTGTGTCCATAGACACATTAAAGGGGTTGTAAAGGTAAACATTTTTTCACCTTAATGCATTTTATGCATTAAGGTGAAAAAACATCTGACAATACCGCCCCCCCAGCCCCCCCGTTTTACTTACCCGAGCCCTCGAAAGTCCCGTGCTCGCCCCTGACATCCTCTACGTTGATCAGCCTGTCCGCTGATTGGCTAGAGTGGATAGTTTGAAAGCAGCGCAGCCATTGGCTCGTGCTGCTTTCAATCACATCCAGTGATGCGGCGCACCGGGGGCGGGGCGGAGTGATACAGTGAGCGGCTATGGCCGCCGGCTGTATCACGGGAGCGCGCCCGCAAGAACTCACCACCATGCGAGGGAGCTTGCATGAAGGTGATTAGTTCTTGCGGGGAGGAGCTGAAACAGCCGCCGAGGGACCCCAGAAGACGAGCTTCACAGTAGAGGTAAGTATAACATGTTTGTTATTTAAAAAAAAAAAAAACATTTTATCTTTAGTGATCCTTTAAGGTAAAAAAAAACGCATGTTGCGCATGTGCAGCTCAGTGTACAATTTTGGCAATGGCAAGATGAATGAACTCCCATGTGATGTCATCTCAGTCAGGCCAATGAGAATGGCCAATGATCGGTTCCTGGAAACCAACTGACCAAAGATGGTAGTGGCCATTGGGGAACTGCTTGACACTGCATCACTGGAGAGAAGGTAAGTATATTTCTATGTTTTTCCATTTTTTTGAATGATTAAGATACATTTGTAACGAGAAAAACATAGGGGCTACAATTGCTGATTTACTTTTAAAAATTGCCCGCCCCCCCCTTTAATAATTGGAACTTTATAGGGGAGTGGGTACCTGGTTTTGAGAGGTACCCGCTCCCACTTCCAGGCAGATTGCCGTGGCGATCTGAGCGGAAGTTCTGCCCCCTCCTCCTATCCCTGCAGTTTTCTGGGACACATCACAGGTCCCAGAAGACTGCGGGACCATTCACAAAGCGCAGCACGGCACAGACTGTGGGGAAGTGCTTCGGATGAGGACAGTGCTGGATCCCTTGACAGGTAAGTGTCCTTATATTAAAAGTCAGCAGCTACAGTATTTGTAGCTGCTGACTTTTATTTTTTTGGGGGGGGATACTGGAGCTCCTCTTTAAGGGAGGCAGTAAAACTGCAACTCAAATACCTGTTTTTGCTGTTCTTGAAACCCACCCCAGGCCATCCCATGCCCATAGTCATCTCCCTGCCTCTGCCTATGGAATAAGCTCTACCAATGTAACTATGCTATCAAGTCCATAACTGCAAATTAGCTTTGAAAGTAAAAAAAAAAGTTGGGCTGCCAGCCTGCCAAGAGCTATTAAATTCTGAAGTTACACAATGAAATCATTCCTGTGAGCACTGTTTTTGGCAGGCCTGGACAAATCTTCCCAAAATCTAGGACCCAACGACTTGGCAGCTTGAACCTGATATACGCAGCTACAAGCCTAGGACTACTCGGTGATTTTTCATCTCATGGAAATGCTACTGTGGGAAATCGCTGGGTGATTATTAGGAGATTATTCTCACAGTGTACTTCAGTGGGACACAGTGTACCTCAGCAACTGTTGAGCGATTAATCTTCTGCTCCGATTCCAAAAGAGAATAGAGGAGAAGAATCTATAATAGCTGTTGGTGTAATATGATTAAATTGCAGCCTTGTGCAATTGTGGGAATTAAATTGCTCAATGATACTTAAAATCTGTTTTATCGCATTACTTTTAATATAAAATGCTTAAACAAAGAGATTGATCTCATGAGACTTTAGTAGTTCAAATGAGCTACATAAACTGTGTAGTCCTGGGTTTACTTCCTAACACACTACGCAGTGCCCACCAATACCATTCTCATCTCACCTTCCAAGAAGCTATAATCCATACTACTAGTGGGTGTTGTTGGTATAAATTTATCATTCCTTACAAAGCTTTCCCTTCTCTCTGATGGGTAATTGGCAAACTTGCCAGGAAATGGCACCTGCTTTCTCTTGCATTCTGCATTGTGTTGGCTATAAATCACACAAAACATAGTGAAGGCTGTGTCTATTGTTGAGGTCACATGAGAAGTGGGACTATGAAGCGGAGCTTATATTTTATTAAAAATGCTATGCCTCACCTTTTGTAAATCATAGCAATAATAAAGGGTAAGTTCACCTTTTCATGAAAAATGAAAAGGTCTACTAAAGCCAAATATCCTGGACAGTCACACGTTCAGAACCTACTGCATGTAGAGGCTGTGATACCCCATGCTGCCAGTGTGGTGGTCTATACACCAAAACAAACAGCCCTGGAGTGATTATCCATCATAGAGCTCACTATGACAAGCCCTTTTCAGTGCGACCGCATGACTGTGCTGACCAATGAGAAGCGCTTCTTGCTTCTGGGAGACCTTACCGGAAGAAGAAGCCTCAGATTAGCTTCTCTTTGGTCAGCATGTGGCTGCATTGACCAATGAGAAGGGGTGGTTAGGAAATTCAGAGTTAGCTTACGTCTTAATGTTTTTTTTTTTTTAAAGTGAACCTGCCACTGACATACAGTATAGAATATGTCCAAAGTAGGTGGTGGTGGTGGTGGTGGGGGGTTGCAATGGGACAAGACGACTGTTGGCTGGAAGATGGAAGCAAATGCATCTATGCACCCCTGGTACGGTCGGCAACCCTTCTGCCATTTTATCCCATCTATTTGCTGATCTCCCCTACATAGTAAGAACTCTGTGTATTTTGTTACTTCTGGGTTCTGCTATCACTTTCCCCGGCTGTTGTGGCCAATTTGTATTCCATTAGCTTTAATGGAGGATAGGTGAGACATCAGCGATCCCAGACCGTTGATGTCTCATCAAAGAGAACCTGTAACAAAAATAGTATCACATAGGGGGGTTTTAGTCACCTATGTTATAAAAAAAGTAAAGTTTGTGAAAAAAATTTAAAAAATAAATTTACACCCACCCCCATTTACAAGCACATCTGAATGTAAACACAGGCATCAGGGGCACCTATGTACAAAAATGTTGACTGCACTACACACGTTACATATCACTACACACACACTGGAGTTATAGCAATAACTCTAGGCCCCCCTATTCACAGTTAACTCTAAACTGATGACCATTTCCCAGGGCCATGCAATTTTAAGGCTTGACGTGTTGGGTGTCTGTTTACTCTGCACAGCCCTATTTTTGCATTCCACCAAAAAATAAAAAAAATGTGGTAGTTTTTGTGCTCTAAAGTCAACTTTAGTGTAAAATGACTATACTACCAATTGTAGCAGTATCTCTGGTCCAGGACCCAGGTGCCTAAACCTGGAACACAATATCTATGGACAGGAATGTCAACCTATTACACATCTTTTCGGATGAATTAGAATGCTGACTGTGTGCCACGTTTACGCAAAATCAAAAATGCCTTTTTGGCCAAATGGGCACAAATTCCTAAAGGCACACTTGAAATCTTGCAGAAAGACTTTCCTAGAAGACTGGAAGCTGTCATAGAAGACTTTAACCAGCCCTGGTATATGGGAAACACTACTGCTCCTTCAATGAAACCAAGGACACCACTGAAGCTTTTGTTGGTTATGTACATCGTAGAAATTTTATTTATGTAGCACTCAGTCCTACAGGAGCCCACAGTTCAAGGCCCCTAAGGTCTTTTCCCATAGTTGCAGCCGCAGCCAGGCACACAGTCACAGCCCCTCCTTTGGCTCAATGAACAGTCTAGGGCAGTGGTCCTCAACCTCAGTCCTCAAGTAACCCCAACGGGCCATGTTTTGGGAACTTCCCTTAGATAAAATAGCTCTTATCAATACAATGTCATTGATATTGATTTAAAGCAGCTGTCCAAAGCAAAGGAAAACCTGAAAACATGGACCGTTGGGGGTACTTAAGGATTGAGGTTGAGAACCACTGGTCTAGGGGTATGCTTTTCTGATGCTTTATTGTAGAACTTGAACTTGGAAAGGAGTATGGAAACTGTGGGATACTCAAGTAACTTTAGCAGCAACTTGAGGACACTAATTTTCCTCCTAATATTCTAAGCAGAGTCTTTACACAAGCAATAAGTGGACTGAGCTATACCATAACACCAGGCACAATGTCCCCTTTGAGCAATACTGATTTTAGCACTTGGCAGCTGCACACGGTGTCAGGCCGGGTTCACATCTGTGTTCCCCCCATCCAATTCGCATGACATGCGAGTGTGACCAGTTCAATGTAGCTGGTTCACACAGGTTCGGGGCAGCCATGGTCCGCATTCCAAAAGGGTCCTGTGTGTGTTTGGGTCCAGTTCAGGTGCGAATTCAGGCAAAAATTTGGTCCTGATTCGCTAAATCGGTGAACAGGAATGCACCATACTCTATGCTGGGAACCGCGGCCACACATATGTAAACCCGGCCTCAAGGATCTCTCACTCCAGCTTGTACTCACTAATGTCCTTGGATATTTGGATGCCTCCTTCCATTATCTTCCAGATGCCTCTCCAGTGATACCAGACCAGAGCCCCAAACAAACATCCCTCAATCAGCTCCAGCAACTCCCAGCAGAATAGGCTCCCCTGCTAGTCTAGCTGGGACCTCAATGCACTGCAGCCACATTGCAAACCTGCCAGGGAGGGCATTAGCCCTCCAAGCTGGGATCTCCTCCTCTAGGACAAGAACCCCTCTGCTCCCAGTCTAAGGGTATTTATGCTCCCTCCTAGCAACCATCTAGGCATCTCTCCTCAGGGATTGGCCAAGGCTGCATAAATAGTCAGCTGCTGATTTGACTCTTCCAGCCCCCTATCGTCCAGAACCTTTCCAGACAGACAGGGGGAAGCAGCCAACCCTGCAGCCAGTGAGCCCGGGTTCACACTGTAGCGAACACAGACATTGCATGTGATTCGCACCCACACTGCCGTGCCGATCACATGCGATGTCTGTGCAATGCGAGTTCAGCCATACAGTTTGTATGGCTGAACTTGCATTGGATTTGCACAAAAAAGGTGCAAGGACTTTTTTCCCCCCGCACTGGAATCGGATCGCATGGGTGTTCTCACCCATGCGATCTGATTCTTGTCCGAATCCACAGTTCACACTGCGATCTGTGAACCGATCTAGGGGTGTCATTAGCATTGTATTGACACCCGCAGCGGTTTGCAGAAGGCAGTGTGAACTGCCTGCGGGAGAGATGCAATGCGGGAACCGGCGCTGGAATCGCGCCGGTTCCCGTATCGCTACAGCGTGAACCCAGGCTGAAAAACAGAAAAGACCAAAACAATCACATGCAGCTCAACTGATTATAGTGTACTATAATGTACCGGTATATACCAGGACTGAAAGAGGGGGATGTACATTTTTAGGCTTCTTTCAGTGCTCTTTCAGAGACTTGTTCGAGTTTGCACAGCACAGGAGAGCTCAAGCTTACAGTATAACAAAACAAACTTGTTCACACCATGGCCTCTGAGCCACGTTTTTTCTGCACATCACTGCAAGTGTATAGTGTGAACAGATCACATAAGACTTGGTGTGAACATTATCCATTCCCGGCAGCTTCCTTAGCAATATACATACTATATCTAAAATGCAATGGAGCCAGAAGCTAACAGTTCTGTGCCAAATCTAAGTCATTTACTGGTATTAAAAATGAATGATCCTCACCAGTTCTCTACTTTTCATATAGCTGTGATGGGAGTAAGTCACACATGTGCAAGTCACAAGCAAGTCTCAAGTCTTAACCTTCAAGTCACAAGCAAGTCCCAAGTTACTGTGGCGAAAAGCAAGCAAGTCAAGTCCCTGCTAAAAGTCAAGCAAGTCAAGTCAAGTCATTTATTTTGGTCAAGTCACAAATTAAGTCAAAATACTGATCTACCCCGAAGCCGGGACTTGGGGGGAGCTTTCTTTTGTGGGGGGGGGGCGGCTTTTGCCTAGGCCAAGACACAGCACTGGTGGTGCCAAGTCATTGCAAGTCAAATAGCCCAAGTCAAAGTCAAGTTGCAAGTCATTAGTGACAAGTCAAAGTCAAGTCGAGTCATTTATTTAATTTTGTCAAGCAAGTCGCAAGTCCTCAAACAGGTGACTCAAGTCAAGTCATGTGACTCGAGTCCCCCACCTCTGTCATATAGTCACCCAAATGATTGTCTCCATCACTTATTTAGCTTTAACCCCCCCCCACCACCATGTGTCCTTTTACACTTGCGGCCAGGGGGTCATAAAAACAGGCGGTTGACACAGACCTCTGACTGCCCACCTACAAGCAGACATGGTGCCACTCAGATGGGTGAGCATTGTCATACAGAAATTTCAATGATTCCTGCCAAGTTTGACGGGTTGCACCACCTGTCAAACTTTACTGTATAAGTGAGGCGTGAGGCTTGCAGTTGCAGCATGTGCCCACAGTGCATAATTGCCATTTGCCCATAAAAAAACAAAAACAAAAAACAGACATTAAGAGGTGTCAACATCACCTCCTGAACACCTGCATACCCCCCCTCACTGTCCTCTGAAAAGCAACCCACTGTAGATCAATTTTCAGGGTGACACTAAACTCTGGTTAAAAAAAATAAATGTATTCAAGTATGTGCACTGCTCATTGCAAACAAACAGAAGTGAGGGGGAAGAGGAAAGGTTCGGCTGCTTACAGAAGAAGTTACAAGGAGGCAGAAAAACACAGCAAGGAACAATTTCTTTCAAGGCCATTAGGTAGTGGATGTATATTGATTATTTTTAGAGAATAAGGATATTGTTTAATATCACTTGAAACATTTTTTAAGCTCAAGACACCTTTAGAATTACAGACATCAAACACAGGGCTTCCTCTTATAGGGGACTCTGCTGCCACACTGCCAAGGGATCGCCTTCAAATACACAACTTGGGTAGATTTACTAAAACTTGTGCACAGAATTTGGTGCAGCTGTGCATAGTAACGAATCAGCTTCTAACTTCAGCTTGTTCAATTAAGCTTTGACAATAAGCCCCCGTTCACATCAGCGCAATTTGGCATGTCAAATCGCAGCCTATTTCCAGCAACAGCACAGTCCCAAATGGTGCAACGCGACTTTGCGGCGCCGCACAGATTTCCAAAAGTAGTCCCTGCAATACTTTTGGCAACTTCGGGGGCGATTTCAATAGACATCTGTGCATGAACCCACACAGATGTCTTTCAAATCGCCCCCCGAACTCGCACTGAAATGAGGGTTTGAATTTGATTTCAAACCCACGTTCAGTGTGAACAAGGGCTAAAACCTAGAAGACGATTGGTTACAATGCACAGCTGCACCACATTCTGTGTGCTTCAGTTTTAGTAAATTTTCCCCGCTGAGCAGGTGGATGACAGGTCTGTCTACGCTCACTGTGCAGAGCAGACACGGACACAGTCCCGCTGTCCTCTATGGGGGAGCTGGGTGAAAACGGACCGCCTGTTCATTTTGATTGGATCATTTTCGATCTGCCAGACGGATGGAAAATAGGACCACCATCTGTATGGATTTGGCAGACAGGATCGGATCAGATAGCAGCAGATGTCAGTGGACATGTCACTGCTGACATCCGCCACCCCATAGAGGAGACTGGAGAGTCCAATCAGGTCCGCCTGAAAAACTGACAGATGGACCTGATCGGACAGCCCGTGTGAAAAGGCCCTAAGGGCAATATCTCTTCAATGGATGGGTGAAGCTGAAGGGTTCACAATTACATTCCGCATCAAATATCAAAACAATTAATTTGATATATGAAAGTGCTAGCTAAAGTAAACCTCATCTTGGAAAAAGGTTGCCTGGCTGTTGTACTGACCCATTAGCTTCAGTATTTTCTGAATCACTGACCTGTAATATTCAAAAAGTCACAAGTCCATCTCTATATACTTGTTCTGAGTCAATTGAAGCAAGAGGGTCAGCATGACAGCCAGTCAACTAGCATTTGCATGCCTTTCAAGATTTCAGTGCAAAAAAAAGTGCAAGTGCAAGGACTGCCCTGCACGCAAAACAAATGAGGCCAGGTAACTCAAATATTTTCTTAAGCTCGGAGTATTTTACCCATGTATTTAGCAGCATCTTTCTTGCTGCCTTTGGGGTGCCATTAACATGCAAAATCACACATTAAACAGTTTACTGTAGTTGGACTGTAGCCCAAGGCATTCATGCAAAAAACACATTTTGCACTTGCTTTGCCACTTATTGTTAATGGAACCCTAAATGTGTCAAATCAAGACACGAATTTGCGTATGAAAAAACGCACTGCTAAAAATGCACACAGCTTAAAATTATACTTGAGCTTCTTTGCTGTGTTTAGAGCAGCCCATTGAAACAAACAGACTGCCTCATGTGAGAAAAAAGACAAAGAGGCACATACACACAACACAATAAACGGTGATTCGCACATCATTGCACACAGCATAGCTGGGTAAACCACTCTACTACTACCTACATCACTTCCCTGTTCATGGCACAGAGGTGAAGGTGTAGATTTGTTTGCATAGAGACCAGCCTGGAGGTGGAAGAGGTGATACAGGAAGAGGATTACTAAACTGGGAAATAGGTCGAATGAAGAACCTGGCTGTACAACATTACACATTATTTGGCATGTACAGTATCTCACAAAAGTGAGTACACCCCTCACATTTTTGTAAATATTATATTAGGAAGACAGCTTTATGAGTGGACACTTCCCAAACAGCTGCAAACTTTGCGGATGTATCCTGAGATACGGAGTTGAATTCGGATATGACGAAACGCGTCAGAACGTGACCTCCACGGCGACCGGAGGTCACGTTTGAGTGTCATGGCCAGCTGGAGACTATCAGGAAGAAACAGCGCGGCTGTGTAATCCACACTAATGCTCTCCTGTGCGGCAGACTGGTGACTTCGCTTACAGTTATATGCTCTATTGATTTTAACAGCTTGTACGTGTTCTGTATGAGGGTCGGGTTTTGTTACAATAAATGTGTGAAACAGGATTACACTATGTTGGTATTTTCCTTTCCATGATTTTATATGACTGGAGTGATTCATGTTTTCTGACCTGGCCCGCATTGCTGATGACTCTCCTTTAAAGTGATATAAGCATTATTTTTAAGGCCTGTAATATACTAAGCCCTGGTGAGTGTAACCCCTTAGGGGAGTGTGCCTCACATGGTGAAGATCTGGGTGTTTGGTGCACGCTTTGACAACCATTAGGATCACCTGCTATCTTCAGAGTTTCATTCACTGAATGTCATCACACCTTTACGTATATTGAGAAGTATATATTTGTTGGCCAGAAATTCGATGGACTGACAAGTGCTGTTATAACATGGGATTTATACAGTGATTGGACTGGACTTTCTTATGTTATTGCATTTTATTATAATATATATATTATATTATAGCTTTTCATGTGACAACAAAAATGTGAGGGGTGTACTCACTTTTGTGAGTTACTGTACATGCTGCTAAAGAATAAGCACTGCAGATATCAGCAGTAGTCATGTAACACCTTGATATGTTTCACACTGTAGTGATGAGAAGTTTCTATAATCACTGCTGATGTTTGCTGTTAATTCTTCATAAATCTCCCAGCTCCTTGCACCATTCACACGCTGGATTCTCTACTAGGCAAGACTGTGGTGTCGGCAATGTATTGAAAGGTGGATGTCAGCCAGAGACCCTAGGATAGTAATGGCGAACCTATAGCACGCGTGCCACAGCTGGCATGCAGAGCCCTCTCTGTGAGCATGCAAGCTTACGGAGCCAGGGTGAGGGAATCCCCCAGCCAGGCAGTCACTTGCACTGGTGGTGCAGGCACGGAGGGCCGATTGTGTGTAAATCCCTCCCTGCATGCACCCAGGGTAGCCCAGTGGGAAGGACTTACACGGAGTGTCTGCTACTGTAAGCAGTGCCGCGTTGCCGGAAGCCAGAAGTCACTGCTATAGGGGAAGGGGAGGAGGGTATGTGAAGGGGCAGAGGACACTGCTTTGGGAAGGGCTAAACCCATAGTAGTGCCCTCTACTGGCCTTCACATCACCCCCCCTGAACCCTGCATTCTGGGCACAACACATTCCTGAACCCTGTGTTCTGAGCACAACGCATTGCTGATACCTGCATTCTGAGCACAACACATTCCTGAACCCTGCATTCTGAGCATAACGCACACCTGAACCCTGTATTCTGAGCACAATGCATTCCTGAACCCTGCATTCTGAGCACAACGCATTCCTGAACCCTGCATTCTGAGCACAACGCATTTCTGAACCCTGCATTCTGAGCACAACGCATTCCTGAACTCAGTATTCTGAGCACAACGCATTCCTGAACCCTGCATTCTAAACACAATGCATTACTGAACCCTACATTCTGAGCACAATGCATTCCTGATCCCTGCATTCTGAGCATAACGCATTCCTGAACCCTGTATTCTGAGCACAATGCACACCTGAACCCTGTATTCTGAGCACAATGCATTCCTGAACCCTGCATTCTGAGCACAACGCATTCCTAAACCCTGCATTCTGAGCACAACGCATTCCTGAACCCTGCATTCTGAGCACAACACATTCCTGAACCCTGTATTCTGAGCACAATGCATTCCTGATCCCTGCATTCTGAGTGTAAATCATTCATGATCCCTGCATTCTGAGTGTAACCCATTCCTGAACCTTGTATTCTGAGCGTAACGCACTCCTTTGAGAAAGCAAAAACATTTTTTTTCTGGGCAGAATCGTAAGTTTTTGGTTCCTTAGGTCTCTTTAAGAGGGATGATCAGTCCCATCCTCTGTGCAGAGCCGCTGGCAGGTTTAATTCCATGAGGCACTTTGAAATAAATACATTGGTTTTGTGTCGCTGTTTGGGCACTCTGGCTCAAAAAGGTTCGCTATCACTGCCCTAGGACATTCTATCTCAACAACATTAAGGGTCACCATACACGTTACAATCTGAACATACAAATGTACAATCAAATTGGGAATTACCAAAACTATGCAATATCAATACCTACCTAATCTATCCAATCTATCCAATCAATTTATATGCAATCAGGCAAGCCTTTGTACTGCATAGTTGTTGGTAGACCTAAAGGAGATTGTACAATCAGACTGTAACATCAGTATTAGCTTAAATACTAAAAAAAAAAAAAAAAAAAAAAAGGATCCTGTTCCTTTAAAGCACATTATACAGCACAGTGCTTGTGCTGTATAATTTGGCCCCCTTGTATCATATAAAGTACCTGGCTGATCCTGCCCTCCCCCCTGTAAACTGACCACAGTTTATCATGGCTGCTGAGCCCCGACACCGTGGTCAGTTTACGTGCCTCCATCATTCGCAGCTATCCTGTCTGCTCTCCCCCTTCCTCTCCCTGCCTGTGCCAGTGCCTGCCCCCTCCCCTCCTGCTGCTGAAATAACATTTAAAATCTTATATAATCATGTGTGTTTGCTAATGCTGTGTGCTCCTGTCTCTGATTTATAAAAGAAAATGCAGTATATACTGTATTTCAGAGCGCCACTCACATCACCGGCCGGCTCTCTCCTCTTGACTGACGTCAGTGGTGGAATCGTGGCCCCGATCACTGCAGCTGTCATGTGAGCGCCGCTCTGAAAATTCAAGTAATGCCGCGTACACACGACCGGACTTTACGGCATACTTGGTTCGGCTGACCGGAGTCCGTCGGACAATTCGATCGTGTGTGGGCTCCAGCGGACTTTTTTTCCCCAAAAGTTCAACGGACCTAGAAATTAAACATGTTTCAAATCTTTACGTCAGACTCGAGTCCGGTCAAAAAGTCCGCTCCTCTGTATGCTAGTCCGAAGGACAAAAAACGACGCTAGGGCAGCTATTGGCTACTGGCTATGAACTTCCTTGTTTTAGTTCGGTCGTACGTCATCACGTACGAATCCGTGGGACTTTGGTTGATCGTGTATAGGCAAGTCCGTTCATTCGGAAAGTCCGTCATAAAGTCAGTCGACAAGTCCTCAAGTCTGTCGTAAAGTCCGATCGTGTGTGCGCGGCATTAGACTTACTGGTAACTTATTTTCCAGGAGTCTTTCAGGACACCACAGAGTGGCTCCTCCCACTTACCAGCAGGAAACACATCTTCCACTGAACTTTAAAAGGAAGCTCCTTCCCACATGTTGCCAGTAGTAGTAGAGAACCTCCGGCCCCAAGCTGGAACACATAATCATAATATGGTTAGCCACAGCATACAAAAAACAATAGGGCGGGTTGCTGTCCTGAAAGACTCCTAGAAAACAAGTTACCGGTAAGCCTAACTTGAATTTTACCTAAACGTGTTTCAGGACAGCACCTGAGAGGATAAAAGAGACTTACCCCCTAGGGAGGGACCACAGCCTGCAGGACCTTTCTGCCAAAAGCCTGATTACCTGCTGACAGAAGATCCAATCTGTAATGACGGACAAAATGTAAAGTAACTTGACCACGTAGCCATCTTACAAATTTGATCTGGGGTGGCACCAGCTATTTCTGCCCATGTAGTGGCTTGAGTCCTTGTAGAGTGAGCTCTAATTCCCAGTGGGGGAGATAGACCCATCTGAGAGTAGGCTACCAAAATAGCTGATTTAAGCCATTTAAGCAATTGACCTCTTCGATGCTTGGTGGCCTTTTTTGTTTCCAGAAAAAAGAACAAATAAAGAGTCAGAGGACCTGAAATCTTTAATCACTTACAAGTAATGTAATAGGGTTTGTCTCACATCCAGGTTGTGAAATTGACCTTCCTTTTCTCCTGAAGGGTTTGAGCAAAAGGTTGGCAGGATGATCTCCTGCGACCGGTTCTGAAACGTTGCTACTTTTGGCAAAAAGCCTGGATCTGTCTTAAAGTGATTGTAAGGGTTTGTTTTTTTTTTTTTTTTTAAATAACAAATATATCATACTTACCTCCACTGTGCAGCTCATTTTGCACAGTGTGGCCCCGAACCTCGTCTTCTGGGGTCCCCCAGCAGCTCTCCCCCACATCAGATAACCCCCTAGGAGAAGCGCTCAACCGAGGGGGTTACCTTGCGGGCGCGCTCCGGAGTCCAGCATTCGGCATCCATAGCCGCCGAATGTATGACTTGGCCCCACCCCCTGCGTCATTTGGATTTGATTGACAGCAGTGAGAGCCAATGGCTGTGCTGCTATCAATCTATCCAATCAAGAGCCGAGAACCCCTGGCAGAGAGACAGAGCGTCCCACCGGGTCAACTTCCAGGGCTCAGGTAAGTAAAACGGGGGGGGGGGGGGCTGGGGGGCCGGTCACTGCCAGGTGTTTTTTCACCTTAATGCATAGGATGCATTAAGGTGAAAAACATGAAGGTTTACAACCCATTTAAGTACAATCTTATTTGGATAAATGGACAAAAAGGTTCTTTTTGAACCTTTGTACCTATCAAGGTAATTGATAGCCCGTGCAGTTCACTGATTCTTCTTGCAGATGTGATTGCAACTAGAAATACAGTTTTGAAAGTCAAATTCTTTAGAGAGACTGCTTGTTGTGGTTCAAACGGTTCCTTTGTGAGGGCTTGCAGAACCACTGAGAGATCCCATTTGGGAAAAAGCTTAGCTGGAGCTGGTCTGGATCTGGTAAGTGCCTTGAAAAATCTTGCGACCAAAGTTAATGAAGAAATTGATCTCTCAAGAAAAACCCCCAATGCGGCCACTTGCACTTTAAGAGTGCTGACTGCAAGACCCTTGTCTGCACCCTTTTGTAAGAATTCTAATATTGAGACAATGTCTTCCACAGCTCTATTTGCTGAACGGCACCAAGAAATGTAGACCTTCCACACCTTGTGCTGTCCTGAAAGACGTTTTGGGAAATACGGTTTATACTGCATTTTTTTTTTTTAAATCACAGAGACAGGAGCACACAGTATTAGCAAACAAACAGGATTATATTAAGTTAAGTGAGTGGGTTAACATCAACTTTAAAGCTGGCCACAGATCAGTCAGTTTGCTGTTTGAAAGAAATAAAAACAAAAAACAGAAAAAAGGACCTGATTCTTCCCTCCACACATTTGAGGTGGATGCGGGAATCCTCCTGCTGTGGTATTGTATTTTGACAGTGAGAAAACTTTCACACCATAGAATACGCTGATCAGGCTGCAGACTATAGCCTGTGGCGCTGATCGAAAGGAAATTTTCCAGCAAGGTGGTTGTACAAAAGTCGATCAGTAGATTGACTTATGTACAATCACGGTGCACATACATGGATTGAAATGTGGCCAGTCTCTGCTGAACGTCGATCCATCCGTGGGCAGCTTAACACAGAGGAACCCTTGAAATAACATCCACGGGGAGATGACCTATGATCCAATAGAAATATCTAAAACTTTTCATACATATTATCAGGGCCGTCTTAAAGGCAGAGCAAACGGGGCAGCTGCCCTGGGCCCTGTCATTGTTGTGGGGCCCAAATCAGCTGCCTCATACTTGCCAACTATCCTAGTTTAAATTCCCTTGTTCTTTGAAGTTTTTTTTTTTTTAACAGTATTGTTTTTATTTATCTCAAGTTTCAGTACAAACGTAAAAAGAAAGTACATTTACAAATATATATATATATATATATATATATATATATATATATATATATATATATATATAAAATAACAAAGAGAGGATTACACAAAAAAAAAAAAAAAGGGGAAGGAAAGTGGCAATCTAGAAAAGACAATAGCAAATATTACATTGAAAAGCAAGACAGTTCAGTTCACAACTTGATTTTTCAGCACAATTGTATATTGGTAACAATATCTTCTTCTCATAGAAAAAGGCACATTTTAGTGATAATTTTTGTAGGTACTCCTAATATTTCTTGACCATGTCAGCTATATAAGAGCTTAGCGTGTTTCTCCGGGGGAGCTTTCGCAGCAGTATTCATTCATCTAGAAGCCCATGCACACCAAATTTTTTGGGACATTTCTGGCTCATATATGTGAGCTTGTAGAGTGGAAGGGTCTTATCAATAAGTGTTTTCCACTGTCCCACCGTTGGGGGGTCTGCCTGTTTCCATTTGATTAGAATGGCTTTACTCGCATAGAATAGGGCGTAAAAAATGAATAGCCTCTTATGAGTGTTTGTGGTAAGGGTATCACAAATCCCCAGGAGAAGGACACGGGGATCCAGTGTAACTGTCAGGTTCCCAACCAAGTTGATGTATTGTACCACCTCCCTCCAGAACTGTTGGAGAAGGGGACACGACCACACCACATGTAAAAAAGTACCCACATCAGCGTTGCATTTAGGGCACCTATCAGAGTAAGAGGGATATATTTTAGCAAGCCTTTGAGGTGTGTAGTATGCCTGATGTAGGAATTTTAGCTGGATGTACCTATCCCTGGCAGATATCATCAGAGGGATATATTGTTGAATACCTTCCTCCCAGTCGTCATCCGTCAGGGAGGGCACATCGACTTCCATTTATTGAATAGCCTGGGCCCCTGACTATCAGCTCCCAGGGACACCCGGAGGTAAAAAGAGGGAAGGATACGGTCTAAATTTTTAGAAATAAGGAAGCGCTCCACCATATGCGATTATAGTTGAATTTCTGAAGGGAATTGAGCCTGAATTGCATGCCTCAACTGCAGATAACGGAAAAACATTTTGGTGGGGAGTTGAAAGGTATTTCGCATTTCATCAAATGAAAGGAGATTGCCCTCTGGCATGATATGCTGTAAGATCTTAATTTCATAATTAGCCCAGACTACTGGGTCTGGAAGCATTAACAGATGTGGTAATTTAGGGTTGCCCCAGAGTGGTGTATAGGATGAATAAGTTTGTGGTGGATTAAGCTTAGCTGTCACCTGTGCCCATATCTTGGCGGTTGTGCGCATGGGGATAGTCATCGTATCTTGTGCTTTTGGAGCCCTGAATACCAGATTACTCAGTGCTGAGTATGACCCCAATATGGCTGCTTGTAAATTAACCGTCGGATTATGTCGTGACTGAACGAACCACCAGCACTGCCGCCCAGTAATACTGTTTAACCACTTCAGCCCTGGAAGGATTTACCCCCTTCCTGACCAGAGCACTTTTTACAATTTGGCACTGCGTCGCTTTAACTGCTAATTGCGCAGTCATGCAATGCTGTACCCAAACGAAATTTGCGTCCTTTTCTTCCCACAAATAGAGCTTTCTTTTGATGGTATTTGATCACCTCTGCCATTTTTATTTTTTGCGCTATACACGGAAAAAGACCGAAAATTTTGAAAAAAAATGATATTTTCTACTTTTTGTTCTAAAAAAAATCCAATAAACTCAATTTTAGTCATACATTTAGGCCAAAATGTATTCGGCCATATGTCTTTGGTAAAAAAAAAGTCAATAAGTGTATATTTATTGGTTTGCGCAAAAGTTATAGCGCCTACAAACTAGGGTACATTTTCTGGAATTTACACAGCCTTTAATTTATGACTGCCTATGTCGTTTCTTGAGGTGCTAAAATGGCAGGGCAGTACAAAACCCCCACAAATGACCCCATTTTGGAAAGTAGACACCCCAAGGAAATTGCTGGGAGGCATGTTGAGCCCATTGAATAATGATTGAATAAGTGATTGAAGTGATTGAATAATGACAAAAAAAAAATTTAAAAAGTTGTCACTAAATGATATATTGCTCACACAGGCCATGGGCATATGTGGAATTGCACCCCAAAATACATTTAGCTGCTTCTCCTGAGTATGGGGATACCACATGTGTGGGACTTTTTGGGAGCCTAGCTGCGTACGGGGCCCCGAAAACCAATCACTACCTTCAGGATTTCTAAGGGCGTAAATTTTTGATTTTACTCCTCACTACCTATCACAGTTTTGAAGGCCATAAAATGCCCAGATGGCATAAACCCCCCCCAAATGACCCCATTTTGGAAGGTAGACACCCCAAGCTATTTGCTTTGAGGCATGTTGAGTCCATGGAATATTTTATATTTTGACACAAGTTGCAGGAAAGTGACAAATTTTTTTTTTTTTTTTTTTGCACAAAGTTGTCACTAAATAATATATTGCTCACACAGGCCATGGGCATATGTGGAATTGCACCCCAAAATACATTTAGCTGCTTCTCCTGAGTATGGGGATACCACATGTGTGGAACTTTTTAGGAGCCTAGCCGCGTACGGGGCCCCCGAAAACCAATCACCGCCTTCAGGATTTCTAAGGGTGTAAATTTTTGATTTCACTCTTCACTGCCTATCACAGTTTCGGAGGCCATGGAATGCCCAGGTGGCACAACCCCCCCCCCCCCCAAATGACCCCATTTTGGAAAGTAGACACCCCAAGCTATTTGCTGAGAGGCATGGTGAGTATTTTGCAGCTCTCATTTGTTTTTGAAAATGAAGAAAGACAAGAAAAAATTTTTTTTTTTCTTTTTTCAATTTTCAAAACTTTGTGACAAAAAGTGAGGTCTGCAAAATACTCACTATACCGCTCAGCAAATAGCTTGGGGTGTCTACTTTCCAAAATGGGGTCATTTGGGGGGGTTTTTTGCCACCTGGGCATTCCATGGCCTCCAAAACTGTGATAGGCAGTGAAGAGTGAAATCAAAAATTTACGCCCTTAGAAAGCCTGAAGGCAGTGCTTGGTTTTCGGGGTCCCGTGCGCGGCTAGGCTCCCAAAAAGTCCCACACATATGGTATCCCCATACTCAGGAGAAGCAACAGAATGTATTTTGGGGTGTAATTTCACATATTCCCATGGCATGTTTGAGCAATATATCATTTAGTGACAACTTTGTGCAAAAAAAAAAAAAAAATTGTCTCTTTCCCGCAACTTGTGTCACAATATAAAATATTCCATGGACTCGACATGCCTCTCAGCAAATAGCTTGGGGTGTCTACTTTCCAAAATGGGGTCATTTGGGGGGGGTTTGAACTGTCCTGGCATTTTATGCACAACATTTAGAAGCTTATGTCACACATCACCCACTCTTCTAACCACTTGAAGACAAAGCCCTTTCTGAGACTTTTTGATTACATGAAAAAAATTTTTTTTTTTGCAAGAAAATTACTTTGAACCCCCAAACATTATATATTTTTTTAAAGCAAATGCCCTACAGATTAAAATGGTGGGTGTTTCATTTTTTTTTTCACACAGTATTTGTGCAGCGATTTTTCAAACGCATTTTTTGGGGAAAAAACACTTTTTAAATTTTAATGCACTAAAACACACTATGTTGCCCAAATGTTTGATGAAATAAAAAAGATGATCTTAGGCCGAGTACATGGATACCAAACATGACATGCTTTAAAATTGCGCACAAACGTGCAGTGGCGACAAACTAAATACATTTTTAAAAGCCTTTAAAAGCCTTTACAGGTTACCACTTTAGATTTACAGAGGAGGTCTACTGCTAAAATTACTGCCCTCAATCTAACCTTCGCAGTGATACCTCACATGCATGGTGCAATTGCTGTTTACATTTGACGCGAGGCCGACGCTTGCGTTCGCCTTAGCGCGAGAGCAGGGGGGACAGGGGTGCTTTTTTTTTTTTTTTTTTTTTCTCTTTATTATTTTTTTGCTTTTATCTTATTTTTAAACTGTTCCTTTCATTTTAAAAAAAAAAATCATTTTTATTGTTATCTCAAGGAATGTAAATATCCCCTATGATAGCAATAGGTAGTGACAGGTACTCTTTTTTGAAAAAATTGGGGTCTATTAGACCCTAGATTTCTCCTCTGCCCTCAAAGCATCTGACCACACCAAGATCGGTGTGATAAAATGCTTTCCCAATTTCCCAATGGCGCTGTTTACATCCGGCGAAATCTAAGCTTCCGGTTTCTTAGGCCATAGAGATGTTTGGAGCCACTCTGGTCTCTGACCAACTCTATGGTCAGCTGGCTGAATCACCGGCTGCATTCTCAGGTTCCCTGTTGAGACAGGAGAGCCAGAGAAAAACACGGAAGATGGTGGGGGGGGGCATTCCCTCCCACTGCTTGTAAAAGCAGTCTAGAGGCTAATTAGCTGCTAGGATTGCTTTTACATGAAAGCCGACTGCTGGCTGAAAAGAATGATACCAAGATGATACCTAAACCTGCAGGCATCATTCTGGTATAACCACTCAAAGTCGTGAATGGCGTACCTGAAGACAAAAAATGGTTAACAATAAAGCACAGTAAACGGTAAAGTATAAAAAATTGCATACCTGAAAAGCAAACATGATAAAACATAATAACAATAAAACATTGCAGAATAGAATACAGTAAAAAGCAGAACAATAGAGAGAATAGAGAGAGAGAGAACAATAAAACGACAACTATTTTTTTTTATTTTATATTTTTGTTTGTGTTGTTTTTTTTTTTTTTACACTTTTTTTTTGTAACTGTAACTTTTATAACTGTAACCGGTTCCAGGTTCGGGTCTCTCAAAATGCGATGGCATCTTGGGAGACCCTGTGAAAGTGTGCCTAGTCTGTGCAATGCTGTACCCTACGCTAATACTCAACTAGTGAATGGTAGCGTTCAAAACATTCACCAATGCAAAGACCAGGATTGTCAGGACAGGAGGGACAATAATAGCGGGTGTCACGCCTATATCCGCGCTTGCTGCAGACACAACATCTTTTTTGAGGGGGTTTGTTGGGTAGGGGTACTCGGGAGGACATAAAGAAAATGCCTCTCATGCAGCCGACTGCATTTGTTTGGGGATGTGAATGGGGGAAGTACGGGCGCTGCAGAAGTGGTGGGTTCCCAATTAGGATTGGCGAATGCAGCAGGAAGGGCACTATGGGCACGATGGGCCTGTGTTTGTCTTCTTCTTGGTGGCAGCAGGACACTACTTGTGCTTGCCACCTCACCTGCCCCTGCCCCTGGAAGACGTGATGATGTCACGAAACGCGTAGGGCGGAGCCAGACGACGCGCTGACGTCACCCCCAAATAGTGTTGTATTCCAGCAGGACGGGTTTGTCCGGGTTCCTGTGGCCAAAGAACCGGACTTTAGGCTTTTACATTCACTACGTTTTGTAAGTGTTCACTTTGTTATTTTAAATTCTTAATAAATCTTGGTGGTTTTACACTATGTGAGCCCCTTTTTGTATTTTATGGTGCATCCCTGCCATTGGTTTCGCTGGTGTGGCTGACGGTGAGATGACCCCTGGTGGATATCGATAGAAGCTCCCAATCTCTGTGTTTTAAGATTGCCTGCTTGCTGTGACCCTCTGTAGTGGGGGGTCGTGGCCATCTGGTAAGGAGCAACCCCCTCTATCCCTGGTGGTGGACTCTCCTTTGCTGTCACTGATTGAATCACCATTTGGATTTTTTGTACCTTTCTGGGCGAATTGAACTTTTTAATCATATTGATTTTTCACTTATTGGATATTAAGGTGGATTATTATCAATTGTTATCCACATACATTTTTATTTCTTATTTACACTCAATATCATAAACAAAAAAATTTTTTTCACTGAGGACTTTTATGGTAATTTGCACATGTATTAGCGCAATTCTTTTTATTTTTCATATTTACTCCACAATTGATGTTTATTGTTAGGATTGCAGCTTTTCAACGATTTATTGTTTACTTTGGTTTATAGCGCGGTTTTTTCTTCTTTTTTTCATAGGTACTGGAGTGTTTCTGAACACATATAAAAATTAGGGGAGGAATATCATTTCGAGGAGGTTCGTCCTACCCACCGGTGTCAGGGGAAGGGACTTCGATGTTAAACATCGTCGTATTAGTTGTTGTAAAATGGGGTATACATTATCTGTCAAATAACAAGAGAGATCTTTTTGTATTTCAATGCCCAGATACCGAAATTTAGTGACCGTTTGTAGGGGTATATGGGGGGGAGGGAGTAGGGGTGGCTGGGAGATTGGGAAAAGTATAGATTTGTTCCAATTAATGCGTATTCCAGAGAAAGAGCCAAATAGATCTATGATCCTCAAGGTCTCTTCGAGGGAATATGAAGCATCCGGGAGATAAAGAAGAGTGTCATCTGCATAAAGGGAGATCTGTTCCCTTAGAGGGCCCACCTCCATCCCCCCTTGCAGTCGCGGAAGACCTAATAAGGATAGCGAGAGGTTCGATAGCCAGGGCGAACAAACCCGGGGATAGTGGACATCCCTGTCTAGTGCCCCTGTGTAATCTGAAGGGGGACGAGAGGGACCCATTGGTTCTGACTCTGGCAGTAGGGTTAGCATACATCTGTTTGATCCATGAAATAAATTTAGGCCCAATGTTCTTTGGAGTTTTAGTCCTGTGCTGTGTCCCAACATCTGTGTGAAGTGCTGGTACTAATGCTGTCCAGCTCTGCCTTATTGCTGTGTACATATGACTCACCTGCAGACTCTGTGTTTACATGTAAATAACCGGCATTCATATGTAAAAAGCGGTGGCATTCATAAAGAAATAGCTGCGGCCGGCGGTATTGATATGTAAATAAAGTCGGCATTCATATGTAGATCATGCCCCCCTACAGTGAGGAGATGATGTGCTGTAATCTCTAGCAACCAATTAGTGAGCTGTAATACTGTACAGTAATCTCTAACAACCAATTAACAAGCAGAAATCATTTGCTGTAACCTCTAGCAACTAATCAGTGAGCCTTAATGTGTGCTGTAACCTCTAGCAACCAGTCAGTAAGCAGTAATGATATGCTGTAACCGCTGGCAACCAATCACAACTGCTGCCTGATCTGATACAGTAAACTGATTTTAAGTCTATCTGCTATTTATTGTATGTCTCAGAGCAGGTGGAGAGTGAAATTGCATGGGGGGGCCCAAGAAAATTTTTGCCCAGGGTCCAATCAATATTAAAGACAGCCCTGCATATTATTCTAATTTGTACAATATAAATATGCAACATGTGAACAAAGAAAAGGAAAAGAAAAGGGAAGAGATTAGTAAATATATAAAGGAAACTGCTTTACCCATGTTTCCTAGGGCAATAGTTGAGGATCTGGAAAAAGAAATCTCAGTAGAGGAGATTCAACAAGTTATTTCTGAACTGGTCCCGGGGAAAAGCCCAGGACCGGATAGATACACTTCCAGATTCTACAAGACATTTCAGGATTTAATCGTACCTATTCTTAAAAAAACATATAACTCTATATCTAGTTGACAAACGTTTGCACCACAAAGTACAGAAGCTCATATAGTACTAATCCCAAAACCAGAGAAAGATCACACACTATGTAACAATTACCGACCAATTTCCTTGACTAATATAGATATAAGATTGTATTCAAAAATGATCTCTAATAGATTAGCTCCTATTCTATTTGAACATACAGTATAGGATTAGATGAGACGGGTTTCATGAAAGGATGAGAACTAGGGATAATATTATAAAAAAATGCACATTGGTGGCATACGTTTAGAGAGCCGCCATCCCGACGTGTCTTTTGGACGTCGATGCAGAAAAAGCATTTGACAGAGTGGGATGGCGGTTCTTAGAGGAAACACTAATCCAGATTGGAATTGGTCTTAAAATGATTGGTAGGATTGTCGCATTGTACTCCAATTCTAGAGCTAAGGTAAGAATAAATGGAATATTATCAGAATATATAAAAATATCAAATGGTACCCGGCAGGGATGCCCCTTTCTCCTTTGCTATATATACGGATAATGGAACATCTTATCATGGCAATAAGAAAAAAATAAAGATATTAAAAGGATAAAAGTTAAAAAAGATTATAAAACAGCCGTATATGCAGATGACCTGTTAATATATGTAACTAACCCTATTATAACAATTCCAAACTTAATCAAAGAATTTAAAAGCTTTGGGTAATTAAGTAACTTTAAAGTCAATTATGAGAATTCAGAAATGTTGAACATATCGTTAAAAGAAAAAAACACACACTTTTGCAAAAAGATTTTCCGTTTAAATGGAGGCAAGAAGCAATCAAGTATTTGGGAATATTTATCCTGAAAGACCTGAATCCATTGCAAGAGTTGAATTACGGTACGACGATCTGAAAAGCGATTAAATCATTACAAAAATATGAAAAAATATCATATTCATGGATGGGAAGGATTATTATAATAAAAATGGATATATTGCCAAAATGATTATATGTTTTTCAAACAGTACCCCTTGTCCCTCCTAGAAAACAGATGCTGGAACTAAGAAAAGCAGTAATAAGTTTTATTTGGGCGCAAAAAACTCCTTGAATAAAAAGAGAAATTTTAATTAGAACAAAAAAAAAATGGAGGTTTAGCACTACCAGATTTTTTAAAATACTTACAAGCAGCATCATTAACTAGAATTACTGATTGGTACCACAACAAGGAAACTAAACAGTGGGTTAAGCTAGAAGAAGAAATAATAGGACCACAGCTTAGATTTTTGCCCTGGATAAAACCTCATTTAAGACCAAAAAAAGAAAAACTAACAATTTTTGTACATGCCACACTAAAAATATGGGACACTATAATAAAAAAGGGGAAGCTCTCTACCATGATCGGACCTATGACACCTTTGTTCTCCAATCCTGATTTCCCATCAGCTCTACTACAAATTTTCTGAAATGGAATATATTGGAGAATGCAAGGGTAGTGCAAATCCTGGTGGATGGTAAGTTACCAAAACTGCAGGAAATAGGACCTGATTATAAAAACAAATGGTTACAATACCATCAATTAACCACTTATACACCTTCCTGCCCAGACCAATTTTCAGCTTTCAGTGCTGTCGCAGTTTGAATGACAATTGCGCGGTCATCCATTACTGTACCCAAACTAAATTTTTATCATTTTGTTCCCACAAATAGAGCTTTCTTTTGGTGGTATTTGATCACCTCTGCGGTTTTTATTTTTTGCTAAACAAATAAAAAAAGACCGAAAATGTTGAAAAAAATAAAAGTTTTGCTTTTGTTTCTGTTATAAAATTTTGTAAATAAGTAAGTTTTCTCTTTCACTGATGGGCACTGATAAGGCGGCATCGATGAGATGGCACCAATGAGCAGGCACTGACGATGGTAGGCAGCACTGATGGGCACTCATGGGTGGCACTGGTAGGTGACACTGATGGGCACTGAAAGGCTGCAAAGATGGGTTCTTATGGGTGGCACTGCTGGGCATTGATACCTGGCACTGATGGGTACTGATACGCTGTACTGATATGAGGCACTGATAGGCATCCCTGATGGCATTGGCAGGCATTGGAGTGGGCACTGATTGGCAGCTGCCTGAGCATTGATTGGCAGCTGCCTGGGCACAAATTAGTATTTCCCTGGGGGTCTGGGGGGGCATACCTGGTGGTCCTGGGTGGCATGATGGTGGTTCTGGGTGGGATCCGAGGGGGGCTGTGCTGATAAACAATCAGCACGGACCCCCGTCAGGGGAGCAGCCGATCGGCTCTCCTCTACTCGCATCTGTCAGACGCGAGTGAGGAAAAGCCGATCACCGGCTCTTCCTATTTACATCGTGATCAGCCGTGATTGGACATGGCTGATCATGTGGTAAAGAGTCTCCGTCAGAGACTCTTTACCTAGATCGGAGTTGCGGTGTGCCAGACTGACACACCGCAACAACGATCGCCGCTTAGTATCCTGAGGACGTCATATGACGCCCAGTCAGGATACTGAAACCACTTTGCCGCCGTCATTCTGCTATATGGCGGACGGCAAGTGGTTAAAGACATTCATGGAGGCAAAAATACCTTTGATAAATAGACCAATAACTAAATTTGAGAAAATATTAGTGGAAGAACAGGAACCGATTAAAAAGTTATCAAAAATATATGATCTATTACTCCCTTCCGGTTCTTTTAGAGAATTAACAGAAATGGGAAGAAGAAATAGGAAACCCTATATCAGATGAAGAATGGCAAAAATTTTTCGAAATAATACATAAAACATCTACAGTGATTAAATACCAAGAGCGAAATTATAAGATTGTAATGAGATGGTATTGGAGTCCAGTAGCCTTGAATGTAATTAATAAAAGTAATACCGAGAACTGTTAGAGATGCAAGGTAGGAAGAGGTACTATGGACTATATATGGTATGTGTCATGTGGTGAGGAGCTTCTGGAATAAGATATTTGAGATTCATCAGATCGTGTCGGGAATAGAAACAAATCCAAATATAAATAGCTCAATATTCTCTCTTACATCAGACTCAATAAAAACAATTAAAAACGGGCATTCTTCACCACATGATAACTGCAGCTAGAACACTAATAGCAGGTAGGTGGCAAGAAACAAACAGTCCAACAATGACGGAATGCATATGTGAAATGAACGAAATTCAACATATGAAAAAACAGATAAAAGAAGAAAGGTAAATAAAAAGCCAACTGTCAGTAATATGGCAAACATGGGATGAATTTCGGTCATTCCATAAAATTAATAGAATATCTATAAATAGAAGGAAACAGGGGGGGGGGGGGGGGTGTTGCGGGAATTTACATATTTTCTTTTTTTTTCTTAGAGAGCATGGTGAGGCGTAAGGTGAGTGAATGCAATAGTAGTATATAAGGGATTAGGAATACATGCATAACCATTAAGATATGAAGGAATAAAATCGGGAAAGTAGAGGGTTATTATTAAGATCCTCTATTGTAATTTAAACAAATTAATGTATGTATTAATGAATTTAGGTATGATATATGATTGCAAACATTTTTGTTTTTTAAAATTTAATAAAAAGAGATTTGATACAAATAACATCCAGGTCTTAGGGAATCCCTGCTAATGATTTCTTTATCTGCACAGGATATTATCAAAAACAATAGGTTAAGATAGAAAAAAAGACCAACAATTAGGGATGAGGTATATCTAGTTTACTTTACACCAAATGCAGCTCTATATGACAAACATATTTTCAGTAATAATGATGAAATTAAACAAGTATTAATAAAATAATAAGGGTCATCGCAGTAGAGAAAGTGCAACACAGTATGGATGGGGAAATCTCGACAGGGAAGGGGTATCTCAGTAAGAAAGGGGCTCTTGGTAGGAAAGGGGAGTCTCAGTAGGGAAGGTTATCTAGAGAAGGGGTGTCTCAGCATGGAAGTTATATCTTGAAGGGGAAGGAATGCCTTAGTAGGGAAGGGGTTACTTGGCAGGGAAGGGTATCTTGGTAAGGGATTAGATATATTTTCAGCATGGAAGGTATATCTCAATGGGGAGTGATATCTCGGTAGAGGAGGGGCATCTTGGTGTAGAAGGAATATCTCGGTAGAGGAGGGGCATCTCGGTGTGGAAGGGATATCTCGGTAGAGGAGGGGCATCTCGGTGTGGAAGGGATATCTTGGTAGAGGAGGGGCATCTCGGTGTGGAAGGGATATCTCGGTAGAGGAGGGGCATCTCAATGTGGAAGGGATATCTCGATAGAGGAGGGGCATCTCGTGTGGAAGGGATATCTTGGTAGAGGAGGGGCATCTCTGTGTGGAAGGGATATCTTGGTAGAGGAGGGGCATCTCTGTGTGGAAGGGATATCTTGGTAAAGGAGGAGCATCTCGGTGTGGAAGGGATATCTCTGTAGAGGAGGGGCATCTTGGTGTGGACGGGATATCTCGGTAGAGATGGGGCATTTTGGTGTGGAAGGGATATCTCGGTAGAGGATGGGCATTTTGGTGTGGAAGGGATATCTCGGTAGAGGAGGGGCATCTTGGTTTGGAAGGGATATCTCTGTAGAGGAGGGGCATCTCGCTCGGTGTGGAAGGGATATCTCGATAAAGGAGGGTGTCTCAGTGGAGAAAGGGGGAAAGGATATCTTGGTAGAGAAGGATATACTGGTAAAGCAGTGTCTCGTTAGGGAAGGGGTATCTCTGTGTGGAAGGAATATCTTAGTAGAGGAGGGTGCCTTGGTGGGAAGGGATATCCTGGTAAAGGAGTGGAGAAAGATGTCTTGGTAGGGAAGGGGATTCTCGGGTAGGGGAAGGGATATCTTGGTAGAGGAGGATATCCCAGTAGAGCAGTGTCTTGGTAGGTGAGGGAAGGTTTATCCCTGTGGGAAAGGGATATCTTGGTAGAGGAGGGTGTCTTGGTGGGAAGGGATATCGCAGTAAAGGAGATTGTCTCAGTGGAGAAAGATGTCTTGGTAGAGGAGGATATCCCAGTAGAGCAGTTTCTAGGTAGGTGAGGGAAGGTCTATCTCGGTAGGTGAGGGAAGGTATATCTTGGTAGAACAGTGTCAAGGTAGGTGAGGGAAGGGATATCTCGGTAGAGCAGTGTCTCGGTAGGTGAGGGAAGAGATATCTCGGTAGAGCAGTTTCTCGGTAGATGAGGGAAGGGATATCCCGGTAGAGTAGTGTCTCGGTAGGTGAGGGAAGGGCAATCTCGGTAGAGCAGAGTGTCTCGGTAGGTGTGGGAAGGGATATCTCGGTAGAGTAGAGTGTCTCGATAGGTGAGGGAAGGGATATCCCGGTAAAGTAGTGTCTAGGTAGGTGAGGGAAGGGATATCCCGGTAAAGTAGTGTCTCGGTAGGTGAGGGAAGGGATATCCCGGTAAAGTAGTGTCTCGGTAGGTGAAGGAAGGGATATCCCAGTAAAGTAGTGTCTCGGTAGGTGAAGGAAGGGATATCTCGGTAGAGTAGTGTCTCGGTAGGTGAGGGAAAGGAAATCTCGGTAGAGCAGAGTGTCTCGGTAGGTGAGGGAAAGGAAATCTCGGTAGAGCAGAGTGTCTCGGTAGGTGTGGGAAGGGATATCCCGGTAAAGTAGTGTCTAGGTAGATAAGGTAAGGGATAACCCAGTAAAGTAGTGTCTCGGTGGGTGTGGGAAGGGATATCCCGGTAAAGTAGTGTCGCGGTAGGTGAGGGAAGGGATATCCCGGTAAGTAGTGTCTCGGTAGATAAGGGAAGGGATAACCTGGTAAAGTAGTGTCTCGGTAGGTGTGGGAAGGGATATCCCGGTAAAGTAGTGTCTCGATTGGTGAGGGATGGGATATCCCGGTTAAGTAGTGTCTCGGTAGGTGAGGAAAGGGATATCCCGGTAAAGTAGTGTCTCCATTGGTGAGGGATGGGATATCCCGGTAAAGTAGTGTCTCGGTAGGTGAGGGAGCGGATATCCCGTAGAGCAGTGTCTCGGTAGGTGAGGGAAGGGATATCCCGGTAGTGTCTCGGTAGGTGAGGGAAAGGATATCCCGGTAAAATAGTGTCTCGGTAGGTGAGGGAGGGGAAATCCCGGTAAAATAGTGTCTCGGTAGGTGAGATCCCGTAGAGCAGTGTCTCGGTAGGGAAACGATATCCCGGTACAGGAAAGGTTTGAATATAGCGGCTCGGTGAGCTGTGTTTAGCTCCGCCTCCCGGGTGATGTCATCACGCCGTCCGCCCTCTGTCATCTCACGGAAAAACATTGTGAAGCCATTTTGGTGTGTCAGTGTCCGCTGTGTGATGAGCGGAGCCCCGGGGCAGAGGAAGAGGACGGGGGACCGCGATGAGATCGGTAAGCTCGTGGAGATCGTACAGGTAGGGGCGGCTGCTGTCGGTGTGACGGTGCTGGGAGAGATCCCTGGACTGTACAGTCATCACACTGGGGGAGTCATGTGACCGAGTCCTGCAGCACCGAGGTGTCAGGAGGATCACTCTTCATACCGAACACGTGACACCAGCACCGTCCTCCTACTGACAGGTCATTGGATGATCGGAGGGAGAGGCCCTCTGTGTGGTACATTGTAGATCCTATATACTCCTGTGTATAGTGTATATAGGATGTCCTGTCAGTATGGGGGGGAGTTGTGTGGGAGATGTTAGGCTTCTCATGTCATTCATATAATGGATAAGTTCACCTCTATGAAAATACTGCAGGCTTCCGGACATAAAACCAAAGTGTGCAGCGCTGACTAGTTGGATAAAGTCCTTGCTATAGGTGGAGGCCATTTATGTACCTCCTGAAGCCTGACTGGAAAACTTCCAGGAAGTTGCTAAGTGAGCCTGAGCTGTTTCTACTCTTCTCCTCCATCATGGGAAAGCTTTTTCTCTGATTCAGTGGCGGCCCCCTAATCCATCACCCGGCCCCTAATCTACATGCAGGTCACCGGACTTTTATTTTTAGAAGCATGTGATTAGAGCCTAAGGCCTAAAAAAGGGTGGGCTCGGGGGGGTGTTGAACCCACCCAGTTGGGTGACAATAGCGATATTCGCTATTGTCTTCCTGCTTCTCCTCCCGGCCCATCAGGAAGTGGGTCTTAAGACCCGATTGGCCAGAATTAGAAGCGACTGTCCGGTCTCCAGAACATCCTCTGCTCCGGTGACTGGTTGGGCTCGATGTCACCGTCATCCAGCTTCTATCTGGGCGCTTCCTACCCGTCCCTTCCTCCGGGGAACCGAGCCCAGGAACCGGACGGACACTGAGCTGAGACCGGGAAGCAGGAGAACGACGACCCCCGCCGTCTACCCCGAGCCAAGCTATCTCACATCCTGCAGATTCTCCGCCAAGGTGTGCACTGCATTGATCGGAGGATGGTACCACCACCACGAGGACAGCCAGTTCAATACCATCTGTCACCACCTGGATCTCCGGGTCTTCCTGCTGCTGTTACTCTTTGGTGGTCAGTCCGTGCTGGATCATGGCGTGTATATAATATAGGAGGGTGTGTAATATTAATACCTGCATGAGGCCAGCTCATCTGTCAGTGTTAGCTGATTGTCCTTCTGTCCCTCTGACCATAAAGATTGGGGGGAAAGGAGGAGGGGCTGGATATACTTGTAGATCGCTGTGGCGATCTTACCTAAAAGTGGGAGCGGGTACCTGTCAAAACCAGGTACCCCCCCCCCCAAAAAATTTGCCAAATGTGGCAGTGGAGGGGGGGGGGGGGGTGTGAACAAGCAGAGCTTCTTCTTTTGGGGGGTGCTCCAATTTAAGATGTGAAATTTCCCACTATTTGTGTGCCCCTCCCCCCCCAAACACTTACCTGACTTGCAGACACATGCAGTGGTGGTGGCCATAGGCTCCTGCCGCTGTCAGTCAAATCCTGTGAGGAGGGAGTGGGGCAGGGCCGAGCCGTGCTATGGATGCACATAGCTTGCTATCTGTGCTTCTTTCTCAGAGAGCCTCCGCCCCAGTCTGAAGTCTTTTGCAGTCTCCAACAGGTTTTCTTCTAAGATTGATATGTATTTGGCTCCATCCATCTTCCCAACTCTGATCAGCTTCCCTGTCCCTGCTGAAGAAAAGCATCCCCACAACATGATGCTGCCACCACCATGTTTCACGGTGGGGATGGTGTGTTCAGGGTGATATGCAGTGTTAGTTTTCCGCCACACATAGCATTTTGTTTTTAGGTCAAAAAGTTCAATTTTGGTCTCTTCTGACCAGGGCCCCTTCTTTCTCATGTTTGCTGTGTCCCCCACATGGCTTTCTTGCCACTCTTCCATAAAGGCCAGATTTGTGGAGTGCACGACTAATAATTGTCCTGTGGACAGATTCTCCCACCTGAGCTGTGGATCTCTGCAGCTACTCCAGAGTTACCATGGGCCTTTTGGCTGCTTCTCTGATTAATGCTCTCCTTTTTCCGGCATGTCGGTTTAGGTGGACGGCCATGTCTTGGTAGGTTTGCAGTTGTCCCACAACTTTCGAACACCACGAAAGTTCGGACCCAAATAACGAACCCCATTAAAGTCAATGGGACCCGAACATCAAAAATCAAAAGTGCCCATTTTGAAGGCTTATATGCAAGTAATTGGGCATACAATGGTTATAGGGGTCCTGGTACTGCACTGGGGGACATGTATCAATAACAAAAACGTTTGAAAAACGTCTTTTTTAAATGAGCAGTGATTTTTTTTTTTTTTTTAAGTGAAAGCATAAAAATTAAAAATTCCTTCCACTATAGTGCCTGTGGGGTCCCCTTAGTCTACCTGTAAAGTGTCAGATCTTTACCATGTCTAGAATCTGATGCAACAATAATTGCATTTATAAAGTCAAAAAAAGACATTTTCCCTGCAAGCTGCCTTTTTTTTTTTTTTTTTTTTTTGCTCAGCAACAGCTGGGGAGCCAGTGTGTATGATGAGGCCACAATGTAGTGCACTGGGAACTCGATTAGAAATTTTTTTTTTTTTATTTTTTGGGATACATTCTGGTGTCACTTTAGATAGAAGTAATGCGTGCGTAAAACTTTGTCTTTGGGTGTTGGAGGCGCCTTCCTACCGTAACCCTATAGAGGTACTCTTGATGAAAGCAAGAATTGGCCTTGCTGTAAAAAATTGAAATCATATGCACCTCTCAAACAGGTGCTGAAAAATTGGTCTTTGGGTGTTAATTGTGCCCATGAAACCTATACCAAAAACGTTCTTCCAGATGAAATGATTGAACACCCTCAAAGCTAGGCAGCCTCAAAGTCCTACAGAGATTCCACATCCCAAAAAGACTTAATCAGTGACATCAGCATCAGGGGCTTCATAGCTGGTAATCAAGGACTGATTCATTTTTATAAAAGTCAAACGGTCCACGGAGTCTGTGGACAAATGTGTTCTATGATCAGTAACAAAGCCTCCTGTAGCACTGAATGCCCGTTCTGAAAGCATGCTGGATGCAGGACAGCCCAACAACTCGGTAGCATACTGGGCAAGTTCTGGACAGTGGTCTATTCTCATGACCCAGTAAGTCAGTGGATCGTAAGCTGGAAAGCTCTCCATCTCTGTTTTGGCCCAGAGGTAATCGTCCACCGTGTGATGCAGACGCTGCCGATGGGATGTGGAAGCTGACATCCCTGGGCGGCGAGGACTGAAAAAATTACGAAATGCCTCACTTAGGCAGACGCCTTCTCCAACGCTACTCTCTTGACCAACAGAAGACTCAAAACTACGTTTTCCACTGCACTGTAACCTACTGGGGTCAGGAAAAACGTTCAGTAAAATCCTCTTTAACGTGTCCTCAAGAGATTTTATCTTCTGCACTCTCTGTGGGGGTGGGATGAGTTCTGAGACCTTCCCCTTATAACGGTGGTCAAGGAGGGTTGCCAACCAGTAATCATGCTTATGAGCAGCATTGCCAAAGTTGAGTTTCATCTGGTGGGCGTGTCAAAAATCAGGCGATTTACGGGCAGGTAGAATTCCTGCTGAATTTCAGCCAACCGAATGAATTGAATGATAATGAATTTCAGCCAACTGCGTATGACCGCCTGAACTGGCTACAGACTCTTCTGGCCTGTTTTAGTACATCTTGCAACCCTGGGTACGTACTTAGGAAACGCTGCACCACCAAATTGAGGACATGTGCCAGGCATGGCACATGTGTCAACTTTCCCTGTCTAAGGGCGAACAGGAGGTTTGAGCAATTGGACACCACCATTCCTGGCTCCAGCTGGCGTGGTGTGAATCTGCTCCGGTGTGGTTCCCGTCCCCTAAACACACCAGCTGAAGCACTGCATGGCACCTTTTAGCCTGACTCTGGGAATAGCTCTTTGAACACTTAAGGGGTACCCGATGTTCATAGGACAATTCTGCAGATGAGGGCATGGAGGTGACGGCGGAGGAGGAGGGGGTAGAGCTCACATGTCTGGCATCATCACCACCAGCTGTATGGAAACATGGGGGCACAACAAGCTGCAGCACTGAGCCCTGTCCTGCATCCTTTCAAGCAGCTTTACCCTGTGTGCTGTGAACAAAATATATCATCCCTGCCCATGCTTGCTGGACCTTGTGTCAGCAGTAAGGTGGATTTTATGGCTGACCACATTGCCCAACGATGCCGGAAGACTCCCTTCCACGTGATGGTGGAGAGATGGAACGGCCTTACGTGAAAAGTAGTAGCTACTGGGAACCTGCCATTGTGGTACAGCACATTGTGCAAATTCACGGAAAGGAGCAGAATCCACCAGACTGAAAGGCAGAAGTTGGAGAGCCAACAGGTTTGGCAAGCTTGTATTCAGACGCTGGGCATGTGGGTGGCAGGGACTGTATTTTTTTATTTTTTTTCCCGCTGCTGCAGATGGGGCAGAGAAAGTTACCGGCTACAGTCTACAGCTGGTGGTGTGCTATTGGCAGATGTGCTGCTAGAACCTGGGACACCCTGTGCTATACCATTATCCCTGTCCAGTGGAGGCTGCTGAGAGGTAATGACTCGGTATCACAGGGGCATACTGAAGTGGGTAAGGAGGAGGAACAGATTTGTGCCCCTTTTGTGTGGCTGTTAGGTGCTCTTGCCAACGGGCCGAGTGGTTAGACGTTAAATGCCTTGTTAAGCATGTTGTACCCAAATGGTTGGTGTTTTTGCCACGTTTGATGTGTCTGAGACACAGTTTACAGATAGCAACAGTGCGATCTGCTGCAGATGTGCTGAAAAAGGCCCAGACAGCTGAGCTTTGGGGAGTGGGCCAGGAGATAACAGCTGGAGAATGTGATGGAATAGGGTGGCTGCTCTTTACTCTTTCTTGATGTCGGCCTCCTTGGGGTTGTGCCGCCTCACCTTCAGTTTCCTCCTCTGCTCTATCTGGCACCCAAGTCGCATCAGTGACCTCATCATCATCTCCATCTCCTCCATCTTCATCATTACCACTGGAGACAACTTGGCAATACGCTGCGGCTTGGGGAACATGAATGCCAATTTGTCTACCAGTGTTCCTCCCTCTCTCTAGGCTCAAGTTCCTGTCATCCTCCACCTCAGAACCAACATCTGAATCCAGTAATGGCTGGGCATCATCAAGGAGCAAGTGGCTGACGCTGTGGTCAAATAACTCAGCTGACGCCTCAATGGTTGATGTTGGGGCTATGGCAGGAATAGATGTGGACAAGGAGGCAGGTTTATCTACTCTGGGAACTGCAGGGGACTGCACACTTGTCTCTGCTTGCGTGACAGAGGATGAGGAAGGTTTAGTAAGCCAGTCCACCACCTCTGCATAGCATGGGCAAACTCACTAAACAGGAAATGATGCCCTGCTTGATGACTGACCACCATCTCCACCTTTGCCTGTGTTTGACTGTGTAAAGAATCATGCTAGTTTGAAGCCAAAGGGTAGTCACACCAAATTTTGATTGTTTTTTTTTTTTTTTCTTTTGTTTGCATTTTGTAAATTGATTAAAAAAAAAATTGAGATATATATATATATATATATATATATATATATATATATATATATATACATATACACACACGTTTTTGGAAATCATTCTTGCTTTATAGAATTTGTCACACCTGCCTAAAACGTTTGCACAGTACTGCATGTTTTTTTTTTTTTTTTTTTTTTTTTTTTTTTGTAGAATATAGATATATCTATCTGTATAGATATATAATATTCTACAAAAAAAAAACATGCAGTACTGTGCAAACGTTTTAGGCAGGTGTGACAAATCCTATAAAGCAAAAATGATTACCAAACTTGTTCTTTAGGCTCGTTTTTAACACTGGTGCGATGCGGGAAACCCTGCCCTGCGAATTCAGTGAAGTTTCCTGAATCGCCGGCAGTTAACTCTGCTCTATGTGAACCACTGTGGATGTTCAAACGACACATATGAGGGAGGTATTGCTGCGATTGTTAGAGTGAGAGCAATAATTCTAGCACAAAACTGCCTCTGTAACTCTAAATGGATAACCTGTAAAAAAAAATTTTTACAATGTTTCGAGATTTTTAAGTACCGTAATTTGTCGGTATTCTACAAGCGTGCGCAATTTTAAAGCATGTTAGGTATATTATTTAAATGCTTTTGATAGACCACTGCTCAAATACAGTATGACAAATAATTTTGCAACGACCGCCTTTTTTTTCTGTAGGGTTTCTGCTAAAAAAAAAAAAAAAAAAATAATTATATAATGTTTCGGGGTTCTAAAGCAAATTTCTAGTAAAAAAATTATTTTTACTTGTAAACAAGTGTCAGAAAAAGGCCTGTTTTTAAAGTGGATAATGTATGTCGGGATCATTCCTATATCATACATTCATGTTTGTTTAGTGCACTTTAGAGCTGCTTAATAATGTGTTGGATTCCTTCCCCAAGGCTGACCAGTTTTATTTATTTTTTCCATTTAATTTTTTTTAAGTTGTATTACCCTCACAGAGTTGTTTTGTAATGAGTGACAAGCATATGATTATGTCAGTATTTATCAGTTATTACCTTGTATCTTACTGTGTTGTGTAACTTTATTGTTAGACAGATATAAATGATGACTAGGATGATCAGACAATCCGGCCTTTGTTGAGCAGCAACTCCCAGTCCAAGATGCCTACCGTGTCAACGCTTCCCAAAGAGCTCTATCTTTCCACTTCCCTGTCTGAACTGAATAAGAAAGCTGAAGTTAAAGCCGACTCAACTAGTACAAAGAGGTATGTTCTTTTCTGTTCTATTTACTACACCCCGTCCACACTTTGGGCGTAGCGGAAAGCCGAGCAGAAACAAGTGTTTCTGCAAAAAATATGTGATACGCTTGCAGTGCCACTATTTCTTAATAGCACCACAAATGCGGGTAGCAGCCATGCGTTTTGCCGGGCATTTCCACATGACAAAACACGCAATGCAAAATACATGTGGCTCATCCAAATTGTGATATAGGAGCTTCTTCAGCACATTTTTGGAGCGGCGGAAAACCCATTCAAATGGTAGTGCTCCAAAAACACTCCACAGAAAGCCACAAAAATGCAACGCGATAGGTGTCGCTCAAGTGTGAATAAGAATGCTAAATTCCCATTAAAGCAGAGCTAAAGCTAAAATATATATATATATATATATATTTTTATTTTGGATGGAGTAAGGCAGAGTTTTAACCCCCTTCTCAGTTTTTTTTTTTTTTTTTGCTGTCCCATTGGGGAGATTTCCCTTCACTTCCTGTCCTGGAGCCATAACTGGAGGTGAGGGGAAATCCATAGTCCATAGTGAGTGTTTCCATTGGAAGATTTTCCCTCTATTCTTTTCTGGTTACCACTCAGAATTCGGGAAGTTCTTTTTACTTTTTTGGTGATAATGGTCACTAGGTAGGGGGGTGAAGGACCATGGCAATTAAAAAAAAAAAAACAAAAAAACTGACAGGTGTGTTAATCCCTCTCCACTCTATCCAAAGCTAAAAAAAAATGTTTTGCCTCCAGTTATACTTTAACCACTTAAGCCCCAGACTATTTGGCTGCCCAAAGACCAGAGCACTTTTTGCGATTCGGCACTGCCAATTGCGTGGTCGTGCAGCGTGGCTCCCAAACAAAATTGATGTCCTTTTTTTCCCCACAAATAGAGCTTTCTCTTCGTGGTATTTGATCACCTCTGCGGTTTTATATTTTTTGCGCTGTAAACTTTTTGAAAATTTTGAAAAAAATAACGCATTATTTTTTACTTTTTGCTATAAAAAGTATCCCCCAGAAATATATAAAAAAAAACATTTTCCCTCAGTTTAGGCTGATATGTATTCTTCTACATATTTTTGGTAAAATCGCAATAAGCGTTTGGTTTGCGCAAAAGTTATAGCGTCTACAAAATAGGGGATAGTTTTATGGCATTTTTATTAATATTTTTTTTTACTAGTAATGGCGGCGATTAGCGATTTTTTTTTTTTTTTTTTTTTTTTTTTAATTTTTTTTTTTTTTATCGTGACTGCGACATTATGGCGGATAGATCGGACACTTTTGGCACGATTTTGGGACCATTCATTTTATACAGCGAACAGTGCATTTATAAATGCATTGATTACTGTGTAAATTTGACTGGGAGTGAAGGGGTTAACCACTAGGGGGCAGTGAAGGGGTTAAGTGTGTCCTAGGGAGTGATTCTAACTGTGGGGGGGGAGGGGCTATGTGTGACACGACACTGATCACCGCTCCCGAATACAGGGAGCTGTGATCAGTGTTCTGTCACTAGGCAGAACAAGGAAATGCTTGTTTACATCAGCATTTCCCCTCTCCGCGAGACGATCGCGGGACCCGTTTGTACATTACAATACACACCCCGGAGTGAATATCCATTTTAATGCGCTCATTGGTCAGTGTGACCATGCTGATCAATAAGAAGCGCTTATTTTCTTTTGAGACACCTTACCGGAGGAAGAAACCAGAGATGGGCTTCTCATTGGTAAGCATGGTCACGTGGCTCCACTGACCAATGAGCACTTGCATTCACGAGTATTATGATGTATACTCACTCCAGGGTTGTGTATTGGGTGTATGGGCCTCTGCATCAGCATCATGGCTGCAGTGTACATCGGGGTCTGGAGGGGTGCCCTGGTTATTTGGATTACCTTCACCTTTTCTTTTTTCCTGGCAAGGTAAACTTACAGTGCCTTGAAAATTTCCACATTTTGTCATGTTACAACCAAAAACGTAAATGTATTTTATTGGGATTTTGACCAACACAAAGTGGCACATAATTGTGTAGTGGAAGGAAATGATAAATGGTTTTCCAAATTTTTTACAAATACGTGAAAAGTGTGGCGTGCATTTGTATTGCGCCCCCCCCGAGTCAATACTTTGTAGAACCACCTTTCACTGCAATTACCCAAAAAGACTTGTAGCTGCATGTCTGTACCAGCTGTGCACATCCTAGAGATTAAAATGTTTGCCTATTCTTTGCAAAATAGCCCAAGCTCTGTCAGATTGGATGGAGAGCATCTTTGAACAGCAATTTTCAAGTCTCAATTGGCTTTAGGTCTGGACTTTGACTGGGCCATTCGAACACATGAATATGCTTTGATCTTAACCAGTGGTTCTCAACTACTGTCCACAGGACCCACTAACAGGCCAGATTTTAAGTATTACCTTGGGGAGATGCAGACTAGAATAATGCAATCGCTGAGCAGCAAATTATATCACCTGTGATGTATTCCAGTTATCTTGCAAACCTGGCCGGTTAGTGGGTCCTGAGGACAGGAGTTGAGAACCACTGATCTGAACCATTCCATTGTAGCTCTGGCTGTATGTTTATCGTCATTGTCCTGCTGGAAGGTGAACCTCCACCCCAGTCTCAAGTCTTGCAGACTTTAACAGGTTTTCTTCTAAGATTGCCCTGGCTCCATCTATCTTTGCCTCAACTCTGACCAGCTTCCCTGTTCCTGCCAAAAAAAAGCATCCCCACAACATGATGCTGCCACCACCATGTTTCACGGTGGGGATGGTGTGTTTAGGGTGACGTGCAGTGTTAGTTTTCCACCACACATAGCATTTTGCTTTTAGGCCAAGAAGTGAAATTTTGGTCTCATCTGACCAGAGCACCTTCTTCCACATGTTTGCTGTTTCCCCCTCATGGCTTCTCGCAAACTGCAAACGGGACTTCTTATGGTTTTCTTTCAACAATGGCTTTCTTCTTGCTGCTCTTCCATAAAGGCCAGATTTGTTGAGTGCACGAATAATAGTTGTCCTGCGGACAGATTCTCCCACCTGAGCTGTGAGTCTCTGCAGCTCCTCCAGGGTTACCATGGGCCTCTTGGCTGCTTCTCTTATTTAATGCTCTCCTTGCCTGGCCTGTTTAGGTGTACGGCCATCTCTTGGTAGGTTTGCGGTAGGGTTGTACCGATACTAGTATTTGCCCAAGTACTTGTATTAGGACAAATGCTCCGATGCTTTATCCGATACCTGGAATTGACACAGAGGGGGGACCGGAGCAGTATACACGGAGGGGGACCAGAGGAGCCTGGAGAAGTATACAGGGGACAGTCAGGGGATGATCGGTGCTGCGGTGGGGGGAGTTACAAGCACCGATTCTGTAACAAATCATGCTTCACAGAACAGCTGTATTTATACTGAAATTAAATGACACACAGGTGGATTCTATTTACTAATTAGGTGACTTCTGAAGGCAATTGGTTCCACTAGATTTTAGTAAGCCTCGGTTCACACTGGGACGACTTGTCAGGCGACCTAGGTCGCCTGACAAGTAGCGTCCCGTTCAGTACAATGGAACCGTTCTAATCGGAGCGACGCAAGTCGCTCCGACTTAGAAAAAGGTTCCTGTATGACTTTGGGGGCAACTTGCATAGACTTCTATACAGAAGTCGTTTTGCAAGTCGCCCCGGCAGTCGTGTGCAGGCCTCGGTGAGGCGACCTGCAAGTCGTGCCGCCTCTGGTGTGAACCGAGGCTTAGGGGTATGAGAGTAAAGGGGGCTGAATACAAATGCATGCCACACTTTTCAGATAGATATTTGTAAAAAATGTGGAAAACCATTTATCGTTTTCCTTCCACTTCACAATTATGTGCCACTTTTTTATTGGTCTATCACATAAAATACATTTACGTTTTTGGTTGTAACAACAAAATGTGTAAAATTTCAAGGGGTATGAATACTTTTTTAAGGGTTCAAGAAGATCTGGCATTTTCTAACTTTTTGTAACTTTTTTTTCATTTAAGTGGTCGTAAACCTCACATTTAAAAAAACAAACAAATCCTATATTGTGTACTTGTCTCAATTAAGAGCACTAAGTGTAATTTCTCTCTGCTGCCTCCTTCCTCTGCTATCAGCCTGAATCACTGCTGCCAAGTTTTCCTGACACCAAGAGAAACATAGTGACAGGGGAGGGAACTCCAGTGGATTGACCGCCTCAGCTCTGTTCCAGTGTGCTGTGTACAGGGTGTATGTCCCTTCCCTCCAATCAGCTCTCAGAGCTCTCCTCACTGAGCTCTGCAGTGTGTAATATACAGGCATAGATTTAGAAGAATTTGTTTCATCTTTGTGTATCGCCAGAGGCCAGTCACTTCACTGAGTATATGGAGGGCATTGCAATCAGTTTAAAACATATGTGAGCCCCAAAACACAAAATTAAGGTAGAAGGTAAATCCAGTTAAATCTTGCTCCGCCTTTAGCTCTGATCTCTAATTTTCTATGAGGTCACATGACTGCAAAGCTTCGGTTCATTGCCTTCTCTCTCTGCAGATGTTGGATGGGAACTCTTTCCATCTAAAAACACTTGACAACCCTGGGAGCTATGGATGCCGGTGGCTTCTTGATATTCAACACTGTTGTTGGACCCACCTCTGTACAGAAAAGTGCTGCAGATTTGCGGTCCTGCAGCCTCAAAGAAAAACAAAATAATAAAAAAAATCCTCCTGAATTTATTTATTTTTTTACAAAATATATACAGAACAGATCAGTGCTAATTGGAACCATTTTTTTAACGGGACAGTTATTGTGATGTCTTTCTTTCTACTTTAATATAGTGCAGCCTAACAGTCATTAGATTGTGTGTCTGTACTAGTTTTCCCTTTTCAGGCTTTTTTTGATTGATTGATTTTCACCTGGTAATCTTGCAGATAAAACACATTTGTCCCTGGGTGGTTACCCTCACTCCTCCACGGCATCTTTGGTGGGGTGAGTCATGGTTTCCACATAGGCAGAAAGTGACAAGGACATGACATTTCTGGCAAGATCCGGTATATTTTGTACTTGTTATAAAAAGGTTCTTAGCCTGGAAAATGAAAACTTACAAATCCATCCCATATGAGAACTAGTAAGCTGAAGTCTAATACATTTTTTGGGGTTTAGATATACTTGAACGGCTTGGCCCCATTGTGAATTATCTTATAATGAATACTAGTTTTGCCTTTCCATGAACCCGCATCAGAAGGTTTAGCAATCGCTGTTATCTAAAGCACAGATTTCCTGTGAGTAGTTTATTTTGCGATGGCTGTTCTTGTGTTGCAATTCTGTTCTCTATAATTTAGTGGTGCTGAATGAGTGTTATGGAAGAGTAATTTTAGGTGATTCTGGGGTCTTCAAGGTAAAAAAAAAAAAAAAAAAAAATTTGGTTTACCAGACTTGATAACCTGAACAGATTTAAAGTTGACGTTTGGTATGGCGGATTTAACAATACATGGCGGAAACTCTGTTCCACCACCTCCTTCACCGGCCATTTGCTCACCGTTCTGTTTATAAGTGACAGCGCATCTCTCCTACCGGCAGGAGGTACAGCCCCAAGTGACGGTACACTGTGTAGAGAGAGAGAGAGAGAGAGGTTAGTTGCGGACAAGAGATGGGTTGTGCAGGGGTGTAGAGGTGGGTTGTGGATTGGTGGGGGTGCAGAGGTGATTTGCAAACAGGGGGTGCAGATGTGAGTGGTGGGTGGAAAGTTGTGGCAGAGGATGCAGAAGTGAGTTTTGGACAGGGTTGCCAAAGCGTGTTGTGGATGGTGGGTGCAGCGATGAGTTGTAGTGGGGGGTACAGAAGTGAGTTGCGGACCAAAGCGCAGAAAGTGAGTTGTGGATGGGGATGCAGAGATGAGTTATAGTTGGGGTACAGAAGTGAGCCTGGGAAGGGGGGCAGAGGTTTACAATGCTCCTTTAGGACCCGCCCACTGTGCAATTTGGCCACACCCACCTCATGACGCGATGCACACAGTGTACCACATCGGGGATATGGCATTAGGGGGGTGAGTTCCTGCACCTATTCTCTGAGAAAGAAAGCCCTGGGTACATTAGTCCAGCTTGGGCCAATGTAAGTATGTATGTGCCATAGCTGTGGGATTCCTCTAGATCAGTGTTTCTTAGGCCCCTTTTACACTGGGGTGGTTTGCAGGCGCTATTGCGCTAAAAATAGCGCCTGCAAACCGACCTGAAAGTGCAGTTGCTTTGTCTCCAATGTGAAAGCCCCGAGGGCTTTCGCATTGGAGCAGTGCGCTGGCAGGACGATAAAAAAAGTCCTGCTAGCAGCATCTTCGGAGCGGTGAAGGAGCGGTGTATACACCGCTCCTGCCTATTGAAATCAATGGGACACCGCGGCAATACCGCTGGCAAAGCGCCTCTGCAGAGGCGCTTTGCCGTGGTGTTTAACCCTTTCTCGGACGCTAGCGGGGGGGTAAAACTGCCTCGCTAGAGGCCGAATACCGACGGTAAAGTGCCGCTAACAATAGCGGCGTTTTACCGCCGACGCCGCCCCTGACCCAGTGTGAAAGGGGCCTTAATCTTTTTTTCAGTTAAGGCACCCTTTAATAATTATGAACAGTCCTGAGGCACCCCATTCTAAAATGTAAAAACTATTCTAATATTTTTTTCATAATGTAGCAACATCCAAAAGTCCAAGTAGGACACCCAACATTAGAGGGGATTTATTCTTCCAAAACAAATACATTTTTGCAAACTGGTACTGACTAGTGTTCCATTGTTTCTCTTCTCCCTCAGTTTTTCTCCATCACTTAGCTAATGTGACCCGTACATTGATGGAGAGGGGCAGGGGAGGGTCAAACAAGGATGATATGCAGGCGACTGACATCCTCCTTATCAACAGATGATGCCTTTGGTCATTAGGACGCTGTCAGCTAGAAGGATGTAATGACGCACAATGAAAACCTGTGGCTTTATGTAACTAATAGGCAGCCTTCAGCCACATGCTGGCTTGTATACAATTTTTGGGCAATTTTGTAGATATTTTGCCAAGGCACTCCTGGGAAAAATAACCTCAATGCACCCTGCTCGAGAAGCTGGAAATCACTGGAGTAGGCACCACCACTACAGCGATCGCTGTTTACTTTTGGGTCCGTGCTGAGTGGCCAAAATGTGGTCTAGTTGTCTCGTGGAGGTATTTAAGGAAATTGTACCGAATTTAGCCACTAGATAGAGCCAATGATGCAGGCATTAATCGCTTACAAAACATACATTTTGTTCAGTTTGCAAAGTCGAATGTTTTATAATTGGATCCCTAAGATTAAATAAGGCTGGTTTAAAAAACAGATGGATGGGGAATCCATTCCCGATCCGTCTGGTGGATCGGATGACAGGTGGACCATCTCCAGTAGATCGGCCTATAGAGAACAGTGGGGCTGTGTCCGTGTCCACTCTGCATAGCAGAGCAGATGTGAACCTGTCACCCGTCTGCTCAGTGGAGCGAACACGGACCTGTCATCTGCCTGCTCAGTGGGGATCAGTAGAGAACCTCTGTTGAGCAGGCGGATGCACATTACGGAGCCCGCCCCATGTGAAAGGGGCCTAAGCATACAAATATCTCTTGTATTTAGATCTTACTTAAGCTGTGTGTGTGTGTATGTATGTATATGTGTGTGTGTGTATATATATATATATATATATATATATATATATATATATATATATATATATATATATATATATATATATATATATATATATATATATATATATATATATATATATATATATATATATATATATATATATATATATATATATATATATATATACATACACACACACACACACACACACACACACACACACACACACACACACACACACACACACACACACACACACACACACACACACACACACACACACACACACACACACACATACATACACACATATATATATATATACATCGGTATACCTCAACTATGAGAGACAAAATGTGGAAACAAATCCAGACAATCAAATTTTCTGATTTTCGAAAGAATTTATTTGCAAATTATGGTGGAAAATTTGGTTACCTACAAACAAGCAAGATTTCTCGCTCTCACAGACCTGTATCTTCTTCTTTAGGAGGCTCCTCTGTCCTCCACTCATTACCTGTATTAATGGCACCTGTTTGAACTTGTTATCAGTATAAAAGACACCTGTCCACAACTCCAAACTCCACTATGGTGAAGACCAAAGAGCTGTCGAAGGACACCAGAAACAAAATTGTAGACCTGCACCAGGCTGGGAACACTGAATCTGCAATAGGCATGCAGCTTGGTGTGAAGAAATCCATCTGTGGGAGCAATAATTAGAAAATGGAGGACATACAAGACCACTGATAATCTCCCTCAATCTGGGGCTCCATGCAAGATCTCACCCAGTGGGGTCAAAATGATCACAAGAACGGTGAGCAACAAAGGCTACCATCAGTAACACACTACACCGCCAGGGACTCAGATCCTGCAGTGCCAGATGTGTCCCCCTGCTTAAGTCAGTACATGTCCAGGCCCGTCTGAGGTCTGCTAGAGAGCATTTGGATGATCCAGAAGAGGATTAGGAGAATGTCATATGGTCAGATGAAACCAAAGTAGAACTGTTTGGTAGAAACACAACTCGTCATGTTTGGAGGAGAGAGAATGCTGAGTTGCAACCAAAGAACACCATACCTACTGTGAAGCATGGGGGTGGCAACATCATACTTTGGGGCTGTTTCTCTGCAAAGGGAACAGGACGACTAATCCGTGTACATGAAAGAATGAATGGGGCCATGTATCATGATATTTTGAGTGCAAACCTCCTCCCATCAGCAAGGGCATTGAAGATGAAACGTGGCTGGGTCTTTCAGCATAACAATGATCCCAAACACACCGCCCGGGCAACGAAGGAGTGGCTTCGTAAGAAGCATTTCAAGGTCCTGGAGTGGCCTAGCCAGTCTCCAGATCTCAACCCCATAGAAAACCTTTGGAGGGAGTTGAAAGTCCGTGTTGCCCAGCGACAGCCCCAAAACATCACTGCTCTAGAGGAGATCTGCATGGAGGAATGGGCCAACATACCAGCAACAGTGTGTGACAACCTTGTGAAGACTTACAGAAAACTTTTGACCTCGGTCATTGCCAACAAAGGATATATAACAAAGTATTGAGATGAACTTTTGATATTGACAAAATACTTATTTTCCACCATAATTTGCAAATAAATTCTTTCAAAAATCAGACAATGTGATTGTCCGGATTTGTTTCCACATTTTGTCTCTCATAGTTGAGGTATACCTATGATGACAATTACAGGCCTCTCTCATCTTTTTAAGTGTGAGAACTTGCACAATTGGTGGCTGACTAAATACTTATATATATATATATTATTATTTTTTTTTTATAATATTAGATTTTTCAAAGATATATCTATAAAGGTGTGCGTATTTATTTATATCTGTTTTTATTATAAGTGTGTGTGTATGTATATATATATATATATATATATATATATATATTTATTTATATTATAAATTTTTTTTTTTTTTAAATGTTTTTATGTATTTATATTTTTAGCTATGTCAACAGTGCTTCCAAGATCATTCAGAAAGCAGAAGAGTGCCGGCTTGATGGAGATGAGGAAAAATCTTATGTTCTCTATATGAAATTTTTATTTGTATTTGAACTAATTAAAAAGAGGTCAGATTTCAAGCAAAACCAGGTATGGTGCTAATTTTTTGTTTTTTCATTTTATATAAGTTAATAATGTTTTGTATTTCTAACCTTAACCTGTAGATTTAGGGTTATGCTGGGTGGGTATGTAATTTGTAGCTGAGAAGAGGAATCCATTTGGCTAATAACAGAAAAGTCTTACCTTGGATATAGACTATTGCTGTCAAATTTAAGTCATTTTTCTGGTAAAAAAAAATAGCAGCATTATTTTTTTTCTTTTTGTTGTTAGGAGCCTGTAAAGCATTGTACCCACAATCAGCAGAACATGGGTGTAATGCTGTAGACTGTGTAGCGGTCTGCCCGTACCTCCGATATGGGCAGGCAGTTACACTCTTGAGATGAAGACTCAATGAACTACCACATCGCTCAACTTCAAAGGATGTCGGTACTTGTAGTTTTCACATAACACTGTAAATGAATGACACGGGTGGAGCGGTGCGTTTTTTTTTTTTTTTTTTTTTTTTTTTAGATTGTGACAGCAATTGGGGGGGGGAGAAGATCCCCCAGCTCGCTGTCAGATCAGGGGGGGTGCAGGGCCGCTGCATCTGTAACATGTTACACCCTGAATATGGGTTTAACATGTTACAACGGGTGAACTTATCTTTTAATGTTTGGTAGTTGATAGTGCGGTCATACCCAATCAAGAATCAACATTGCATAACTGTGATTTCTATAACTACTTTAAAATTCCTGTAAATAATAAGGAATTCATTTACCTAATTCTCACTCTCCTGCACCAAGTTTTCATCCTTCTTTTTTTTTTTTTTTCTGCTTATAGCAAAAACAGTATGAATGATGTATATCTATTTACAGTCATGACCAAAAATAGTGGCACCCCTGCATTTGTCAGATAACGCACCACTTCGCCCAGAAAATTATTGAAATTGTTTAGGCATTCTCATTTATTTCTGTTTTGTATTGGTATAACACAAAAAAAGTGGAGAAACAAAAAAGCCAAAAATAGACCATAAAGAAAAAAATTGCCAAAATTGTAAGGAATCAATGCATTCCAAGTATGTGATCCTCCTGTAATTTATAATGAAACTCCCCTGGTGCTGACAATATAGAAATCACACCGGAAACCAGTTTAAATGGTGAAAAGTTGACTCAACCTTTCTGTTGTGTGCCACACTGAGCATGGAGAAGACAAAGAACAGTAAAGAATTGTCTAAGGCTTTGTGAAAATGCATGGACAATCTCAAGCTTACAAGTCCATCACCAGAGATCTTAATGTTCTTGTGTCCACTGTGCGCAACAGTGTCAAGAAGTTTCCAGCCCATGGCACTGTAGCTAATCTCCCTGGATGTGGACGAAAGAGAAAAATTGATCAGAGATTGCAACAAAGGATTGTTGGAATGGTGGATAAAGAACCTTGATCAACTTCCAGACAAATTCAAGCTGACCTTCAGACACTGAGTACAACTGTGTCAGCTCGCACTGTACGTCGCTATCTGAATGAAAAGGGATGCTATGGTAAGACCCAGGAGGATCCAACTGCTGACACAGAAACATAAAAAAGCCAGATTGGCGTTTGCCAAAACTTACCTGAGGAAGCTAAAATCATTTTGGGAGAATGTGTTGTGGACAGACAAAACAAAGTTACAGCTTTTTGTTAAAGCCCATCATTCTACTGTTTTTCAGGAAAAAAAAATGAGGCCTTTTAAAGAAAAGAGCACAGTCCCTACATTCGCACATTGAGGGCCACTAATGTTTTGAGATTACTTTGCTGCTTCAGACACTGGATGTCTTGACCGTGTGCGTGGCATTATGAAATATGAAGACTACCAAAGAATCTTGGGGGTGCAATGTAGGGCCCAGTGTCAGAAAGTTGGGTCTCCATCAGAGGTTATGGATCTTTCAGCTGTACAATGACCCAAAGCACACGCCAAAAAGCACCCAGAATTGGTTTAGGACAAAGCACTGGAGTACTGAACTGTCCAGCAAATGAGTCCAGATCTAAATCCCATAGAGCACCTGTGGAGAGCTCTCAAAACAGCAGTTGGGAAAAGGAAACCTTCATATCCGAGAGCCCTGGAGCAGTTGGCGAAAGAAGAGTGGTCCAAAGTTCCAGTAGAGAGGTGTAATGCCGCGTACACACGGTCGGACTTTTCGTCTACAAAAGTCCAACGGACGCTGACGGACTAAAGCTGGCTGGTAATCCGATCGTGTGTGGGCTTCTCCGGACTTTCAGCAGACTTTTTCAGCCTCAAATCCGACGGACTTTAGATTTGAAACATGCTTCAAATCTTTACGTCGTAACTACGACGGACCCCGAAATCCGCTCGTCTGTGTGCTAGTCCGACGGACAAAAACCCATGCTAGGGCAGCTATTGGCTACTGGCTATGAACTTCCTTATTTTAGTCCGGTGTACGTCATCACGTACGAATCCGTCGGACTTTTGTGTGGTCGTGTGTAGGCAAGTCCGTTCGTTAGAAAGTCTGCTGCAAGTCCGCCGAAAGTCCGCCGGAAGTCCGCCGGAAGTCTGTCGGACAGGCTGTCGGACTTTTGTAGACGAAAAGTCCGACCGTGTGTACGCGGCATAAGAAACGCCTTGATGGTTACAGGAAGCGATTGGTTATTTTTTTTCCAAGGGGTATGCTACCAAATATTTGAGGCTGCCAACTTTGTCCAGTACATTTTTGGCTTTTTGTTTCTCCACTTTTTTGTGTCATGCCAATACAAACAAAATAAATAAACATAAGAATGCCTATACATTTGCAATTGCAACAATTTTGTGGGCGACATACTGCATTATCTGACAGAAATGTAGGGGTGCCAAAATGTTTGACCATGATTGTATAAGTAACATTCCAGTAAATAAAATATGCAGAAAAGCTTTTTTTCTTTTTCATACATCATGGGACTCCAAGTCAGGCTAATATTCATTACCTGCTGGGTTATACTCCATCATTAGGTGAATGGACACTGGTAGACCAAAGGTCTTCGGACAGGAAGTGATCCCCTATATAACCCCTCCCATACAGGAAGTACTTTAGTTTTTTACCAGTGTCTGCAAGGTGGATGGCACGGTTTGTTTGAGCTCTCTGAGCTCCAGGTCTCTAGTCCCACAAACGGTTCCAAAAGTGAATCAAGGGATTGACCGATCAGATCCATTTGAGCCAAGCTAGCTAAAGGCTCGACACCTGTGTGCGGTGACCATATGGGTGAGTTCTGGGCTAGCTGTGGGTGTTTGCAAAGTGTACCTTTTTTTTTTTTTGCTTGTGTCTGGCTGTTTTTTACCTGTATGATGGCGCACTACGGTGTGCCATTTTGCCTTGGTTCGCCATGGCACACGTGCATTTGCAAGAGCGCCACTGGGCTCAGCAGTTTGGCAGCTATGGCGCACGCGGCTTCGCCGCACATGCGCTGTAGCTTTTATCTGGGCGCACGAAGATTTGCCTCGTACGCGAATACAGTCCCAACCGCTCGCTGGGACCCCACATATGCGTGTGCACACACGCATAGAACGTTTCGGCGCACACCCAGCTTTTTTAAGCTGTGCAGGCCAAGCATGTGGTGCTTCCAGAAGGCAGCTGTGGGACGCAGAGCAGACTCTGAACAGACACTTGCAGTGGTTCATTTTACCTTACCCGGATCACGTGAGTCACCAAGTGTTGCTTGGCAGGCTAAAGGTGCTTAGTGGGATTATTGCATAGGGACTTGGTGAGCCCTATTAAAGGGTCTCCTTTCTGATGTGTTTTAACTACACCCAAGTACTCTTTGTTTGCAGACTAACACCATAGGGAAGGGCACACCTCTGTCATCAGTAGTTCCTGATGAACCTAGTCATATCCCTTGAAAGACCAGAGGCTCCCGGGCAATCTGAGCCGCTGCGCCTATCTGGTATTGTGCCTACAGTCAATGCTGCTTCACCCTTTATCACTAAGCATGAACTGTCCTTGACCCTAGCCAGGTTAGAGCACAGGATTTGCCGGCATGATTGCCTCCATCCCGCAGGGTGACAAGAAGAGTGACAGATTCCCCCTCTCCGGAGTCTCCTAGTCTGATTGGGAACATCCTGATAGGACTTTTATGTTTTACTGTTGATGTTTTAACGGATTCAATACAGCAGGTTTCTCGTTTTGGCTCTCTTGTCTGTACATATGCGCAGACTTTTATGGCTTAAGAATTGGTCAGCTGAGCTTCCTTGTAAAACGTTATTGGCAGGTTTCCGTTTCATGGGGAACGTTTATTCAGTGATCACTTGGACAAATATATCCACAAGATTTCCGGAGGGAAGAGTCCTCTGTTTCCTGTGAAGAAAAGTCCCTTGTTTAAATAATATACAAGAACCGTGCTAAAGGATTGAGATAATATACTATAGAAAGTATATCAAACAACATCAAACATTGAATTGAACAAAATAAACTAAATACTTGAAATCGTAAGACTTCAAAATAAATGACATAAAAAATAAATGACATAAAAAATAAATGACTTAAAAAATAAATGACTTAAAAAATAATAAAAGTAAATATTCATAAACCGAGAGAGTCCCAAAGCCAATTCGGTATCCAAAAGTGATTAAACAAAATTCATCAAATGGCACCCAGTGAAGAATCCACCACCCGTAGAAATACATGCTTACCAAAGGCAAGCTACAAGACAGCTTGTGTTTGCATATGGCTATCCGATCACTAGACATAACCCATTCGACCTCCTTAGAAGAGGCACACAGGCAGGAAGGCTCCGTCCAGCGGGTATAGATATTCAACAGGGATGACCCAGAGGAATAAAAAAAAAAGAATCTCCATAGTGTGAATCGTTATAAAAAAGTTTATTAAAAAAAGATATTGCACTTACATCAACTCCATGAAATATGGCATAAGCGAAGATAAAAACAGTTTAAAAAAGTTTAAAAACCCAGACACTGCTTCCTCAAATGTCTCAGCGTCAGGGTGGGTTCCGCCGCCAACAGGGCGCAAGGCCAGGGGCAGAAAAGGCCCTTGGTCCAAAATTCTTCTAAACCCAGCAACAAGCCCTCATTTTGAGGGGACGCCCCCACTCCATCGGGTGGGGGGTAGGCTGCTGCACTTTGGAAAACAACAATTCAGGACGAGTGGGTCACCTCAATTATGTTTTAAGGTTACAAGCTGGAGTTGCGGGGTTTTCCGCCTCAGAGGTTTCTAGGATCCAGCGTTCCCTCTGATCCTCCAAAAAGAAACTTATTGTTTCAGGCACTATATCATCTAGTGTATCAAGGAGTGATTGTAGAGGTTCCTGTATTCGAAAAGGACACAGGGTTTTACTCAAACCTGTTTCTTTTTTAACTAGGTCTTAAGGTGGGGGTTGGTCAGACTTGCTAATCACGTGACCTCTGTGATTGGCTGTCATAATGGTCACATGATCATGATGATAACCGGTGACCAAGAGCTGTTGGTGGGAGCTAACAGCAAGCCTTAGTTGTCAGACTTATGTGTGGGTATTAACGCCCATCGCTGCAATTGTTGCGTTACAGGGTAAACAAAAGTATATCATGCTTAGAACTCAGATGGGTGTGTATGTACAGTATATACATTATTTTATATTATTATTTATAAGTAATTGTTCATTTTGTGCTTGTTTTAAGGAGTACTTCAAAGCCTTGATTGGTCCTAATACAATAGTAAAGGCGATTGAAGAAGCTGAAAAACTTTCAAAAAGCCTTAAAAATAGGTCAGTACAAGTTTACATTTCTCTATTTTTTCCTTATGAAGAAAGGTAACGGAGAGGGTAGCCATTTCGTCAATGAATTTTGGCAATACTGTCTTTTTATCATGAGTAATTACATTTTTATAATGAATGGTAAAGGCTTTCTAATTTTGAAGTGTAGATTTACCAGTGTCAGATGTGGGCTTGCCTCTCCTCTCCTTCCAGTACTTGTCTGAGGTGTCATTGATTACCCAGACATTGGGCAGCTCTCACCCAATAGTGACCAGACTATGGCAGACCCCATTCATTTCTCTCTAGCTTGTTCTATGGCATTGGAATGTGAAGGTTATGTAGTGTAACCGTACTGCTATTGGGTGGGCAGGCAGTATCAGTGTCTTGCTGTATTCTTTGAATTTTTTTTAACCAAGATGTTATCATTTTATTAACTAAATAATAAAAAATAGATGCAGCTAAACTAGACTTTCTGTGTGCATGCTTTTGCTTTTCCATCAGGTATGAGGAAGCTGAAGTGCGAAAGAGACTCGAAGAACTAGACCGGGAAGAAGAGCAGAAGAGGAAGGATGCAAAGCTCTTACCAAAGGAAACTCCGGGGAATATTTCCCAGCATAGCGATAAAAGTTTATTGGTAAAGTTTGCCATGCATGTAATCAAAGAATAATAAATTAGAATCATTCTAACCATCCAAATAATGAGCTTCGCACCAAAGTCTTCATCTCCAGCCAAGATTTATTGCAATGACAGCAGACTGCTCACTATTACCCAAAGCCATGCCCCAAACATGTTTCACCCACAGCATGGCTTAATCATGGGTATGGGCACATATGTGGTACTTCGTGCTGGCTCTGTTTTTTGGATGCTGTGCAGTCAGTATAGTCAAATAGAAAATTACCTTTCATTTCTAGACATCTGCTATCTCTTACAAGTGTGACAATGGTCCCTTGAAGTTCTTTCTTGAAATAATTTCAGTTCAACATGTGGTGATTATTATTACAAGATTATGCATAATAAAGTGGAACCTGCAGTCTCCAGGTTAAATTTGGGGTGGCTTTTACTGTTGCATCTAGAGCAGGGGTCTCCAAACTTTCTAAACAAAGGGCCAGTTTACTGTCCCTTTGGACCTTACGGGGGCCAGACTGTGGCCATCATTGGTGTCAATGGGAGGAATAGTGTCCAATCATTGGTTTCGGTAGGAGGAATAGTGTCCGATCATTGGTGTCAGTTGGAGGCGTAGTGACCCATCATTGGTGTCAGTGGGAGGAATAGTGTCCCATCATTGGTATCAGTTGAAGGAATTGTTCCCCATCATTGGTGTCAGTGGGAGGAATAAATCCACATCATTGGTGTCAGTTTAAGGAATAGTGCCCCGTTGTTGATGCCAATGGAAAAAATCGTGCCCTGTTGATGCCAGTAGCAGGAATTATGCCCCATTTTTGGTTTGAGTGGGAGGAATGGTGTCTTGTATCAGTGAAAGTAAAAGTGCCCCAGGGGCCGGATAAAGGCAAGCAAAGGGCCGCATCCGGCCCCCGGGTCACAGTTTGGAGACCACTGATCTAGAGTTTGTCATACACCAACTATCTTTTACATAACCCTCCTAACTGCATTATTTACAGCTCTTCTGTATATTTCTAATTTTGAAGAGTAAACGTTCAGACCAGGGGCCAGTCAAAAGAAATCTAGTAGATGCCTCCATCCACACTAAACAGTGTCAATTAAGTAATCTCCCTTGCAAGCTGTTGTATTTAGCAGCTGGTGGGACCCAAACAGTGATTGCATGTGATTTGAAGAATCAACAGGGCCACCCACAGCTCAGATATTGGCCAATTCTGCACTCTAATGGGTTTAATGGTTTTGAGTTTGTATGAGGCAGTTCCTTCTCTGAGGGACTACTCTCAGGAAGTTGGCTGGTCTTTAGTTATTATTATCTTGCCTTTTATCAGAACTGAAATCTCCTTTTGTATCTCAAATGATTTTACTTTGAATTTAACAGCTTCTATCTGTAACCAGATCCTGTTATGTGAATAGCACCAGTGAGCTGACATGTCTTGCTAGTTAAAATTTTGAAGGTTGTACTGCTAATTCTCTGTGCATGCACAACAACATCATCCTCATCATCCATAACCATGGATTATTAGTGTACTTTATATTTATGCATACATTTTGAAGGGTAACGCTTAGCCATACACATTCAGCCTGGGGGGCCAAACAAGAGAAATCTAGTAGATGCCCCCATCAACACTAAAAACTGTCAATGAAGAAATCTCCCTTGCAGGCTGTTGTATTTAGCAGCTGGCGGGATCCAAACAGTGACTGCATCTGATTCAAAATGATTTATTATAGGACAACAGAAGGAACACTATTGATGTTCAAAGTAAATGAACATTGAGACCCCAGTTTGAGTCAGATCTGTTAACTCCATTTCTAATCTAGTGCCACAGGCTGCTACATTTTCCACATTGACACTGCTTTTTACACTGTCTGGATTCTGAATTAGGCCTGATATGTATTTGCTTGTTTAAAGTTTTAAACTCTGAAATTCATTTCTTTCTCTGTTTTAGGCGAACGGTGCTAAGAAAGATTTAATACCCAAGAAGGAAACCTCTTCAGATGGTATGAATTTAAACAGTCCAGGTTTCTGTTCAGTGAAAGATCAGGTCCCCACTGCACATGCCATTGCCATCTGATATCTGTGGCTAAATAAGATTTACTGTAAGCTGGCCATAGACCTCATTCATATGGATGCTGAGACCTACACACTGCACATCAGCAGTTGGTTTATGCGGCTGGAGCCATCAGGTGCTGCGTTAAGAGAGGCTATGTAAGTCTATGAAGACACAGCCACTCGTCCTAAGTTGACAAGTGTACAGGTGCGGGAGCGTGGCCCTGACCTCACATTGTCTGCGTTCGGGTACCCGTGACCTGTATTCTTGGTGTACAGACTTCAGCACTCATACACAGAGTAAATTCAAGCCACGGCTGGCCTTGTCGGCTCCCTCCCGTCTGACATTCTGGGGAAAAAAGGGGCTGGGCGGAAAATTTTTCCAATCCAAACAGATGCAACGGCTGTTCAAGTATTGTGACAGTCGCTGATGTCGATGTCCGAATACATTAGCCTCCAGGGGAGATTCCTGCCTCCACACTGTTCACCATGGATGGGAGAATCCAGAAATATCTTGGGCTGAACAAGATAAATCTTACAGTATTTGGCCACCTTTAGATATCTAGTTGGTGATAATCTTGTATACAAACAAAAAGCAGAATATAGTCAGGTCTCCACTGTGCATCCCATATATATGGTTAGTTGAGCTTTAGATATCCAGTAGCTGCTCATATTTTATACCTTTTCTTTAACATAGTAAGTTTACTCTATATGTTTTGTATAAGATGATTGAAAGCAAATATATTACAGATACTAACATTCCCCAGAGTACAGAACTAATATGTCAGAGAAGAAGTCCAGCTTCTAGAAGGGTAGTAGCTTGTGGTAGTAGCTCAGTTCAGTTTTGCTACAGTGTGCTTTCATGAGTGCAATTGGTTGGTGTCAATCTTTGTTTAAATATACTGTTTGTTTTCTTGTTTCTTTTTATAGTGCCTCAAGGATCCATTACCCCAGAGAAATTATTTGCAATGATGAAGGACCCCGAAATTAATGTTATCATAATGGATGCTCGAAAAGCAAATGATTTTAATGAATCTCACATTCAGAATTCTGTTAGCATACCTGAAGAGGCCATATCTCCTGGGTACCAACATTAACCTACTTATGATGTGTTATTTTTTTATTTATTTTTTTTCGCTTGATTGCTACTTCTGATTACCATGAATTATGACAATAGTTTTTTTTTAAAGGTGGTTCAGACATAGGGGAAAAAAAAGGGGGGGGGGGCATATCTTGCCAGTGCATAGGTAAATAGATTTCACTCGCTTATTTTCTTACACTAAAATCTGCCATACTATTGAATCCACTGAGCTGCTTGGTGGTAAGCCTTTTCCCTATTTTATATACCTTAAAGATCAATGTCATCCAGAAATAGATCTCATGATTAGTCAATTTACAGTGGCAAGAACAATTAACTGGTTTATTGCTTTTATTTGACATAAACTGTAACCGGATCCTCATCCAAGTCACAGCAATAGACAAAGATAATATGCTAAAAGTGGTTGTAAACACTTACAGACCACTTTTACCTACAGGTAAGCCTAGATTAAGGTGCAAGAAATATCTCCTAAACCTACACGGTTTTGGAGATATTTGCAAAAGACAGGCACTGATGTCTACGGCGCATGCGTATTTACTAGTAAGGACGCAGATCACTGTCCTTACTTGTAAAAAAAAAAAAAAGGCCCTAAATCTATCCCATAGTTTGTAGACGCGATTACTTTTGTGCAAACCAATCAATTCACGCCTATAGCAATATTTATATTTTTATATCTATCTATCTATATTTCTTTTTTTTTTGGATATGTATTATAGCAAAAAGTTAAAAAAAATAGTTTTTTTTTTGTTTTTGTTATTTTGTTTTTTTTTTCAAAATTGTCACTCTTCGGTTTTTATTTTTTGTGCTATAAACAAAGAGGTGATCAAATACCTCCAACAGAAGGCTCTGTTTGTGTGGGGAAAAAAAATCGTCAATTTTGTTTGGGTACAGCATCGCACGACCGCGCAATTGTCAGTTAAAACAATGCAGTGCCGTATCGCAAAAAATGGCCTTGTCATTAAGGGGGCAAATCCTTCTGGGGCTGAAGTGGTTAAAATTTGGTGGGCTGGTTGTACCCAAGTTGCCTGGTCAATCAACTTGGGTACATTCAGCCTGCCCATGCATGGTTGTGACTTGGATAAGGAGAGAAAAACAGTTGATTCCAAGAAGTTCACATACTTTTTTTATTTGCCACTGTACATACCAGTAGATGTTTCTCAGACCTCGGTGGCAAGATTCCCCTGCAGTAGTTTGTATCTAGGTCTCCTCCATCAAGGCTATAACTTCTGTTTAAGCCTGGTACACACGGGCCAAATATCGGGTGGTTCAACAGAAACCGGCTGACATTTGGCCCGTGTGTACGGCAGCCTGTCCGACAGAAGCCGGCCGAACGTCTGGCTTCTGTAGAATGGGCATGCCAAAAAAACATCTGCCGATCAGCATCCAATCCGAACATAATAGCTCAGCAGGGAGGTCGCTGTACTAACATTGCATAGCTACTACAGTGACCTCCTTGCAAGCTCCTTTTCGTTCAGCCCGCTCAGTGTGCACCAGGCATAATAGGTATGTGTTAAAAAAAAAAAAAAAAAAAATAACAAAAAGAGAAAAGTGCATGGATCTTGTGCAATAAAAAAAACAGTAAAATTTACTTGATAAAACTGTGACAACTCAAATATGCGCTGGTGAACATAAGGCCAGCAGGGTACAGCTCTGTATAGGCCCATTTGCCATCGCCAGTGGCAGGGCTGGAGTAGAATGTAGCAGCTGTCACTTCTGCAGGCTGTGTACAAGTGTGGGTCCTAGTGGTGATGTAAATAGTACAGTAGTACTGATAAAGACATAAAATAGTTTTTTGAGATCTTCCCTTTTTTTGTCCTCAGATTTACAGCATCCAAAATTGAAAGTAACCTTCCAGAGGAATCAAAAGCTGTATGGCATGGAAGGGGTCATGCCGATTACATTGTGCTTCTTGACTGGTTCAGCTCGGTGACGGATTTAAAGCTTGGAACAACACTTCAAAGTTTAAAAGATGCACTCTATAAGGTAAAGCCATAAGAAGCAAGCTATGCACAATTATATAGGAACTTTCTCCCTCGTTGTTGGATTTTAGTTGTGTTCCTGAGATAAAATTTTGCATTGCAGATGTGAACTTGCTCCTTTATTATAATAATAAAGCCAGAAAGGAAATTATCTGTTCTCCAGTCAGATTCCAATTGCTACCTGTAAGTGCAGATTAGAAACAGAAGTTGGCTGATCTCTAGGCAGTTTTAAAAAGAAACATTCTGTATACATTTATCAATTCATAAAAAAATACCAGCATTAACACAAAAAATCTTGTATTATGATAACTGCATTTAGCTAATGTACATAATGATCATATCCTTTTTAATAATAGTTTTTTTTTGTAATAAAGTGCCTTGAAAAAGTCGTCAGACCCCTTGAAATTTTCCACATTTTGTCATGTTACAATCAAAAATGTAAATGTATTTTATTGGGATTTTATGTAATAGACCAACACAGTGGCACATAATTAAGTGGAAGGAAAATGATAAATGGTTTTCACATTTTTTTTACAAATAAATGTGTGAAAAGTGTGGCGTGCATTTGTATTCAGCCCCCCTGAGTCAATACTTTGTAGAACCACCTTTCACTGCAATTACAGCTGCAAGTCTTTTGGGGATGTCTCTACCAGCTTTGCACATCTAGAGTGAAATGTTTGCCCATTCTTTGCAAAATAGCTCAAGCTCTGTCAGATTGTATGGAGAGCGTCTTTGAACAGCAATTTTCAAGTCTTGCCACAGATTCTCAATTGGATTTAGGTCTGGGCTTTGACTGGGCCATTCTAACACATGAATGTGTTTTGATCTAAACCATTCCATTGTAGCTCTGGCTGTATGTTTAGGGTTGTTGTTCAGCTGGAAGGTGAACCTCTGCCCCAGTCTCAAGGCTTGTGCAGACTCCAACAGCTTTTCTTCTAAGATTGCCCTGTATTTGGCTCCATCCAGCTTCCCATCAACTCTGACCAGCGTCCTTGTTCCTGCTGAAGAAAAGCATCCCCACAACATGCTACCACCACCATGTTTCACGATGGGGATGGTGTGTTCAGGGTGTTGTGCAGTGTTAGTTTTCAGCCACACATAGCGTTTTTCTTTTAGGTCAAAAAGTTCAACTTTGGTCTTATCTGACCAGAGCACCTTCTTCCACATATTTGCTGTGTCCCCCACATGGCTTCTTGCAAACTGCAAACGGGACTTCTTATGGCGTACTTTCAACAATGGCTTTCTTCTTGCCACTCTTCCATAAAGGGCAGATTTGTTGAGTGTACGACTAATAGTTGTCCTGTGGACGGATTCTCCCACCTGAGCTGTGAATCTCTGCAGCTCCTCCAGAGTTACCATGGGCCTCTTGGCTGCTTCTCTGATTAATGCTCTCCTTGCCCAGCCTGTCAGTTTAGGTGGACGGCCATGTCTTGGTAGGTTTGCAGTTGTGCCATTGTCTTTCCATTTTCAGATGATGGATTGAACAGTGCTCCGTGAGACGTTCAAAGCTTGGGATATTTTTTTATAACCTAACCCTGCTTTAAACTTCTCCACAACTTTACCCCTGACCTGTCTGGTGTGTTCCTTGGCCTTCATGATGCTGTTTATTCACTAAGTTTCTCTAACAAACATCTGAGGGCTTCACAGAACAGCTGTATTTATACTGAGATTAAATTACACACAGGTGGACTCTATTTACTAATTAAGTGACTTCTGAAGGCAATTGGTTCCATTTTTGTTAGGGGTATCAGAGTAAAGGGGGCTGAATACAAATGCACGCCACACTTTTCACATATTTATTTGTAAAAAAATGTAAAAGCCATTTAACATTTTCCTTCCACTTCAAACATTTTGTGTTGGTCTATCACATAAAATCCCAATAAGATACATGTACGTTTTTGGTTGTAACATGACAAAATGTGGAACATTTCAAAGGGTTTGAATAATTTTTCAAGGCACTATATAATAATGAAAACTTTTTTTTTCAATGGATCTGTTTTCTTTGGTTTGATTTGTATTGTAATTGATGGGATGATTGAGTTGGGCCCTCCATATATATATTTTTTTTACTTTTGGTTAATCGAAATAAGACTTTATAAGGATTATACAGTCAGATTGTAGCATATATGGTGAGCTGTACACTAGTAAAGCAAATGATGTGCTCACTGAAAAGAAAGCCCAATGGGTGGAGGAGCTATTGATACTTTTCTGGCAGCATGTTCCTTTAAAATGGCCTGCACCAGGTTCAGAAATCCCCACTGCCAGTTTATCTAGCTTTACCGGCACATGTGACAGATTTACATTCTTTTTAATAGCGCCGCTGTCACTAAATGGTGCTAATACTGCGAGAATCAGCAATTCAAATTTTATAGAAAACAAGGTAATTAAAACCATTTCAAGCTTGATGTACAAAAACAAGCAGGGTGCCTGTCTCTGTATATGGCTAGCAGAGCAGCTTGTTTGCTGTTGCTACCCCTTCCCTTCCCTACCGATGGCCTCCTAACAACCAGTGATCATCCAAACAAAAACTGATAAAAAATCTCCAACACATATATACACACACACACACACACACACACACACACACACACACACACACACACACACACGCTGATAGCGTCCAGGTTGTGTTTCAAACCAAGGACCCCGTTGCTGCAAGGCATTAGTTAACCGCTAAGCCACTGTACTGTATATATTTTATTATGTTTTCGTTTTGTGTTTTTTTTTTTTTTTTTTTTTACAGCATTTATATAGCACCATTTTCAAAACATGTTAAAGTAGAAGGAAATTGTGCATTTATAATAAAGTTTAACACCAGAGGATTAGGAGAGCCATGCTTGTGAGAGGTTACAGTCTCATATAATAAGAGTATGTGGGGAAAAACAAAAACTGCTTTCTAGAGCTGGTGTAAGCAACAGTGATTTGTTTGCAAAAGAACGTTAATAATGTCAATAAAACCTATGCCTAGAGAAACATGGAGGCTGCCATTGCTGTATTCTCCTTTTGAAAATGCTAGTTGCATGGCTGTCATGCTGATGTTTTTTTCCTAAATCGCTGACCTGTAATAAGCATGCAGATCAGAAGTTCTTACTTTATTGGCTGCATGTCTGTAGCTAAGATTGTGTTGGAGTCAGAGAATTAGAATTATATCCAAGCAAATAGAGAGTCAGCATTTGAAGCCTCCAGGTTTGTGTGTGTTTATTTTTTTCTTCATTATTTAAATTCCCTGGCTTTGTTTGGGGGTGGTCCATCTATTTTACAAAACCTGAATGTGGATTAGAAGAATATGTGTATATACAGTATCTCACAAAAGTGAGTACACCCCTCACATTTTTGTAAATATTTTATTCTATCTTTTCATGTGACAACACTGAAGAAATGACACTTTGCTACAATGTAAAGTAGTGAGTGTACAGCTTCTATAACAGTGTAAATTTGCTGTCCCCTCAAAATAAATCGACACACAGCCATTAAATTGATTGTAAGCCTTTTGTTTTTTCATTTTTTTTTTTTAAATAACAAACATGTCATACTTGCCTCCGCTGTGCAGTTTGTTTTGCACAGAGTGGCCCCGATCGTCCTCTTCTGGGGTCCCTTGTCGGCTCTCGCAGCTCCTCCCTGCATCAGATAACCCCCTAGGAGAAGTGCTCTCTCGGTAGTTACCTTGCGGGCACGCGCCCGAGTCCAGCTTTCAGCGTCCATAGACACGAATGCCAGACTCTGCCCCGGCGCCCGTGTCATTGGATTTGATAGCAGCAAAGGCTGCGCTGCTATCAATCTATCCAGTCAAGAGCCTGCCCGTGCAGAAAGGGACAGCATGTCCCGTCGAGGGAAATACAGGGCTCAGGTAAGTAAAATGGGGGGGCTGTGGGGCCGGTCACTGCCAGAAGTTTTTTCACCTTAATGCATAGGATGCATTAAGGTGAAAAAAACACGAGGGTTTACAACCCCTTTTATTGTCTAAACCACTGGCAACAAAAGTGAGTAGGCCTCTAAGTGAAAATGTCCAAAATGGGCCCAATTAGCCATTTTCTCTCCCTGTGGTCAGCAGGTGTGTTAAATTTCTTACTGTTCACTGGAAGTTCAACATGGCACCTCATGGTAAAGAACTCTCTGAGGATCTGAAAAAAAAGAATTGTTGCTCTACATAAAGATGGCCTAGGCTATAAGAAGATTGCCTAGACCCTGAAACAGAGCTGCAGCACGGTGGCCAAGACCATACAGCGGTTTAACAGGACAGGTTCCACTCAGAACAGGCCTCACCATGGTCGACCAAGGAAGTTGAGTGCACGTGCTCAGCATCATATCCAGCGGTTGTCTTTGCTTTGGGAAATAGACATATAAGTGCTGCCAGCATTGCTGCAGAGGTTGAAGGGGTGGGGGGTCAGCCTGTCAGTGCTCAGACCATACGCCGCACACTGCATCAAATTGGTCTGCATGGCTATCGTCCCAGAAGGAAGCTTCCTTCTGGGGTAAAGTGGTGCTATTTTTAGAAACATTTACTAAAAAGGGGCAGGGGCGCTGCAAAGATGCGGCTTGCAGGACTTTTTTGACGGTCCTGCAAGCGCACCACTCCAGTGTGAAAGCCCTCGGGCTTTCACACTGGAGAGACAGGTGAGGCTCTTTACAGGCGCTATGCAGGCGGTATTTTTAGTGCTGTAGCGCTTGTAAAGCGCCTCAGTGTGAAAGTAGCTTTAAGATGATGCACAAGAAAGCCCATAAACAGTTTGCTGAAGACAAGCAAACTAAAGACATGGATTACTGGAACCGTGTCCTGTGGTCTGATGAGACCAAGATAAACTTATTTGGTTCAAATGGTGTCAAGTGTGTGTGACGGCAACCAGGTGAGGAGTACAAAGACAAGTGTGTCTTGCCTACAGTCAATCATGGTGGTGGGAGTGTCATGGTCTGGGGCTGCATGAGTTCTGCCGCAACTGGGGTGCACCAGTTCATTGGGGGGGACCATGAATGCCAACATGTACTGTGACATACTGAAGCAGAGCATGATCCCCTCCCTTTAGAGACTGGGCCGCAGGGCAGTAGTCCAACATAAGGACCCCAAACATACCTCCAAGATGACCACTGCCTTGCTGAAGAAGCTGAGGGTAAAGGTGATGGACTGGCCAAGCATGTCTCCAGACCTAAACCCTATTGAGCATCTGTGGGGCATCCTCAAACGGAAGGTGGAGCTCTAGTGAACTTCATGCACAAGAGGGTTAAGTGCTGGAAAATGATGATGGCCTCACAAAATATTGACACTTTGGGCCCAATTTGGACATTTTCACTTAGGGGTGTACTCCCTTTTGTTGCCAGCCCTTTAGACATTAATGGCTGTGTGTTGAGTTATTTTGGGGGAGAGCAAATTTACACTTACACAAGTTGTACACTCACTACTTTACATTGTAGCAAAGTGTCATGTCTTCAGTGTTGTCACATGAAAAGATATAATAAAATATTTACAAAAATGTGAGGGGTGTACTTACTTTTGTGAGATACTGTACATGTGAAGCAATATCTTTAAAATGTTTTTTTTTTTGCTTCTAGTGGGAAACTAAAACCATTCTCAAAAGTGAACCTTTCATATTGGATGGTGGTTATGAGAATTGGCTACTTTGTTATCCAATGTTTACCACAAATGGGAAGGTATCTGTACCAAGGCGAAGCCAAGCTGAAAACACGCTGTTGTCCTGTAAGTTCACAGCTAATCCAGTTTTCCTGCCTTGTACTCCGCTTGTTAGTTTTGTACTATTGTTTGACACGCTCCATTCCTTGGATGCTTTGGAGACTTTGGGCACCTAATGAGTCCTATTGTCTGTCTCAATTATACTGCCATGGCCAATGTGTGGGTTTTTGTTTCTTTTTGTATACCATTGCTTTTCTTATTAACCCTTTTGCTGCCAGGCCCTATGCTCCATTTGGTACACTCAGGTGGCCAGACCAATTTTGCAACTGTTCCTTTGCATTTTTATTTTTCACTTATAGCTTACAGAATTTGTGAACACCCCCCCCCCCCCAGCATATATTTTCTGAAAGCACACGATCAGTAGAATAAAAAGAGTTTTCAGACCCCCTTAAATTTTTCACTCTTTGTTATATTGCAGCCATTTTCTAAAATCATTTAAGTTCTTTTTTTTCCTCATTAATGTACACACAGCACCCCATATTGACTGAAAAACACAGAATTGTTGACATTTTTGCAGATTTATTAAAAAAGAAAAACTGAAATATCACATGGTCCTAAGTATTCAGACCCTTTGCTCAGTATTTAGTGGAAGCACCCTTTTAATCTAATACAGCCATGAGTCTTTTTGGGAAAGATGCAACAAGTTTTCCACACCTGGATTTGGGGATCCTCTGCCATTCCTCCTAGCAGATCCTCTCCAGTTCTGTCAGGTTGGATGGTAAACGTTGGTGGACAGACATTTTTAGGTCTCTCCAGAGATGCTCAATTGGGTTTAAGTCAGGGCTCTGGCTGGGCCATTCAAGAACAGTCAGAGTTGTTGTGAAGCCACTCCTTCGTTTTTTTAACTGTTTGCTTAGGGTCATTGTCTTGTTGGAAGGTAAACCTTTGTCTCAGGCTGAGGTCCTGAGCACTCTGGAGAAGGTTTTCGTCCAGGATATCCCTGTACTTGGCCACATTCATCTTTCCCTCAATTGCAACCAGTAGTCCTGTCCCTGCAGCTGAAAAACACCCCCACAGCATGATGCTGCCACCACCATGCTTCACTGTTGGGACTGTATTGGACAGGTGATGAGCAGTGCCTGGGTTTTCTCCACACATACTGCTTAGAATTAAGGCCAAAATGTTCTATCTTGGTCTCATCAGACCAGAGAATCTTATTTCTCACCATCTTGGAGTCCTTCAGGTGTTTTTTTAGCAAACTCCATGTGGGCTTTCATGTGTCATGCACTGAGGAGAGGCTTCCGTCGGGCCACTCTGCCATAAAGCCTCGACTGGTGGAGGGCTGCAGTGATGGTTGACTTTCTACAACTTTCTCCCATCTCCGGGAGCTCAGCCACAGTGATCTTTGGGTTCTTCTTTACCTCTCTCACCAAGGCTCTTCTCCCCCGATAGCTCAGTTTGGCTGGACGGCCAGCTCTAGGAAGGGTTCTGATCGTCCCAAACGTCTTCCATTTAAGGATTATGGAGGCCACTGTGCTCTTAGGAACCTTAAGTGCAGCAGAAATTTTTTTGTAACCTTGGCCAGATCTGTGCCATGCCACAATTCTGTCTCTGAGCTCTTCAGGCAGTTCCTTTGACCTCATGATTCTCATTTGCTCTGACATGTACTGTGAGCTGTAAGGTCTTATATAGACAGGTGTGTGGCTTTCCTAATCAAGTCCAATCAGTATAATCAAACACAGCTGAACTCAAATGAAGGTGTAGAACCATCTCAAGGATGATCAGAAGAAATGGACAGCACCTGAGTTAAATATGAGTGTCACAGCAAAGGGTCTGAATACCATTGGACCATGTGATATTTCAGTTTTTTCTTTTTTTAAGAAATCTGCAAAAATGTCAACGATTTTGTGTTTTTCTGTCAATATGGGGTGCTGTGTGTACATTAATGAGGAAAAAAATGAACTTAAAAGATTTTAGCAAATGGCTGCAATAAAACAAAGAGTGAAAAATTTAAGGGGGTCTGAATACTTTCCGTCCCCACTGTAAGCTTATGGTCATTGAAGTGACCATAAGCTTATAGGAGAGAGAGAAAAGAGGTCTGTATGCCGTACTGACTTGGCCACCTGTGGCACTTCTGTAGGACTTGGCCGTGAAAGGGTTAATGTAAAACGCCCTAAGAAGAAAAAAGTAAGGTTCTTGGGGTCCCAGTTGATCACCCAAGATTTGTGCCCTTCCTGACTGCAATCATCTATCGTCTGCATAAATGGCTGCTGAACTTCTATTTCCATAGTCCTCTCTCCTCCTCCAGCCTGCTGATCAAACTGCAACGATTTTGCCCCTGCGCTCACCCCTCCTGTGTGATGATTGTAGGGTTATATTTTCAGCATTGTGCAAAGCAGCAGGGCCTCCACTGTCTCAAAGTGCTGACCCTGACCTCTGACAATCTTGGTGTTACTAAACCTAAAAACGTTTTTTACCTTAATAGATTGTTTGCATTAAGATAAATGTTTTCAGTTTCTCTGTGCCCTCCCTTCCCCTGTGTGAAGAGGAAGAGATGGGAATAGAGATCAGCTCTGCGCGCGACTGCATCTTTTTTCCCCCTTTTTTTTTTTTTCCTCTTCACACAGCATTCTAGTAGGAGCAGGAGCCAATGGCTCTTGCTGCTGTCAGTCAGATGCAGTGAGGAGGAAGTCCCGCTGTGTAAGGCCCCTTTCACACGATCGGCTCACAAAGTTCCACCTGTCCGCTCTTCAGGCAGATCTGAGCAGGTCACCCATTGACTTTTATTGGCAGGTGGATGTCAGCGGAGATGTGTCCGCTGACACCCGCTTGCCATTTGATCCGACCAGATCCGCTTAAAACAGATGGGTGGCGATACGTTCGCCATCTGTCCAGCGGCTGGGTTAGGATGAAAACAGACAGGCTGTCCGTTTTGTCATCCGATCACACCATAGGGGACAGCGGAGCTCTGACAGCTCTGTCCCTGCACAGTGAGCAGAGATGGACCTGTCATCAACGGAGCGATCCCCTGCTAAGCTAGTGGAGTCCGTTGCATGGATCCGCCCTGTGTGAAAGGGGCCTAAGTCTATGCAGCGCGACTCCATAGACACACAGGTCGGGAGCACGGGGACTACGCTCTCCTCATAGCCAGCAGCTGGCTATGGTAGTCCCTCAAAAGAAGAGGAGGAGCCAAGATTGCTGCCGGGGACCCCAGAAGAGTAGGATCGGGCCACTCTGTGCGATACCACTGCACAGAGCAGGTAAGTATAACATGTTTGTTATTTTAATAAAAAAAAAACAAACTTTAGTAACACTTTTTAAGCTCTGCTGCTCAGGGTATTGCAGTTAGACTAAATGAACAGGTTTGGGTATATATATATATACTATCTGCTACAGATGCATTTTAATGCTATACGTAACAGTTTATAAAAAAAAGTGTATTTGCCTGGATCCGCCTTTTCAGAGAGCATTTGACAGGCAGCGAGGAGGCATTGTATTGCCTCCTCCCCTCCTACTTTAACCCCTTGATTTCCACACTAATGAGCCATAAATGCATTCATTGCATGCTCAGATGCAGTGATAAATCGGGGATATCAATGTCTAGGATCACCTTAATTTAGGCTTGGATGTCTAGCTGGAAGTATTTAATTCAGTTTTAATATTCAAAAACTAAACTCCAGACCCATTCATGTCTCCATGTTTTATTTTACTGAGAAATCACTTTGAAAAACATGAAGAAATGTAAAAAAAAAAAGTGCAAATACACTTTTAAGACATACAGATGTCTTTCCTACTGGGTGTAGTTGGAAGGTATTTAGGTATTTGCCCATGTGTGTGTCCAGCCTGTTGTGGACCCCGGATGATTTTAAATACAATTAGGATAATTAAAATAGTTCCTCGATTTTATTATCAAGATGACCATAACTTGATTATGTGACCAGTAATAACTACAGCCGCCAATAATAATTGATGATTCTAGGCTTGCCTGTTTCTCAATGGTTACTGAGCAGAACCTGGAAATATCTAGATAGAAATTAGCATGTTGTTGCAACTGGTACTGACCAAGCCAGGATATTCCATTACCCCACTAACAACCCATGCATGTTAAATGTTTTATTTTTTCTGAACAAAGCTCTGCTCTATTCCCTGCATCGTGTTCTTGCCCACTGTCTGCAGAAGACTTGCATCTCCAAACATGTTGGTGATCTGCTACTCCTCTTATGTGGAATATCATTATGGCATGTATAAGAGATTCAGGGGCCCAAACCTCAGACCAGTGTAAATTTTAAGTATTGCTCTAACCTCTCCAAATCTTGATCTACTGACAGAGGCAATTCCTCTTTTCAGAAATTTAACCTGTAAACTTTTTTGTTTTGGATGGCCTGTCCAATGTGTGGACAGTGCAGTGATGTGTACAGTGCGTCTCTGGTACCCTGTACTCCTATGAAGTATTTTTCTTTTGTTGCAGTGAATTTCAGCTACCCATCTCTGGAGGAGCCTCCACAACTGCCAGTTCCTGCTCCTTCCATACTAGTTAAACCAAATCTACCACCCGCCACCCAAGCTGAACCTACTCCTGATGCTCCTGAACAAGCACCTCAAGCTGCCCAGCTACCTGAAGCCAGTAAAGGAGAACAGATAAAAACGATTAAATTGGAGAAAATTGAAGAACCTGTCACTGTAACACAGAAGCCAGAGCCTGCTCCCCAAGTCCATCCCTCAGATTCTGCAAAGCCTATACCACATGTAAGCATGTATACTGTGTGAATATATAGCGTGTGAACAAATTCTATTACAATGTGTGAATTACTTAGCAGTACAATCTTTTGATTAAAAAAAAGTTACAGCTTTATTATATAAATTTGAGGTATTGTTTTCTGATTTCCAGTTTTGTAAATTGGGCCTTAAAGAAGTACAACCAAAGCTCATTTGGCTGTACTTCTCCTGTGGATCATAGGAGTGCAGTCCGTTCTGCACTCCTCTGACCTGTTTTTGGGTCCTGCTGTCCGCTGACGTCACAAAGCCAGTCCATGCTGGGAAAAGATCATGACCATATGGTCAGGATCCACCCAGAAGCCTAGATCCGGCACCTGGCTCAGCCTCTCAGTGAGCCGCCGGGGGCCTGAGCCGGCCGCTCCCACCTCCTCCTCAGCCTGTCTCTCCAGTGAGTGCTGGAGGGGCAGGGCAAAAAGCCGTGACTGATGGTCACCAGCTCTCTGCTCACAGAGCACTGAGAACCGACCGATCAGTGGTCTTTGATCTCTCAGTTCTCAGTCTTAGAGCCGGCAAGGAACTGATGCTGCATCCACCGAGGCAAGTATGATTTAAAAAAAAAATTCTCTTCTAAGTGTTTTACTTCTTTTTTTTTTCTTAAGAAGTTGAACTTGGCCCAAAAACTTGATATTTGCATGTAAAATGGACACAGAGCGGGGCTCAGGAGCAAGCACACACTAGTGCCTGCATAGCAAGTGGCTTGGAAGAGGAGCCTAGAGTGCCAGCAGGGGACTCGAGAAGAGGAGGATTGGGGCTGCTTTGTGCAAAACCATTACACAGAGCAGCAAGTATGGCATGTTTCTTAATTTAACCCAAAAAATTTTCTTTGCAAACACTTTAAAGTAATGCGTGTTAATGCACTGTGTGTGTAAAGTTGTCCTTAGATTAGCAAAATCTCCTTCCAGATGTGTGTCCTAGAACCCCAATACAGCCCTTCAAGATATACAAGGTTCATACCAATTCATTTAACTCTAATTTTAAAGTGTATCCAAACTCAAATACCTTCTTATCACCCTGAGAATGTAGCTGTGCAAGTGTTTTTTTTTTTTTTTCAATGCTTCTGAGTATTTAATAGTTGAGACTGGAATTATTTTAAGTGTTACTATAACGATCACATCTGCTGGACAGCTTGGCCTGGAAAAATAACAGCTATACTAGCTGGATGAACAAGTAAAAACAGGGTGAGGGTGAGGCCCAGTTATACACACAGTCATGTAATGTAACGCTATTGACAGGCTGTCAGAAATGGGGTAATGTTTTATCCTAACTGTACAGTACAGAACACAGGCTGAGCATTCATAGACCCTGTGTTATAGGCCGATACATTAAGGTGACTGGACAATGGTGCAATTTTTGATGATGTGCTCTCTGAAAGCCTTCCCTTTAACCCTATACCATTCTTTAAGTCCACCATTTTTTGCTAGTGTCCTAAGGTGATGGGCCTCTTTTCCCTTATGACAAAAAATCATTCTCAAGTTAACTGGTTTATTTTATCTTTGGATCCTTCAATCAACTTCACTTTCTTCGAATGCCGCAATAGAGTTAGTGCACCCGGATCGCTGCAAGCTCAGTAGTTATACCTGGACCCCACAATGTTGGGACAACCTGTATTGTTTCTTTCAGCACAGGATCCTAAATGGTGACCTAACCTTAGCACTTCATGCAATGTGTGAAGTTAGCTGTATCTAATACATCATGTCCGGAAGGCCACCATGGAGAGGCAGACGCTCACAGGCCACTAAAAGAAGGCAAGCAGCTTCTGTGTCTACAGCCAACAGTGGTAGTTATGGACATGGTGCATCTTCTGCAGGTGGCCGTAGGGCACGCTTTCCTTCTTTTTAGGCTACTGTCTGTGTTATTGAGCCACAACATGCAGAAGAGTTGGTGGAGTGGATAACAAAGCCGTCCTCATCCTCCTCATCCTCTGTCATCCAGGCTCAGAGTAGTATGCCCTCCAACGCAGATGCCAACGTGGCCTATTCCACCAGCTCCTTGTGCATAGTCAGGTGCTATACAGGTCTAGGCTGTGGTCCATTCTTATGAAACCTAGACCCTGAAGTTGAGGGTAAGCCCACCAGAATTTAAAGGAGCAGGTACTTTAGAATTGCCAAACAATATATAGTACCTGTTATGAAAAAGCCATAGTCCAGCTCCAGTCAAGTGTCTTTTCCTAGGCTTCAGGAAGCATGCCATCAAGTCTACTGTAGGCAGGAAGAAGCTATTCCTTAACACTGTAGCATTGTAGCCAGTTACAAGGTTGGAGGCAGCAGCAGGGAGCTGATCTGTGTGAAATATATGTACACATAGCCAAGAACTGCACAGGGATTGGGATTTTAGATGCTAATGTAATCTATGGACAGTAACTTAGTCCAAGTAATAAATGCTGACTCTGGGTGATCCCTGAACAAAAATGACCATAGCCTGTTTGTAGGCATTCTCATGGGAACTATTGAGACATCTGGGAGACGCAATAAATAACTGCACAGTTAGGGCTCATCCACACTGACTGCACATTTTAAATGGTCCGCTTTAGTGTGGGGGCGGCTCTCAGTGGTGTGCAGCTGTCAGGGTTGGTGTGGTATGTTGCGCTGTTGTGCGGTAACATGCAATGCCTACTTGTGCTTTGCGGTAAAATGCTACATGTCTACATTTTACCCCAGCTCACTGCATCACACATCTGGGTTGCGATGCAATGTGAACAGGTGATTAGCATTTAGTCAGTGTGCAAAGGCGTGAGTCACCACACTGAATGATCCCTTACACTTTCACTAAAATAATGTTTGTTCTAATTGTTTTTCTTTTGTGATGTAGATCGACCGCACAAAGAAACCTTCTGTGGTGGTTAGCGAAAGCCCCCAAAAAATGAAGACTGAAGTCAAAGACAGTAAAACAACAATAAATGGTAAAGTTATCCCCGATCGTTCCACAAAGCCAGCGCTGAACAACAAACCCTCCAAAGTAGACGTAGATACAAAAACTCCAGAGAAGAAAGAGAAGACGGAGAGGCCTGTGGAAGACCTCATAGACAATGGTGCACCAGAAGAAAAAGAAACCATTAAGAGCAGTATTGGAGAGCCTGACCAGGAATCCCCTCAAAAGAAACCAGAACAGGAGAAAAAAAAGCAGACGGTGACTGAGAAAGAAAAGAAGGATATAAAAAGTACAGGGGCAGAACAAATTGTTTCTGATGAAAGAAATAAAGAAGTGACCATATCACCCATTCTAAAGAAGGTAAGACTGTGGGTCCAGAGATATTCATACTTTGCATATACACAACTGTCATCACTTTCAAGTGGGCTGTTCTTTATTTTCCAGACGGTCCTGAGCCCAGAACACCCAGTATTCAGATATAAAAGACTAATGCAGTTATGTGTTGTGAAAAAAGTAGTGGGCCCCTTGCACACAGGCGCCTGAACCCCTGCAATATAAATGTCCATTCACTATACTCATGTGTACATATGCATCTGTGATAGCTCAAAACCCCAATCGGGTTCAAATTCGATATGTGCTGCTGGTCCTAATTATGAAGTGAAGATATGCATGCACTCCAGAAGTGACCACTCTGACACCTGTTCAGCTCGATTACTTCCACATCTCTGTTTATTGCAGGGCGGTACTCAATGTTTTATACACAAAGAACAGTAGATTATATGTCACTACTATGTAAATGTGGTCAGTCTAGAAGATACATCTTATTGGCTGAAATACAAGAGGAATGCAGAAACTTGATGCTGAGGCTTGGTTGTTGCTGGCTCTCCTCCTCACTTCCTCATACCTCCAATGCGGGGGCTGTAGGGGGTAGACGCCATCTTTTGGTTCCAAAGCAGAGCTGAGCTGTTCACTATATAATAAGTAAGGAGTTGCATAGACACATGTATAGACATAAGAAAATAGGCATTTTTATGATTATCATTATGTACATTACATTCCTTCACACACCAGAATATACCCTGGTACAGCTAAACACAAACATACATGTCTATAGCTGGCTGTATGCAGTACCTGAGCTTTCCAGGCACATTCACTAGAATTTACATTGCATGGGCTGAGATGCCCTTGTGCCAGAGGCCCTTTTTGTTTTTTTGTTAACACAACAGTGTAAGTGCTAACATTTGATATGTATCGGCCCCCTTTAATCACTTCTACAGCAGCACGCTTGCAAATGTGCTAACAAGGAACCAGCTTGACAGTAGGAGAGATCAAAGTATTAAGTTATCCGACTGCTGCTACTTCTTTATTATCCACGGACACGCTGGGGGCAGGGAGGTTACTATGTGCAGGAACCTTTCTTTGCCAGGTGACGGGTTAGCCCAACTTAAAGTAGAAGTACAGCCAGAGCTTGTTTGGCTGTACTTCTCCTGTGCATCAGTTTGTTCTGCACTCCTGTGACAGTCAGCAGCTCTCTGCTCGGGGAGCTGTGAGAATCGAGAGATTGGCAGTGTTCGATCGCTCGGTTCTTAGTGTTAGAGGTACCGGGGGACAGATGCAGTATCAGATTGATGCTGCATCCAGGCAGGTAAGTATGATTCTTAAAAAAACAAAAACCCATACATTTCTTTAAATGGCTGTAATATTTATAGGTTTACTTTCATTTGGCAGAAATTGAATGTGTTTTTTTTTCTTTCTTCCATCCTATTCTTAAAGAGGAACTTCAACCCCCATGATTGTGGCTCTGCCCCCTTTCCAAAACACTGACATTTCCTATAGTCCAGTGAATGCGCAGATACACTGAAGGGCTCTGCCTGGCTTTCGGGGCTGGGCAGAACCCTGCAGCATATTTTGTTCTTAGCTGAGCTGTGCTCATGCATGCACAGAAAAACAGCATTCGAAATCTGTCAGATTTCAAGGGCTTCTCCTAATGTACATCCCTCTTCAGGTCACCCCTCAGATTTTCAATTGGATTCAGGTCCGAGCTCTGGCTAAGCCATTCCAAAACTTTGATCTTCTTTTGGTGAAGTTGTTGTTTTGACGATTTTGGAGTTATGCTTTGGGTCATTGTGTTTTTAAAAGGTGAAATTCCTCTTCATCTTCAAATTTTTAGCAGAGGCCTGAATGTCTTGTGCCAAAATTGACTGACATTTGGCTCTGTTCATAATTTTCTCCACCTTGATTAAATCCCCAGTTCCAGCTGCAGAAAATATCCCCAAAGTATAATGCTGCCACCACCATGCTTCACTGTGGGCATTAGAGCCGGAAGTTCACCCCTTCACCCGCAGTCTTCTGGGACACATCACAGGTCCCAGAAGACTGCGGGACCATTCACAAAGCACAACATAACACGCGTATGCGCAGTAGGAAACAGGCTGTGCAACCACAAGGCTTCACTTCCCTTTTCCCTTACTAGAGATGCTGGCACCTGCACTCAATGCTGATTGAAGAAATGTTTTTTTTTAATTGGTGCATTTTTATAGCACTGATCGCTGTATAATTGTCAATGGTCCCAAAAATGTGTCAAAAGTGTCCAATTTATCTGCCATAATGTCGCAGTCCTGATTAAAATCGCTGATCACCGCCATTGCTAGTAAAAAAAAAAATAATAAAATTGCCATAAATCTTTCCCCCTACCCATTCTTTGGAAGAATATATCACTGCATCCGGGTCACAGCAACAATGTAGTGATATAGTATCGTGAGTAGATAATTAATTTGTAGTTCTTATAATGATGATGTAAGTACTCTTCCGCAGCAACCCAATTCTTCCAGAGAGATGCACTTTATTGACTTCCAACACAACAAAGTCCAAAGTCCACAGATGTCAAAAATCCAACAGAGTAAATATAACTCAGAGTCCCATTTTTCCTAGATCTGCGCCTTCATAGTCACACACAGACAAGACTATAGACTGAACGCTATGTTATATTTACTAGACACTGAATGGCTGAGCAATTTGATTGGCCGTTTCCATTTAGGCCTTTGATATGCTTTCTGTATTTCAGACTGAAAATGAACCCTAGCCGTGAACAGCTGCTGTCATAAACTGCCCTAATTTGCATTCTTGCATATTAACATCAACAAGTCCCCTTTGATATGTGTAATTAGATTAACAGGTACCAACGTGGCCTATTTCACTCACCCCTTCCTGGCCTGGTCAATCTCTTACTGTATGTGTGTGTGTGTATGTATGTATATATAATATATATATATATATATTATAATATAAAATCCCACATAAATCTACCAACATATTACAACATATATATATAATTACATACACTATATAGTTCTATATAAATACATTATATAAAACAAAAAGAATCTGCGCTGGCAACTCCCCAAGTGTATAATTGTGAAAAAGTGATATTTTGAATTTTATATCAAAAAGCATATATACCATATGATGTTGCACAAAACCACATTTAGTGGGTATTATATGGAGATGTACCAAGAACTGTGCATAAAACTACCAAACTATGTGAATAAAAATAAATCAATAAACATAAATATTGTGATCTAAGTCAATTCGTCCAAAAAACTCACTCTTGGACGCTATGCGACTAGAAAGTCACTAGACTGTTATAAAGATAATCCCATACATTTGTGAGTGACAATAAATTAATCTCTGGAGAGTAAAAAATATGTGAATCAAAAGTCATAAATCATAACATAAAGTCTGTTAAATTAAACCGTTCCTTCACAGGATGACAATCTGCAGATTTCAAGCTTGATTCATTCAAATGATAGATTCCAAATAGCAGATAAGGCTGATGCCGGTAATGCTTGAGAGGAGGCTTTAGAAATCACAACCCTCGCATTCCACCAGAAAAAGGAGAAGAGAAGACACATAGCATAAAACCTATGACACCGTGAGATCACCTGCGCATAAAAGCGCTACTCACGGAACCGATGTGCAGAGCAGGCATTCAGATAGTTTAGTCGGTGTTCGCTGCTGTGCGGCGTGCGTACACCGACTAAACTATCTGAATGCCTGCTCTGCACATCGGTTCCGTGAGTAGCGCTTTTATGCGCAGGTGATCTCACGGTGTCATAGGTTTTATGCTATGTGTCTTCTCTTCTCCTTTTTCTGGTGGAATGCGAGGGTTGTGATTTCTAAAGCCTCCTCTCAAGCATTACCGGCATCAGCCTTATCTGCTATTTGGAATCTATCATTTGAATGAATCAAGCTTGAAATCTGCAGATTGTCATCCTGTGAAGGAACGGTTTAATTTAACAGACTTTATGTTATGATTTATGACTTTTGATTCACATATTTTTTACTCTCCAGAGATTAATTTATTGTCACTCACAAATGTATGGGATTATCTTTATAACAGTCTAGTGACTTTCTAGTCGCATAGCGTCCAAGAGTGAGTTTTTTGGACGAATTGACTTAGATCACAATATTTATGTTTATTGATTTATTTTTATTCACATAGTTTGGTAGTTTTATGCACAGTTCTTGGTACATCTCCATATAATACCCACTAAATGTGGTTTTGTGCAACATCATATGGTATATATGCTTTTTGATATAAAATTCAAAATATCACTTTTTCACAATTATACACTTGGGGAGTTGCCAGCGCAGATTCTTTTTGTTTTATATAATTTTAAAGTGTTAGCACTTTTTTTTTATCTAGCAGCTGCAACACATGAATTAGTTTTCAATATAATCTATTTATTTGCGAGTGCTGTGTTTTTTATCTATTTATATATAAATACATTGTGCTGTAATGTTAGTAGGTCCACCTCTGGTCATATGCCATCTATACAGTATAGATCACGTCCTCTCCACCTGATAAGTATTCATTAAGTACTGGCTAGAGCAGATGATACTTTTGAGTGAATAGTAGCTGGAAAACTGGCTAGCAGCAGGGATACCCTCGCCATCAGCACAGTGCCGAGCAGGGCCGCTGATAAGCCAGTACAACTGGTCCTGTTGTACTGGGCCCAGGCCCCTTCAGCTAAACAGGGGCGCACAGGCAGCTTTGGGGCATATGTGCATAAAGTCAGTTCCACATGTCCCGCTGCACAGTTAGTTCAGGCGGGCTGCCCTCCCTGGCGAAGTGATTCTTTGTACAGCCACTCCTTTAATAACCGCCAAGGAGGTGCAAGGGAGAGGCTGATGAGAGGTAGCTGAGAGGGCACAAGTCTGAAATCCCAGCAGTGGGTGATGGTGCACAGTGACACTGCACAACTACTCTGGAAAAACGGTACTGTTCCCAGGTTCCTCACTGTGTACTTATGATCATCATCAATTTCTTATGGCTGTGCTGTGTTTTACAGACTAGCACAGTCATATCTAAGTGAGCACCCAACAGCCATGGACAGTGACAGAGCCATAGAGCACCTGCTGTGATCATCATAATGATCATAAGCATAGTGAGATGCTAGTTTACACGTGTTTAGGGGGCAGTAAAAACAAATGGCTTCACTCCCTGGGCCCGTTCATTCAAGCTTTCCATTTAGGTCCACCTTTTGGTTTTTCATGCAGCCCTAATTGAAAGCTCCATGTAGGTTTACAGGTGGCTGGATGTAAACAGACTAGTGTCCCTTACACCCATCTACCTTCAAGTCTGAATCCTTTATTTTCTTCCAGACCTACTGTAAATGTGATGGATCAGAGGTAGCCTGATGTAAGTGGACACCAAGCCCATTTACATCTGGCCACCCATAGAGCAGGTCCACTGCAGGTCCAAGTCCACTCCTGTCCGCTGTACAGATAATGACATCTGTCCAGCTCCAGTTCAAAAAGGCAATCCACTCACGGATTCCCCCCCCCAAGCAGATCTGTGTGAAAGAGCCCTTATGCTGCAAAGGCAGCAAAGGGGAAAGTAAATATGCAGCAAAAAATATCCTCACTGTCACCACCCACCATGTTGCCTGCTGAATGTGATCCCATTTAACTATCAGGGATTTAATTACTATAACTGGAGAGTAAAAAAATCTGGTGCAGCTGTGCATGGTAGCCAATGGGCTTCTATCTTCAGTTTGTTTAATTAAGCTTTGACAATGAAACCTGGAAGCTAAATGGTTTCTATGCAGAGCTGCAGCAGATTTTGCACTCTAGTTTTAGTAAATCAGCCCCAATGCCTTATTACCGCCTGCCCAATGCTCTTTGAAGAGCGATCTAGATGCAGATTGCTTGACGGAGAGCAATAATAGTGTGAACTAGCCGGTAAATTGGGGGGGGGGGGGGGGGTAGGCAGGACTGGGGGGGCCACATCAGAAAGGCTGTACAGGGCCCCATGATTTCTAACAGCAGCTCTGGTGTCGACTGCCGGACAGTCTGTAAGCTGTACAATCCGCTCAACAGCTCCAGGGAGAGATCTACATAGAGATAATGGAGCTACAATCAGGAGAAAAATTCTAGAAACTATGAATTCATATTTTAAAGGATTTAAGGCTCTTAATTTATGTAATTTATTTCTTTTTTATCGCTTTAATGATTTTTCCTATTATGGGCGTAAGTGGCGCCTCATGTCTAAGTTTTGCCTAAGGCCTCACAAAGCCTAGAGCCGCCTCTGTCTGTATTTAGGTATATAAGCAGATATTTATTGTTTATTTTCTACTTGTAAATTATGCTTTTAAATAACTTTACAGACTGAAGCAAAGAAAAACACTCCCGATGATAAAGCCAATGTTATTACAAAAGAAATAAATGAAGATGGAAAGTCTAAAGTGAGTATCATTTTTAGAAATTTGTTCCTCCCCTCCCCCATTTATATTCATATCTATATAAAGTGACTCTTTCACTGTAAACGTTTAAATGGAGCGCTGCTAATAGATATACAGTGTAATCACCTAGAGGGGCCTGCACATATCTGCAGCAGCCCTCTTCTTTCTCTGCAATGGATAAGTGTTGGCTCTTCTGAACGAGCAAAGCTACAATTTCATTGTATAATTGGAACTTCCTGGCTACTTTGTTATCCCCTGCACATTCCTATTGGCCCATTCCTATGATGGATTGCTTCCTTGGCCAATCAAAATGTGAGTAGAAAGAAGGTAGGCAAACATTTAGAACCGCTGGAATTCAGCCATAGCAGAGAGTGATGGTAGCTGTTGCCTGTATGTGCACTTCGAGGCCTTTAGAGGAAGCTACGCTTCTAAGTGTTGAGCTAATTTCAGTTGATAACCAAGCCAGCAAATGTCATTTAAACTTACACATGTTTTGATTTAGAGGGAGCCTTTGATGCGAGCTCGAAGTGAAGAGATGGGTAGAACTGTACCTGGAATGCCAGAAGGTTGGGTCAAGGTAATACATCTGTATTTATGTGCATGTATATAACATGTCTGTTATGTGGTTTGTGTAGGTAGTTACTAATGCAAGTTTGCCATTCTTTACAGTTTCTTGATGCTGTAACTGGTACTTATCGATATTATCATTCTCCAACTCACACGGTTCACATGTATCCGCCTGAAATGGCTCCAACATCTACTTCTACGTCCACTCCAGTTCAGAAAGTCAAGCCTCAGGTGTATGCAGATGTAGACAAAGAGCAAACCAAATTAAAGAGATCTTACTCTTCACCAGACTTAACCCAGGCTATAAAGGATGAGGAAAAGAGGAAGCAAACTCCTATAATTAACCGTGAAAATAAGTAAGTATTTATATATTATAAATCTGCATGCCTGCATAAATTGTGTCTGAAGATTAATACAAATGTGAAAATGTTGTTTTTTTTTTTTTTGTAGGCCAACAACACATACTAAAACTGAAATCACAAAACTGTCAGCACTTAAGATCCGCAGCCTAAATCCTACGTTTGGAGGCTCTGGCCCAGCTCTCACCGGCCTGCGGAATCTCGGCAATACTTGTTATATGAATTCCATCTTACAATGTTTGTGCAACACTCCACACTTAGCGGAGTACTTCCACAAGAACTGTTACCAGGCAGACATAAACAGGTAATCTCTAAAAATTATGTATAAAAAACAATTGCATGATGAAAACATTTATTTTTAATTTTGCATCCTAAATTAATTTCAGTAATTGTATAGTGGTTGTTCAAGCTTTCCTTTTAATGTGTCAATGCTGTAAAAGTAGAGCAGGTTATCTCTGTACATGGCTGTTCCCATATTGGCTTTAGTGAATTCAGCAAGTATTACGTTTAAGGTTTACTCTAGTCCTGTGTGTCTTCCTGGAAGTTAGGTCTCATTTACAATGGGGTATTTTGGCACTGTTAAATGCATGTGAGACTGCATACAAAAGACTGAGATCTGAGACACTATTGCCGTCATTTTTCTGTCATTGACTATAATGACTAAGGTCCTATCACACCTTTTTTTTATATGTGCTCATGGCAAATTTTCAACAATCAAAACCACTTTCTTTCTCGAACATCACAGGACACAGAGCCACAGTAATTACTGATGGGTTATATAGGGTATCACTGGTGATTGGACACTGGCACACCCTATCAGGAAGTTCAACCCCCTATATAATCCCTCCCCTTGCAGGGATACCTCAGTTTTTACGCCAGTGTCTTAGGTGATGGACGTGTAAAGATGTGCTGTGCTGAGCTCCAAAGGGAATATCCTATATCCTATACTGGGGCAAGCCAGGCAGACCGGATCCATTCAAGTTGTCCTTTCTAGGCCGAATTGGATGGTACCCGGGCCTCGTGTCCGAAGAAACGAGGTTTTACCTGTAATGCTTCTCTTTTTAGAGAGCTGGACCCCGCATATTAGAAAATGGTTTTCTAGCTGGGTGCTTTACGGGCCCAGAACTGCAGGATCCCCCTATTCGTAGGAGGCCCCAGTCTCTGATGGTTTTTTCAAACGGAGCCCACCGTGAGAGGTGAAGATTGGGTCTGTGTAAACTGAACCCTGCGGCTGGATAAGGTAAGGGAGATTCCACAGAATTTTCTAATTCTAGTAGGTTTCTCCTTTAAGGTAAATGCATGCTATGCCTATTGTGACCACCGGGGGCTGCCAAGAGCACAAACCTTGTCATGCTGGATTGTCTGTCTCAGTGTTCAGGCTGCACATGTTTCAGCGTTTCAGGCCGGCTCACGGTAGGATGGATGGGGGGATTTCTCATGTTTGAATGTTCCCCCCAGGCTAGAGAGAGGCCACAGGGGTCTAGAAAGCGGTTATACCGCTCAGGCACCGCTGCCTCGGCCGCCATTTCTGACCATTGCCGTTTTCAGGCAGGTCTTCACTACCAGCTTCTCTCCCTCCTCCCCCTCCCCCAGCCTTCCTCCATAGTATTTCAGGAGAGTCGGCCAGCGCGGGAAGCGCTCGTTTTTTTCAAAATTCGAAGGGGGGGTGGTAGAGGAGGGGGCGGGACGTCAGCACAGGTGCTTAGCCTCCCACTCAGGCCAGCTGCAGGCTATTAAGGCACTCTGTACAGTTGCACACAGCCTTTGGAGGGACACAGAGCTGACGGTCGCATGTAAGGTGGGACACAGGCATTCTCCTAGGCAGCATTTACTGAAGTAACACCAGACTGAGCATTGGGTAGCAAGGCTTTTAGCCAGACTACATCACTCAGCAGGCAGTGTTCATTTGTATACCTCACACCTTGTTGCTTTGCACTATGGGTAGAAGAGGTTCAAGCACCCCAGGAACCAGAGACACTAGGGGATCTCGTTCAGGTTCTGAGGGCCCCCTGTCAGCAGCATCCTCCCCCCTGAAGGGCCAGGGACGGCTAGCCAGGGAGAGCCGTTGGGGTCAGGGGCTACACCTGCTTCTGGCACTTCAGCCCCTGTATACATTACTCAAGAGGTTTTTTCCTCAACCATTAATGGTCTAGAGGAAAGATTAATGGCCGTGATTACGTCTTCACTCAGTAGAAGAAAACGCACTAGGCCTTCCGCTGTTCCCCAAGACCCTCAGGAAGAGGAGTTCTGGGATAAAGGAGATGAATCCCTTTCAGAGGATCAGGATGGGACAGGTAATTCCTCTTCGGAGGAATCAGGTGGAGAGGGACCCTCTGCGACTTACCAAGAGGAGAAAGTCTTAGTGCAGATCCTTACTGGATTGGTCCGCTCCACATCTAAGTTGCCCGTACCTGAAACTGCTAAAGAATCCTCTTCTGCTTTGGGGTCACTGAAACCTTTCCAAGCAGCACAGGCTTTTCCTGTTCATAATTTACTTGAAAAGCTCATTTATTCTGAGTGGGATCACCCAGACAAACGTTTTTTTCCGCCGAGAAAGTTTTCAACACTTTATCCGATAGAAGAAAATTTTATTAAAATGTGGGGAATACCGGCCATTGATGCCGCCATTTCCTCTGTAAATAATAGTCTGACTTGTCCTGTAGACAATGCTCAGATGCTCGGGGATCCTGTACATAAAAATAGGGAATCCCTATTGAAGGATGTTTTTTTCCTTAGCAGGTTCAGTGGCTCAACCTGCAGTAGCAGCGATTGGAGTCTGTCAATACTTAAGAGACCATGTTAAGCAGGTCATCAAAGTATTACCTGAACAGCAGGCCCAGGGGTTTGCTAACCTTCCAGCGGCCTTATGCTTTGTGGTTGACGCCATTAGAGATTATATCGTGCAAACCTCCCGTCTTTCACTGGGGTTGGTGCATATACGTAGAATCTATGGTTGAAAAATTGGTCAGCCGAAGCACCATGTAAGAAGCTCCTGGCGGGGTTTCCATTTCGTGGTGAAAGGTTGTTTGGAGAGGACTTGGATAACTATATCAAGAGAATCTCTTGTGGGAAAAGCATTCTTACCTGTTAAGAAGAAGAGTAAGCGTCCCTCTTTCAAACTGACTCTTTCCCCAGCGCCGGGGGCTTCAGCCTCCAGGCAGTCTCGACAGCCGCCTCCATCTGGGTCCAGAGACAAGAGTCAACCCCAGGGACAAAAGAAGTCCTGGGGGAAGAAGCCTACTAGGCAAAACACTAAGACCTCTGCATGAGGGGGCGCCCCCGCTCACTCGAGTGGGTGGAAGACTGCGACAGTTCTCAGGGCTCTGGCAGGAGGATTTCCAGGACAGATAGGTAATCTCCACGGTAACCTTAGGGTATAAGCTGGAGTTTCAGGAATTTCCCTCTCCTCGGTTCCTCAGATCAAGTGTCCCCAGAGATCCAGAGAAGAAGCAGTCGCTCCTTCTAGTGTTAGAGCGACTTTTGTCGCAGGAGGTCATTATGATGGTTCCCGCAAAGGACCAGGGATTGGGTTTCTATTCCAACCTTTTTACAGTCCAAAAGCCAAATGGGGATGTCAGACCCATTCTGGATTTAAGGGATCTGAACCGATTCTTAAGGATTCAATCCTTCCGCATGGAATCAATTCGGACAGTAGTTCCCACCCTGCAGGGAGGAGAATTTCTGGCAACGATAGACATCAGAGATGCATATCTGCATGTGCCCTTTTTCCTGTTCATCATAAGTTTCTGCGCTTCGAGGTAGGAGGGCGCCATTTCCAGTTTGTGGCTCTGCCTTTTGGGATAGCCACTGCACCTCGAGTGTTCACAAAGATCTTGGCTCCTCCTCAGGCCAGATTAAGGGCTCAGGGTATAGCTGTCATAGCATACCTAGACGACCTGCTCTTGATAGACCGGTCGGTAGCCTCTTTGAATGGAAACTTGAGGACCACAGTCAGGTACCTAGAACACCTGGGTTGGATCCTCAACCTAGAAAAGTCTTTCCTAAAACCAGTAAGAAGACTGGAGTATTTAGGTCTGACTATAGATACAAGCCAGGAGAAAATATTTCTACCCCAGGCAAAGATCGCTGCTTTAAGGGAGCTGATTCTGGCAGTCAGGACCAAGAAGGGTCCCTCTGTCCGCCTTTGTATGAGGCTACTAGGGAAGATGGTGTCTTAATTCGAAGCAGTTCCCTATGCTCAGTTTCATTCAAGAATGCTGCAACACAGTATTCTGTCGACCTGGAACAAGAAGGTTCAGGCATTAGACTTTCCGATGCACCTGACGCATGCGGTGCGTCAGAGCCTCAATTGGTGGCTCATACCCGAAAACCTACAGAAGGGGAAATCCTTCCTACCGGTTACCTGGTGGTAACAACAGATGCCAGTCTGTCAGGTTGGGGAGCAGTTCTGGAACAGTCTGCGGTTCAGGGGATATGTTCCAAGACCGAGAGGACCTTACCCATCAACATTCTGGAGATCCGGCGATATATCTAGCCCTAAAAGCCTGGACTATCAGGCTACAGGGTTGTCCGGTCAGGATCCAGTCCGACAATGCCACAGCAGTGGCTTATGTCAGTCATCAGGGAAGCACCCTGAGCCGAGCTGCTCAAAAGGAGGTGAACCAGATCTTAGTCTGGGCAGAAATGCATGTGCCATGCATATCGGCAGTTTTCATCCCGGGAATAGAGAACTGGCAGGCGGACTACCTAAGTCGCCAGCAGTTACTTCCAGGGGAATGGTCTCTGCATCCCGATGTCTTTTGGGCCATATGCCAAAGATGGGGGGTTCCAGATGTAGATCTCTTTGCATCCCGATTCAACAAAAAGATAGACAGATTTGTGGCAAGGACAAAAGATCCTCTTGCATGTGGGACGGATGCGTTGGTGATTCCGTGGCATCAGTTCTCACTGATTTACGCATTCCTGTCTATTCTGCTACTGCCACGACTCCTTTGCAGGATCAAGCAGGAAAGGAAGTCTGTACTTCTGGTGGCCCTCGCTTGGCCCAGAAGGACTTGGTATGCAGAAATAGTAAGGATGACAGTGGGTTCCTCGCGGACCCTACCGGTACGCCCAGACCTGTTATCTCAAGGTCCAGTGTTCCATCCTGCCTTACAAACGCTAAATTTGACGGTTTGGCTATTGAGACCCACGTTCTGAAGAGTCGTGGGCTCTCAGGTCCTGTCATATCTACCTTGATTAATGCAAGGAAGCCAGCTTCCAGGATGATTTATGATAGAGTCTGGAAAGCTTATATAACCTGGTGTGAATCCAGAGGTTGGCATCCCAGGAAATATGTCATAGGTAGAATTCTTGATTTTCTACAATTAGGATTGGAGATGAAGCTGGCCTTGAGTACCATCAAGGGCCAGGTCTCGGCTTTATCAGTATTATTTCAGCGGCCACTTGCTTCGCATTCTTTGGTCCGAAGCTTTATGCAGGGGGTGATGCGTCTTAATCCTCCAGTTAAAGCGCCCCTAAACCCCTGGGACTTGAATTTGGTCCTGGCTGTGTTACAGAAACAGCCTTTTGAACCAATAAGTCAGATTCCTTTGGTCTTGTTGACAGGGAAGTTAATTTTTCGGGTGGCCATCTCTTCTCTTCTGCTAGAAGAGTTTCAGAATTAGCAGCCCTTTCCTGTAAGGAGCCTTATTTTATTATACACAAAGATAGAGTGGTACTGCGCCCTCATCCTAGTTTTTTACCGAAGGTAGTTTCTGATTTTCATTTAAACCAAGACATTGTTCTGCCTTCCTTTTTTCCAGATCCCTGTTCTCCGGGAAGAGAGATCTCTACATTCGTTGGATGTAGTAAGAGCAGTTAAGGCCTATCTCGGGGCAACTGCTCAGATCCGCAAGACGGATGTTTTGTTTGTGCTGCCAGAGGGTCCCAATAGAGGACAGGCAGCGTCAAAAGCTACCATTTCTAAATGGATTCGACAATTGATCATTCAAGTTTACGGTTTGAAACAGAAGATTCCTCCGTTTCAGATCAGGGCACATTCCACAAGGGCTATTGGTGCTTCTTGGGCAGTGCATCACCAAGCCTCTATGGCTCAAATCTGCAAGGCTGCAACCTGGTCTTCAGTCCATACATTCACCAGATTTTATCAGGTGGATGTGAGAAGGCATGAGGATATCGCCTTTGGGCCTAGTGTGCTGCAGGCAGCGGTACAGGGTCCTCAGGTCTGATTGCACCCTACTTGGTCGTGGTTCCCCCCCCTCAGGTAGCATTGTTCTGGGACATCCCATCAGTAATTACTGTGGCTCTGTGTCCCGTGATGTTCGAGAAAGAAAATATGATTTTTTTAAAACAGCTTACCTGTAAAATCCTTTTCTTTTGAAGGACATCAAGGGACACAGAGGTCCCGCCCCTCTTCTAATACACTATATTGCTTGGCTACAAAACTGAGGTATCCCTGCAAGGGGAGGGATTATATAGGGGGCTGAACTTCCTGATAGGGTGTGCCAGTGTCCAATCACCAGTGATACCCTATATAACCCATCAGTAATTACTGTGGCTCTGTGTCCCGTGATGTCCTTCGAAAGAAAAGGATTTTACAGGTAAGCAGTTTTAAAAAAAATCCTATTTTTAACCAAGATTAAGGCCCCTTTTACACTGATGAACTGTTCGACTCGATCGGACCATTCATAACTCTCTATGGAGTGGCGGATGTCAGTGGACTTTTTTCTCTTGACACCTGCCGGCATCCAGTTTGGTCCACTAAAATCAGTGGACAGATCCCTCACTGGGCAGGACAGATCCACTTGGTGGAGTCCGTCCCATCTGCAAGGGGTCTAACTCACAAATATGATCAAGGCAGCTGTTGCTGGTTGGTTGTCTTGATCAGTTTGGTTGTTTTAAAAGAGAAGTTTTTTTTTTTTTTTTTTCCTATTTATACTTGCCTAGGTGGATGCAGCATGGGTCCGATGCTGCATCTGTCCTCCGGCGCCTCCGCACTGAGAACCAAGCAATCGAACACCGCCGTTAAGAGCTCTGTGAGCAGAGAGCTGTAGACTGTCAGTCACAGCTCTCTGCTCTTCTTCCTCCTTACTCATTGGAGCGCTAAGCTGTGCAGGGGCAGCCGTCTCAGGCTCTCAGCGGCTCGCTGATAGGCTGAGACGGGTGTCAGTCCAGGCACCTGGCGGATCCAGACTCCCATTGTCGGGATGACATGGTGCCTGGACTGGTTTCTGTGACGTCAGCAGAGAGCGGACTTCAGCCCGCTCTCTGCTGAAAACGGGTCACAAGAGTGCAAAATGAATTGCACTCCTGTGATCCATAGAAGAAGTACAGCCAAACAAGCTTTGGCTATACTTCTCCTTTGAAAATCTAGATGAAGGTGATTGCAGCAGTTTTGTGTAGGGCCAGCTTTATATCATCTTTCCTCTGAACTGTGACCAATGGCAAAGCAATTGGCATCTTAGGATACCCCTTAGCAGGGGTCAGCAGTTTCATCTGTTTGGAAGTCAGGACCCAAGCAAGCCTCTTGTGAACAAAATCTCTATTAAGGTAACCACTGTAAGCCTAAGTTCACATGTGCATTAATTTTTATTGGCATCACTGTTCAGCACAATTTAGAGAAAAAAAGATCAGGGACTTCTTTTGCCATGGTTCTTAAATGAATGGACTGTTGTACCCATGATTTGTACATGCAAACAAATGCATGAAGGCTCTGAATGGAGTCTTGGTGTTTGTATCAGCTAACTGGAGCTCAACTGGTGTCTCCTCTTCTTCATAGTGAATATTAGGCACACCTCCTTCCCCTATCACATAATATAATGTCCAGTGCCCAAGCAACCTCACAGCAATGTCAGTTTGGAGAGAGGAGGCACAGCATAGCTACACAGATACAGACTTTGCATAGTCTCTTGGAAAAGGCTTTGGGTAGCCCTGGAAGTACAAATCCTAAAGCAAAAAACTGCTGAATTCATCCTTCAAGTGTTATGCTGGCCATACACTGAAATTGTTTTCTTCACTCAGCCTACAGGCTGGATGAAAAAAATAATCTAACAGGTCCCTCTCTCCACCCTATACAGTGTGGAGGAATGAATCTCAAGTGCTGACTATTGTATTCTAACAGCCGGTGTTGGCAGCTGTCAGAATACCCAAACAGTGGCTGCATTTTTTCAGCTGACAATTTTACACCCGGCTTCTCCATATTTTCAGACAAAGAATGTCTGGAGGGAGAGCGCTGAGCGGGCCACCCAGGGAACAAATTGATTGGGAACCGGCTGAAATTCACTCAGGGATTGGCCTTCTTTATTGTGATAGTTTATCTAATCACTTTACTATTGTCTTTACAATTTTAGCCAGATTCACTTTTTATTGTTTTATTTGCAAAATACCCTAAAACAGTCATTAATAGAGTCTCAATTCTGCCAGGGTAAAGAGGGAAATGAGAATAAAAGGAGATTAATGCTCACTTGGCCAGTAGATGTAGTTGCCGCAATAGAGAAATTAAAGAAAAGAATCCTTATTAAAAACTATCATTTAAAATGGTTTCATTAAAGAACTATAGGCAAAATATTTTTTTTTTTTTCATTTTGGGTAGAGCAAGGGAGGGTTATAACCCCTGTCAGATTTTTTTTTTTTTTCGCCATCTGTGTCCCAAAGGGGAGATTTCCCTTCACTTCCTTTCCCATAGCCAAACAGGAAGTGAAAGGAAATCCCTGCAAATTTAGGGAATTCCTTGGGGACTCCCAGGTCACCCGAGCTAGTGTCCCCATTGGAAGATTTCCCCTCTTACTTTTCTGGGGACAACCCCAAAATTGGGATTTTCTTTTACGTCCACTTTCAATGATAATGGCAAATAGGACAAATGGAGAGGGTGAATCTCCCTAACGGGGGCACAGACAGCAAATAGAAACTGACAAGCATTCCAATTCCTCTCCACTCTAAAAAAAAAAAAAAAAAAAAAAAAAAAAAGGTTTGCCTTTAGTTATACTTTAAGTTTTGAGTTCTTTTTTTGACCATTGTGACCTGTGTTCTGTGTATAGGCAGTTGCATTGGGGCACCATGCAGTTTCACACGCAAGGAAACATGGGCATTTTCCCAATGCGTTGGGATGCCATTAGGAATGAATGGTATCCTCGCGCTAAAGAGCAGCACATTTCTGTCATATTGAACAAACTAGCAAAAACTGCATAATAAAACTGTCCTATAAATTCAGATGTAGCAGCATAGATACTGTATGCATGTATTCTTGCTGGAAATAACACAAAGCACACCATTGGGTAGAGCCCATCTTCAGTGTCTTCCTGTTTTTTCTGTCAATTTATTTTATAATACTACATGTACTCACTTAAAGGTAATTATTTTATAAGTCTTGTTATCCCCTGAAAAATGCTAGATTTCTAATAGAAATGAACCTAGATATAGATTTTTATTTTTTTTGTATGACACGAAAGATTGATGGTTAAAATTGTCCAAATCTATGTAGTCTTTCAGAATGTCAGCCAAGACAAAATAAAAAATACATGCAAGCTTTTTAGTTTACAGGGAGCCAAAATCTGATTTGATTTAAATTTTTTTGCTATAACGTTTTTATCCAGTATAATAAATAAATAAATTTAAAAAAGCTGAAGCCCTGGTTCACACATTGATGCGGGATTGAAATCGTGCAAATTCAGCTGAACTCGCACAATTTGATTCCCACATGTCAGTCCAACGATTTCAGAGACATCTGTGTGATTTCCTGCACAGATGTCTATTGAAATCGCCAAAAGTAGTACAGAAACTACTTTTGGGAATTGGTGCGGCGCTGCAAAGTCGGCGTCGCACCGATTCGGACGGTTCCATTGCGGGCAGTAGCCTCCGACTTGGCATGCGATTTGACATATCAAATCGTATCAATGTGAACCAGGGTGAAAGCATGGATAAATAACTTTTCTAAGTATACAAAAAATTTTGCTTGCTTCCAGTTCATCTTTAATGCACCATAAAAGCAGCTTTTAGCTGGTTTTATCATTTAAAAAAAAAATCAGCTACAGCCGCTGTTAAGCTATTCTAAAAGACTTGGATGCCAGCTGTCAGGGAAGATTCCTCCATCAACGCTGTTTTAGTGTAGATGGGGGGGATTCTGTAGATTTCTGTCATTCAGCCCGTGGGGCTGAACAAGAGGAAACTAAGATTGTGTAGCAAGCCTTGCAGAACATCTCCTCCTATCTGAACAGAGCAGGAGATACTTAAATATCCGCCACTTAAAAGGCACTGGTGCTCCTGGATGCAAGTGTGTGGCTATTGATCACTGTCAGTGTATAATGATTAACATGCATATTTACTAGACTCCAGATGGTACCAATCCTTACTTTTTATGTATTGGGTCTTCAGAGTTATTTACGTAAGAAATGTTCTTTTACAGATCAAATCTTCTGGGTCATAAAGGGGAAGTAGCAGAAGAATTTGGAATTATAATGAAAGCTCTGTGGAATGGTCAGTACAAGTGTATAAGCCCCAGAGATTTTAAAGTGACGATTGGGAAGATCAATGATCAATTTGCTGGATACAGCCAGCAAGACTCACAGGAATTGCTTCTCTTCTTAATGGATGGACTCCATGAGGATCTCAATAAGGTACTGCTCTGTGTATTTAACATGTGTGTACCATTGCTCTGAATAAATGTCATTGAAAATAGTATCAAGATTGTAAATTGTCTGAAATGGGTAGGAAAGGATTTTCCATATGTAATAAGTGTTTTTTTTTTTTTTTTTTTTTTTTTTTTTTTTTTGCATTCCTATGCCCTTCTGCTTCTATGACTCTACAGCACTGCATCTCAAGTACTTATGCATATACCCCAGTAATGTTTTTTTTCTGACTACCTCATGGGGTGTGTCTTTTTTGACAAATTCCCCCCAAAATGCAGATTACTATAACCCACTAATTTGTGTGTAAATTATCTCCAGTTATTTATTTGACTACATGACATTTGCATCTGTTTGTTTTATATGAGATGTAATAGTTAACACAATTGTAAATGGTTTGTATAAATTATAAGGCCTCATTTACATGGGCAGAGAGAAACATAGAAAAGCGACGGCAGAAAAAAGACTGAGTAGTCCACTGAGTCGGCCCGTTTTTTTTTTTTTTTTTTGTTTTTGTTTTTTTTCTTCTTCATTAACTTTTTTGTCTAAGTATAGATCTATGTTTGTCCCAAGCATGTTTGAAGCCATTTACTGTTGACTTTCTCACTACCTGTGCTGGAAGTTTTTTCCAAGCATTAACTACCCTTTCAGTAAAATAATACTTTCTAGAGAGTCCCGTACACTGCGCATTGGACGTCAAAGACAAGCGGCTGTGTGTGGGCGAGCGGCCGGAACGCACACAGATTGCATTTGGGCCAAAGCGGCTGTGTCTCTGCAGTAAATGCATCCCCATAGACTTGGGTGGGCTGTGTGCAGGCAGCACCTGGCAGGTCCAACTGCATAAACAAATGACTGAATAATTGTGTATTGGGCCTCAGCACCCGTGTGAATAAGGCCTTACATGGAAGAGAACTCCCTGAATAAGTCAGAAGTACATCCTTGGAGTACAGCTAGCACTGGTTGGGAACCTGAGCTTTGCAGCACATGTGCATGCTTCTAGGCCAGTGAAGTAACATGCCTACAAATTTTATATTGTGCATCGCAAATCCTCATCTGGTCGTTCAGTCGTGTTTTTGTTTTTTTTGTTTTTTTTTCTGAAATTTACTTTAAAAGTATTAAAATAAAATATGAACTGAATGGGGGGATCCAGTAGCTGTGCTGATTTACAGAAATGGTGAGTGACTAGTCACATTCCAGCTATAGTTTACCTAGCATGGGTTATAAAATAAAAGCTGATTTGGCTGTTTCCTCCTTACCTCCACCATATCATGTCCAGTAATTGTTTTTATGGTAAGTAACAGTATGTAAATTACCTGTACAGCACAACTTAAATTCTTAAATTTTGTTTCTACTTTCCATTTTATGTGTCCTTTGATGACCCTTTTAGAGAGTAAGTAAGCAAAGTCATTGGTGTATGTTAAAAAAAAAAAAAACCATTTGTCTTGTTTTTACTATATAGGTGTGATTATATGTCATGTAACTAGAATGAGTGCAGCTGTGTTGTTGACCGTAGATGGGTATGTGTATAACATTTGTGTGTAGTTTGCTGTGCTGTATAGACTATCCTGTCATTGTTACCATTATTAGTGTTTGTCTTGGTTATACATTGTATATCTGTTTTGCATACTGCACTAAACTCCTTAAATCAATCATGTTGCGCTCAGTCCACCCCCTTCCCACCCACAACCTCCTGGGATACACGTCACACATCCAGGAGGCCTCACAACAGTCTCCCCCCCTAGTTGGCGGGCCTTGCCGTTTCTGGGGGTGGTGATGGCGGATTGGGGGGGATTAGGGAGGGAATCGGCTGTGAGTGATCAGGAAGTCACAGCCAACTCCCAAAGACACTGGTTATTCCTAGTAGCTCTTGACCTTTAATTTTTGGTTAGCCAGGTGGAGTTCCTTTTCCTAATTTTAAAAGGGGCTACTGGGATCATCATGGCTTACAGGCTGATAAATGCCTGATAAACCTGTAGCAGACACTGGATACTTTTTAGTGTCCAGTTTAGTTTCCTTCAACCCAAGTAATGTTATTGAAGTGATCCCCCCTGCTGTACTATTGTTGTACTATTTTTTCCGACAGGGGGACCGCCTCCCAAGCCCCATCCCCCCCCCCCCACCAGAACACACCAGGCAGCGCTGACAACCATTGGTTTTCAGCGTTGATCGGATGCTGGTTTTCTAGCACGCCCGTTCAACAGAAGCTGGTCATTAGACTGACTTTTGTCAGACGAGGAGCTGTAGTTACGGGCCAAAAGTCGGCCGGTTCCTTGCCAAACTGACCATTTTCGGCCCGTGTACCCCCGACATTAGCACCTGGGTCAGGCCACTGTTAAACAAAGTGAAAGCAGTTTCAGGGAGGTGTTCAGAGAAGGTTTTCTAGCTAATAAATTTAATAGTGAGCATGCAGTGTCTGATTTCAGGCAGGAATTTTACAATTATTTAACTGACTGACAGGTTAAAGTGGTTGTAGATTCACATTATGAACTCACTGGTATCCTCTAGTTTATAAAGACTACAGTGTGTGTGTTTTGAGAATAATGCTAAATACCTTCTCTCACACCGCCGCTGTGCGGTCACGTGATCTCCCTCCATTCTCCTTCTCCGAGGTATTTAGCGTTATCATTTAAAAAAAAAAACTCACACTGTAGTTTGTCTTTATAAACCAAAGGGAATACAAGTCATTGTGTTATTGATATTGCAGCGGAATAGCGAGGGGGGGGGGGGCGGAAAGGAGATCGGCTCTCAAATTGACTAGGAAATGACAGGCAGGGAGGGAGGAGAAGAGGGGAGAGACTCAGAACACACAGCAAGATGAGGGAAGCATGTAAACTGACCACGGTAATCTGGGAGCAGCAGCCATGAATACTGTGGTCAGCACACACAATGGGACACAGCAACAGGCAGGATCAACCAGGTATTTTACAGCATAGATTAGGACAAATGACACGTCAGAAGCACTATGCTATTATCATGCCTTAAAGCAGGGATCTCCAAATGTTCTAAACAAAGGGCCAGTTTACTGTCCTCCAGACTTTACGGGGCCCGGACTGTGGCCATTGGGAGTAGAAATTATCCTGGTGTCAGTGGGATTAAACAATGCATCTTTGGTATTAGGGGGAGGAATAGTGTCCTAATGCTGCTCTCAGTAGGATAAATGGTGCCCCATCATTGGTGTCAGTGGGAGAAATAGTGCCTCATCATTAGCGTCAGTGGGAGGAATAGTGCCCCATCTCTGGTGTCAGTGGGAAAATTGGGCCCCATCATTGGTGTCAGTTTGAAGGATAGTGCCCCATAACTGGTGTCAGTGGAAGGAATATTGCCCCATCATTGGTGTCAGTGGGAGGAAAATTGCCCCATTGTTGGTGTCAGTGGGAGAATTAGTGCTCCATCGTTGGTGTCAGTGGGAATAATAGTGCCCCATTGTTGGTGTCAGTTTGAGGAATATGGCCCCATCGTTGGCGACAACAGGAGAAATAGTGCCCCATCCTTGGCATCAATGGGAGAAATAGTGCCATATTGTTGATGTCAGTAGTAGAAAAAGTGCCCCAAGGGCCGAATAAAGGCAAGTAAAGGGCCGCATCTGGCCCCAAGGCCGCACTTTGGAGACCCCTGCTTTAAAGGAGCAGGACATCCCTTTGTTTTTTATTTTTTTTAGGGGTTGCAACTGTCACGGAACGTCCCTCCCGTCACAGCAACCACTTTAACATTAAAGGCAAAGCTTTTTTTCTTAGTTTTGTGTAGAGTGGGGTAGGGGTAGAATCTCTATTGGTTTTGTCTGCAGTCTGTGGCTCCAAGATTTCCCAGAGCCAAAATTGCTAGCAGGACAGAAATTGAGGCTAAATCAACCCAAATAGAACAAAATGGCTATAAGTTGGCTTTTTCTATTGCTGATTTTGTCCCCATAGTAGATTTTTGATCACTTCCGACCCTGGTAAGAAGATTTTCACCCATACAAGAAGTGTGCAGAAAATCTTCCCAAAGGGACAACTGTCACTCACAAAAAAGGTTCTATCACATGCCCAATGAGGAAGAAACTTAGTCTCCACATAAGGAAAGGCTTCTTCACAGTAAGAGCTGTGAAAATGTGAAATAGACTCCCTCAAGAGCTGGTTTTGGCCAGCCCAGTAGATTGTTTTAAAAAAAGACCTGGATTCTTGTGTCATGTTTTATTGGGGTTTTTTATTTTTTTGCCTTCCTCTGGATCAACTGTGGGTAAAGAATTGTGTATATGGAGAGTGTGATTTTTTTTCTGTTAGTTGAACTGTGAGGACATTTTCAACCAGACTAAGTCTGTAACAACATGGCCTATATTACCACCCTCTCCGTGCTCCCTAAAATATGCAATTTCTCACTGAGCTTACAGGCATTATTACTAGATGACAGATATAGCCTGAGAGCAAAGTAAAGGAAGGGGTGGTGGTATAGGCCACTGTGCGAAAGTACAGTGCCTTGAAATTATTCATACACCTTGAAATTTTCCACATTTTGCCATGTTACAACCAAAAACGTAAATGTATTTTATCGGGATTTTATGTGATAGACCAGAAGTCTAAGAAGAGTGTGCGTATCTGGTAGTGGCAGAGTGCACATTTGCACTAGTTTTTGTGTGGCAGACGTGATAAAATGGATTTCTCCATTAACCACTTGACCCCTGGAAGATTTACATTACTTTAGCTGACAATTGCTATAAACAAAAAAGACCGACAATTTTGAAAAATAAAAACCCAATATTTTTTACTTTCTGCTATGAAACATATCCAATAAATAATTTGAAAAAATCTAATTTCTTCATAAATTTCGGCCAATGTGTATTCTGCTACGTATTTTTGGTAAAAAAAAAATCCCAATAAGCTTATATTGATTGGCTTGCGCAAAAGTTATTGCGTCTACAAACTGGGATATATTTATTTTATTTTTTACTGGTAATGGACGGGGTTCAGCGCATTATAGCGGGACTGCGATATTGCGATGGACATTCTGAAACTGATACTTTTTGGGAACCAGTGACACTAATACAGTGATCAGTGCTGAAAAAATATGCATTGTCACTGTACTAATGACACTGGCTGGGAAGGGGTTAACATCAGGGGCAATCAAAGGTTTTATTGTGTGCCTAACCAGTGTTTTACTATACTGTGTGAGGTACTTTTACTAGAGGAAGAGATGAAATGTATTCCCTGCTTCACAAGGACACAAATTTCATCTCTTCCCTCCTGTAAGAACGGTGATCTGCCTTTTGTTTACTTGCTTCATGATAGGTAGGTGGCGGCAGACATTGAGTCCGCGGTACCCGTCACTCGGCTGTGTGCGAGTGAGCCGTGGCGGCACTCATGTGTGCCCTCTACCCGGAAGAGCCGTATCACGTGTATATATACGTGATCGGGTGCAGAGGTGCTGCCCTGTAACAGTAAAACGTGTTAAAACAAAGTGTCTCAAAAAATGGGACTTTGGAGGACAATGAACACTCAAAGGAGTAGAATTTTTTTTTTTTTTTTTTTTTTTTTTTTATATAAACTAATACAAATTTATTACAAAGAGTAAATAACATCATGGGTAAAAGTGAAACACATTATGTAAAGAAACAGTTCACAAATAGATAGATAGAAGAGGCCCAAACCAACTGTCGGGGAGACAGATGAAATCCAATGTGTTTAAACAAGTGAGGTAAAGGTCTTCTTCAGGGAAAAGGAATGGGCTGAGGACTTCCAGATGAATACAATCAATCTCATGTGTTATGTGTTTCAAACAATGGGGAACATACGCTGAACACAGAAGAGGAAAAAAAGACGCCTAAATGGCGTCAAGCAAGCCAGAGCAGGATGGAAATAAATCAGGTCCAGGTGGGACCCTCCCGTATCTGAGAACTACCTCCCAAAAGGGGGCCAGAGGAGTCACAGGAGGACAGACCAGCACGGATCTATCGCTTTGAAGTTTGTAGATTGAATTTTGCAGTGCAAAAATTCTTTCACAGACCCGCATCACCTAACAGTGGGCACTAGTGTTGAAATAAGGCTCCGCCGCAGATGGATCCGTAGAGACATCCCATATTTGAAGGTTGATGCCCCCGATATAGGGGAGCTGGTTAAATCGATAACCAGCAGTGAACCTAGAGGGTGTCACAGGTGCAGCGATGTCCTATGTCTCCGGAATGAAGTAACATAACAGTAAAACTGCTATAGGGCAGACCTTAAATGGTTAAATAATAAAGGCAAAAGCATTTTTTAGTTAAGGAGCGGGATTAGAACCCCTGTCAGGTTTGTATTGCTGTCTGTGCCCCTACTGGGGAGATTCATTCTCTATCTTTGTACTGAGAGTGAAAGAAAATGTCACCAGAACAGGACCAGAGGGGAGATCTTTCAATGGGGACACTAGTTCTGGTGACAACCAAGGAATTTCCTTTTCACTTCTTTTGTGGCTATTAAACTGGAAAGTGAAGGGAAATCTCTCCAGTGGGGCACAGATGGGGGAAAAAATAGACCGGGTTTATAACTACCGAAAAACAAAAAAAAGTTTTGCCTTTAGTTTTACTTTAAAGACTGTCTGTGGTAACACAACATGCGCAGTGATGGTAAACTGTAGGTTTTCACGTAGATGTTCTTGTTGTGCTGTCAATAAGTAATCATAGCTGATATTCACTTGCAAAGTATGATACAGTTTGTAGAATAAAATGCAGAGGTTATTTGTGGAATGACACATTTTAATTGCAGGCAGATAACCGGAAGAGACACCGAGAAGAAGACAACGACCATTTAAATGATATTCAGGCTGCAGATTCAGCTTGGATCAAACACAAGCAACTCAACGAATCGATCATTGTGGCGCTTTTCCAGGGTCAGTTCAAGTCAACTGTCCAATGTCTAACCTGCCACAAAAGATCCAGAACATTTGAAGCTTTTATGTACCTGTCATTGCCACTTCCATCCTCCAGCAAATGTTCCCTTCAGGTACTTCTCTAATGCAAATGATTCTTTATTTCTTTGTGTTTAGTATCATATCGTACTGTCAGCTGTATCCATATCTAGATCACCTCTACTTTTATATATTTAACATTTTTCATTTTTGTTTGTAACCCATGGTTTTATCCATATTATATTTTGAACTTTTACCTAAACTGAAAACCAAATTCTTTTTGCATTCCAAAGTTAGTAAGGTAAGGTAGGTGAGGTTACGGCTGTCAGTTATAAACACTGTGTGCCGGTTTGGTTGTAAAGCCAGAAGGTTTTTGTGCATTGAGATAAAACGCCTTCTGTGTGCAGCAGCCCCTCTTATACTTACCTGAGCCCCATTTAGATCCAGCAATGTTGTAGGAGTGTTTCGGCTGCCCGGGACTCCCCTCCTCATTGGCTGAGACGGCAGCATGGCGCCATTGGGTCACGCTGCTGTCAATCAAAGTCAGTCAGCCAATGAGGAGAATAGGGGTGGGGCCGGGCCTCAGCTCCGTGTCTGAAAGGACACAGGGAGCTGCGACTCGGCTCGGGTGCCCCCGAAGCAAGCTGCTTGCTTGTGGGGGCAACTTAACAGGAGGGAGGGGTTTAGGAGCACTGAAGAGGGACCAGAGAAAAGGAGGATCTGGCCTGCTCTGTGCAAAACCAACTGCACAGAGCAGGTAAGTATAACATGTTTGTTATGTTTAACCACTTCAGCCCCGGAAGATTTTACCCCCTTCCTGACCAGAGCACTTTTTACAATTTGGCACTGTGTCGCTTTAACTGACAAATTGCGCGGTCATGGAATGCTGTACCCAAACAAAATTTTACTTTTTGCTATAATAAATATCCCCAATTAAATTTTTTTTTTTTTTAAAACAAATTTCTTCGTCGGTTTAGGCTGATATATATTATTCTACATATTTTTGGTAAAAAAAATCGCAATAAGCGTATATTGATTGGTTTGCACAAAAGTTATAGCGTCTACAAACTATGGGAAAAATTTATGGCATTTTTATTATTATTATTATTATTATTTTTTATTTTTTTTTACTAGTAATGGTGGTGATTTTTTAGCGGTATTGCGGCGCACAGATCGGACACTTTTGACACATTTTTGGGATCATTGACAGTTATACAGTGATCAGTGCTAAAAAAAATACACTGATTACTGTGTAAATGTCACTAGTAGGGAAGGGGTTAACACTAGGGGGCGATCAAGGGGTTAAATGTGTGTTCCCTCAGCGTGTTCTAACTGTATGGGGATTTGACTTACTAGGGGAGGAGACATATCGTTGTTCCTACTTAGTAGGAACAACGATATGTCTCCTCTGCCCTGACAGCACAGGGATTTGTTTGTTTACACACACACAAATCTCTGTGTTGGCTCTCATGCAAGCTATCGGGTCCCCCGCCGTGCAGCGGCCACGCTCCCTCTGGCGGCCACTAAGGGAAGGACGTACCCATACAGGATTTCGCCCAGGAGAGCCAATGTGGCACAGTATATCTGCGTGAGCCTGTTTTAGGCCTTGTTTATACGTGCGAAGGAGGGGCGGTAAAGACAAGTGGTTGAGCAATGCTTTTAGAAACTGCCAAGTGCCAAGCCCCAAGTTAGTCCGAACAAATGCTACCCATTCAAATGAATGGGAATGCGCCACAACCGCGTGTAATGCATGTGTTGTAGCATGACGGGCTCTTAGTTGGGTTAAAAAAAAAAAAGCATACAGGAGGTGGCATATCTACCCTGAGCTGCCTGCCAGCTGCCTCTGAAAAGCAATTCATTGTGGTTCACTATTCAGAGAAGCATTAAACAATGCTGCTTATGTAAATGAGCCTTTAACTAATCACAGCCCACTGTGCTGCAACCACATGCATTACACATTATTGTGAGGTGGTCCTCTTCACTTGAATAGGTTGCATGTGGCAGTCATATGGTCTGCCATGTGTGACTGGTTTTATACATTTCACCACACCGCAACCACAGAGAAGTGTGCGAAAATAGCCATTGTCCCTGTTGACTTGCAGATCTGCTGTCGGGATGGTAAAACCACCGCTCAACTCCTTGTTTGTTTTTACCAACCCTCAGCCAACACATGTGAATGAGGCCACTGTGATGAGAGGATTTTCACCCAGACCAGGTCATTGCAGTCATATTGGGAAATGACTGAATGGCTATGATTTGTGCAAGACACCACATGGCTAACCAATGTAAGGGGCAGAATACATTGGCTGAGATGGATCGTCTCAGCTGATTGTTCTTTTGGAATGAAGACAATCCTGGGATTGTCTTCTCAGAGCAATAAATATGCTTTCTCCTCACACAAATTGTATTGATTGTTTAGTCACCAAGGCTATGGATATCTTTATATGTTCTATACTCAAAGTAGCCACAGTACTTTCTTAGGAATGTTAAACGTTGCTTTATCCCATTAAAAATCTGTAGATACAGCATCAACCTGCATAGTACCATTCTTAGTTACATTTTCTTCTGCAATTTAAAGGATATGTTCACCTTTGTTAAAAAACAAATAAAGAAAATCGTGACAAATGGATGAATAAACACCAAAAAGCTGCACTTACTGGAATAAATAAATGTACAAATTGATCTGTGTGTAACCACACTATGTGAAATAGTAAACTCTCCAAAACTGACTAATCCGAAAAAATTCAAAATTCAAAATTATAAATAGGTGACCAGATGCTAAAATCTGTTAACTCATGGGTTTCTATGTGCAAAATAAAGTGTGTGTGTGTGTGTGAAAAGGAAAACAAAATTTTATATATAGTGCAAAGTGCCAAGAACATATAATATACAAATATCCTCCAAAAATGTATGGATATGAAAAGTTCATATAATGCCACAATGTGCCGTCCGTGCCCTCACACGCCTTGTTATTATCTCCCAAATACTATGTGGCAAGAAAAAAAAAAAAAGACAAGCGAAAAGTAAATAAAAAATGAAGATGAATTGAAAAAATGTAGTCCAAATAGATCATTCTGTGATTCCCTTCAAGTATATCACGTACTCACCCAACAGCAAGTCCTCAATCTAAAAATAAATAAATGCGTGATTTAACAGATTTTAGCATTTGGTCACCTATTTTTGTTTTTGACATGAATATGTCCCTATCTGTGCACCATTGAGTACACCGATCAGTTAGTTTGGGAGAGTTTACCATTTCACATGAATTATTAGGTTGACATGGTGCTGTTACACACAGATTAATGTGTAAGCTAAAAAAACAAAAGCCCATATTTTTACAGTTAACAAATGTGCATGTATTATTTTTTTTATTTACTAGTAGCCTGCAAAGCATTGCACCCACAATCAGCAGATCGGGGGTGCTATGCAGGGCTCTTACAGACACCGTGTGAGCTTTCTGCCCATACCTCGTACGAGCAGACAGTTGCACACTGACAGGAAGCATCAATTAACTACTTAGAGCAGTGATGGTGAACCATGGCACCCCAGATGTTTTGGAACTACATTTCCCATGATGCTCAACTACACTGCAGAGTGCATGAGCATCATGGGGAATGTACTTCCAAAACATCTGGGGTACCAAGGTTCGCCATCACTGACCTAGACAATAAAAGTGCCCTGGTAGTTCAGGGAGAACTACAAGCTGACAGAATACGGGTGTGACATTCACTGAGCGTTACAGGTCATCAACAACTGAATGGGAACCAGTCAGCGTGGTTCCTGTTATCACAGGTGTTTTTGTCAAGCTAGAACTATCACTACCCAGTAATGTGAACTTCTCTGTACTACAAGTTTGCTACCTGGAGTACCCCATATCTCTAGGTGGTGATTGAAAACTTGAAACCTGCATGTTTTCTGATCTTGTGGTCACCATGACAGTCAATTAAGGTAATCACAAGAGCTTGTTTGTTCAGGTAGGATGGTCAGTGCGGCTGTTACTATTTGTTTTTCTGTGCTTTTCATTCTGCAAAAAAACAAATACAATGTTAGAAGATGACATTATAGTGTTTGATAAATTGGTATAGAATGTCAGGTTTGGTTTCTGACCAGATCCATAAATTTAGTTATTTAAAAAAAAATACAAAATCAGAGGTAAGATCATCAGAAACAAGCCACAGCAAGATTATCAGAAACAAGCCATAGCAACCAGTTAGATTTTTTTTTTTTTTTTTTACTTTATTTTCCCATCCATTTCTGTCATTTATTTTCCACCAGACTTTTAGACTTTATTATCACACACACCAACCACAACACATGCAGCACTCTTTCTGCATGACCTATACAGTTTGTATATTCTTGCATTTGTCTGGCCTTCTGGTCACCACTATGAAGTAGCCTCTAATTCATGTTTTTTTTTTTTTTTTTTTTCAGGATTGCCTTAAGTCATTTTCCAAGGAAGAGAAGCTCACAGACAATAATAGATTCTACTGTAGCAATTGCAAAACTCGAAGAGATTCCACAAAGAAAATTGAAATATGGAAACTCCCTCCCGTTCTCCTAGTGCACTTAAAGAGGTAATTTTCTTATCTTCACCATAATAATTTTTTTTTTCGTGTGGGGGGAGGCACAATGAGAAGTAAAACTATTTTACTCTTATTCATTTGCACTTCTGTGTGCGGTTCTAGATTTTCTTATGAGGGCCGATGGAAGCAAAAACTTCAGACATCTGTGGATTTTCCCTTGGATAACCTTGATCTGTCACAGTATGTCATAGGACCCAAGACATTTAAGAAGTACAGTTTATTTGGAGTTTCTGTAAGTAATTTTGCTACTACGCTTTTTTTTCTCATCATCAAACAATTTTCTATGATTTAAAAAATGAATATCAATTTCGGGGATTTAAAAATGATCTGTCCTTTTTTCCTACAACATGTACTGTACAAAGTGTCTAGTGTCTACCGTGACAAAACTGCAGTGCAAGCATTTTAATTGGTGGAAATTGCCAGTAGGTTGCTGTGTGTATGGCCAGCTTGAGTTTGGACCACTTTTGGTTCTGGGTGGGGTGGTCACACTGCACACAACTAGTACTTCCAGACTCACTGTCCCAGTAACCGCAAGTAACTGACTCTTACTGATGATGGCCTCATTTAGTTATGGTCCAGTTGTCTCCAAACCCTGCTGCATGGAAAACGTTGCAGTTTTGACACATTACATAACACTCTAGGCCAGGGGTCTCCAAACTTTGTTTCAATGGTTTTTATTAAATGATTTAGTAACACAGTAAAGGGTTGTTGATAGAGCTGTGAACAATCCTTGCTTGCTCCAAATGAGTCAGGTTAACAAATTAACAGACGAATGTGGGGCCTACCACAGAATGATGAAGACCCAAAACGCAAGAAAGTTCTGCTATGTGGCCCCCCCAACTCATTTTAACTTGAATATAAGGCAGGACAGTAACCAGTACTGAGATACTGGTAGAACGCTTAAACTACATGTACTCGATGATGTGATCGCTCTGCCAGCCACCCAGTGCGTTGTGTGGATGCAAGACAACGTGGTCTCTGATCTGTGTCATTGGGTCTCCAAACTTTCTAAACAAAGGGCCAGTTTACTATCCTTTAGACTTCAGGGGGGGCAGGACTGTAGCCATTGGGAATAGAAAAGGTCCCGGCGTCAGTGGGAAAAAACAATGCCCCATCATCTGTGTCGGTGGAAGGAATTGTGCCCTTTCATTTGTGCCATTGGGAGAAATTGTGCCCCATTGTCGGTGTCGTTGGGAGAAATTTTCCCTATCATTGATGTCATCGGGTCCACTTGATGCCATTGGGAGGAATTGTGCCCCAATGATGGCGTCACTGCAATTGTGCCCCTTCATTGCTCTCTCGGGGGGGGGGTGGGGTGCCTTTGTTGGCGTCAGTGGATTAAATAGTGCCCCAAGGGCCGGATAAAAGCAAGCAAATGGCCACACTTGGTCCCCAGGTGGAGACCACTGCTCTAGGCATTGTGTAATATGATTGTACAGGTAAGATGAGAGATTCTGCTTGAATCAACAGCACAAGGGAAGTCGGTTTTAATCCGAAGTGTCCCTACTGCTGGTACCAGCTGTGATCCAAAGTCCTCTGTCTCCCCTCCCATACCCCACTGCTGTAATTTTTCGGTACTAGTGCTGGACCTGTGATAGGTGCCCATTGAATGTGCCGACTCCTTTATTTTAGAGAAACTGCTATAAGTTCCATGAATGAAAAGCGGTCTATGAATGGAGGACAGGCGGATGAATAAAAGGTGCATGTCTTTCATAGATCACTTTTTATTCATAGTACAGCTTCAATGAATGGAGGAGGGAAAGGGGGTCACAGGTCCAGCACATGTATTAACTCCTGCAGCACCGGATGGTCACAGCTGTAGGGTATGGGAGGAGGACAGAGGACTTTGGATTTCCACAAATACAGCCGGCAGAGGCACAAGGGACACTTTGAATTAAATGTTAGTAATGTTGCTTTTGATTTTTGTGTTGATTTTTTTTTTTTTTTTTTATTATTTTAATTTTTTTTATTTAATATTACCTTTTTCTTTTTTTTTTAAAGCATAGGCTTTAACCACTTGCAGCCCAGGCCTATTCTGGCAATCCTCTCCTACATGTAAATATCATCATTTTTTTGCTAGAAAATTGCTCAGAACCCCCAAGCATTTTATATATATATTTTTTTATCAGAGACCCTAAGGAATAAAATGGGCAGTCGTTGCAGTTTTTTTATGTCACACGGTATTTGCGCCATAATTTTTCAAACGCAATTTTTTTGGGAAAAACAGTTTAATGAACTAAAAAAACACCTAAAGCTAGCCCATTTTTTTTTTTTTATAATGTGAAAGATTATGTTATGCCGAGTAAATAAATACCTAACATGTCACACTTTAAAATTGCGCACACTCGTTTTTAATGGCGCCAAATTTTGGTACTTAAAAATCTCCATAGGCTGTACATTTTTACAGGTTATCAGTTTAGAGTTACAGAGGAGGTCTTGTAGTAGAGTTATTGCTTTCACTTTAACAGTCGCGGGGATACCTCACATGTATGATTTGAACACCGTTTACATATGCGGGCATGACCTACGCGCTTCTGCGTGCCAGCACGAGGGGATGGAGGCTCTTTAAAAGTTTTTATTTTTTTTCCCACTTTTATTCCTATTACAAGAAATGTAAACATCCCTTGTAATGGGAATAGGGCATGACAGGTCCTTTTCACGGAGAGATCTGGGGTCTATAAGTCCTCAGATCTCTCCTCTATGCTGGAAAGCCTGAGATTAATAAACTATCACAGGTTTCCCAGAAAAAAAAAATGGCAGGGTTTACACGTGCCGGAAGTGATGTAATGGTGTAAATTCTGGCCTCTGAGATTCAAAGAGATGGCTGGAGACCATCTGGTCCACTGTCGGCTCTATGGTAAACTGCTGCCGCAGGCTGTTTCATTCTCCGGATTGCAGGTCGAACAGGTGAGCCAGGGGAACATCCCCTCCCGCCACCTGTAAAAGTAATCAAGCAGGTAAGTCGCTGCTATGATTGCTTTTACATTGCAGGGAATCACCTGCTGAAAAAAAAAGCTGCAGGCATCGTTCAGAAATCTCCAGTTCAACCTAAGGACGTCCTATGACGCCCACCTAAGATTCAGTGGTTAAACAACATTTTGCAGCCCGGCACCTCAGTAAAGCTGGCATGTAGTCCCTGACTTGAGAAATAATAATTGCATTTTCAGAGGAGCCTTACCTAAGGGACTATCAGGGAGTGGAAGTGTTCTTGAAGAATCTATTGTATTGTTTGTTTGTTTTTTTTTGTTTTTTGTTTTTTTACATTATGCCAAACTTTGTGTTGGTTGCATAGCTGTAAAACAAACTTGTTTTGATGGCATATTATTGTATTTCACCAGAATCACTATGGAGGGTTGGATGGAGGACACTACACAGCGTTCTGTAAAAACGCATTGAAACACAAGTGGTATAAATTCGATGACCACGAAGTATCGGACATCTCGGTGTCTTCTGTAAAGACGTCTGCTGCGTATATCCTGTTCTACACGTCAATGGATCTTCGAGTCTCAGAGCTGATTTCATAGAGGACAGTCTGCAAATCTATTCCTTGATTGGATGGCCAATCATTGCTAATGGCCACAGAGAGGAAAGAAGACTTGTTATTCCTTTTCCTGGTCCAAAAGTGAGAATTCCAATTCAGAAATAGTAATTATAAGAGGAAATCAGCATTGTAAATGATCCTATAGCCTCATCGGTTTAAGAAAAAGATAGATTTGCCTTGAAAATGTCCTTATTTAACCCATTTCTATTTGTCGTGGCCTTCTCTTCCCTGTTGCGTATGCTTCTCTACTATGACATAGAAATGGTCCAAGCCTATTTGGAATGTATTTGAATCGAGACTGCATACTTGCACATCATTGCTGTGTATATAAATATTAAAATGTCTTTTTGTCAGATATTCTATTTATATAAAGGCGTTACTCTTCAGCTCTGACATGTTGTCTATTATCACAGGATGTCTGGTCTTATGAAGATGTTTAGAAATATAGAATTAAATGAAATCCCTGTACTTGTCTGAACTGACAAATCTGAATTATAATTTGCTAAAATCTACCTGTCACAAGCAGCTAGACTAGAGTGTACTAAATCAGACTTTTATAGAAAGCTCCCCTGATCTGACTGTTTTGGGGGTGGTTGTATGTCTTTAGGCCCTACTCGTCCATGCAAGAAACCCCTGCCCAAACCTTGGGGGGAGAGCCAGCTGGCAAGGCAGATGAAGCCAGCACTAGATTGTCTATAAAGCCCTTCCCAGCCCCCACAGTGACTCTCTTTTTGGGTTATGGGGTCAGCAACTATTTGTGACATAACAATAGCACTGGGATCCAAATCATTGAAAACACCCTCACTTACACCAGTGGAAAGGACTGCTGCACCTCTGAGAAGGGTTTTGTGGTTGGATTGCTTTTCAGACATGTCTGACAGGTGTTGAGAAAGCGATATGTCGCCTTCGATATGTCATGCAACACTACCGCACCTCATCCATATGCATTGCGTGTGGTTGTGGGACAGTTGTAGCGTGGCTCTATTCACTTGAATAGGTTGTGTTTTTGGCAGGTAGTAGTACCCGTCGAATGTGACAGGGGGTTTAATTCCTGCTGCTACTCCAGCCTGTGTAAAACCCCAGCTGCTGCCTTTGCACCTTAAGTGGGATCAGTTATGGGGGGTTAAAAATGCAGCCTATATGTTCTTTCTGCCCAAACCCCCTTAACCACAAGTGTAAATGGGCCCTTAGACACTCCATTAGCAGAAATATAAAAGGCACTGACTCCTTTTTAATAGATATTCAGCTTTCTCACAAATATTGGTTCAACCAATGAAACTGCTGGAAAGCAGAGCGTGCAAGTAGAAAATAGTGGACCGTATGCACATTGTTACATCTATTCTCATCTACCTATTAAAGAGGGTTCAGTTCAGTGCATTGATTACAGAAAGAAAAGGTGCCATCTCTATTTTCCATGGGTAATTGTAAGTAAATGTATAAAATATAAAAGTGAATGTTGGTGCTCAGCAATAATGCTGTGTATGCAGAAGGTATTTTCCAGAAATGTAACCGTTTTAAAGTGGAACTAAACTCCTCAAAACTTTTGCTTCAACGGTCCAATGCCCGCTTTCCAGCACCGGCATCTTCTCCTGGACTTCTTCTAGGTGCCGGCCTTCAGCCATTTTAATTGATCAGTGCGGGGTGACATCACTCCCATGCATGCACAGGAACACGGTGATTCCAGCATACATGCACAGTGCCGGAATGTAGGCTGAGCTGCGCATGAGCAGGTTAGTGTACATTCTACAGCAAACTATGAACAAGCAGGTAGATTGTTAATTGCAGGAGGGACATTGCATATCTCTTCTGTAACAGGCCGCCTGCCTGCTCACAGATTTTTAATACTAGACTTTGGTTCCACTTTCGGCAAAGAGTGCTGGGGGAAGTGTATATATGTTGGCTATTCTGCTCCAAATAATGCAATGAATAAGGGCAGGAAAAAAACACACTGAATGAAAGAAAATATCCTGCCTGCAGTGTCTATTGAGGCTCGTACACACGATACGAAAATCGGAAGGAAATTTTCGTCCGCCGATTTGGCGATTTTCAGATCTTTAGTATGGTGCTTTCAACAGCCAATTCTGGTTTTGCGTTTGACTAAAGCTGGAGGTGCAGACTATAAAAGTTTTGTCGGATGTGAACTCAACATCCGATTTTCATTTTATTAGTACGATTTTCGTACGAAAAAAAATGTAAGAGCAAGACTACGCATGCTCAGAAACAAAAGAACACGTACAAGACTATTCTACACATTACGTCACTTCTGACGTTGTGTTCTGTCGTATGAAAATGTTTGTATGGTGAGTAACCACTTCACTATCGACATGAGGCTAGCATGCCAAAAAAAACGGACGTTCGGTCATCCGAAAATCTAAACTTGTGTACGAGGCTTTAGGGTGATAGAGTGGTTTGCATTAGTCCTGTTCCTCCTCCTTTATACTCAGTATGGTCGTCAGATAGAGCAGCTCACTTACAGACACATTTTAATTTTGAATGAATGGGCTGCAAAATCTCACCAAACGGGAAAACGCAGGAACTTTTTCTGAACCGGCCCTTTAAATTGCTTTCACTACTTGTTCAGGATATGTAGATACTTTAGTTTGCATAGTCTGGGCACAGGTGCAGTTTTAAAGGGTTTGTTCCCCTTTCTACACTTATTTTTTATCACCTTCACCACTTTGCAAAGCATTGTTCAGATTTCAAAAAGCTGCCCTTTTCCCATTACATGGTTCCATGTTTTACATGGCCTGTCTGCAAAAAATCTAGGTGGTCACCCACCTCCCTTCCCGGTTAAACTGTAGAGCAGGCTGTATATAGCATTCAGCCATTCCAGGCTTGTTCAAATTTTGGCCATGTGCATTGTGCTCTTTCGCCTTCTAGCAGCAGTGACTAAGCTTCTGGGCACAGAGAATTAGCTGGGAACGGCTGCTGGGAGTGAACTCCTGTCTTTGAACTCATCTTCTTGGTTAACCAAGACAGAGGTGATCAAACACCTAGAGCTTTTTGCAGGCAGGCTGTGAAGACCATATAGGTATGTAATGGGAAATGGGGAAGCTTTTTAAAATCTGAACATTCTTTGCAATGTGCTGGGGGTGATGGAAAGCATGGAAGGATTTTTTGGAAAATGTGTAAAAAGGTGAACTAACCCTTTAAAATGTCCTGACCCTTTTTCTTGTAAGTCAGAAAATGTAACCCCCCCCAAATAAATAAATTGAAGTGTGACAAAGAGTCAAACTATATATAGTCAAACTATATATTATAAACAATAATAGTATGAAATCAGCATTCTTAATGCTGCCCAATATCCATTAGACACCATAACTACCATGAACTACAAAGCTGGACTGGTCTTGGGTCCAGTAACGAAATGAATATGGTGTGATGTCAATACCTGTACCCCCTGGACTTCACGTTGGGTGTCAACTGCACTTTAACCTGAATTCAGCTGCTCCATTTGTCAACTAAAAAACACTGCCTCGTTTTTCAGAGTTTTTTTTTAATACACTTCTATGCACTCCCTGTTGTGTAGAATAGATTAGTTCTATGGACCCTTTCTTCCTTTTTCAGTGATCTAGTAACGTGCTGTATTCAATGCAGCATTCTGCTTTTTCATAAAGTGTCATGTGTTTGGCATCCTACTCTGTACACTAAAAAGGTATGATGTGAAGGTGTGTTGCGGTCAGCTCACCCACAGCCGATATTGCACTTTTTGGCAGATACTACAGTTTGAAGCCACCAGTTTCTTTTGTATCCTATGGACTCTGATGGTTGGATCTCTGTGCTCATTTCCAGGACTGTACAACTACAGCCACTATGAGGAGGGGTCCTATTTTCCCTGTTGGATTTGTCATTTACTTTAAATGGCGGAATACAGAGATGGATTATTTACTAATGTCAAGGTGGCAATAAACGCTAACAATTCCAATATGGGCAAAGAGCACCACAACTCAGTATGAAATCACTAAAGTCACGTCTGGGTAGATATACATTTTAGGTGTATTTCACGTTAAAATGCAAATGTGTGAACGAGCTACAAGAGTCTGGCCTTATTGTCTCTTCTTATATTGATATCACAACTGTGAACAGGTAAAATCTCACGGAGCTCATCTTGGTCTTATATGAGCCCAATAAACTATGGGAATACATATTTGAATTTGCCTGACCACTTTCAGATGCAATGAAATGTTCCATTCCAATAATTTCATGCTGAACTGTATAAAATGATATTATTTTGCTGAAAAGTGTGCACCTAATTTTCTCTAGAAATGCATTTTATGAAATAAAGAACTTCTATTTAATTGACTAATGATCTAGATATTTGTAGCCTGCAAATATTTTATTTGAAGGCTCCAGGAAGATCTGCTTACCAGGTTTATTTTTGTATTGAGATTCCCTTTTGTGTTTGAAAAAAAAAAAAAAGAACTTGCACGTTAGTATTGCCGGATACATACTTTGCTGACAGGTGTGTTTACAATGGTTAATGCTCCACTTCATATGGGGATTAAAAAAAAACATTTAAGGGGTCCAATAAAAATGAGAAAATATTTGCAAATGGCAACGGTAGGAAAAGTGCAGCAGACCAAGGACCCTTATTATAATGGAGATCATATAACAGTTATTACATCACATTCCAACTGCATTTTAACCACTTCACACCCTTATGCCGCGTACACATGATCAGAAATTCTGCCAGCAAAATTCAGATGTGAGCTTTTGGTCAGAAATTCCGACCGTGTGTATGCTCCATCGAACTTTTGCTGGAGGAATTCCAGCCAGCAAAAGATTGAGAGCAGGTTCTCTATTTTTCGGTCGCAAAAAGTTCCGATCCGAAAATGCGTTTGGATGCGCAAAAAACCATGCATGCTCGGAAACAATTCAATGCATGCTCGGAGGCATTGAACTTCATTTTCTTCATTTTCATTTTCTTGAAAAACCATTCAAGTTTTTTCTGACGGAAATTCTGATCGTGTGTACGGGGCATTAGCTTGTACCTGTATTTTCTAAGGTTGAAGTGGTTATACTGGGATTGTGGTTGCAGCTGCAGCCATAATCACAACATCAAAATTTTCAGCTGGCAATGGGCTTTTCTGAGAAGTGATCTGAGCGGCTCTACAGCTACCTGATCACTTCTGCAGGGCGTGGAAGTAGGCCCCCCACCCAAAACCGTTCCTGGACTCCTGTCTGCAATCAGGTAGCCTGGGACCGCTGCATCCTGTCCGGCCAACTGGACATAAAGGACAGAAAGGTTAATCTGTACCCACCCCTCCTCTGTTGGATTAAACCAGAAGAAACTTCCTGTTTGACTTTGTTGTTTACAAGCCATTACTGGCTTGTAAAGCATCTTATCAAACTAATCTCAGTTTGATCAGGTGATTTTGAGGGCAGAGAGAGATCTGGGGTCTATTAGACTCAGTAAAGAGTATCTGTTATTGCCCATTCTGTCACACGGGATGCTGTACATTTCTTGTGATAGCAAAAAAAGTTGCTAAAATGTTTTTTTTTTTTTTTTTTTTAAATTGGAGGCGGTGCAAAAAACATAAATGTGAATAAGATAACAAAGTTTAAAGCACCCCCATACTCGTGTGCAAATGCGAACAAATATATCAGTCTCACACAAATATGTAAACGGTGATGGCATCACACGTGTGATTTCTACAACCATGAGTGAGAGCAGTAATTCTAGTGCCAGACCTCCTTTTTAAGGCCCCTTTCACACTGGGGCGGTTTGCAGGCGTTATTGCGCTAAAAATAGCGCCTGCAAACCTAATAAGGCTTATCTGTAGGTAAAATTAATATCTCCTAAACATACACCATTTCAGAGATATTCACCCTGGATTCAGCCAGTTGCATCACCTGCGTATGCACTCTGAAGGTCTGGTACACATTGCCGAAAACCAAGGGTTCCCACGCGCATTCGCGGGAGTGCGGTCATCGCGGCTCCGGCCAAGCACACAACCGACACGCATGAACCTGGAAGGGTGTCTCTGTTTCATTGGGAACACCATCGTTCCTGCCCACAATATGGTGTGGTTTGGCAGGATTTTCCTGAAGCTAGCCATACACTGATCATAATTTGTCCAGTTCAGCAGGGCCCGACTATTTATGATCTCTGTGTGGGGGCCACATTACCTTACCCCTCGACAGAAGTTGATTGAAAAGCAAACCCCAGCTACACATCGCTACTTTGTTACTGCAGAGTTGTCCTGTAGGAGGCAGCAAGTGGAACCAGTGGGGGGACGCAGGCATTACTGATTGGCATCTGTGATGGGCTCTGATTGGCATCTAGGGTGATTATTAGCGCAGACCCCCCCTGGCAGGATAGCCGCCGATCAGCTCTCCTCTACTCGAACCTTGTCAGCGCAAAATGAGGAAAGCCGATTACTGGCACTTCCTGGTTACTGCTGTGATTGGTCACAGCTAATCACGTGGTAAAGAACCTACATCATAGGCTCCTTACCGAGATCAGAGATGCGGTGTGTCAGAGCGACACACCGCACCACTGATAACTGATTTCCCCTGCCCGGCCGTTTACATACATTTCCTAGCAACCCCCCCAATTAAAAGTAAAGACATGAAGAAAACATAGAAAAATCTAGTAAAACTAATGCCACTTTACATTCAGTAGATGTAGGGCAGTGTACAGAGATCAGTAGTGGGTAGTATCAGGGTCAGGAGGGCAAGGTATAGGGGGGTCAGGGGGTTAAGAAAGCGCAGTACTGAAAGGTCAGGAGGGTACAGTGGGATCAGGACAACTGAGCATGGTGCTGGAGCATTGGAAGGGCTGGAGTGTCAGGAGAGCTTTAGAAGGGTTGGGTTTGGGTGCCATGTATTCTTTTCCTTCCACTTCACAAGTATGTGCCACTTTGTGTTGGCTTATCACATAAAATACATGTTTATGTTTTTGGTTGTAATATGACAAAATGTGGAAAATTTACAATGGGTATGAATACTTTTTCAAGGCACTGCATGTGTATGTATGTATGTGTGTGTGTATATATATATATATATATATATATATATTATATATATATTTTTTTAAGCAGAGGCCCTATAGAATTAAATGCTGGGTGCCGCAATTTTTTTTTATGTCACCCAGTATTTGCGCAGAGGTTTTTTCTAACTCTATAAAAAAAAAAAAAAAAAAAGCACTTTAATTAAGTTTATTGCACACAAACACAATATAACACCTCATGTTTTGTAAAACATAAAAGATGATGTTACACCGAGTAAATGGATACCTAACATGTTGCATCTGCCTGTGGAATGGCTGCAAATTACGGTACTTAAAATTCTCCATAGGCTATGTTTTAAACGCCTTTACAGGTTACCTGTTTAGAGATACACAGGAGGTCTAGTGCTAGAATGATTATTTTCACTGTTAAGTTTACGGTGAACACCATTTACATATGTGTAATGCATGCGTTCGCATTTGCGCGTTAGCACGGGGGGGGGCGCTTTAATTTCTTTTATTATTTTTTACAAAACGACTTCTTTTTTTTTTTTTTTTTTTCTTGCTATCACAAGGGATGAAACGACATCCCTTGTGAGAGCATGGGCCCTAACAAGTCCTCTTTATGGAGAGATTTGAGGCCTCCAATGCAGCCTCTCTCTCTGTTCTGTGCAGCTGTTGCCGCCTGTCACATTGCTCCTGGGCTCCATGATTGGTCGGCAAAGCTGGGAAAGTGATCACCACAGAAGTGATCAAATTTTGAATGACAGTTGTGCGGTCATGCATCACTCTATCCATATGAAATTTTTAGCATTTTTTCCACACATATAGAGCTTTCTTTTGGTTTCTTTTTTAATCACCACTGGGTTTTTTATTTTTTTGCTAAACAAATGAAAAAAGACTGACTGTTTTGAAAAGAAAACCATTTTTTTTTTTTTTTTATAAGGAGGCAAAAGGGGCAATTGCCCCGGACCTGCCTGACAGAGGCCTTCCCCTCCCGACAGAAGGGGCCCCAGACTTTTTAAAAGAAATGTAATAATTATAAAATTAGCTTTATGTTTAAAAAAAATGAACAATGTGTATGTGGGTATCAGGATAAGGAACAGTTAAGCAAAGAAAGGGATTAGGGCTTTTTTTTTTGCAGGCAGGTTGGTTTTATTGCTGCCCCAGCCAGGAAGGCTAATGTTTATTTGCTTCCTGGGTTTTCTTGGGTCCGACCCTCCGGTCCTGAGTAAGTAACCAGCACACATAGACTGCAATGTGAGTCAATTAAACACATTGGGGGTATGAAGACATCAGTGGTACACGAGTTAATACAGTATGAAGATACAGTGTTTACCAGGGGTAATGAAGGTTTTTCTAGCAGCCTGTCATAAGCATGTACATGTGACAGGTGGGATAGCTTCTAGCAGAAGGAGATGTTGTCGTTACTCTGTGAGCAAGTTTGCCTCCCATAGCAATGGGAGCAGATCACCACTGCACAGGTCAATGGAGTCCATGCTAGGTGCACGGCGGAGCCCCATACCATTACTGGGAGTGAGGTAGCAGTGATACGCTGGACAGGTGGAGATGGTATTGGCCCCTGCGTGTCCCTCTTAAATGCATCGTGACCGTGGCGGTGCATATTACATCGGGAGAGTTTAATAAAGTTCAATCGTTTGTGCAAGTAAAGGTACCCCATGTGTAAGGTAGTGACCCCTTCCAAGGTGACTAGCATAGCCCAGAAGAACCCACCCCCTGGTAGACCTTGTATGTGGCCCTTGCTTGGTGCCCAATGAGGAGGGTAATATGGAGGACGTGACCACCATCTATACATCCTACCCTTGCCCCACACCCCTACATTCCGGCAGCTGTTTTATATTTCAGCTTCTCGTATCATTTTACTACTCAAGATGAAAGTGCACTTGGAAGTAAAGTGGCTATAGATCCGAGGGGGACATGCAAGAAAAATAAAAAACAGCATTTTAGCTTGCACATGATTGGATGATAAAATCAGCAGAGCTTCCCCTCATTTCAGATCTACCCCTTAGATTTACAGCGACTGCACTTCCACTTGCAGTGCACTTGTAGTGCAAAGTGGATTTGCCTTTCGTAAATAACCTCCTATGTGTGTAAATTTATTGCCTTGTTTATGAGAGACAAGGGAAAAGCTTTAAAAAATGTTGGAATATGCTAAGGAAACAGCCCCAACCCCATTGTATGGGAGAAACATGAGAGAGAAGAGGGCTCCCCTGTGTGACCATAGTTGGGTCAAGGGGTGAATCCGACACTCTGCAATCTCAAATAGGATAAAACGTTGTCATCAGGTTTTACCCGAAACTATGGGATTGGTCAAATTCGGGACAGGCTGGCTCTGAATTGGAATGACATAGAGTTCCAATTACCTGTGTAATGTGTATGTTTACAGTCAATAAAATTGAAAAAAAGAATCGGCCATGTTTTTTTTTTTTTTTTTTTTTTTTTTTTTTTTACAACGAATGTCATTCATTTCAATTCACTTGTTTATTTATCATATTTATTTCTATGTTGAGGGGCCCCCATGGTCTAAATGCTGCACTGATGGCGATACTTTGGAAAGCAAACACCCCATGTTTTTTTTTAAAGCGTAACTCCACTTTTGCTGAGAAAAAAAAACATTCCCCTCTGGGTGATCTATGTACATTACAAGGATTACACCAACTGTTGTTGCAGATTCCTACCTTTTGTTATTCTGAAGAAATCCATGTGTGTTTGTCTGGGCCCAGTGAGTCTAATGGAAGTGGTTTCATAATTATCAGTCAGCTGTGGCAGCTGCAGGGCTCTAATGAAGAAAGCTGCTGGGCCTACATCCCTTTAGGCTGGGTTCACACTAGTGCGACAAACGCTCTGACATTGGGAGCTCATGTCGCATGACGTGTGAAAATCAATGTTTCCCTATGGGAGCCGTCCTAACTGGTCCGACACAAGTCGGTCCTACTTTAAAAATGCTCCCTGTACTCTTTTGGTCCGACTTTGATCCTACTTCAGCCCATTGATTATAATTGAAGTCGGATCATGCTCTTGCATGATCCGACTTTGGCAAGCGACTTGTGCTCAGATGATCTTGAGGGGGAACTCCGCGCCAAATTTTAAATAAAAAAAACGGCATGGGTTCCCCCTCCAAGAGCATACCAGGCCCTTGGGTCTGGTATGGATTTTAAGGGGAACCCCCTACGCCGAAAAAAACGGCCATACCAGACCCTTATCCGAGTACGCAGCCCGGTCGGTCAGGAAAGGGGGTGGGGATGAGCGAGCGCCCCCCTCCTGAACCGTGCCAGGCCGCATGCCCTCAAGATAGAGGGGTGGGTGCTTTGGGGCAGGGGGCGTCCTGCGGCCCCCCCCTGCCCCAAAGCACCTTGTCCCCATGTTGATGAGGACAAGGGCCTCTTCCCGACAACCCTGGCCATTGGTTGTCGGGGTCTGCGGGCGGAGGGCTTATCGGAATCCAGGAGCCCCCTTTAATAAGGGGGCCCCCAGATCCCGGCCCCCCACCCTATGTGAATGAGCATGGGGTAAGGTAAGTGTCAATAAAAAAAAAACACACTAGGCAGGTTTTTAAAGTAATTTATTAGGCAGCTCCGGGGGTCTTCTTCTGACTTCGGGGGTCTCTTCCTTCTCCGTGCTCTCTGGTTCTTCTCCCGCTCTCCGGTATCTTCTGCCGGGCTCCTCCGCTATCTTCTGCTCTTTTGCTAGCGGTGGCCCGGTGTTCTCCGCAGTTTTCTTCCCTCTTCTCTTCTTCCGATATTGACACGATGCTCTCTCCCACTGTAATGCCGTGTGTGCGGTCCGCAACGACTTATATAGGGATGGGGCGTGGTCACCAGGTGATGTCACCCGGTGATCCCGCACGTCACAATCCCGGGGCATGATGGGACTGTGACGTCATAAGGGGCGTGGTCACCGGGTGATGTCATCCCTATATAAGTCGTTGTGGACCGCGCACACGGCATTACAGTTGGAGAGAGCGTCGTGTCAGCATCAGAAGAAGAAGAGGGAAGAAGACAGCGGAAAAGAGCAGGTAAGATAGCGGAGGAGCTATCGACACTTTTTTTTTCCCTAGGTGAATGGGTAGGGGTACGATGTACCCCATACTCATTCACATAGGGTGGGGGGCTGGGATCTGGGGGCCCCCGGATTCCAATAAGCCCCCCACCCGCAGACCCCGACAACCAACGGCCAGAGTTGTTGGGAAGAGGCCCTTGTCTTCATCAATATAGGGACAACCCCCACAACATAGGGACAACCCCCACATGTTGAGGGCATGTGGCCTGGTACGGTTCAGGTGGCGGGGGGGCGCTGACCGGCCGGGCTGCGTGTTTAGATAAGGGTCTGTTTTTTCGGCGTAGGGGGTTCCCCTTTAAATCCATACCATACTGAAGGGCATGGTATGCTATTGGAGGGGGAACCCATGCCGTTTTTTTATTTAAAATTTGGCGTGGAGTTCCCCCTCAAAATTCATACCAAATACAGTGCCTGGTATTGGCGGGGATCCAAGTCGGATTCCCGTTCATTAAAGTCGGACGCATGTCGGGTTCTAGTCGCAGGGCAAAGTCGGATCCAAAGTAGGATGGCTGTCGTGTAGCACCAGTGTGAACCTGGCCTTAGACGTGTTCCCATTGGAAGTATCTCTCCAAAAATGACATTTTTTGTTGCAGGGGATGCCTGAAATCTGACTTGTATCTTAGAGCAGACTTCTGGGAAAATTGGTGAGCCGATCACACAAGCAGGAAATGATGTTTCTGGGGAGTGGTCAGTACACATTCTGTGTCCAGAACAACTCCATGTAGCCATATTGCATTACATTTAGACCCCTTTCACACTGGGGCGTTTTTCAGGCATTTTTCAGGTGTTTTAACGTAAAAAAAAGCGCCTGTAAAAAGCCTCCTCTGCAATCCCAATGTGAAAGCCCGAGCCCTTTCTCACTGCCAGCGCCTGAAAAACGCTGGTAAAGTGCCGCTTAAGACCCCTTTCACACCGGGGCGTTTTTCGGGCGCTGGCAGTGTGAAAGGGCTTGGGCCATCAGTGCACCCAGCCCAGTGGCAAAAACACGAAAGCGCGGCAAAGAAGCTGCTTGCAGGACTTTTTTTGACGCCCTGCCAGCGCAGCGCCCCACTGTGAAAGCATTTGGGCTTTCACATTGAGATTGCAGATGAGGCTTCTCTAGCAGCCCCCTTACACTTACCTGAGCCCCATCTTGAGTAAGCGATGTGCATGCCTCGGCCATCTGGGACTCTCTCTTCTGACTTGGCTGAGACAGCAGCGGGGCCATTGGCTCCTGCTGCTGCAATCAAAGTCAGTTTGCCAATCTGTGGTTCTGTGTCTGAATGGACACACGGAGCTGTGACTGGACTCGGGTGCCCCCATAGCAAGCAGCTTGCTGTGGGGACACTCGACGGGAGGGAGGGGCCAGGAGCACCAAAGAGGGACTCGAGAAGAGGAGGATCTGGGCTGCTCTGTGCAAATCCACTGCACAGAGGAGGTAAGTATAACATGTTTATTATTTTTAAGGCTGCATTCACACCTGAGCATTTTCAGCTCGTAAAATGCCCCCCAAAAAAACCCCAACAGGCAAAATCCCATTCATTTCAATGGCACCTGTTCACATCTGAGTGTTTTGTCACCTGAAGCAAAATGCCTGAAAAATGCCTTAAGCTAAAAAAAACAAAACAAACATGAGCTTCTTTGGGGCAGATTACAGGTGGTTTTCTGATTTTTACATTGGTGACCTGTTCAAAATCATGGCAAAAACATGGTAAAAACGCACGACTTTGAAACGCTGTGAATGCAACCTTAAAGTGGAGTTCCGGCAAAAAAAAAAATATTAAAAGTCAGCAGTAGGGATGAACTTCGAGTTCGAGTTGAACCCATGTTCGTCTCGAACATCGCCCGTTCGTCGAATTGCGAACGTTATGGGCTGTTCCACTCGAATTTGGCGCGTCATGGCCCATAATTCACTGCGGCATCGCAGTGCATTGCTGGCTGATGATTGGCCAAGCATGCACTATGACCCGCATGACTGGCCAATCACAGCGCCATCTGTAGAGAGAGCCGTAATTGGCCAAAGTCAGGGTGGCTTTGGCCAATTGTGGCTCAGGGGGTTTAGTACACGCCCCACACTATATAAGGCCGCCTGCGTGGCGGCCTTGTGAAGTGTGTTGCGGTGGCGGAGAGAGATAGACAGCGAGAGAGACAGTGTCATTTGATTTAAAAGTTAGAGTAGGCAGGCGAGTCAGTTAGCTGCACTTACAGTGTATTGTGTATATATATGCATCCCAGGTGTTGTGTGTGTGTGTGTGTGTACGTATATATATATATATATATATAAATATATATATATATATATATATATATATATATATATACACACACACTGTATTCAGTTTAGCTAGATCCATTCCTGTTATTCTCTTCCTACTGACAGACAGGCAGGTGTTTTTACAGCATTTACAGTTATGCCCTGTACACACGATCGGACATTCCGACAACAAAATCCATGGATTTTTTCCGATGGATGTTGGCTCAAACTTGTCTTGCATACAACCCCTGGCAAAAATGATGGAATCACCAGTCCCTGAGGATGTTCCTTCAGTTGTTTATTGTTATAGAAAAAAAGCAGATCACAGACATGGCCAAAAACTAAAGGCATTTCAAATGGCAACTTTCTGGCTTTAAGAAACACTAAAAGAAATCAAGAAAAATAATTGTGGTGGCCAGTAACAGTTAGATTTATAGAACAAGCACAGGGAATAAATTATGGAATCACTCAATTCTGAGGAAAAAATTATGGAATCACCCTGTAAATTTTCATTACAAACACTAACACCTGCATCAGATTAAATCTACTTGTTAGTATGTAGGTAAAGAGGGTAAATCATCACGCAGTGTTGCACAAGATGTTGGTTGTTCACAGTCGGCTGTGTCTAAAACATGGACCAAATACAAACAACATGGGAAGGTGGTTAAAGGCAAACATACTGGTAGACCAAGGAAGACATCAAAGCGTCAAGACAGAAAACTTAAAGCAATATGCCTTGAAAACAGAAAATGTACAACAAAACAAATGAGGAACAAATGGGAGGAAACTGGAGTCAACATCTGTGACCAAACTGTAAGAAACTGCCTAAAGGAAATGGGATTTACATATAGAAAAGCTAAAAGAAAGCCATCTCTAACACCTAAACACAAAACAACAAGGTTACAATGGGCTAAGGAAAGGCAATCGTGGACTGTGGATGATTGGATGAAAGTCATATTCAGTGATGAATCTTGAATCTGCATTGGGCAAGGTGATGATGCTGGAACTTTTGTTTGGTGCCGTTCCAATGAGATTTATGCAGACGACTGAAGAAAACATGCAAATTTCCACAGTCAATTATGATATGGGGCTGCATGTCAGGTAAAGGCACTGGGGAGATGGCTGTCATTAAATCTTCAATAAATGCACAGGTTTACATTGAAATTTTGGACACTTTTCTTATCCCATCTATTGAAAGGATGTTTGGGGATGATGAAATCATTTATCAAGATGATAATGCATCTTGCCATAGAGCAAAAACTGTGAAAAAATTCCTTGAAGAAAGACACATAAGGTCAATGTCATGGCCTGCAAACAGTCCGGATCTCAATCCAATTGAAAATCTGTGGTGGAAGTTAAAGAAAATGGTCCATGACAAGGCTCCAACCTGCAACGATGATTTGGCAACAGCAATCAGAGAAGGCTGGAGCCAGATTGATGAAGAGTACTGTTTATCACTCATTAAGTCAATGCCTCAGAGACTGCAAGCAGTTATAAAAGCCAGAGGTGGTGCAACAAAGTACTAGTGATGTGTTGGAGTGTTATTTTGATTGTTTGTTTTTCATGATTCCATAATTTTTTCCTCAGAATTGAGTGATTCCATAATTTATTCCCTGTGCTTGTTCTATAAATCTAACTGTTACTGGCCACCACAATTATTTTTCTTGATTTCTTTTAGAGTTTCTTAAAGCCAGAAAGTTGCCATTTGAAATGCCTTTAGTTTTTGGCCATGTCTGTGATCTGCTTTTTTTCTACAACAATAAACAACTGAAGGAACATCCACAGAGACTGGTGATTCCATAATTTTTGCCATGGGTTGTACACACGGTCACACAAAGTTGTCAGAAAATCTGATCGTTCTGAACACGGTGACATAAAACACGTACGTTGGGACTATAAACGGGGCAGTAGCCAATAACTTTCATCTCTTAATTTATTCTGAGCATGCATGGCACTTTGTGCGTCGGATTTGTGTACACACAATCGGCATTTCCGACAATGGATTTTGTTGTCGGAAAATTTTATAGCCTGCTCTCAAACTTTGTGTGTCGGAAATTCCGATGGAAAATGTGTGATGGAGCCCACACACGGTCGGAATTTCTGACATCAAGGTCCTATCACACATTTTCCGTCGGAAAATCGCTCATGCTCACTGATCACCAGTTGGCTGCAGAAATCTGCTCTCCTCTCCTCACTGACTACTTCCGTGTGAGGAGAGGAGAGCCGATCGCCTATCAACCGGCTCTCTATTTACATCACGTGACGGCTGTTATTGGACACGGCCGTCATGTGATCAGCAGGGCCAATCAGAGCCCTGCTGCCGATCAGAGATGCGCCATGTCCGGGTAACACGAGCGCATCGGGATCGCACCGCTGCATGGGCGATCCCCCTCCTTCTGAGGGATGTTCCTGAACGTCCACTCAAGAAGGAATCCCCCACCCGGCCATATATATGCAGTGGCCGGGTGGGATGTGGTTACTTGATGGATTTTTATTGCAAAGCTCAGCTTTTTATTTGAACAGCACTGGTTTCCTATATTCTCAATTTTTTGGGATCTAGGTCCCCACATGCATTCAGTTTTGAAGAGCATTCCACACTAAACCAACCACTAAAAGCTCATTTTTTGTTTATTTGCTCATTATTACTGACACATAATCACACATAGGTTGGACTTGATGGACTTGTGTCTTTTTTCAACCTCACCTACTATGTAACTATGTAACTATTGTGAAGACGTGTCTATTGTGGTCTATTAAAAGTATTTTATACAAGCTAGTATCGCAGTACACCCAACATACATGTAAGATTCAACTCACAAAGATTTAACACAAAGATGAGGATCTTTATTCTGGCCATGCAGCTGGAGTTTTTATGTCTCATTGAACCCATCTGTAAATCACTTTTTTTTATAAATCTATCCTTTTCCTGGCGTGTTGGCTTTGTGAATTGAGCCCATAGTGTGTTAATGCTCATTACACTAAACTGCTATGTGAGTGGGTCCTTGTGTGTGTTGTTTTTTTCTAACTGTAAGGTTTATTGGGTATAATCCCCCCCCCAGTCTATACTTTGTAGAACCACCTTTCACTGCAAGTACAGCTGGAAGTATTTTTAGGTATGTCTCTACCAACTTTGCACAACTTTAGAGTGCCCATTCTTCTTTGCAAAATAGCTCAAGCTCTGTCAGATTGCATGGAGAGTGTCTGTGAACAGCAATTTTCAAGTCTTGCCACAGATTCTCAATTGGATTTAGGTCTGGACTTCGACTGGGCCATTCTAATACATGAATATTCTTTGTTTAGGGTCGTTGATCTGCTGGAGGGTGAACCTCTGCCCCAGTCTCAAGTCTTTTGCAGACTCTAACAGATTTCTTCTAATATTGTCCTGTATTTGGCTCCATCCATCTCCCCATCAACTCTGACCAGCTTCCCTGTCCCTGCTGAAGAAAAGCATCCCCACAAGATGATGCTACCACCATCCTGTTTCACGGTGGGGGTTCAGGGTGATGTACAGTGTTAGTTTTCTGCCACACATGGTGTTTTGCTTTTAGGCCAAAAAGTTAAATTTTGGTCTCATCTGACCAGAGCACCTTCTTCCACATGTTTGCTGTGTCCCCCACATGGCTTCTCATAAACTGCAAATGACTTCTTATGGCTTTCTTCCAATAATGGCTTTCTTCTTGCTACTCTTTCATAAAGGCCAGATTTGTGGAGTGCACGACTAATAGTTGTGCTGTGGACAGATTCCCCCACCTGAGCTGTGGATCTCTGCAGCTCCTCCAGAGTTACCTCTTGGCTGCTTCTCTGATTAATGCTCTCCTTGCCCGGCCTGTCAGTTTAGGTGGACGGCCATGTCTTGGTAGGTTTGCAGCTGTGCCATACTCTTTCCATTTTTGGATAATGCATTGAACAGTGCTCTGTGAGATGTTGATAGCTTGGGATATTTTTTTAATAACCTAACCATGCTTTAAACTTCTCCACAACTCTATCCCTGACCTGTCTGGTGTGTTCCTTGGCCTTCATGATGCTGTTTGTTCACTAATGTTCTCTAACAAACCTCTGAGGGCTTCACAGAACAGCTGTATTTATACTGAGATTAAATTACACACAGGTGGACTCTATTTACTAATTAGGTGACTTCTGAAGGTAACTGGTTCCACTAGATTTTACTTAGGGATATCAGAGTAAAGGGGCTGAATACAAGAGCACACCACACTTTTCAGATATGTATTTGTAAAAAAGTTTAAAACCATTTATCTTTTTCCCTCCAATTCACAATTGTGTGGCACTTTGTGTTGATCTATCACATAAAATCCCTATAAAATACATTCACATTTCTGTTTGTAACATGACAAAATGGGGAAAATTTCAAGGGGTGTGAATACTTTTTCAAAGCACTGTACTTTGTAATTAGTCTCTAGTGCTAGAATGTTCTAAACAGAAGACTTGGTGGTGGCCCAAACATTTGGCCACGCTATCTGCACTGTGGCGATTCCGAGGTGACATCTTATTTTTTTTGTTGACAGCACTGGGATGCATCAATCGGTGACATCCCCAGGACTTGAGGGAACCAGGTGCCGATCACATGATCACTGTATAGTGAATGAATATCCCAGTGATCATTCTGTAGTCCTTCCCTGTGTTGTCCAGACTCTGTGAAAAGAAGAAGCAGCAGACTTCTCTGTTAATGAGGAGGAAAGTATACAGTGCATCTCTTCCTCCTTGCTGGAGATGATGTCTGTACAAAAAATATCTGAAGGAAAAAAAATACATTAACTAGTTTCGTTCTTGGCCTGTTTTTTTTTTTTTTTCACAAAGATTCTTGGCCTGGTGTACTTGAGTGTAGGTGTCAGTGCAAATGTGCCACTTAACTGTTAGTAATAATCCATATTCCCATTGCATATGTTCCTAGGGAGAGCTCTAGGATAGTGGGTTCTAAAGCAACCCCCAGCTGGAGACTGGATAATGAAATTAATCTATTTGCCAGCACACCACGGATCTGAAGTCCAGTTTTTTTTTTTTTATTAAAGCATTATCACATCACAAGCAAGAGAGTGCAAAGTCACGCAGGACCCCTTCGTCAGGTGTGCAATTCCTCACCGCCTGGGAAATATATAGGTGGTAGGGTGAGCATGTGCTCGTTCTGTTTCTACATTTAATTGAAGGATAGTTCCTTTTGAAGGAATTGCTTGACCGGATGGGATAATCCTGAAAATAAGTACATATATGCATCTTTCTTCTACTGATTAGTTAGTATGGGTTCTAAGAGAGGAGGGAGTCTTTTTAAGATTAGCCACGAATTCATGAAGCTCTAACTGACTCCTTAAAGCAGGCTATCGTTCAATGGAACTCCACAAGTTTCTTCTGAAAGGGTGCTAGGGGTTTCCTGGGCAGTGGTAGATTGAGCTCCTACCTAAAATGATCACCAGTGTAAGGTGGCAATTTCCCATCAACATCCCTTGTAGGGGTCACTTCTACATTTATCACCAATCTAAAGGGGCTTTTCTCCACTGACCATCAATGTAAGGAGACATTTTTTCTTTGACAACTGGGGGGCGCTACAATTTTAATTCATTAATTATTGCCATATTGATCAGGGTTGTCAAATACTTTAGTTTTGTAATTTTCTTTGTTCTTACTCATATAGGTATTATAAGGCGCCATACACCGGTATATCTTTCTATCAACTTACTGATCATGTTAAAGTAACATTAAACCCTAATTTTATTTATATTAAAATAATAAACCTATACCTAAGGCCCCTTTCACACTGGGGCGGTTTGCAGGCGGTATTGTGCTAAAAATAGCACCTGCAAACCAACCTGAATGTGCCGCTGCTTTGTATCCAATGTGAAAGCCCCGAGGGCTTTCACACTGGAGCGGTGCGCTGGCAGGACGGTAAAAAAAGTCCTGTTAGCAGCATCTTTGGAGCGGTGAAGGAGCGGTGTGTATAACGCTCCTCCATCACTCCTGCCCATTGAAATCGATGGGACACTGCGGCAATACCGCCGACAAAGCCGCTTTGCGGTGGTTTTTAACCCTTTCTCGGTAAAACCGCCCCGCTAGCGGCCGAATACCGACGGTAAAGCGCCGCTAACAATAGTGGCGTTTTACCGCTGACGCCGCCCCTGCCCCAGTGTGAAAGGGGCCTAAATGCTCTGTGCAATGGTTTTGCTCAGCGCATCCCCGATCCTCTTTTCCTGTGGTCCCCCTGCTGGAGCTCCAGGCTCCTCCTCTTAGAAAGCTGCTGTCTAAAAGGGAACATGTGTGGGCTATCTGCATCCATTGACACATCCTGGGAGGCTCGGTCCCACCCCCTCATAACAGCATTTAATTGACAGCTGCCTGCAATCTGCCCAGTGAGGAGGAGACAGTGGCGAGAGCTGCTGCTCACGTGCACACCACTGGCGCTGTACTGGGCTCAGGTAAGTTTAACAGGGGCTGCTTTAGAACCACTTTAAGGTTTCAGGAAACTACTGCTAAAGGAATAGGACCAGAAGTGCTTTATGTGCTGCCTTGGATATATTTTCTTGAATGTCTTTGAGCCCTCTTATTCAGGCTTTCAGTCACAAGTCTCCAATAACTTATGTAAACTTAGGGTAAGGGCCTATATTTGTGTCCATGTGTGATACTGGCTGTGCTGTTACTGTTGTGGAAGCATCCGCTGGTATTGCTAAAATACTGAATATTATAATAAAAAATAACAATTGCCCTCTGTGCTTTTATTATAAGATGGCAAATGTGGGTACAGAGCGTTGTAGAATTGACCTTATTGTTTTGTGCTAGACATACTGTGAGTGTGGACTAAATGACAAAAAAAAAAAAAATTGTGCTCATCTAGACTTGATGATCAGCCTATGTTATAAAAATACATTGTTAATTTTTGATCTCTTTCCTTTTGCACTTTGTTTAGGCCCACCAGACTGTGGATCCAGCTGTTCTGTTATGTAATCCAGCCACTGAAATATAAAATCAAGAAGACTCCTAAGTCCAAGTGAAGAAGTTAATTTTTTTTCTGATGTTTGCATTTGACCAGATGCCTTTTTTTATGGTACTTGGAGATTTGTCGCCATATGTAGAAGAATGGAGGAGTACGGTCTAAAAGTGCATTTCTAATTTAGTCCACAAATGAAGGACGTATGGTAACGGGCAAAGGCTGTGGTTATACACTCTTACGCATTCAGGTGATTGGGCACTGGCAAAGCCTTTGACCTCAAAGGAGCTATAGAGGGGAGATTTACAAAAATTGGAGCACTCAGAAGCTGATTGGCTACCATGTACAGCTGCATCAGATTCTAACTTCAGCTTGTTCAATTAAGCTGTGATAATAAAATGTGGAAGCTGATTGGTTTCTATGCAGAGCTGCACCAGATTTTGCACTCTCCAGGTTTAGTAAATCTCCCCCAGTCTCATAATCAAAATTTATAATAAAAACATCAGCATGATAGGTGTAATTTGCATCATCCACTTTGCATTTTGCTGTACATGTCCACATACAAGTTTTTTTTACAAATTGGTGCTTGTTTATTTCCACCCTGGATTCCAGCTGCGACAATGGAAGGTGTGGCCAGCTGAAGCCGGCCTGTATTCATTTATTTCCAGATTTTCATGCAGATGGCTACTCATCAGATCGAGGGCGAATACTGCTGTGCAAAATGTAAGCACATTGTTTCCCTGGAAGCCCAGGTTCTGAATCTGGGGAAGCAACTGTCAGCACTGAGAAGTCCCTCCATACTAAAGGAGAGCCAGGAACGTACACGGCAGGTGCCGGCAGGGGCCAGCACAGAGGCGGGTGGAGACAAAGAGGTGCTGGCACTAGCAAAGAGTAGATGGGTGACAGTCAGGAGGGGTAGAGGGGGAAAAGCCAGGGAGGCCGATCCAGGACTGGAGCATCCCAATAAGTACGCTACTTTGAGTGTCATTGGTGAAACCAGTCAGGGACCAGCACTGCTGGAGATGAGGGACTCTCCTAGCTGCCGGGGGAAGAACTCCTCCAGTGAGAGTGGGGGGGCGGCAAAGGGAAAGGAAAGACAGATTCTGGTGGTAGGGGACTCAATTCTTAGAAGGACAGAGAGGGCAATCTGTAACCAAGACCTGAAGCGCCGAACAGTATGTTGTCTACCGGGCGCTCGGGTTCGGCACATCACGGATCTTGTGGACAGATTACTGGGAGGGGCTGGGGAAGACCCGGCTGTCATGGTGCACGTTGGCACCAATGACAAAGTCAGAGGCAGATGGAGTGTCCTAAAGAACGATTTTAGGGACTTAGGAGCTAAATTGAGGAAAAGGACCTCCAAGGTAGTATTCTCAGGAATACTACCGGTACATCGAGCCACACCAGAAAGGAAGAGGGAGATTAGGGAAGTAAACAAGTGGCTGAAGAGCTGGTGTAGTAAGGAGGGGTTTGGGTTCCTGGAGGACTGGGCCGACTTCTCAGTTGGTAACCGGTACTATAGAAGGGACGGACTGCACCTAAATGAGGAGGGTGCAGATCTGCTGGGAAGGAAGATGGCCAAAAAGTTAGAGGGGTTTTTAAACTAGGCGATGGGGGGGAGGGTCCAGAGACAGTGATAGCCAGCGCGGAAGATATTCCAGAGGCTAGTATTGGGGGCATTAGTGGTAGGTTAACCAAAGCACAAAAACACAAGGTGAGTATAGTAGCAAGTCCTAGTTGCAATCTCGAAACACCCAATACGAGGACAATATGCGACCGGTCTAAACTATGTGGCATGTTCACCAATGCCAGGAGCATGGCGGACAAGATGGGTGAACTAGAGATACTGTTGTACGAGGAGGATTTGGATTTTGTGGGAATTTCAGAGACCTGGTTCAACAGCTCTCATGATTGGCTGGCAAACATTCAAGGGTATACCCTATACCGCAAGGATAGAGAGGGTAAAAAAGGGGGAGGGGTATGCCTATATATCAAGAATAATGTACAAGTGAATGTGAGAGATGACATCACTGAGGGAGCTAGAGAGGAGGTGGAATCCTTATGGGTAGAGCTCCAAAGGGATAAAGCTAAGGGGAAAATAATACTGGGAGTATGCTATAGGCCCCCAAACCTGAGGGAGGAAGTGGAGACGGATCTCCTATTACAAATTGGATTAGCAGCAAGAATGGGAAGTGTTATCATAATGGGGGATTTTAATTATCCAGACATAGACTGGGCGGAGGGAACCGCACATTCATTTAAGGCTCGCCAGTTCCTTAATGTCTTGCAGGACAATTTTATGGGTCAGATGGTAGACGCACCAACTAGAAATAAAACATTACTGGATCTACTGATTACCAACAATACAGACCTGATCACGGATGTGGAAATGCGGGGCAATTTAGGTAACAGTGATCACAGGTCAATTAGTTTCAGTATAAATCACACAAATAGGAAACATAAAGGGAATACAAAGACACTGAATTTCAAAAGAGCCAACTTCCCTAAACTACAAACCTTGCTAAAAGGCATAAACTGGGATAAAATATTAGAAACAAAGAATACGGAGGAGAGATGGGTTTGCTTTAAGAGCATATTAAATAAGGGCATTAGCCAATGTATCCCATTGGGTAATAAATTTAAAAGAGCGAACAAAAGTCCTGGATGGCTTAACTCCAATGTAAAAATGCATATAAAAGCAAAGGAGAAGGCCTTCAAAAAATACAAGGTTGAGGGATCATCCTCAGCATTCAGACTTTATAAAGAATGCAATAAGAAATGTAAGCGTGCAATTAGGACAGCTAAGATAGAACATGAAAGACACATAGCGGAGGAGAGCAAAAAAAATCCCAAGAAATTCTTTAAGTATGTAAACAGTAAAAAAGGGAGGACAGACCATATTGGCCCCATAAAGAATGAGGAAGGACATCTGGTTACAAAGGATGGGGAGATGGCGAAGGTATTGAATTTATTCTTCTCCTCAGTCTTCACGAGTGAATCGGGGGGCTTCAGTAACCAAAACTGCAGTGTTTATCCTCATGACACAACACAGGAAGCACCTACATGGTTAACAGAGGACGGAATTAAAATTAGACTTGAGAAACTTAACATTAATAAATCACCGGGACCAGATGGCTTGCATCCAAGGGTACTTAGGGAACTCAGTCAAGTGATTGCCAGACCGTTGTTCCTAATTTTTACAGATAGTCTACTGACTGGAATGGTACCAGCTGATTGGAGAAAAGCCAATGTAGCACCTATATTTAAAAAGGGCCCAAAATACATCCCTGGGAATTACAGACCAGTTAGCCTAACATCGATAGTATGTAAACTCTTGGAGGGGATGATAAGGGACTATATACAGGATTTTAGTAATACGTACGATATCATTAGCAGTAATCAGCATGGATTCATGAAGAATCGTTCTTGCCAAACCAATCTATTAACCTTCTATGAGGAGGTGAGTTGCCATCTAGATAAAGGAAGGCCTGTAGACGTGGTGTATCTGGATTTTGCAAAAGCATTTGACACAGTTCCCCATAAACGTTTACTGTACAAAATAAGGTCTGTTGGCATGGACCATAGGGTGAGTACATGGATTGAAAACTGGCTACAAGGGCGAGTTCAGAGGGTGGTGATAAATGGGGAGTACTCAGAATGGTCAGGGGTGGGTAGTGGGGTGCCCCAGGGTTCTGTGCTGGGACCAATCCTATTTAATTTGTTCATAAACGATCTGGAGGATGGGATAAACAGTTCAATCTCTGTATTTGCAGACGATACTAAGCTAAGCAGGGCAATAACTTCTCCGCAGGACGTGGAAACCTTGCAAAAAGACCTGAACAAATTAATGGGGTGGGCGACTACATGGCAAATGAGGTTCAATGTAGAAAAATGTAAAATAATGCATTTGGGTGGCAAAAATATGAATGCATTCTATACGCTGGGGGGAGAACCTCTGGGGGAATCTAGGATGGAAAAGGACCTGGGGGTCCTAGTGGATGATAGGCTCAGCAATGGCAGGCAATGCCAAGCTGCTGCTAACAAAGCAAACAGAATATTGGCATGCATTAAAAGGGGGATCAACTCCAGAGATAAAACGATAATTCTCCCGCTCTACAAGACTCTGGTCCGGCCGCACCTAGAGTATGCGGTCCAGTTCTGGGCACCAGTCCTCAGGAAGGATGTACTGGAAATGGAGCGAGTTCAAAGAAGGGCAACAAAGCTAATAAAGGGTCTGGAGGATCTTAGTTATGAGGAAAGGTTGCGAGCACTGAACTTATTCTCTCTGGAGAAGAGACGCTTGAGAGGGGATATGATTTCAATTTACAAATACCGGACTGGTGACCCCTCAATAGGGATAAAACTTTTTCGCAGAAGAGAGTTTACCAAGACTCGTGGCCACTCATTAAAATTAGAAGAAAAGAGGTTTAATCTTAAACTACGTAGAGGGTTCTTTACTGTAAGAGCGGCAAGGATGTGGAATTCCCTTCCACAGGCGGTGGTCTCAGCGGGGAGCATTGATAGCTTCAAGAAACTATTAGATAAGCACCTGAATGACCACAACATACAGGGATATACAATGCAATACTGACACATAATCACACACATAGGTTGGACTTGATGGACTTGTGTCTTTTTTCAACCTCACCTACTATGTAATATACAGCTCCCTGTGTCGCACATGCGCAGTAATGATACTTTATTGTTAAGGATGCTATAGCAATGGTGGCATCAAAAGTTTCCTTTTTTTTTTTATATAGCAACCTTATAACAGCAGTGAACACGGAAGGAAGCAAGTGCAGTCAGGGGAAAGGCTGAAGCCATGCAATAGTATGCAGCTGGTCTCCTGGTCACTTACCTGAGCCCCATCTTGAGTAAGCGATGTGCATGCCTCGGCCATCTGGGACTCTCTCTTCTGACCTGGCTGAGACAGCAGCGGGGCCTTTGGCTCCTGCTGTTGCAATCAAAGTCAGTTTGCCAATCTGTGGTTCTGTGTCTGAATGGACACACGGAGCTGTGACTGGACTCGGGTGCCCCCATAGCAAGCGGCTTGCTGTGGGGACACTCGACGGGAGGGAGGGGCCAGGAGCACCAAAGAGGGACTTGAGAAGAGGAAGATCCGGGCTTCTCTGTGCAAATCCACTGCACAGAGGAGGTAAGTATAACATGTTTATTATTTTTAAGGCATTCACACCTGAGCGTTTTCAGCTCGTAAAATGCCCCCCAAAAAAACCCCAACAGGCAAAATCCCATTCATTTCAATGGCACCTGTTCACATCTGAGTGTTTTGTCACCTGAAGCAAAACACCTGAAAAATGCCTTAAGCTAAAAAAAACAAAAAAAACATGAGCTTCTTTGGGGCAGATTACAGGTGGTTTTCTGATTTTTACATTGGTGACCTGTTCAAATTCATGGCAAAAACATGGTAAAAACGCACGACTTTGAAACGCTCAGGTGTGAATGCAACCTTAAAGTGGAGTTCCGGCAAAAAAAAAAAAATATTAAAAGTCAGCAGTAGGGATGAACTTCGAGTTCGAGTTGAACCCATGTTCGACTCGAACATCGCCCGTTCGTCGAATTGCGAACGTTATGGGCCGTTCCACTCGAATTTGGCGCGTCATGGCCCATAATTCACTGCGGCATCGCAGTGCATTGCTGGCTGATGATTGGCCAAGCATGCACTATGACCCGCATGACTGGCCAATCACAGCGCCGTCTGTAGAGAGAGCCGTAATTGGCCAAAGTCAGGGTGGCTTTGGCCAATTATGGCTCAGGGGGTTTAGTACACGCCCCACACTATATAAGGCCGCCTGCGTGGCGGCCTTGTGAAGTGTGTTGCGGTGGCGGAGAGAGATAGACAGCGAGAGAGACAGTGTCATTTGATTTAAAAGTTAGAGTAGGCAGGCGAGTCAGTTAGCTGCACTTACAGTGTATTGTGTATATATATGCATCCCAGGTGTTGTTTATGTGTACGTACATATATACATATATATATATATATATATATATATATATATATTATATATATATATATATATATACACACACACTGTATTCAGTTTAGCTAGATCCATTCCTGTTATTCTCTTCCTACAGACAGACAGGCAGGTGTTTTTACAGTATTTACAGTTATGCCCTGTACACACGATCGGACATTCCGACAACAAAATCCATGGATTTTTTCCGATGGATGTTGGCTCAAACTTGTCTTACATACAACCCCTGGCAAAAATTATGGAATCACCAGTCCCTGAGGATGTTCCTTCAGTTGTTTATTGTTATAGAAAAAAAGCAGATCACAGACATGGCCAAAAACTAAAGGCATTTCAAATGGCAACTTTCTGGCTTTAAGAAACACTAAAAGAAATCAAGAAAAATAATTGTGGTGGCCAGTAACAGTTAGATTTATAGAACAAGCACAGGGAATAAATTATGGAATCACTCAATTCTGAGGAAAAAATTATGGAATCACCCTGTAAATGTTCATTACAAACACTAACACCTGCATCAGATTAAATCTATTTGTTAGTATGTAGGTAAAGAGGGTAAATCATCACGCAGTGTTGCACAAGATGTTGGTTGTTCACAGTCGGCTGTGTCTAAAACACGGACCAAATACAAACAACATGGGAAGGTGGTTAAAGGCAAACATACTGGTAGACCAAGGAAGACATCAAAGCGTCAAGACAGAAAACTTAAAGCAATATGCCTTGAAAACAAAAAATGTACAACAAAACAAATGAGGAACAAATGGGAGGAAACTGGAGTCAACATCTGTGACCGAACTGTAAGAAACCGCCTAAAGGAAATGGGATTTACATACAGAAAAGCTAAAAGAAAGCCATCTCTAACACCTAAACACAAAAAAACAAGGTTACAATGGGCTAAGGAAAGGCAATCGTGGACTGTGGATGATTGGATGAAAGTCATATTCAGTGATGAATCTCGAATCTGCATTGGGCAAGGTGATGATGCTGGAACTTTTGTTTGGTGCCGTTCCAATGAGATTTATGCAGACGACTGTCTGAAGAAAACATGCAGATTTCCACAGTCAATTATGATATGGGGCTGCATGTCAGGTAAAGGCACTGGGGAGATGGCTGTCATTAAATCTTCAATAAATGCACAGGTTTACATTGAAATTTTGGACACTTTTCTTATCCCATCTATTGAAAGGATGTTTGGGGATGATGAAATCATTTATCAAGATGATAATGCATCTTGCCATAGAGCAAAAACTGTGAAAAAATTCCTTGAAGAAAGACACATAAGGTCAATGTCATGGCCTGCAAACAGTCCGGATCTCAATCCAATTGAAAATCTGTGGTGGAAGTTAAAGAAAATGGTCCATGACAAGGCTCCAACCTGCAACGATGATTTGGCAACAGCAATCAGAGAAGGCTGGAGCCAGATTGATGAAGAGTACTGTTTATCACTCATTAAGTCAATGTCTCAGAGACTGCAAGCAGTTATAAAAGCCAGAGGTGGTGCAACAAAGTACTAGTGATGTGTTGGAGTGTTATTTTGTTTGTTTTTCATGATTCCATAATTTTTTCCTCAGAATTGAGTGATTCCATAATTTATTCCCTGTGCTTGTTCTATAAATCTAACTGTTACTGGCCACCACAATTATTTTTCTTGATTTCTTTTAGAGTTTCTTAAAGCCAGAAAGTTGCCATTTGAAATGCCTTTAGTTTTTGGCCATGTCTGTGATCTGCTTTTTTTCTACAACAATAAACAACTGAAGGAACATCCACAGAGACTGGTGATTCCATAATTTTTGCCATGGGTTGTACACACGGTCACACAAAGTTGTCAGAAAATCTGATCGTTCTGAACACGGTGACATAAAACACGTACGTCGGGACTATAAACGGGGCAGTAGCCAATAACTTTCATCTCTTAATTTATTCTGAGCATGCATGGCACTTTGTGCGTCGGATTTGTGTACACACGATCGGCATTTCCGACAATGGATTTTGTTGTCGGAAAATTTTATAGCAAGCTCTCAAACTTTGTGTGTCGGAAATTCCGATGGAAAATGTGTGATGGAGCCCACACACGGTCGGAATTTCTGACATCAAGGTCCTATCACACATTTTCCGTCGGAAAATCGCTCATGCTCACTGATCACCAGTTGGCTGCAGAAATCTGCTCTCCTCTCCTCACTGACTACTTCCGTGTGAGGAGAGGAGAGCCGATCGCCTATCAACCGGCTCTCTATTTACATCACGTGACGGCTGTTATTGGACACGGCCGTCATGTGATCAGCAGGGCCAATCAGAGCCCTGCTGCCGATCGGAGATGCGCCATGTCCGGGTAACACGAGCGCATCGGGATCGCACCGCTGCATGGGCGATCCCCCTCCTTCTGAGGGATGTTCCTGAACGTCCACTCAAGAAGGAATCGCCCACCCGGCCACTGCATATATATGGCCGGGTGGGCGATTCCTTGTGGTTACTTGATGGATTTTTATTGCAAAGCTCAGCTTTTTATTTGAACAGCACTGGTTTCCTATATTCTCAATTTTTTGGGATCTAGGTCCCCACATGCATTCAGTTTTGAAGAGCATTCCACACTAAACCAACCACTAAAAGCTCATTTTTTGTTTATTTGCTCATTATTACTGACACATAATCACACACATAGGTTGGACTTGATGGACTTGTGTCTTTTTTCAACCTCACCTACTATGTAACTATGTAACTATTGTGAAGACGTGTCTATTGTGGTCTATTGAAAGTCTTTTATACAAGCTAGTATCGCAGTACACCCAACATACATGTAAGATTCAACTCACAAAGATTTAACACAAAGATGAGGATCTTTATTCTGGCCATGCAGCTGGAGTTTTTATGTCTCATTGAACCCATCTGTAAATCCCTTTTTTATAAATCTATCCTTTTCCTGGCGTGTTGGCTTTGTGAATTGAGCCCATAGTGTGTTAATGCTCATTACACTAAACTGCTATGTGAGTGGGTCCTTGTGTGTGTTGTTTTTTTCTAACTGTAAGGTTTATTGGGTATAATCCCCCCCCCAGTCTATACTTTGTAGAACCACCTTTCACTGCAAGTACAGCTGGAAGTATTTTTAGGTATGTCTCTACCAGCTTTGCACAACTTTAGAGTGCCCATTCTTCTTTGCAAAATAGCTCAAGCTCTGTCAGATTGCATGGAGAGTGTCTGTGAACAGCAATTTTCAAGTCTTGCCACAGATGGATTTAGGTCTGGACTTCGACTGGGCCATTCTAACACATGAATATTCTTTGTTTAGGGTCGTTGATCTGCTGGGGGGTGAACCTATGCCCCAGTCTCAAGTCTTTTGCAGACTCTAATGCCGCGTACACACGGTCGGACTTTTCGTCTACAAAAGTCCGACAGCCTGTCCGACAGACTTCCGACGTACCTTCGGCGGACTTGCGGCAGACTTTCTTACGAACGGACTTGCACACACACGACCACACAAAAGTACGACAGCCTAGTACGCGGTGACGTACACCAAGTCCGACGAGACTATAAAACGGAAGTTCAATAGCCCGTACGACACCCTTTGGGCTCCTTCTGCTAATCTCGTGTTTATCTCGTGTTAGTAGAAGTTTGGTGAGAGACGATTCGCGCTTGTGAGACTCGTATTTTTCAGTTCGTTTTAACTGTTGTTCAGTCTGTGCTTGTGAGGTTTGTATCTGCTTTTCAGTGCGTTTGGTCAGTTGGCATTGAGAAATCTTTGTTTTATTGGCCGCTCGTTCCTGATTTTCAGGTCGTTCTTCACAGGCCTTGCTGTTCTTCAGTGCGTTCTGTTTAGTGCGTTCTGACCAGCCGACCGTTTTGAAGCCATGTTACCTGTACGTACTCGTCGTAGAGCTCGTGCATTGTATGTGCTTGGTGCTGTAGTTTATTCTTCAGCCCAAGACCAGTCCATGAACAGGGCGAGGAGGAGTTCATGGACCAAGAATTGGTTGCTTCAGCGTGACCAGTTCTGTCACATGCCTTTGCTCCGTGAGATCCGTGAGAATAATCCTGAGGATTTCAGGAACTTTCTCCGGATGACGGACCCCGTTTTTGACCGTTTGTTGGCTTTGCTGACCCCCTATATCAGCAGGCAGGATATCTGCATGAGGCAAGCCATCACTCCGGAGCAGAGGCTGGTCGCTACCTTGCGGTATTTGGCCACAGGGAGAAGCCTGCAGGACCTTAAGTTCTCGACAGGCATCTCCCCCCAGGCTCTGGGGATCATTATCCCAGAGACCTGTTCTGCCATCATACAGGTCCTGCAGAAGGACTATATTAAGGTAAGATATTTTTCTTTTATTAGCATCACATGTTCTTTTATGTAATCTTTGATAATGTGATGTATTTCTTGCTTCAAACACTACTTACCATCATTGCAATATAGTGTGAATGTCCCCTTTTTATCCTCACACATGCTGGAATTTTTTACTGTTATTTTTTGTCATGCATGTATATTTTCCTTCAATAACCTTCCCAGCATGAAGTGATGGGAACATATCCACCTAGTCTACTCATTTGGAATGTATTTTGTTTGAGTGTATTTAGTGTGCTGCTAATGAGCAATTATCTAGATTTCACAACCCCCCCCCCCCACCACCACCTAAACTCACTCCAAATAGTGTGCTGCTAATGAGCAATTATCTAGATTTCACAACCCCCCCCCCCCACCACCTAAACTCACTCCAAATAGTGTGCTGCTAATGAGCAATTATCTAGATTTCACAACCCCCCCACCCCCCCCACCTAAACTCACTCCAAATAGTGTGCTGCTAATGAGCAATTATCTAGATTTCACAACCCCCCCACCCCCCCCCCCCCCCACCTAAACTCACTCCAAATAGTGTGCTGCTAATGAGCAATTATCTAGATTTCACAACCCCCCCCCCCACCACCTAAACTCACTCCAAATAGTGTGCTGCTAATGAGCAATTATCTAGATTTCACAACCCCCCCACCCCCCCCCCCACCTAAACTCACTCCAAATAGTGTGCTGCTAATGAGCAATTATCTAGATTTCACAACCCCCCCCCCCCCCCCACCTAAACTCACTCCAAATAGTGTGCTGCTAATGAGCAATTATCTAGATTTCACAACCCCCCCCCCCCCCACCACCTAAACTCACTCCAAATAGTGTGCTGCTAATGAGCAATTATCTAGATTTCACAACCCCCCCACCCCCCCCCCACCTAAACTCACTCCAAATAGTGTGCTGCTAATGAGCAATTATCTAGATTTCACAACCCCCCCCCCCCCCCCACCTAAACTCACTCCAAATAGTGTGCTGCTAATGAGCAATTATCTAGATTTCACAACCCCCCCACCCCCACCCTCGTTAAAATTTGCTGGAATGTTCTGTGGTGTTGATTTGTCTAAAGCAAATATATGTTGCACTTTGCAAAATGCATGTGCACTCTACAAGTGCATTTGTTCCAGTGCTTTAGTAAATGAGCAGAAGCTCTGCTGATTTCCATCATCAAATCATATGCAAGCCTCAAAGTGTTTTCATTAATTGCCCTTGCATGTGATTGTGTACTCCTTGCAACATGAATGCCTTTTTACATTACCTCATTTACTGTAAGCTGGTTAGCAACTGCACCTGCAGAGTGCGACAACTGCAGTCTTGTAGCCTTTTTAGTCCCTAAATTCCTGCGTGTCCTAAAAGTAATTTTTTTTAGGGATTTCACAACCCCCTAAAATGTAATCAATGTTCCATCAGAGGGGGGCGTGGCTTGATGGTGGAGCGAGCGGACGCATAGACACACCGCTCCGGCTTCTAACCGCCATCCTACAGGCATCCTGTGTCCTATCCTTTCACCGAGGGTCTCTAATTGCTCCCCACAGCTGTGGGCACCCGACAGGCTGGCAAATATGGTGAAATACGGTCCGGCCTGGGCCACATCTACGTCGGACCGGCTGGCGGGCTTTCGGAGGCAAGATGGCGCCGGGACACAGACTCCTCAGTCAGACACGCTGCAGACAGGCCCTCCTGCTGATCGGAGCTCTGCAAGTGGGGTGAGTGCTTCAACTCCAGCTATATTTCAGTCACAAATAGCCCCCCAGCGACTCCCTAGCCCCTACTCAGCACAGGACTCCCAACATTTTTCTGACAATGACCCAGAGGAAGCTTCTCCCTCTGCTGAACCAACACTAGCCTCCATTATGCTAGCAATACAAGATTGCAAAGCCTCACTTACGTCCCAGATAGCCTCTATAAGGATGGACTTTTCTCTCCTGAAACAGGATGTCCAAAACCTTCGTGACAGGGCTGGAGACATGGAAGAGCGCATTAGTTCTATAGAAGATAATGTACATCCCCTTTCTGTTAAAGTGCGCGATCATACTGGAGAAATGGCGGCCCTCCGCGCTAAAGTTGATGATTTGGAAAATCGTTCCAGACGAAACAACCTTCGCTTTGTAGGATTCCCTGAGCGTGCAGAAGGCACACACCCTGAAAAATTCCTTTACACATGGTTAAGGGACATTTTTGGCACTGACGCACCCTCGTTCTCCTATGTGATTGAAAGAGCACACCGTACCCCTCCACGTCCTCCCCCTGAAGGGGCACCTCCACGTTCCCTAATAGCACGCATTCTTAACTTCCAAGACAAGGTGGCTATCCTGCGCATTGCAAGAGAAAAGGGTCCACTTAAATACAACGGCAATACCATTTCAGTTTATCCCGACTTTTCGGCTGACATTCAACGCCAACGTATCTCCTTCTCAGCAGTGAAGAATCGGCTGCGTGAAGAAGGTCTGAAATACGCCATGCTTTTTCCTGCCAAGCTCCGTATTATCCATGATGGTAAAGCTCAATTCTTCACCAGTCCTAAAGAAGCCATGGCCTGGCTGAATGACCGCTACGGACCCACTGACAGAAGAAGAAATAACAGACAGCAGGTCCATTAATTCCCTGATGCTCCCCGTCCTGTAGCAGCACCATGATCCCTTATCTACAAAGTGCCTAACAAATATGGGATGATTGTCTACCTTCAACACCTGCACTATAAGTCCCAGGATAACATTTGATTTTTCTCTCTACATATGATCCTTTTTATTTTCTCCCTTGAACGGCTTACTGTGTTTTTTTTTTTTTTTTTCTGCAGTGATGAATATCCTGAACTGGGACACACACAATTAACTCTTTTTTTTTTTTTTTCGGTTGGGAGCCACACCGGTCTCCACAGTACCCCCCCTCACCAGTCAGTGGCGTGGCCACGGGAAAGTTTATCCCTCGAGCATGTTCCCTTTTTTTTACTTAAAGGGTAGGAGGGATTTCACCAGGTTCAGGGATCCAAGGCTCGCTAAGTTGGGGAAGGCCGAGCGGGGTGGGGGGCACGGGTTTTTAGGGAATGTTCTGTTTGGGTTCATTTTTTTTCAATTTTTTTCCTTTTTCTGTTTTTTCCTCTTTTTTTCTATTTTTATTGCTGCTCAGAGTAGCTGTGTGGTATTCTCTACCTTGCTGATTAATAGTGTATATTTCTGCAAAAATTATTTACAATGCAATATAGATGTGATTGAGTGGGGGTGGTCTGGCACGGCATGTGAGGTATTGAGGACGAAAGTATTTACATATCTATGTGATTATGGTATAGAATCTGCTTTAAAATGCCCAGGTCACTGAAAATAGTGTCATGGAACACTAGAGGCATGAATGCACCTCAAAAAAGATCTCTGGTCTTTTCAGTCCTTAAAAAACATAGTCCCCACATCATTTGTCTCCAGGAGACTCACATGACTGATGATAGGGTGAGGGCCCTCAGGCGTCCATGGCTGGCTCAATGTTACCATGCCACCCATACAAATTACTCCAGGGGGGTTTCTATTCTACTAGCCAAATCCCTTCCAGCTGAAATTATACAAATTAAGACTGACCCAAATGGGAGATTTGTTATCCTCTCCCTACAAATTTATACTGTGACACTCACTCTGGTAAACGTTTACATTCCTCCCCCATTCTCGGTTGAAATGTTATCCAAACTGTCACTCTATTTGCTGAATAGGCCCCCAGGACCTTTACTCTACATAGGAGATTTTAATGCAGTACTGGATCCAGCCATGGACCGTCTGGGAGGTGGAGGTAGATCCTTTCCCTCCCTTCTAGACTGGGTACGGATTCATGACCTTACAGAACTTTGGCGGTGGAAACACCCTGACGATAAACAATTTTCATGTCATTCAGACTCTTTTCACACCATGTCTAGGATCGATATGGCCTTTGCCCCTAAAGAAACACTCCCCCTTGTCTCTGCGGTTACATATCTGCCCAGAGGGGTTTCAGATCACGCCCCTCTCTCTGTGTGCCTGGGCATTCTTCCAGGCCCAAGTCAGACCATTTGGAGACTAAACTCTTATTGGCTGGAGGACGAGATGGTGCAGGTGACTTGCAGGAGGGGTATTGTGGATTACTGGAGAGACAATGTGGGAACGACAGACCCCTCTACAGAATGGGAAGCCTTTAAGGCCACACTGAGGGGTACCTTTATGTCCATCACTGGGGTTTTGAGGAAAAACAACCAACAGCTTACTACAGAGCTGGAGACGGCTATGGTACAGGCAGAGTCTAGCTACGCCACTGACCCGTCCCCCGATAAGAGAAAGGTATGGCTACAGAGGCGTAGAGAATACGAAATTCGTTTACTAGACCTTACACAAAAAAGATTATTACATACTACTCAGAAAGCGTTTGAACACGGCAACAAGGCTGGGCGTCTCCTGGCATTTCTCACTCGACCGGACCGACCTCCGGTATCCATCCCACGTATCCAAACCATACAGGGCCAAATTAGTGATGTTCCTGGAGATATTGTGGAGGCATTTCTTAAATTTTACAAAGACCTTTATACATCTAGGGCTGAGTACTCTGAAACCCAGCTAGATGCATACCTCGCTGACATATCCCTCCCCTCCTTGTCCTCTGAGGGGAGGGATGAGTTGGAGGCGCCCATTTCAGTGGAAGAGATTGCTGCAGCCATCTCACAAATGCCGGCCCATAAGACTCCCGGGTTAGATGGTTACCCCACTGAATGGTATAAACAATTTAGAGAATTACTATGCCCACATTTATTACGTACATATAATAAAGCTTTGGATGCCGGGATCCTGCCCCCCACTATGCGTGAGGCCTTGATCATACTTCTGCTGAAACCTAGGAAGGATCCACTTAAATGTGAATCGTACCGACCAATATCCCTTATCAATGTGGATGTCAAGATACTGGCTAAGGTGCTTGCAAATCGCTTAAATAATGTAATCACTACTCTGGTTAACAGTGACCAGGGGGGCTTTATACCGGGAAGATCCACTAGAATGAATATTCGTAGATTGTTTCACAATTTGCAGTATCCACATGACTGCCCCCCAACGCGGGCCATAGTGTCTTTAGACACTTGCAAGGCATTCGACAGTGTGGAATGGCCGTATCTTTTTCGGGTGTTGCGGTTGTATGGTTTTGGCCCACGTGTGGTGGCATGGATAAGACTCCTTTATACCTCCCCCCAGGCTAAGGTTCGAGTTAACTCATCGGTTACAGAGACATTTCCCATTACGAGAGGTACAAGACAGGGGTGCCCGCTGTCCCCACTCCTGTTTGCCCTAGCCATGGAGCCCCTAGCGGTACGTATTCGCTCATCTCCATCTATTAAAGGGCTTCCTATTGCCACTATAGAAGAGCGAATTTCACTCTATGCAGACGACACATTAGTATACCTAGCGGATACTGGCGGGTCACTCCAGTCTTTGCTGGCTGAAATTAACATATTCGGAGATTTCTCCGGTTTCCGGGTGAATTGGGACAAATCAAGTCTCTTCCCACTGGATACAGCAGCGATCCCCCAGATTCATCCGGATTCCAGACTACAGGTGGTGTCCTCCTTTCGATACCTTGGAGTCCTAGTACAATCGCCCCTATCCACATATATCATTAATAACTTAGATCCCATATTGAATCGCTTACAGGAGCAAACTAAACAATGGATGGAACTGCCCCTTGACCTTATGGGTAGAGCAAACCTCCTCAAAATGGTGTATCTCCCAAAACTGCTATATGTTATGGCTAATTCCCCATGTGTAATTCCTAAATCTATTTTTAAACGTATTGATACAATATGTGTGAAGTTCCTGTGGAGGGGGGGATCCCCCAGAGTGGCACTTGAGACACTAAGGCTGCCGTCTTGCATGGCCGGCTTGGCATTTCCAAATTTCTTTCTTTATTATTTGGCGTCTCAACTGGTGCATATACACGACTGGTTACATCCAGCTCTGGCAAATGCATGTACCACCACTGAGGGTGCCATCGCGACTTCTATGGAAACTCTTCATAACATCATTTATAGAGGCAAAGTCCCAAATAGACCAGGTACCTCCATGCTGGCAACTACACTTTCAATCTTTCAACACATAGTTAAAAAAATCTCTCGACATGCTTGGTCGGCGTCCCCGAACAACCCCCTGTGGTTTAACCCCACTCTACAGGAGCTTAGCTCTTTACCCGACGCTGAACATTGGTACTCTAGGGGGGTGAAGTATTTATGCCATCTATACAACGACCAGGGATTTAAAACTTTTCAACAGCTAAGACTCGACTTTAATTTACCAAACTCCTACCTATTCCACTATTACCAGCTTAGACATGCTATCCGTGCTCAGTTTGGCTCCCTAAACGACCCCATAGACCTGCCTCCATTGGAAATACTGCTAAGAAACCCCGATCCTACTAAACTTGTCTCTGCTTACTATGCTGCCCTAATGGCAGATTTTAACCCCAGATTCAGCAAAGCGCAAAATAAATGGGCAGACATGGACATTTCACTTACGGAGGAAGACTGGACTGAATTTACTGACACATACAAAAACACTGTTATCTCCTCTAGAGACAGGGTTATACAGATTAAGATTTTTCACCAATCTCATCTTACTCCGGCTAGGCTGTGTAGGATGGGATTGAAACCCAATGCTGAATGTTTCAGGGGCTGTGGAGAAGATGCTGATTTCCTACATTGCTTCTGGACCTGTCCGGTGGTTCAGGACTTTTGGAGAGAAGTGGGTTCTTTCATTTCCTCTGCCCTGGGACTCCCCAATATTATTCACCCGAAAAATGGTTTACTGGGGGTCTTTGGTGATCTACAGATACCCAAACAGGCTAAGAGACTATTACGTATCCTTTATTTCTATGTTAGAAAGTCTATACTACTATCCTGGAAAGGTATACAAACACCTTTGAAATCCCTATGGCTTAAATTAATTAATGATGTCATACCATTATATAAACTCACCTTTGAACTTAGGAAACGAAAAAAAATGTTCCATAAAATATGGGACAGGTGGCTGGCTAGCCCCATGACCCTCTCTATATAGTATGTGCTTGGTCTATTCCATTCTCATGTCGTGCCAGAATGAACACCATACATGTGTGAACTACTATAACTCTTACTTGTTAATACCTAATTATATATAACTGTGTAATCAATCTCAGATCGAATTACCATCAGCCAACTGTTTGGTTCCTTTTCTCCCCCCCCCTCATATGTAGACAATATACTTGACAAGGTATACCAATGTTTAATTGTGATTTATTTGGTGACAGTTTATCGTTGTGCTTTTTGTACAACTGGTTTGTATTGAAACAAAAAATCAATAAAAATATCTTTAAAAAAAAAAAAAATGTTCCATCAGAGGGGGTGAGCAATCTGATAAGTGTGCCTTTCCATATTAGTTATTCCAGAACAATTAAATTATTGAATGTTATACTGATGCTGGGGAATAATGTTTTTAATTGTCTAATTTTCTTGCAATGTTAGCTTCCAAATTAATTGATTTTGGTTTTCTTGTTTGATTTCCCAGTTTCCTTCAACGCCACAGGAATGGCAGACTGTGGCATCCCATTTTGCCAGCCGTTGGGACTTTCCCAATTGTGGAGGGGCTATAGATGGGAAACATGTCCACATTGTGCCACCACCCCATTCGGGGTCATATTATTTTAATTATAAGGGGTTCCACAGTATTGTTTTAATGGCGGTGGTGTCGGCACACTATGATTTTTTATATGTGGACGTGGGGAAGAATGGCCGGATGTCGGATGGAGGAGTATTTGCCCAGACGGAGTTCTGCCAGCGTCTCCAGAGTGGTGGCCTGGGATTGCCACCTGATGAGGATAACGTGGAAGGACTCCCCTTTGTCTTCATTGCCGATGAAGCCTTCGCTCTCAGCAAGCACCTCATGAGGCCATTCCCCCAAAGAACCCTCACCCCGGAGAGGAGGGTTTTTAATTACCGGCTGGCCAGAGCTAGAAGAGTGGTTGAGAATGCGTTTGGAATTCTGGCCAGCCGGTTCCGCCTGTTTCAAACAGCCATTAATTTGGCGGAATACAAACTTAATTTTATCGTTTTATCGTGCTGCATTCTGCACAACTTTTTAAATAAGCATTCTCCAAATTATATAGGCACAGTTGGGCCTGAGGCCGGACAAATAGAAGCCAACCTTACAGGCCTGGATACTGTCCGTACTGGCTTGGCCCCCCAAAGTGCCCGTCAAGTTAGACAGCAATATGTTAATTATTTTATGGGTAGGGGGGCCATTGCAATGGGCCAGGATATATAATTTTTGACAATAAAAAAATTATTGATGAAATCTTGCATTATATTTATTGCTTGCCTTTCTTTTGGGCTGTCTCCTAGGTTATGGTCGAGCAGTTGTAGTGCCAACTGTATTGTAATTTTAAATGTCTAAATAAGCTCCATTGCCACTGTAAACAACTTTTTTACAATTATAACTAAAATGATACTGAGCCTTGAAATAACAAACCACACATTTATTTAATTCCTATAAGGAGATGTTTTTATTAATGGTTGTTATGCATTCCGTTCTGCATTTAGTATAAAATGTTCATAGACAAAAATAGAATGATATCTTAATAATGTAGCAAAATATAATTATATCTAAATATTTATACCTAATCCACAAAAAAATATTTTTGGCTTTTTGA